>NW_027507903.1:569434078-570034078 GCF_037356315.1 Lithobates pipiens
AAAATGCCTCTGTTGTTCCAGGATGAGTAGACATTGTATCTTGCAAGGTCTGTTGGATGCAGAGCTAAAGATTTTAGCTGGGTGGAATATGGTGGATGGCAAAAGAGCACTGAAAGCTTGATCTTGCGGTCAATTTTCCATCCATATGGTTTCTTACAAGACCTAAGGGATGAAGAGTAGTGTTTTTCATAGATTAAGGACCCCAAGGCTCACAAAATGGTTAGAGAGTAGTGCCCCGTGTGAGGATCGAACTCACGACCTTCAGATTATGAGACTGACGCGCTACCTGCTGCGCTAACGAGGCCAATTAGTGAAAGTGATATGTGTGTCATAGCTGGCCACCATACTTGGAAGCTGATGGCGGTGGCACATCTTTTTTTCCCTTTGGTTTTTCTCTATTTTTCTCAAAAGAAGGCAGCTAGTTTTCCCATATGGTCTAGCGGTTAGGTTTCCTGGTTTTCACCCAGGCGGCCCGGGTTCGACTCCCGGTATGGGAAATGCAAGTCCTTTTAACGACCCGCACACTCCTAGTGCTGAAACCTCAAAGCTGTTTTTCCATTGTAACCTCCAATCATTCCCTTGTTGTCAAAGTACCAAGGGTCAAAGCCAGGGATGCAGACAAGACAGGTCAAGCCGGGTCAGGACAGGAAATGAAATACTATCAGGAACACAGGAACTCACAGGGCAAGCTGAAGTTCATCCAGCAACTAATAGCTCATGCACGCGCTTTGGCGTACGTATATGCGCACTGGCACATGAATTTTCACACATGAATAATATCAGGATCACAGGAACTCACAGGGGAAGCTGAAGATCATCCAGCAACTAATGGCTTATGCTGCTAGCTTTAAATAGGCCACTGGGCACCAGAAATTGTCACGCATTGTGTGCGCTTTGGCGTACGCACATGCGTACTAGCACATGAAGTTTCTCGGCCGTTCTCGCTCTTCTGCACATTTGCATTGGCAAATATCTATGTGCCAATCTTCTGCAAACCATTCTCTGACAGAGACATCATCTTTTTTTTCCACACCTTTGAAAAAGCCCTTTTGAATTCCTCGGTGCTTTGTTCTTTCTGTGTGATGAAACTAAGGGAAGCATGTCACATAGATGGAAAATGCCTCTGTTGTTCCAGGATGAGTAGACATTGTATCTTGCAAGGTCTGTTGGATGCAGAGCTAAAGATTTTAGCTGGGTGGAATATGGTGGAAGGCAAAAGAGCACTGAAAGCTTGATCTTCCGGTCAATTTTCCATCCATATGGTTTCCTACAAGACCTAAGGGATGAAGAGTAGTGTTTTTCATAGATTAAGGACCCCAAGGCTCACAAAATGGTTAGAGAGTAGTGCCCCGTGTGAGGATCGAACTCACGACCTTCAGATTATGAGACTGACGCGCTACCTGCTGCGCTAACGAGGCCAATTAGTGAAAGTGATATGTGTGTCATAGCTGGCCACCATACTTGGAAGCTGATGGCGGTGGCACATCTTTTTTTCCCTTTGGTTTTTCTCTATTTTTCTCAAAACAAGGCAGCTAGTTTTCCCATATGGTCTAGCGGTTAGGATTCCTGGTTTTCACCCAGGCGGCCCGGGTTCGACTCCCGGTATGGCAAATGCAAGTCCTTTTAACGACCCGCACACTCCTAGTGCTGAAACCTCAAAGCTGTTTTTCCATTGTAACCTCCAATCATTCCCTTGTTGTCAAATTACCAAGGGTCAAAGCCAGGGATGCAGACAAGACAGGTCAAGCCGGGTCAGGACAGGAAATGAAATACTATCAGGAACACAGGAACTCACAGGGCAAGCTGAAGTTCATCCAGCAACTAATGGCTCATGCACGCGCTTTGGCGTACTTATATGCGCACTGGCACATGAATTTTCACACATGAATAATATCAGGATCACAGGAACTCACAGGGGAAGCTGAAGATCATCCAGCAACTAATGGCTTATGCTGCTAGCTTTAAATAGGCCACTGGGCACCAGAAATTGTCATGCATTGTGTGCGCTTTGGCGTACGCACATGCGTACTAGCACATGAAGTTTCTCGGCCGTTCTCGCTCTTCTGCACATTTGCATTGTCAAATATCTATGTGCCAATCTTCTGCAAACCATTCTCTGACAGAGACATCATCTTTTTTTTCCACACCTTTGAAAAAGCCCTTTTGAATTCCTCGGTGCTTTGTTCTTTCTGTGTGATGAAACTAAGGGAAGCATGTCACATAGATGGAAAATGCCTCTGTTGTTCCAGGATGAGTAGACATTGTATCTTGCAAGGTCTGTTGGATGCAGAGCTAAAGATTTTAGCTGGGTGGAATATGGTGGACGGCAAAAGAGCACTGAAAGCTTGATCTTGCGGTCAATTTTCCATCCATATGGTTTCTTACAAGACCTAAGGGATGAAGAGTAGTGTTTTTCATAGATTAAGGACCCCAAGGCTCACAAAATGGTTAGAGAGTAGTGCCCCGTGTGAGGATCGAACTCACGACCTTCAGATTATGAGACTGACGCGCTACCTGCTGCGCTAACGAGGCCAATTAGTGAAAGTGATATGTGTGTCATAGCTGGCCACCATACTTGGAAGCTGATGGCGGTGGCACATCTTTTTTTCCCTTTGGTTTTTCTCTATTTTTCTCAAAACAAGGCAGCTAGTTTTCCCATATGGTCTATTGGTTAGGATTCCTGGTTTTCACCCAGGTGGCCCGGGTTTGACTCCCGGTATGGGAAATGCAAGTCCTTTTAACGACCCGCACACTCCTAGTGCTGAAACCTCAAAGCTGTTTTTCCATTGTAACCTCCAATCATTCCCTTGTTGTCAAAGTACCAAGGGTCAAAGCCAGGGATGCAGACAAGACAGGTCAAGCCGGGTCAGGACAGGAAATGAAATACTATCAGGAACACAGGAACTCACAGGGCAAGCTGAAGTTCATCCAGCAACTAATGGCTCATGCACGCGCTTTGGCGTACGTATATGCGCACTGGCACATGAATTTTCACACATGAATAATATCAGGATCACAGGAACTCACAGGGGAAGCTGAAGATCATCCAGCAACTAATGGCTTATGCTGCTAGCTTTAAATAGGCCACTGGGCACCAGAAATTGTCACGCATGGTGTGCGCTTTGGCGTACGCAAATGCGTACTAGCACATGAAGTTTCTCGGCCGTTCTCGCTCTTCTGCACATTTGCATTGGCAAATATCTATGTGCCAATCTTCTGCAAACCATTCTCTGACAGAGACATCATCTTTTTTTTCCACACCTTTGAAAAAGCCCTTTTGAATTCCTCGGTGCTTTGTTCTTTCTGTGTGATGAAACTAAGGGAAGCATGTCACATAGATGGAAAATGCCTCTGTTGTTCCAGGATGAGTAGACATTGTATCTTGCAAGGTCTGTTGGATGCAGAGCTAAAGATTTTAGCTGGGTGGAATATGGTGGAAGGCAAAAGAGCACTGAAAGCTTGATCTTCCGGTCAATTTTCCATCCATATGGTTTCCTACAAGACCTAAGGGATGAAGAGTAGTGTTTTTCATAGATTAAGGACCCCAAAGCTCACAAAATGGTTAGAGAGTAGTGCCCCGTGTGAGGATCGAACTCACAACCTTCAGATTATGAGACTGACGCGCTACCTGCTGCGCTAACGAGGCCAATTAGTCAAAGTGATATGTGTGTCATAGCTGGCCACCATACTTGGAAGCTGATGGCGGTGGCACATCTTTTTTTCCCTTTGGTTTTTCTCTATTTTTCTCAAAACAAGGCAGCTGGTTTTCCCATGTGGTCGAGCGGTTAGGATTCCTGGTTTTCACCCAGGCGGCCCGGGTTCGACTCCCGGTATGGGAAATGCAAGTCCTTTTAACGACCCGCACACTCCTAGTGCTGAAACCTCAAAGCTGTTTTTCCATTGTAACCTCCAATCATTCCCTTGTTGTCAAAGTACCAAGGGTCAAAGCCAGGGATGCAGACAAGACAGGTCAAGCCGGGTCAGGACAGGAAATGAAATACTATCAGGAACACAGGAACTCACAGGGCAAGCTGAAGTTCATCCAGCAACTAATGGCTCATGCACGCGCTTTGGCGTACGTATATGCGCACTGGCACATGAATTTTCACACATGAATAATATCAGGATCACAGGAACTCACAGGGGAAGCTGAAGATCATCCAGCAACTAATGGCTTATGCTGCTAGCTTTAAATAGGCCACTGGGCACCAGAAATTGTCATGCATTGTGTGCGCTTTGGCGTACGCACATGCGTACTAGCACATGAAGTTTCTCGGCCGTTCTCGCTCTTCTGCACATTTGCATTGTCAAATATCTATGTGCCAATCTTCTGCAAACCATTCTCTGACAGAGACATCATCTTTTTTTTCCACACCTTTGAAAAAGCCCTTTTGAATTCCTCGGTGCTTTGTTCTTTCTGTGTGATGAAACTAAGGGAAGCATGTCACATAGATGGAAAATGCCTCTGTTGTTCCAGGATGAGTAGACATTGTATCTTGCAAGGTCTGTTGGATGCAGAGCTAAAGATTTTAGCTGGGTGGAATATGGTGGACGGCAAAAGAGCACTGAAAGCTTGATCTTGCGGTCAATTTTCCATCCATATGGTTTCTTACAAGACCTAAGGGATGAAGAGTAGTGTTTTTCATAGATTAAGGACCCCAAGGCTCACAAAATGGTTAGAGAGTAGTGCCCCGTGTGAGGATCGAACTCACGACCTTCAGATTATGAGACTGACGCGCTACCTGCTGCGCTAACGAGGCCAATTAGTGAAAGTGATATGTGTGTCATAGCTGGCCACCATACTTGGAAGCTGATGGCGGTGGCACATCTTTTTTTCCCTTTGGTTTTTCTCTATTTTTCTCAAAACAAGGCAGCTAGTTTTCCCATATGGTCTATTGGTTAGGATTCCTGGTTTTCACCCAGGTGGCCCGGGTTTGACTCCCGGTATGGGAAATGCAAGTCCTTTTAACGACCCGCACACTCCTAGTGCTGAAACCTCAAAGCTGTTTTTCCATTGTAACCTCCAATCATTCCCTTGTTGTCAAAGTACCAAGGGTCAAAGCCAGGGATGCAGACAAGACAGGTCAAGCCGGGTCAGGACAGGAAATGAAATACTATCAGGAACACAGGAACTCACAGGGCAAGCTGAAGTTCATCCAGCAACTAATGGCTCATGCACGCGCTTTGGCGTACGTATATGCGCACTGGCACATGAATTTTCACACATGAATAATATCAGGATCACAGGAACTCACAGGGGAAGCTGAAGATCATCCAGCAACTAATGGCTTATGCTGCTAGCTTTAAATAGGCCACTGGGCACCAGAAATTGTCACGCATGGTGTGCGCTTTGGCGTACGCAAATGCGTACTAGCACATGAAGTTTCTCGGCCGTTCTCGCTCTTCTGCACATTTGCATTGGCAAATATCTATGTGCCAATCTTCTGCAAACCATTCTCTGACAGAGACATCATCTTTTTTTTCCACACCTTTGAAAAAGCCCTTTTGAATTCCTCGGTGCTTTGTTCTTTCTGTGTGATGAAACTAAGGGAAGCATGTCACATAGATGGAAAATGCCTCTGTTGTTCCAGGATGAGTAGACATTGTATCTTGCAAGGTCTGTTGGATGCAGAGCTAAAGATTTTAGCTGGGTGGAATATGGTGGATGGCAAAAGAGCACTGAAAGCTTGATCTTGCGGTCAATTTTCCATCCATATGGTTTCTTACAAGACCTAAGGGATGAAGAGTAGTGTTTTTCATAGATTAAGGACCCCAAGGCTCACAAAATGGTTAGAGAGTAGTGCCCCGTGTTAGGATCGAACTCACGACCTTCAGATTATGAGACTGACGCGCTACCTGCTGCGCTAACGAGGCCAATTAGTGAAAGTGATATGTGTGTCATAGCTGGCCACCATACTTGGAAGCTGATGGCGGTGGCACATCTTTTTTTCCCTTTGGTTTTTCTCTATTTTTCTCAAAAGAAGGCAGCTAGTTTTCCCATATGGTCTAGCGGTTAGGTTTCCTGGTTTTCACCCAGGCGGCCCGGGTTCGACTCCCGGTATGGGAAATGCAAGTCCTTTTAACGACCCGCACACTCCTAGTGCTGAAACCTCAAAGCTGTTTTTCCATTGTAACCTCCAATCATTCCCTTGTTGTCAAAGTACCAAGGGTCAAAGCCAGGGATGCAGACAAGACAGGTCAAGCCGGGTCAGGACAGGAAATGAAATACTATCAGGAACACAGGAACTCACAGGGCAAGCTGAAGTTCATCCAGCAACTAATAGCTCATGCACGCGCTTTGGCGTACGTATATGCGCACTGGCACATGAATTTTCACACATGAATAATATCAGGATCACAGGAACTCACAGGGGAAGCTGAAGATCATCCAGCAACTAATGGCTTATGCTGCTAGCTTTAAATAGGCCACTGGGCACCAGAAATTGTCACGCATTGTGTGCGCTTTGGCGTACGCACATGCGTACTAGCACATGAAGTTTCTCGGCCGTTCTCGCTCTTCTGCACATTTGCATTGGCAAATATCTATGTGCCAATCTTCTGCAAACCATTCTCTGACAGAGACATCATCTTTTTTTTCCACACCTTTGAAAAAGCCCTTTTGAATTCCTCGGTGCTTTGTTCTTTCTGTGTGATGAAACTAAGGGAAGCATGTCACATAGATGGAAAATGCCTCTGTTGTTCCAGGATGAGTAGACATTGTATCTTGCAAGGTCTGTTGGATGCAGAGCTAAAGATTTTAGCTGGGTGGAATATGGTGGAAGGCAAAAGAGCACTGAAAGCTTGATCTTCCGGTCAATTTTCCATCCATATGGTTTCCTACAAGACCTAAGGGATGAAGAGTAGTGTTTTTCATAGATTAAGGACCCCAAGGCTCACAAAATGGTTAGAGAGTAGTGCCCCGTGTGAGGATCGAACTCACGACCTTCAGATTATGAGACTGACGCGCTACCTGCTGCGCTAACGAGGCCAATTAGTGAAAGTGATATGTGTGTCATAGCTGGCCACCATACTTGGAAGCTGATGGCGGTGGCACATCTTTTTTTCCCTTTGGTTTTTCTCTATTTTTCTCAAAACGAGGCAGCTAGTTTTCCCATATGGTCTAGCGGTTAGGATTCCTGGTTTTCACCCAGGCGGCCCGGGTTCGACTCCCGGTATGGTAAATGCAAGTCCTTTTAACCACCCGCACACTCCTAGTGCTGAAACCTCAAAGCTGTTTTTCCATTGTAACCTCCAATCATTCCCTTGTTGTCAAAGTACCAAGGGTCAAAGCCAGGGATGCAGACAAGACAGGTCAAGCCGGGTCAGGACAGGAAATGAAATACTATCAGGAACACAGGAACTCACAGGGCAAGCTGAAGTTCATCCAGCAACTAATGGCTCATGCACGCGCTTTGGCGTACTTATATGCGCACTGGCACATGAATTTTCACACATGAATAATATCAGGATCACAGGAACTCACAGGGGAAGCTGAAGATCATCCAGCAACTAATGGCTTATGCTGCTAGCTTTAAATAGGCCACTGGGCACCAGAAATTGTCATGCATTGTGTGCGCTTTGGCGTACGCACATGCGTACTAGCACATGAAGTTTCTCGGCCGTTCTCGCTCTTCTGCACATTTGCATTGTCAAATATCTATGTGCCAATCTTCTGCAAACCATTCTCTGACAGAGACATCATCTTTTTTTTCCACACCTTTGAAAAAGCCCTTTTGAATTCCTCGGTGCTTTGTTCTTTCTGTGTGATGAAACTAAGGGAAGCATGTCACATAGATGGAAAATGCCTCTGTTGTTCCAGGATGAGTAGACATTGTATCTTGCAAGGTCTGTTGGATGCAGAGCTAAAGATTTTAGCTGGGTGGAATATGGTGGACGGCAAAAGAGCACTGAAAGCTTGATCTTGCGGTCAATTTTCCATCCATATGGTTTCTTACAAGACCTAAGGGATGAAGAGTAGTGTTTTTCATAGATTAAGGACCCCAAGGCTCACAAAATGGTTAGAGAGTAGTGCCCCGTGTGAGGATCGAACTCACGACCTTCAGATTATGAGACTGACGCGCTACCTGCTGCGCTAACGAGGCCAATTAGTGAAAGTGATATGTGTGTCATAGCTGGCCACCATACTTGGAAGCTGATGGCGGTGGCACATCTTTTTTTCCCTTTGGTTTTCTCTATTTTTCTCAAAACAAGGCAGCTAGTTTTCCCATATGGTCTAGCGGTTAGGATTCCTGGTTTTCACCCAGGCGGCCCGGGTTCGACTCCCGGTATGGCAAATGCAAGTCCTTTTAACGACCCGCACACTCCTAGTGCTGAAACCTCAAAGCTGTTTTTCCATTGTAACCTCCAATCATTCCCTTGTTGTCAAAGTACCAAGGGTCAAAGCCAGGGATGCAGACAAGACAGGTCAAGCCGGGTCAGGACAGGAAATGAAATACTATCAGGAACACAGGAACTCACAGGGCAAGCTGAAGTTCATCCAGCAACTAATAGCTCATGCACGCGCTTTGGCGTACGTATATGCGCACTGGCACATGAATTTTCACACATGAATAATATCAGGATCACAGGAACTCACAGGGGAAGCTGAAGATCATCCAGCAACTAATGGCTTATGCTGCTAGCTTTAAATAGGCCACTGGGCACCAGAAATTGTCACGCATTGTGTGCGCTTTGGCGTACGCACATGCGTACTAGCACATGAAGTTTCTCGGCCGTTCTCGCTCTTCTGCACATTTGCATTGGCAAATATCTATGTGCCAATCTTCTGCAAACCATTCTCTGACAGAGACATCATCTTTTTTTTCCACACCTTTGAAAAAGCCCTTTTGAATTCCTCGGTGCTTTGTTCTTTCTGTGTGATGAAACTAAGGGAAGCATGTCACATAGATGGAAAATGCCTCTGTTGTTCCAGGATGAGTAGACATTGTATCTTGCAAGGTCTGTTGGATGCAGAGCTAAAGATTTTAGCTGGGTGGAATATGGTGGAAGGCAAAAGAGCACTGAAAGCTTGATCTTCCGGTCAATTTTCCATCCATATGGTTTCCAAGACCTAAGGGATGAAGAGTAGTGTTTTTCATAGATTAAGGACCCCAAAGCTCACAAAATGGTTAGAGAGTAGTGCCCCGTGTGAGGATCGAACTCACAACCTTCAGATTATGAGACTGACGCGCTACCTGCTGCGCTAACGAGGCCAATTAGTGAAAGTGATATGTGTGTCATAGCTGGCCACCATACTTGGAAGCTGATGGCGGTGGCACATCTTTTTTTCCCTTTGGTTTTTCTCTATTTTTCTCAAAACAAGGCAGCTGGTTTTCCCATGTGGTCGAGCGGTTAGGATTCCTGGTTTTCACCCAGGCGGCCCGGGTTCGACTCCCGGTATGGGAAATGCAAGTCCTTTTAACGACCCGCACACTCCTAGTGCTGAAACCTCAAAGCTGTTTTTCCATTGTAACCTCCAATCATTCCCTTGTTGTCAAAGTACCAAGGGTCAAAGCCAGGGATGCAGACAAGACAGGTCAAGCCGGGTCAGGACAGGAAATTAAATACTATCAGGAACACAGGAACTCACAGGGCAAGCTGAAGTTCATCCAGCAACTAATGGCTCATGCACGCGCTTTGGCGTACGTATATGCGCACTGGCACATGAATTTTCACACATGAATAATATCAGGATCACAGGAACTCACAGGGGAAGCTGAAGATCATCCAGCAACTAATGGCTTATGCTGCTAGCTTTAAATAGGCCACTGGGCACCAGAAATTGTCATGCATTGTGTGCGCTTTGGCGTACGCACATGCGTACTAGCACATGAAGTTTCTCGGCCGTTCTCGCTCTTCTGCACATTTGCATTGTCAAATATCTATGTGCCAATCTTCTGCAAACCATTCTCTGACAGAGACATCATCTTTTTTTTCCACACCTTTGAAAAAGCCCTTTTGAATTCCTCGGTGCTTTGTTCTTTCTGTGTGATGAAACTAAGGGAAGCATGTCACATAGATGGAAAATGCCTCTGTTGTTCCAGGATGAGTAGACATTGTATCTTGCAAGGTCTGTTGGATGCAGAGCTAAAGATTTTAGCTGGGTGGAATATGGTGGAAGGCAAAAGAGCACTGAAAGCTTGATCTTCCAGTCAATTTTCCATCCATATGGTTTCCTACAAGACCTAAGGGATGAAGAGTAGTGTTTTTCATAGATTAAGGACCCCAAAGCTCACAAAATGGTTAGAGAGTAGTGCCCCGTGTGAGGATCGAACTCACAACCTTCAGATTATGAGACTGACGCGCTACCTGCTGCGCTAACGAGGCCAATTAGTGAAAGTGATATGTGTGTCATAGCTGGCCACCATACTTGGAAGCTGATGGCGGTGGCACATCTTTTTTTCCCTTTGGTTTTTCTCTATTTTTCTCAAAACAAGGCAGCTGGTTTTCCCATGTGGTCGAGCGGTTAGGATTCCTGGTTTTCACCCAGGCGGCCCGGGTTCGACTCCCGGTATGGGAAATGCAAGTCCTTTTAACGACCCGCACACTCCTAGTGCTGAAACCTCAAAGCTGTTTTTCCATTGTAACCTCCAATCATTCCCTTGTTGTCAAAGTACCAAGGGTCAAAGCCAGGGATGCAGACAAGACAGGTCAAGCCGGGTCAGGACAGGAAATTAAATACTATCAGGAACACAGGAACTCACAGGGCAAGCTGAAGTTCATCCAGCAACTAATGGCTCATGCACGCGCTTTGGCGTACGTATATGCGCACTGGCACATGAATTTTCACACATGAATAATATCAGGATCACAGGAACTCACAGGGGAAGCTGAAGATCATCCAGCAACTAATGGCTTATGCTGCTAGCTTTAAATAGGCCACTGGGCACCAGAAATTGTCATGCATTGTGTGCGCTTTGGCGTACGCACATGCGTACTAGCACATGAAGTTTCTCGGCCGTTCTCGCTCTTCTGCACATTTGCATTGTCAAATATCTATGTGCCAATCTTCTGCAAACCATTCTCTGACAGAGACATCATCTTTTTTTTCCACACCTTTGAAAAAGCCCTTTTGAATTCCTCGGTGCTTTGTTCTTTCTGTGTGATGAAACTAAGGGAAGCATGTCACATAGATGGAAAATGCCTCTGTTGTTCCAGGATGAGTAGACATTGTATCTTGCAAGGTCTGTTGGATGCAGAGCTAAAGATTTTAGCTGGGTGGAATATGGTGGAAGGCAAAAGAGCACTGAAAGCTTGATCTTCCGGTCAATTTTCCATCCATATGGTTTCCTACAAGACCTAAGGGATGAAGAGTAGTGTTTTTCATAGATTAAGGACCCCAAGGCTCACAAAATGGTTAGAGAGTAGTGCCCCGTGTGAGGATCGAACTCACGACCTTCAGATTATGAGACTGACGCGCTACCTGCTGCGCTAACGAGGCCAATTAGTGAAAGTGATATGTGTGTCATAGCTGGCCACCATACTTGGAAGCTGATGGCGGTGGCACATCTTTTTTTCCCTTTGGTTTTTCTCTATTTTTCTCAAAACAAGGCAGCTAGTTTTCCCATATGGTCTAGCGGTTAGGATTCCTGGTTTTCACCCAGGCGGCCCGGGTTCCACTCCCGGTATGGGAAATGCAAGTCCTTTTAACGACCCGCACACTCCTAGTGCTGAAACCTCAAAGCTGTTTTTCCATTGTAACCTCCAATCATTCCCTTGTTGTCAAAGTACCAAGGGTCAAAGCCAGGGATGCAGACAAGACAGGTCAAGCCGGGTCAGGACAGGAAATGAAATACTATCAGGAACACAGGAACTCACAGGGCAAGCTGAAGTTCATCCAGCAACTAATGGCTCATGCACGCGCTTTGGCGTACTTATATGCGCACTGGCACATGAATTTTCACACATGAATAATATCAGGATCACAGGAACTCACAGGGGAAGCTGAAGATCATCCAGCAACTAATGGCTTATGCTGCTAGCTTTAAATAGGCCACTGGGCACCAGAAATTGTCATGCATTGTGTGCGCTTTGGCGTACGCACATGCGTACTAGCACATGAAGTTTCTCGGCCGTTCTCGCTCTTCTGCACATTTGCATTGTCAAATATCTATGTGCCAATCTTCTGCAAACCATTCTCTGACAGAGACATCATCTTTTTTTTCCACACCTTTGAAAAAGCCCTTTTGAATTCCTCGGTGCTTTGTTCTTTCTGTGTGATGAAACTAAGGGAAGCATGTCACATAGATGGAAAATGCCTCTGTTGTTCCAGGATGAGTAGACATTGTATCTTGCAAGGTCTGTTGGATGCAGAGCTAAAGATTTTAGCTGGGTGGAATATTGTGGACGGCAAAAGAGCACTGAAAGCTTGATCTTCCGGTCAATTTTCCATCCATATTGTTTCCTACAAGACCTAAGGGATGAAGAGTAGTGTTTTTCATAGATTAAGGACCCCAAGGCTCACAAAATGGTTAGAGAGTAGTGCCCCGTGTGAGGATCGAACTCACGACCTTCAGATTATGAGACTGACGCGCTACCTGCTGCGCTAACGAGGCCAATTAGTGAAAGTGATATGTGTGTCATAGCTGGCCACCATACTTGGAAGCTGATGGCGGTGGCACATCTTTTTTTCCCTTTGGTTTTTCTCTATTTTTCTCAAAAGAAGGCAGCTAGTTTTCCCATATGGTCTAGCGGTTAGGTTTCCTGGTTTTCACCCAGGCGGCCCGGGTTCGACTCCTGGTATGGGAAATGCAAGTCCTTTTAACGACCCGCACACTCCTAGTGCTGAAACCTCAAAGCTGTTTTTCCATTGTAACCTCCAATCATTCCCTTGTTGTCAAAGTACCAAGGGTCAAAGCCAGGGATGCAGACAAGACAGGTCAAGCCGGGTCAGGACAGGAAATGAAATACTATCAGGAACACAGGAACTCACAGGGCAAGCTGAAGTTCATCCAGCAACTAATAGCTCATGCACGCGCTTTGGCGTACGTATATGCGCACTGGCACATGAATTTTCACACATGAATAATATCAGGATCACAGGAACTCACAGGGGAAGCTGAAGATCATCCAGCAACTAATGGCTTATGCTGCTAGCTTTAAATAGGCCACTGGGCACCAGAAATTGTCACGCATTGTGCGCGCTTTGGCGTACGCACATGCGTACTAGCACATGAAGTTTCTCGGCCGTTCTCGCTCTTCTGCACATTTGCATTGGCAAATATCTATGTGCCAATCTTCTGCAAACCATTCTCTGACAGAGACATCATCTTTTTTTTCCACACCTTTGAAAAAGCCCTTTTGAATTCCTCGGTGCTTTGTTCTTTCTGTGTGATGAAACTAAGGGAAGCATGTCACATAGATGGAAAATGCCTCTGTTGTTCCAGGATGAGTAGACATTGTATCTTGCAAGGTCTGTTGGATGCAGAGCTAAAGATTTTAGCTGGGTGGAATATGGTGGAAGGCAAAAGAGCACTGAAAGCTTGATCTTCCGGTCAATTTTCCATCCATATGGTTTCCTACAAGACCTAAGGGATGAAGAGTAGTGTTTTTCATAGATTAAGGACCCCAAGGCTCACAAAATGGTTAGAGAGTAGTGCCCCGTGTGAGGATCGAACTCACGACCTTCAGATTATGAGACTGATGCGCTACCTGCTGCGCTAACGAGGCCAATTAGTGAAAGTGATATGTGTGTCATAGCTGGCCACCATACTTGGAAGCTGATGGCGGTGGCACATCTTTTTTTCCCTTTGGTTTTCTCTATTTTTCTCAAAACGAGGCAGCTAGTTTTCCCATATGGTCTAGCGGTTAGGATTCCTGGTTTTCACCCAGGCGGCCCGGGTTCGACTCCCGGTATGGGAAATGCAAGTCCTTTTAACCACCCGCACACTCCTAGTGCTGAAACCTCAAAGCTGTTTTTCCATTGTAACCTCCAATCATTCCCTTGTTGTCAAAGTACCAAGGGTCAAAGCCAGGGATGCAGACAAGACAGGTCAAGCCGGGTCAGGACAGGAAATGAAATACTATCAGGAACACCGGAACTCACAGGGCAAGCTGAAGTTCATCCAGCAACTAATGGCTCATGCACGCGCTTTGGCGTACTTATATGCGCACTGGCACATGAATTTTCACACATGAATAATATCAGGATCACAGGAACTCACAGGGGAAGCTGAAGATCATCCAGCAACTAATGGCTTATGCTGCTAGCTTTAAATAGGCCACTGGGCACCAGAAATTGTCATGCATTGTGTGCGCTTTGGCGTACGCACATGCGTACTAGCACATGAAGTTTCTCGGCCGTTCTCGCTCTTCTGCACATTTGCATTGTCAAATATCTATGTGCCAATCTTCTGCAAACCATTCTCTGACAGAGACATCATCTTTTTTTTCCACACCTTTGAAAAAGCCCTTTTGAATTCCTCGGTGCTTTGTTCTTTCTGTGTGATGAAACTAAGGGAAGCATGTCACATAGATGGAAAATGCCTCTGTTGTTCCAGGATGAGTAGACATTGTATCTTGCAAGGTCTGTTGGATGCAGAGCTAAAGATTTTAGCTGGGTGGAATATGGTGGACGGCAAAAGAGCACTGAAAGCTTGATCTTGCGGTCAATTTTCCATCCATATGGTTTCTTACAAGACCTAAGGGATGAAGAGTAGTGTTTTTCATAGATTAAGGACCCCAAGGCTCACAAAATGGTTAGAGAGTAGTGCCCCGTGTGAGGATCGAACTCACGACCTTCAGATTATGAGACTGACGCGCTACCTGCTGCGCTAACGAGGCCAATTAGTGAAAGTGATATGTGTGTCATAGCTGGCCACCATACTTGGAAGCTGATGGCGGTGGCACATCTTTTTTTCCCTTTGGTTTTTCTCTATTTTTCTCAAAACAAGGCAGCTAGTTTTCCCATATGGTCTAGCGGTTAGGATTCCTGGTTTTCACCCAGGTGGCCCGGGTTTGACTCCCGGTATGGGAAATGCAAGTCCTTTTAACGACCCGCACACTCCTAGTGCTGAAACCTCAAAGCTGTTTTTCCATTGTAACCTCCAATCATTCCCTTGTTGTCAAAGTACCAAGGGTCAAAGCCAGGGATGCAGACAAGACAGGTCAAGCCGGGTCAGGACAGGAAATGAAATACTATCAGGAACACAGGAACTCACAGGGCAAGCTGAAGTTCATCCAGCAACTAATGGCTCATGCACGCGCTTTGGCGTACGTATATGCGCACTGGCACATGAATTTTCACACATGAATAATATCAGGATCACAGGAACTCACAGGGGAAGCTGAAGATCATCCAGCAACTAATGGCTTATGCTGCTAGCTTTAAATAGGCCACTGGGCACCAGAAATTGTCACGCATTGTGTGCGCTTTGGCGTACGCAAATGCGTACTAGCACATGAAGTTTCTCGGCCGTTCTCGCTCTTCTGCACATTTGCATTGGCAAATATCTATGTGCCAATCTTCTGCAAACCATTCTCTGACAGAGACATCATCTTTTTTTTCCACACCTTTGAAAAAGCCCTTTTGAATTCCTCGGTGCTTTGTTCTTTCTGTGTGATGAAACTAAGGGAAGCATGTCACATAGATGGAAAATGCCTCTGTTGTTCCAGGATGAGTAGACATTGTATCTTGCAAGGTCTGTTGGATGCAGAGCTAAAGATTTTAGCTGGGTGGAATATGGTGGAAGGTAAAAGAGCACTGAAAGCTTGATCTTCAGGTCAATTTTCCATCCATATGGTTTCCTACAAGACCTAAGGGATGAAGAGTAGTGTTTTTCATAGATTAAGGACCCCAAGGCTCCCAAAATGGTTAGAGAGTAGTGCCCCGTGTGAGGATCGAACTCACGACCTTCAGATTATGAGACTGACGCGCTACCTGCTGCACTAACGAGGCCAATTAGTGAAAGTGATATGTGTGTAATAGCTGGCCACCATACTTGGAAGCTGATGGCGGTGGCACATCTTTTTTTCCCTTTGGTTTTCTCTATTTTTCTCAAAACAAGGCAGCTAGTTTTCCCATATGGTCTAGCGGTTAGGATTCCTGGTTTTCACCCAGGCGGCCCGGGTTCGACTCCCGGTATGGCAAATGCAAGTCCTTTTAACGACCCGCACACTCCTAGTGCTGAAACCTCAAAGCTGTTTTTCCATTGTAACCTCCAATCATTCCCTTGTTGTCAAAGTACCAAGGGTCAAAGCCAGGGATGCAGACAAGACAGGTCAAGCCGGGTCAGGACAGGAAATGAAATACTATCTGGAACACAGGAACTCACAGGGCAAGCTGGAGTTCATCCAGCAACTAATGGCTCATGCACGCGCTTTGGCGTACGTATATGCGCACTGGCACATGAATTTTCACACATGAATAATATCAGGATCACAGGAACTCACAGGGGAAGCTGAAGATCATCCAGCAACTAATGGCTTATGCTGCTAGCTTTAAATAGGCCACTGGGCACCAGAAATTGTCACGCATTGTGTGCGCTTTGGCGTACGCACATGCGTACTAGCACATGAAGTTTCTCGGCCGTTCTCGCTCTTCTGCACATTTGCATTGGCAAATATCTATGTGCCAATCTTCTGCAAACCATTCTCTGACAGAGACATCATCTTTTTTTTCCACACCTTTGAAAAAGCCCTTTTGAATTCCTCGGTGCTTTGTTCTTTCTGTGTGATGAAACTAAGGGAAGCATGTCACATAGATGGAAAATGCCTCTGTTGTTCCAGGATGAGTAGACATTGTATCTTGCAAGGTCTGTTGGATGCAGAGCTAAAGATTTTAGCTGGGTGGAATATGGTGGAAGGCAAAAGAGCACTGAAAGCTTGATCTTGCGGTCAATTTTCCATCCATATGGTTTCCTACAAGACCTAAGGGATGAAGAGTAGTGTTTTTCATAGATTAAGGAGCCCAAAGGCTCACAAAATGTTTAGAGAGTAGTGCCCCGTGTGAGGATCGAACTCACGACCTTCAGATTATGAGACTGACGCGCTACCTGCTGCGCTAACGAGGCCAATTAGTGAAAGTGATATGTGTGTCATAGCTGGCCACCATACTTGGAAGCTGATGGCGGTGGCACATCTTTTTTTCCCTTTGGTTTTCTCTATTTTTCTCAAAACAAGGCAGCTAGTTTTCCCATATGGTCTAGCGGTTAGGATTCCTGGTTTTCACCCAGGCGGCCCGGGTTCCACTCCCGGTATGGGAAATGCAAGTCCTTTTAACGACCCGCACACTCCTAGTGCTGAAACCTCAAAGCTGTTTTTCCATTGTAACCTCCAATCATTCCCTTGTTGTCAAAGTACCAAGGGTCAAAGCCAGGGATGCAGACAAGACAGGTCAAGCCGGGTCAGGACAGGAAATGAAATACTATCTGGAACACAGGAACTCACAGGGCAAGCTGGAGTTCATCCAGCAACTAATGGCTCATGCACGCGCTTTGGCGTACGTATATGCGCACTGGCACATGAATTTTCACACATGAATAATATCAGGATCACAGGAACTCACAGGGGAAGCTGAAGATCATTCAGCAACTAATGGCTTATGCTGCTAGCTTTAAATAGGCCACTGGGCACCAGAAATTGTCACGCATTGTGTGCGCTTTGGCGTACGCACATGCGTACTAGCACATGAAGTTTCTCGGCCGTTCTCGCTCTTCTGCACATTTGCATTGGCAAACATCTATGTGCCAATCTTCTGCAAACCATTCTCTGACAGAGACATCATCTTTTTTTTCCACACCTTTGAAAAAGCCCTTTTGAATTCCTCGGTGCTTTGTTCTTTCTGTGTGATGAAACTAAGGGAAGCATGTCACATAGATGGAAAATGCCTCTGTTGTTCCAGGATGAGTAGACATTGTATCTTGCAAGGTCTGTTGGATGCAGAGCTAAAGATTTTAGCTGGGTGGAATATGGTGGAAGGCAAAAGAGCACTGAAAGCTTGATCTTGCGGTCAATTTTCCATCCATATGGTTTCCTACAAGACCTAAGGGATGAAGAGTAGTGTTTTTCATAGATTAAGGAGCCCAAAGGCTCACAAAATATTTAGAGAGTAGTGCCCCGTGTGAGGATCGAACTCACGACCTTCAGATTATGAGACTGACGCGCTACCTGCTGCGCTAACGAGGCCAATTAGGGAAAGCGATATGTGTGTCATAGCTGGCCACCATACTTGGAAGCTGATGGCGGAGGCACATCTTTTTTTCCCTTTGGTTTTCTCTATTTTTCTCAAAACAAGTCAGCTAGTTTTCCCATGTGGTCGAGCGGTTAGGATTCCTGGTTTTCACCCAGGCGGCCCGGGTTCGACTCCCGGTATGGGAAATGCAAGTCCTTTTAACGACCCGCACACTCCTAGTGCTGAAACCTCAAAGCTGTTTTTCCATTGTAACCTCCAATCATTCCCTTGTTGTCAAAGTACCAAGGGTCAAAGCCAGGGATGCAGACAAGACAGGTCAAGCCGGGTCAGGACAGGAAATTAAATACTATCAGGAACACAGGAACTCACAGGGCAAGCTGAAGTTCATCCAGCAACTAATGGCTCATGCACGCGCTTTGGTGTACGTATATGCGCACTGGCACATGAATTCTCACACATGAATAATATCAGGATCACAGGAACTCACAGGGGAAGCTGAAGATCATCCAGCAACTAATGGCTCATGCACGCGCTTTGGCGTACGTATATGCGCACTGGCACATGAATTTTCACACATGAATAATATCAGGATCACAGGAACTCACAGGGGAAGCTGAAGTTCATCCAGCAACTAATGGCTCATGCACGCGCTTTGGCGTACGTATATGCGCACTGGCACATGAATTTTCACACATGAATAATATCAGGATCACAGGAACTCACAGGGGAAGCTGAAGATCATCCAGCAACTAATGGCTTATGCTGCTAGCTTTAAATAGGCCACTGGGCACCAGAAATTGTCACGCATTGTGTGCACTTTGGCGTACGCACATGCGTACTAGCACATGAAGTTTCTCGGCCGTTCTCGCTCTTCTGCACATTTGCATTGGCAAATATCTATGTGCCAATCTTCTGCAAACCATTCTCTGACAGAGACATCATCTTTTTTTTTCCACACCTTTGAAAAAGCCCTTTTGAATTCCTCAGTGCTTTGTTCTTTCTGTGTGATGAAACTAAGGGAAGCATGTCACATAGATGGAAAATGCCTCTGTTGTTCCAGGATGAGTAGACATTGTATCTTGCAAGGTCTGTTGGATGCAGAGCTAAAGATTTTAGCTGGGTGGAATATGGTGGAAGGCAAAAGAGCACTGAAAGCTTGATCTTCCGGTCAATTTTCCATCCATATTGTTTCCTACAAGACCTAAGGGATGAAGAGTAGTGTTTTTCATAGATTAAGGACCCCAAGGCTCACAAAATGGTTAGAGAGTAGTGCCCCGTGTGAGGATCGAACTCACGACGTTCATATTATGAGGCTGACGCGCTACCTGCTGCGCTAACGAGGCCAATTAGTGAATCTGATATGAGTGTCATAGCTGGCCACCATACTTGGAAGCTGATGGCGGTGGCACATCTTTTTTTCCCTTTGGTTTTCTCTATTTTTCTCAAAACAAGGAAGCTAGTTTTCCCATATGGTCTAGCGGTTAGGATTTCTGGTTTTCACCCAGGCGGCCTGGGTTCAACTCCAGGTATGGGAAATGCAAGTCCTTTTAACGACCCGCACACTCCTAGTGCTGAAACCTCAAAGCTGTTTTTCCATTGTAACCTCCAATCATTCCCTTGTTGTCAAAGTACCAAGGGTCAAAGCCAGGGATGCAGACAAGACAGGTCAAGCCGGGTCAGGACAGGAAATCAAATACTATCAGGAACACAGGAACTCACAGGGCAAGCTGAAGTTCATCCAGCAACTAATGGCTCATGCACGCGCTTTGGCGTACGTATATGCACACTGGCACATGAATTTTCACACATGAATAATATCAGGATCACAGGAACTCACAGGGGAAGCTGAAAATCATCCAGCAACTAATGGCTTATGCTGCTAGCTTTAAATAGGCCACTGGTCACCAGAAATTGTCACGCATTGTGTGCGCTTTGGCGTACGCACATGCATACTAGCACATGAAGTTTCTCGGCCGTTCTTGCTCTTCTGCACATTTGCATTGGCAAATATCTATGTGCCAATCTTCTGCAAACCATTCTCTGACAGAGACATCATCTTTTTTTTCCACACCTTTGTAAAAGCCCTTTTGAATTCCTCGTGCTTTGTTCTTTCTGTGTGATGAAACTAAGGGAAGCATGTCACATAGATGGAAAATGCCTCTGTTGTTCCAGGATGAGTAGACATTGTATCTTGCAAGGTCTGTTGGATGCAGAGCTAAAGATTTTAGCTGGGTGGAATATGGTGAAAGGCAAAAGAGCACTGAAAGCTTGATCTTCCGGTCAATTTTCCATCCATATGGTTTTCTACAAGACCTAAGGGATGAAGAGTAGTGTTTTTCATAGATTAAGGACCCCAAGGCTCACAAAATGGTTAGAGAGTAGTGCCCCGTGTGAGGATCGAACTCACGACCTTCAGATTATGAGACTGACGCGCTACCTGCTGCGCTAACGAGGCCAATTAGTGAAAGTGATATGTGTGTCATAGCTGGCCAGCATACTTGGAAGCTGATGGCGGTGGCACATCTTTTTTTCCCTTTGGTTTTCTCTATTTTTCTCAAAAAAAGCAGCTAGGTTTCCCATATGGTCTAGCGGTTAGGATTCCTGGTTTTCACTCAGGCGGCCCGGTTTCGACTCCCGGTAAGGGAAATGCAAACCCTTTTAACGACCCGCACACTCCTAGTGCTGAAACCTCAAAGCTGTTTTTCCATTGTAACCTCCAATCATTCCCTTGTTGTCAAAGTACCAAGGGTCAAAGCCAGGGATGCAGACAAGATAGGTCAAGGCGGATCAGGAACTTATTGTCAAAGTTCCAAGGGTCAAAGCCAGGGATGCAGACAAGACAGGTCAAGCCGGGTCAGGACAGGAAATCAAATACTATCAGGAACACAGGAACTCACAGGGCAAGCTGAAGTTCATCCAGCAACTAATGGCTCATGCACGCGCTTTGGCGTACGTATATGCTCACTGGCACATGAATTTTCACACATGAATAATATCAGGATCACAGGAACTCACAGGGGAAGCTGAAGATCATCCAGCAACTAATGGCTCATGCACGCGATTTGGCGTACGTATATGCGCACTGAATTTTCACACATGAATAATATCAGGGTCACAGGAACTCACAGGGGAAGCTGAAGATCATCCAGCAACTAATGGCTTATGCTGCTAGCTTTAAATAGGCCACTGGGCACCAGAAATTGTCACGCATTGTGTGCGCTTTGGTGTACGCACATGCGTACTAGCACATGAAGTTTCTCGGCCGTTCTCGCTCTTCTGCACATTTGCATTGGCAAATATCTATGTGCCAATCTTCTGCAAACCATTCTCTGACAGAGACATCATCTTCTTTTTCCACACCTTTGAAAA
Organism: Lithobates pipiens; assembly: GCF_037356315.1. Taxonomy (NCBI): domain Eukaryota; kingdom Metazoa; phylum Chordata; class Amphibia; order Anura; family Ranidae; genus Lithobates; species Lithobates pipiens. The sequence continues at coordinate 569,455,578 of NW_027507903.1, forward strand.
AGCCCTTTTGAATTCCTCGGTGCTTTGTTCTTTCTGTGTGATGAAACTAAGGGAAGCATGTCACATAGATGGAAAATTCCTCTGTTGTTCCAGGATGAGTAGACATTGTATCTTGCAAGGTCTGTTGGATGCAGAGCTAAAGATTTTAGCTGGGTGGAATATGGTGGAAGGCAAAAGAGCACGGAAAGCTTGATCTTCCGGTCAATTTTCCATCCATATGGTTTCCTACAAGACCTAAGGGATGAAGAGTAGTGTTTTTCATAGATTAAGGACCCCAAGGCTCACAAAATGGTTAGAGAGAAGTGCACCGTGTGAGGATCGAACTCACGACCATCAGATGGTGAGACTGACACGCTACCTGCTGCGCTAATGAGGCCAATTAGTGAAAGTGATATGTGTGTCATAGCTGGCCACTATACTTGGAAGCTGATGGCGGTGGCACATCTTTTTTTCCCCTTTGGTTTTCTCTATTTTTCTCAAAACAAAGCAGCTAGTTTTCCCATATGGTCTAGTGGTTAGGATTCCTGGTTTTCACCCAGGCGGCCCGGGTTCGGCTCCCGGTATGGGAAATGCAAGTCCTTTTAACGACCCGCACACTCCTAGTGCTGAAACCTCAAAGCTGTTTTTCCATTGTAACCTCCAATCATTCCCTTGTTGTCAAAGTACCAAGGGTCAAAGCCAGGGATGCAGACAAGATAGGTCAAGGCGGATCAGGAACTTGTTGTCAAAGTTCCAAGGGTCAAAGCCAGGGATGCAGACAAGACAGGTCAAGCCGGGTCAGGACAGGAAATCAAATACTATCAGGAACACAGGAACTCACAGGGCAAGCTGAAGTTCATCCAGCAACTAATGGCTCATGCACGCGCTTTGGCGTACGTATATGCTCACTGGCACATGAATTTTCACACATGAATAATATCAGGATCACAGGAGCTCACAGGGGAAGCTGAAGATCATCCAGCAACTAATGGCTCATGCTGCTAGCTTTGAATAGGCCACTGGGCACCAGAAATTGTCACGCATTGTGTGCGCTTTGGCGTACGCACATGCGTACTAGCACATGAAGTTTCTCGACCGTTCTTGCTCTTCTGCACATTTGCATTGGCGAATAGTGATGGACGAACTTCCGACGGGACGTTTCGCGAACGCGGACCGTGAACCCGGCCGATAGTTCGCGAACCGGAAAGTTTGCGGCGGGCCCCATTGACTTCAATGGGAGGCGAACTTTGCAAACCTATAGGTCAAATTTGCAGCCACAAAATATTTATTAGCTATGCAAACATAGTCCCACCACATGGCCAATGACATAACACATGTATGAGGTGAATCTGGGATCGACAACTACAAGCATTCTTTTTTTATATGGGAAATTGTTGTGACAATTCAGGACTGTGGAGCGCATGAAGGCAATGGAGGAGAGGGAAGGTCAGGGACCAGGGTAGGCAAAGAAGAGGGTGCACGAGATGATCACCAGCAGCGTTACATACAGCAATGACACCTGCACCGTGAGAGAGTCATCTGACAGCAGCACCGTGATACAGAGCACTGACATCAGCAGCGTGACATACAGCAATGACACCTGCACCGTGATAGAGTCATCTGACAACAGCACCGATATAGAGAGCACTGACATCAGCAGCGTGACATAAAGCACTCACACCAGCACCGTGATATACAGCACTGACAGCAGCACCGTAATAGAGAACACTGACATCAGCAGCGTGACATAAAGCACTGACACCAGCACCGTGATATACAGCACTGACAGCAGCACCGTGATAGAGAGCACTGACATCAGCAGCGTGACATAAAGCACTCACACCAGCACCGTGATATACAGCATTGACAGCAGCACCGTGACAGAGAGCACTGACATCAGCACCGTGATATACAGCACTGACACCTGCACCGTAAGCAGCCCCAGGAGGAAGTCAACATAGCACAGGGATGGTGGGAGCCCCTCATAATGAGCATAGCACAGGGATGGTGGGAGCCCCTCATAATATGCACAGCAGAGGTACAGCCCCAGGAGTAAGTCAGCACAGCACAGGGATGGTAGGAGCCCCTCAAAATGAGCATAGCACAGGGATGGTGGGAGCACCTCAAAATATGCACAGCAGAGGTACAGCCCCAGGAGGAAGTCAGCACAGCACAGGGATGGTGGGAGCCCCTCATAATGAGCATAGCACGGGATGGTGGGAGCCCCTCATAATATGCACAGCAGAGGTACAGCCCCAGGAGTAAGTCAGCACAGCACAGGGATGGTGGGAGCCCCTCATAATGAGCATAGCACAGGGATGGTGGGAGCACCTCAAAATATGCACAGCAGAGGTACAGCCCCAGGAGGAAGTCAGCACAGGGATGGTGGGAGCCCCTCATAATGAGCATAGCACAGGGATGGTGGGAGCACCTCAAAATATGCACAGCAGAGGTACAGCCACAGGAGGAAGTCAGCACAGCACAGGGATGGTGGGAGCCCCTCATAATGAGCATAGCACAGGGATGCTGGGAGCACCTCAAAATATACACAGCAGAGGTACAGCCCCAGGAGGAAGTCAGCACAGCACAGGGATGGTGGGAGCCCCTCATAATATGCACAGCAGAGGTACAGCCCCAGGAGGATGTCAGCACAGCATAGGGATGGTGGGAGCCCCTCATAATAAGCAGCCCCAGTAGAAATATGACACCGCTCAACCTCTTCAAACAGGAGGGTACGGGCATATAGTACGGTGTGCTTTTTTTGGACAAGGAAGTGAGCCAAATGAAGAAAGAAGGTCTGTGTGCTTGATAAAAAAAATTGTTTATATACATATACATGGTCTACTGGTCACATGTGTTGAATTCCTCCGATATCCATGCCTCATTCATTTTTAGAAATGTGAGATAGTTAACACTGTCGTGAGCTAGGCGAGTACGCTTATCGGTCACGATCCCCCCTGCTGCGCTGAACGTCCTTCGGACAGGACACTGGATGAGGGGCAAGCCAACAGTTCCATTGCAAATTGGGCAAGCTCTGGCCAGAGGTCAAGCCTGCCCACCCAGTAGTCCAGGGGTTCATCACTCCTCAGAGCGTCAACATCGGCCGTTAACCCGATGTAGTCGGACACCTGATGGTCTAGGCGTTCCCTGATGCTGGATCCGGGTGACACCTGTCGATGGGTCGGCTGAAAGAATGACCTTATATCCGAAGTCACCAACACATCTTCAAACCGGCCTCTTCTTGCAGGCGCTGTTGGATTGGTACCCGCAACTCCTTCTCTGGGAGTGGGAATTGCTCCTCTGCCAGCGCACGCAAAAGCAGAATGCAGCATTTCTCGAAGCAAGGCCTGTAAGTGCTGCATTCTGATAGCCCTCTGCGACGGCGGTAACATTTCTGCCATTTTGTCTTTGTACCGGGGGTCTAAGTACGTTGCCACCCAGTACTGGTCCTTGACCCTTATGCTTTTTATACGGGGGTCCCTATTTAAACACTGGAGCATGAAGGCCCCCATTTGCACTAAACTGGAAGCGGTGTGGTGGCCTGGCTCCTGTTCATCATCCAGGATAATGTCGTCCTCTTCATTCTCCTCTCCCCATCCACACACAACAGGGATCCCAGAAAGGTTTAAAGCATGCTCTTCTTGCTCCTCCTCATCCGCCCCAGCACCATCCTCCTCTGACTCCTCTTCAGACTCCTGTTGTTCACTTGTCTCGGATAGAGTAGCCCCCCTGGGAATTCATCCAGCATTGCGACTTCCTCATCTTCCCACTCCTGCTCCTCCACAGCTTGATCAATGACACGACACAATGCACGCTCCATAAAGGCATAAGGTACCATGTCACTGATGGCGCCATGGCTGCGACTGACCAGTTTGGTGATCTCCTCAAATGGCCGCAGAAGTCTGCATGCGTCGCGCATGAGCAGCCACTGGCGCGGTGAAAAAAACCCCAGCTCCCCAGAACCGGTTCTGCCGCAGAGTTCATACAGGTAGACGTTGACTGCACGTTTCTGCTGGAGCAGCCTATCAAGCATATAGAAGGTTGAGTTCCATCGCGTCGGGCAATCGCAAATAAGACATCTGACCGGCAGATTGTGTCGCCGCTGAATGTCAGCAAGGCGAGCCATGGCCGTGTAAGATCTTCTGAAATGGGCCGAGATTTTCCTTGCCTGCCGCAAGATGTCCTGGACCCCAGGGTATTTGACAACGAATCGCTGCACGACCAAGTTTAAGACGTGTGCCATGCATGGCACGTGCGTGATTTTGCCCTGTTTCAATGCGCTAAGCAGATTGGCACCGTTGTCACACACCACTTTACCAACTGTCAAATTGAGCGGTGTTAGCCACTGATCTGCCTGTGAACGCAAAGCTGAAAGGAGTGCCGGGCCAGTGTGGCTCTTGGCTTCCAGGCACAACAGACGCAGCATGGCATGGCAACGTCTCACCTGGCATGTGGAATAGGTTCTGGGGAGCTTGGGCGGTGCAGCGGAAGAGACGCTAGCAGCGGAAAAGGAGGAGTCAGCTGAGGAGGAGAGGGAGGAGGATGGAGTAGGAGGAGGAGGAGAAGAAGAGTCAGGCCTGCATGCAATCCGTGGCGGTAAAACCAAATCTACACGGGTGCCACGGGTTACATGCTTGACGGCCGTCAGAAGGTTCACCCAGTGGGCAGTAAAAGTGATATACCTTCCCTGCCCGTGTTTGCTAGACCACGTGTCTGTGGTCAGATGTATCTTGGCACCGACACTGTGTGCCAGAGATACATTCACTTGCCGCTGAACATGGCCATATAGCTCTGGGATGCCCTTCTCTGAGAAATACTTCCTTCCTGGGACCTTCCATTGTGGTGTTCCAATGGCCACAAATTTGCGAAAGGCCTCCGAGTCCACCAGTTTATATGGCAGTAGTCAGGGCCGGACTGGCCTACCGGGATACCGGGACATTTCCCGGTAGGCTGCCTGCCCTGGGGCCGCTTTGGGCTAAGCTGTGGCTGCAGCGCTCCTCTCCCTCCTCCTCCTCCCCCCTCTACATGTCACACACAGCAGGCATCTCACGCTGTGTCTAGGAGCTGAGCTGAGTGTGAAAAGTCCCGCCCTCCTCCTAGCCCAGCTTGTGTGATAGACAGAACAATGTGCCTATCACATGAGCTGGTCTAGGAGGAGGGCGGGACTTTTCACACAGCAGCCGAAAGTTTCACACTGAGCTCAGCCACGGACTGTGACGTCACCTGCTGCTGTTATCCTGATGAGACGATATGGGATTGGCATTGTATATGCTGTTTAAGCTTGTTACCAAGAATATTGTCTGTAAGTTTTCTACTTACATTAAAATCTGTGCTTTTACAATAATGGAGAGCACTTAGATTTGTTTTATTGTATTTATTCATGACTGGGATATATGTGAGATTGTGATCTCTTGCACTCCAAAGCATTTCCCTCTGAGGTGGGAACAAGTGTTTACTGACCTTCCTTTTGGTTCAGGGGTCATTCCTATAAAGCAAGGGAGCATTTTGCCTGTTGGTTGTTGGTACAAGTGGATCTGATAAAATTTGTGGATTCTTCTGTCTTTTATGGATGTTTTTGGGCTATATTTTATTGGGCTCTGGACTGCTTTTAATGATTGATGTCATATTGGACTTTTTATGTTTCAATGGTTTTTATTGAAGTTAAAGGTAATACAGGAAACAAAAACACAAAAATAAGTAAAACAAAAAAGAAAGACAGCGCTGACATTACATGTAGTCGCCTTATAGTCCACAATAGTTGCAGTCAATAAGCAACAGATTGTAGGGTTGAATATAACACTACGACATAACAATAGATATAGAAAATATCAGGCCTCAAGGACTGACCTCATTCCAGACACCCCAAATGGGATCTCACTGTGTCCAGGGTTGAGGACAGTCACCTATCAACATGCATGTAGGAAAACAGTAGTAAGAATTATCCCTGAGGTTGTAACTAAACCGGTCAAATCACTCAAAATTGACCTCAAGAATAAACAAATAATAATTCCATTCGGTCAGAGTGAGGCAAACATAACATCACATACCAATTATCATAAGTACACCCGGATACAGGTAAGCATAAAGCATAGGAAGCTAAGAGCTTTGTACTGAAGAAAAATGCAGAGATAAGTAAAGAAAAGGTAGATCAAAACACACAAAAAAAAGGGGGGGAATAGGAAAAAAAAAAAAGGGGGGAGGGGGGGGGGGACTTGTCTATCTCCCACACTCCCCGTCCCTCACCCCCTCCCCCCGTCGTCGAGGGGGGGGGGGGAGAGGTCCAGGAAGACGGCAAAGCAAGGGCATAAAGAACGAGTAGGGAAGCCCTATCATGTTATAGTGTTCAGATGAGTAAGGGTTGGGAGTTGTTGAACCACTCCATCCACGCCCCCCAAAGTGTTGCAGTTTTGGGTAAGTGTCCCTCAGCAGTAGCATACATACATTCATACATCCCATGTAGATGAGTGGTTCGTATAACGTCAGCACAGGAAAGTAGGGCCGAGGATTTCCAATTTCGGGTCACTGTTAATCTAGCAGCTAGGCAAATATGCGTTACTATGCATCTTAGCCTGTAAGGGTAATGTTCAATGCCAATGGTGAGTAAAGCCAGAGCGGGGTTTGGAGGGGTAGCAATGTGTGTGACTTCCGATATAAGATTAAATACATCAGTCCAGAAAGGGATCAATTTGGGACAGGACCAGAGGGCATGGTAAAGGGTTCCTGGGAGACCACAGTTTCTCCAACAATTTGGGTCTGTATTTTTATAGTAGGTGTGAAGATGGGTTGGGGTAAGGTACCACCTGAGATTAATTTTATATGTGAGTTCCCAGAGGTTAGCAGATTTAGTCGCCGAATTAACAGCTTTTATAGCAAGTGACCATTGTTGCGATGAATACGTGGTGTCCATATCATGTTCCCATTGTAACATGGGGGGCAGTTTGGCAAAGGACGTTTTTTCACCAAGTGTGGTGTAGAACAGAGAGATACCTTTGGCTGAAGAATAAGTACCTGTGAGATATTGCCAGGATGGTCGTGGAATATGTACGTGAAGGTGGGGATTTCGTATTAGGCAATGAGTTATTTGGAAATATTTGAAATAGTCGCGGGGAGATAGATTAAATTCCTGTTTCAAGGAGGAGAAGGATTTTAGGAGGCCATCTTTATAGAGATCCTTAATGTGTGTGATCCCATTGGCTTTCCAAGAATGTATATGCATGAAAGGAATCAGTAGGCCGATGATATCTATCGGGAGAGGAACAGTGCAGTTGTTGGCATTCGTGCGTGTGTGTTTGACCAGATAGGCGAAGGCCTTCACTGATGCTCTTATGGGGGGAGAGAGGGTAGTATCCCTCACCTTCAATTTAGGTGCAGAGAGGAGCCACGTTTGTAAATTCTTACCAGGTACTTGGGAGGCTTCTATGGAGCTCCAGTGATTGTTGAGATCAGGAGTAAACCATTCTTTGAGTTGTGCCAGTATGGCTGCGTGGTAGTAGTCCCTAGTATTGATATAACCCATACCTCCCACCGTTTTGTGCTTCAGTAGGGTGGTATATGCTATTCTAGATTTTTTCCCTTGCCATACAAAGTTCCTGAGTAACGTTTGGGTTCTTGTGAAGAAGGGTGCAGGTATGGGGATTGGTATTGCCCGAAACAGGTACAGTAACCGTGGAAGATGGATCATTTTGAATGTTGCTAATCTACCTGAGCTTGTAAGCATCAATTTGGATAATTTGTCGAGTTCTAATGGGAGTTGGGTGAGAAAGGGGGTGAAATTGGCCTTGAACAAGTCGTTAGGACGAGAAGTGAGGGTGATACCTAGGTAGGTCAAAGAATCAGTGGCCCATGCGTAGTGGTAACAGTCTTTCAGGGACAGACATTGTTGTTCTGGTAGAACCAAGGGAAGTGCATAAGATTTTGAGACATTCACTTTGTAATATGAGACTAAGCTAAATTCATCAAGTACTTGTTGTACCGAAGCCAGGGAAGAGGAGGGACGAGTCAGGGAAAAGATGACATCGTCAGCAAAAAGGCTGATCTTGTGGTTTGTATTGCCAATGTTAATACCATAAATGTTGGGATGGGATCTGATTTTGGCTGCAAGGGGTTCGATCATTAGATCAAATATCAAAGGTGAGAGGGGGCATCCTTGTCGGGTACCGTTTGTGATATGAAACGAAGTCGATAACATTGAGGAACAATAAACTTGGGCCGAAGGGTTGGAGTAAAGGGCTAAAATAGATGAGAGGATGTGATTTTGAAATCCAAATTTTTCTAAGGTCAATCTTAAGTAATGCCAGTGAACCCTATCGAATGCCTTCTCCGCATCCAATGAAAGAAGCAGAGAAGGCACTCGATGGGCCACTGCATGGTGGACAAGATTAATCATGCGCCGGGTGGCATCTGAGGTCTGGCGACCCTTGACAAAGCCCGATTGGTCAGGATGTATCAACAGTGGCAATATGTCATCTAATCTCTTTGCAATAACTTTAGCGTACAATTTTATATCATGGTTCAATAGTGAGATGGGACGAAAATTTTGAGTGAGATTAGGTTCCTTCCCTGGCTTTGGTATTGTTACAATTAACGCTTTTAACATCTCTTGTGGAAAGGAAGCAGAGGAGGCAGCAGAATTAAACATGGGTGTCATATGTGGAGTGAGGATTGTACTAAATTGTTTGTAGTACTCTCCTACAAAACCGTCTGGGCCGGGCGCCTTGCCATTAGGAAGAGTATGGATAGCGGATTGAATTTCTAGTTGTGTGAAAGGGGCATTGAGTATCTCCAATTGTTGTGTAGTCAGATGAGGGAGATTCACTGAATCTAAAAAATCCTGTATCTGCGTATGAGTGGGTTGGGTTTGGTGGGGATCAGTCTTTAGATTATATAGTTTGCCGTAATAAACGCTGAAGGCGTTAGCGATGTCTTGCGGATTAGTCAGTTTGGAGTTGGAGTCTGGGTGATGGATATAAGGTATGGGAGATCTAGTAATGTGGCCTTTAATTTGGTGGGAGAGTAGTTTACCAGATTTGTTACCTGCAGCGTAGAATGTCATTTTATGTCGCCTTTGGATTTTGTCATGGTTCTCTAGTAAAAGGGCCCTGAGCTCCAGTCTCAGTGAGATTAGTTCAGATTTAAGTGTCTGGGTAGGCTGGGCTTTGTTAAGCAAGTCCACTGTTTGTATACGTGTAAGAAGGGTGTTCATCCGCTGCCTCCTTTGCTTAGCATCCCTAGCCCCAAGTTGAATAAAAATTCCCCGCATAAATGCTTTATGCGAGGCCCACAAAATATGCGGATCTGCAACAGAGTCTTTGTTCCGAATGAAATACTCCTCCAATTCGTTTTTCAATATTTGAGCATAGGGTTCCGCCTGTAAAATTCTAGAATTCATTCTCCAAAGATACGCTGGTGAGTGCTTGATTTTGTCTTCCAAGGTTATACTCACAGGGGAGTGGTCTGACCATGTAGTTAGATGTATAGTAGAAGAGGATACAGTTTGAAGAGTCCAGGGATCTGTTAGAAAAAGGTCAATTCGGGAGTAAGAATTATGGCCTGGGGAAAAGTAAGTGTAGTCTCTCTCTTCTGCATGCTGACATCTCCAGATGTCTAGAAGGCGTAGATTGTGCAACAAAGGGTTGAGCGCCAGTCTGCGTCTCTTGGGCTGAAAGGTCGAATCTAGTTCCGGATCAGGAGTGCAGTTAAAATCTCCACACCAGATTGTAGCTCCTTGCTTTTGGGCTTCAACTTTCTTATGTAACTTACGTAAAAAGCGAGATTGGTGTGTATTAGGCGCATACACGGTGACAAAAGTATAGGGAGCACCATTGATGGTGCAAGACAATATGATATAGCGACCATCAGGGTCTGTTGTGCACTGGACAAGATGAAATGCTAAAGTGTTTTTGAAGGCTATAAGTACCCCTTTCCGTTTCTTTTCCGAGTTAGCGGTGAAAATATTGCTGAACTCCCTGTGAGTGCATACCGGTGGGTTGCAGGCTTGGAAGTGCGTTTCTTGTACGCATAAAACGTCACACTTAGTGTGTTTAGTTAATGACCACAAAGATCGTCTCTTGGCAGGGTGGTTAAGCCCCTTTGCATTGATTGTTACAATGGTGATTGGCATGTGGAGCGCTTAATTGCCAAAAAAAAGAACAAAAAGGAACCGTTAAGGTTATTACCTTGAAGGGCGGTGAACTGGAGGGGTCCGAAAGTTCAGTTAGCTGTGTTGAAGACCGGAGTAGATCAAGAATAGGCACGATCAATCCAATGTGTAGAGGCTTCCGGGGTGCTGTGTAGGGTGGAGAGACAAGTGGGGAAAGAATAGAGGTGGTAGAGGGGAGAGACACAAAAACAAAACAAAACAAAAAGATAAAATAAGAAATAAAAGGCACGCAATAGTATCTAGGTAGACCAAAAAGCAATGCGATTTGCTGGTAGTTGTAGCTTAGAAAGCTTTAAGGTATTGAGAACCGTGAACTGTAAAAGGTGTTTCTGTTGAGGATGCACCTCAGCGCTACAGCACCTAGAAACACAAAAACTGGGGTAACGAGTCTTAAGACCTGGCATGAGCAGATGGCATCACCAAACGGTAAATAGAACGTATGGGCCCGTTCCTGAGTATTAAAGGGAAGCGTTGTTTTGGCTCCTGGGAGGCAGAGGTTGGGCCGTTATAGAGCCTGTGTTACTTTGATCCATAGGCGCCTCGCCAGGGGAGGCAGGGACGATGCCCCATTTCTGTAAGAAATGCAAACCTTGCTGCAGGGACGTTACAACATATTTCCTCCCGTCTCGGAGGACAGACAACTTGGCTGGCGCTATCCACTGGTATTGGAGCTGGTGGTTGCGGAGGGCTTTGGTGATCGTATTAAGCTGCCTCCTTCTGCTCAGAGTATGCTGTGAGAGGTCAGCATAGATTTGGAGACGATTGTATGGTTCTGGTAAATTTTCTAACCCCCTCATCTTGTGCATGAACTGCTCCTTAATGTGGTAGAAATGCACTCTAAGGATGACATCTCTAGGTACAGCGTCAGGTAAAAACGCGGGTTTTGGCAGCCTGTGTATGCGGTCAATGACAAGTTCAATATTTTTTGCCTCAGGGAGCACAGCTTTAATAAGGCCTTTTGCATAGGCAGGCAATTCAGTATTTTGGACAGATTCCGGGACTCCTCTGATTTTAAAGTTGTTTCGTCTGGCTCTGTCCTCTAAATCCGCCATTTTGTCCTTTATCCATGTAATATCCTGAGTCTGTGCCTCCTGAGTATCAATAATGTCATTCACTGTTCCTGTAATGTCTCCTGCAATAATTTCCATTTGTGTGATCCTGTCATCCATTGCTGCTATTTTACTACCAAAACTGTGCATGAGAGAGAACAGATCAGATTGCAACGAGCTCCTTAGAGACATGAGCATGTCCTTTAAGGTGGTGTCCATGACAGCCTGCCCTATGGTAGGGAATGCTGCTATGGCGTCAGGTAGCTGGCTCTGCTGAGGGAAGGCCTGAGGCGTCCCAATAGTGGGGTCCCTGCAGTGTGCTATGCCTGTGTTGTCCAGGCGCATCTTAGCTTTGGCTGGGCTTTGGGCTGTGGGTGTCCCTGGTGGCGAGAGGGAAGGGTCTCCCCTGCTTACCGGAGGATGTGTCGGTACATATGGGTCTCCTCCTCCGTTCGCGTGAAACGCGGCCTCTGCCTGTGTGCTCCGCAAGTCCGCGCCGGCGCCATTTTGGATCTTCCGCGCGGACGGCTGGTACATGAACGCCGTAAGTTTTCGGGGAAGCCGATCGTCTTTGCGCTTCAGCGACATCGCTGTGAGGTGGAGCGGGAGTTCTCCCGGGATGTCAGAGGCTGAAAAGTCGGAACGGGTTCGCCGAAAGTCGCTTTAGATGCCGTCGGTGTGAAGAGCTCTCTCCTCAAGCGGCCATCTTGGTCACGCGCCGGCCACGCCCCCATATTGGACTTTTTATAATTTCATCATATTGATTGCTCTGCACTGTCTGTTCTTACAAATTAGCATTTGGGGCTAAGTGAAATTAACCCTAAGTGTCCAGCTTGCAATAGCTTTTATTTCAGTTATTGGTTTGCGCTGATTTTTCTATTTATCCAGAGGCTGCGATTATGGGCACGGTAAAGCTGCAATTATGGGCAGGCTGAGGCTGCAATTATGGGCACGGTAAAGCTGCAGTTATGGGCACGCTGAGGCTGCAATTATGGGCACGGTAAAGCTGCAGTTATGGGCACGCTGAGGCTGCGATTATGGGCACGGTAAAGCTGCAGTTATGGGCACGCTGAGGCTGCGATTATGGGCACGGTAAAGCTGCAGTTATGGGCACGCTGAGGCTGCGATTATGGGCACAGTAAAGCTGCAGTTATGGGCACGCCGAGGCTGCGATTATGGGCACGGTAAAGCTGCAGTTATGGGCACGCCGAGGCTGCAATTATGGGCACGGTAAAGCTGCAGTTATGGGCACGCTGAGGCTGCAATTATGGGCACGGTAAAGCTGCAGTTATGGGCACGCTGAGGCTGCGATTATGGGCACGGTAAAGCTGCAGTTATGGGCACGCTGAGGCTGCGATTATGGGCATGATAATGCTGCAATGATGGGCACGGTCAGGCTGCAATGATGGGCACAGTGAGGCTGCATGGACTGGTACAGAGGCTGAAATGATGGGCACAGTGAGGCTGCATTTGATGGGCACTGGTGAGGCTGCATTGATCGCTTGTACCACGTCCACAGCCTCTGACCATCTCCTGTACCATGCCCACAGCCTCTGACATCACCTTTACTATGTCTGAAGCCTCTGACATCTCCTGTACCATACCCACAGCCTCTGACATCTCCTGTACCATGCCCACAACCTCTGACATCTTCTGTACTATGTCTGAAGCCTCTGGCATCTCCTGTACCATGCCCACAACCTCTGACATCTCCTGTACCATGCCCACAACCTCTGACATCTCCTGTACCATGCCCACAGACACTGACATCTCCTGTACCATGCCCACAACCTCTGACATCTCCTGTACCATACCCACAGCCTCTGGTCATCTCCTGTACTATGCCCACAGCCTTTGACCATCTCCTGTACCATACCCACAGCCTCCGACAACTCCTGTACCATACCCACAGCCTCTGACATCTCCTGTACCATGCCCACAGCCTTTGACCATCTCCTGTATCTTGTCTGCAACCTCTTGCCATCTCTGGTCTTATATCATGTCTGCAGTCTCTGAGGAAGTCTGGAGAGGAGTCAAGAGTGGGAGCACTGCTGGGATGGGGATCATGGAAGAAGTCAGACATGTGTGGACTGTGGAGAGGAGACTATAGGAAAACCAGAGCCACCAAGCTAGAGCCGACTGACTGAGCCCTGCAAGGTGCGCCTGAGAGGAGGCCAGTGACAGTGCCGCCAGGCTATTCTGATGGGGGGGGTGTCACAGATGTAAGGGGGAGTGAATACAATAATGTAAGAGGGCACTGATATAAAGGTTTCCCCCTTATATCAGTACTCCTCCACCCCTTACCTTAGGCCCCTTTCACACTGGCGCAATTTGCAGGTGGTACAGTGCTAAAAATAGCGCCTGCAAAGCATCCTGAAACAGCCCCTGCTGGGTCTCCAAGGAGCGGTGCACTTGCAGGACGTTTAAAAAACTCCTGCAAGCAGCATCCTTGGAGCTGTGAAAAGCTGCAAAAGGGTTAATACCACCGCAAAGTGCTGCTACAGCAGCGCTATGCCGGTGGTATAGCCGCACTGCCCCACCGATTTCAATGGAAAGGAGCGGTGGATACACCGCTCCTTTCCATTGAAATCAGTGGGGCAGTGCGGCTATACTACCGGCATAGTGCTGCTGTAGCAGTGCTTTGTGGTGGTATTAATCCTTTCGTGGCTGGGTTTTAACCCTTTTTTCGGCCGCTGGCGGGGGTAAAAGCGCACTGTTAGCGGCCGACGGTAAAGCAACGCTAAAAATAGCGCAGTTTTATCGCTGGCGCCCGCACCACCCCAGTGTGAAACTGGCCTTAGTGTATTCTTTCTGTCTCTGGTCATCAGAGTTCCGAGAGTCCCAGGTGTCCCCCTTGATTGCTCCACTTTTAACTGGAATTTGCTGTTTATATATATATATATATATATATATATATATATATATATATATGTATATCCCTAGACCTATGTGCTTTCATATCTGTCTTATCTATATACAATACGCTCTTTAATTCTGCTTGAAAATACATGGTTTTCCCTTTTATGAACAAGAAAATAATGACGTTGTGATTTTGGGCTGGTATAATAATGCTATGGGGCTGGTATGACATTTTTTCCAGGGCTGGTTTTTATTCCCAGTCCGGCCCTGGCAGTAGTTGGCGGGCTATGAGTTCTGACAAGCCAGCCATCAACCGTTGGGCAAGAGGGTTATCCGGCGTCATCATTTTTTTACGCTCGAACATTAGGCCCACGGAAGCCTGCCTTTTTGCAGAAAAACGTGAGCTTGGCGTGATGGAAGGTGGAGTGGAGGACAATTGTGAGGAGAGAGGAGAAGGAGAAGTAGAAGACGAGGCTGGACGGTGAGAGCCTGGAGTGTGGCTTTGTGTGTTCCGTTGCTCCCACTGGGCTCGGTGATGGCTACTCATGTGCCTTCTTAAGGCGGTCGTCCCTAGGTGAGTGTTGGGCTTACCGCGACTAATGCGTCGACTGCAAAGATTGCAGATGGCAACGCTATTGTCAGCAGCGGACACGTTAAAAAAAGCCCACACTGCGGAGCCATGTGCCGGTGTCCTGGGAGCGCCAGATGTGACCGTACATGGTCGATGACTCGCTCCTGATACATTTGCAGTCTGCTTTGTCCCTCCTGTGCAATGTAAGTTATTCCTGCTTCTCCTCCCTATCTGCTGGTCCATATCTCCCTCTGAACTCCCCTCCTCTTCCTCTCTTGTGGGCACCCACGTGACATCACTAGACACGTCATCATCAACGTCACCTTCCCCACCGCTATAAGTAGAGATCTCGGAGTAGGCAGCAACACCAGGGACCAACCTCCTCCTTGAGCTGATCTGGGTACTGTCATCAGACTGCTGAGTAGTGGTTGTTGCTACCTCCTCTTCCTGATCCAATACCAAGAGTGGCTGTGCATCAGAAATGTCCTCTTGATATGGATCGGAAAATAATTCCTGTGACTCAAGCGGAAGGTATGTGGTGGTGGTGGTGGTGGTGTTGTTGGTGGTAGTGCCTTTGGGGGTGCACATAGCAGAGAGTGAAGAAGAGGGTGCAGATCGAGAGGATGAGGAGGGTGCAGAAGAGTAAGGCTGAGCGAGCCATTCAACCAAGTCTGGTGCGTCCTTTAAAGTAATTGAACGCACCTTCTGCACCTTCCCACTTTGGCTCAAGCCTGTTGCTCCTGCCCTACCCCTACCACCCCTGCGGAAGGGCCTGCCTCTTCCTCTGCCTGTCATTTTTTAAATGACCCTGTGACTGTTAAGTGCAATTCTCAAACCAATTGCTTTTCCTCTTTGTAATGCTGAGTTCAAATCTTATGCTTCTGATAGAAATGAAATACAGGAGACCTTTTCTGTAGCCCAAATCCAAGCTGAATGGCCCAAGCGTTTATTGTTTTCACAGTTTTTTTATACCCTCAAAATTGACGAGTCATACTCTTCTTAGATAAGCAAATATACCATAATAAGGAAAAAAACAGCCTTTCCCCATCGTGTGGTCAGCAGATGGGCGTAGTCTGAGTGACTTTACACTTTTCACAATACCTATCTCTTAACACAGCAATTTTGTACAAATAATGTCAAGTCATAACTTAAGCTAGAACTCTGATCCTATCATTTTCCCCCTTTGACATCATCCTTCTCCCAACTCTGGGTCCTTACTCATAAGTTATAGCCAATACTTTCCTGAGTACTATCCCTGACCGCGGGTTGTCAGAGGAGAACAATGTCCTCATCCCCCAGTTCCATATCAGCATCTCAAAAGCAAAGAGAATCAAAGAGAAGGGTGACGTCAACTCATAATCTCAAACTCAGAGTTCTATAGGGCACCCCTATTCATTCTTTTAACTTTCTTTTAAATTCTCTTGTATATACAACAATTAATAATTGTCATTATAGCAAAAGCAAACATAAGTATTAGTATAGGACTCAACATCCAATTAAGTATAGTAATGGCTGTGGGGGACCATCCACTGAAAACATCGTACCAGTGGTGGGTAGTTTCATCTCTTATCTGTGAAGATAAATGTATTAATTTTCCTTTATCTATAACTGCAGATATTAGATTATTTTGAAGGGTATGTTCCTGTGTCTCTATGTGTTTTCTAAGTATTTCAGACTCTCTTAAGATTTGTTGTAAGTAGACATGTGCAGAGTAAAATATTTCGTTTCGGAATTTCGTTTTCGTCCGAAAACTTAATTTATTTAGTTACTCCCGAAAATCGTTTTTATTTATTTTGTTTTCGTTCAAAAATTGCATTCGTCCGAAAATCCACATGAATTACGTTCGAATCTGTCTTGGAAGGCTTATGGTGTCTGTCAATGTATAAAGAAGATTTGACGGAGCTAACTATATAGCATACTTTAGAACCCTATTAAAGTCTATGGGACTCCAACGTTCAAAATCTAAAGTGCTAATTTTAAAGGCTAATTTGCAAGTTACTGTCCTAAAAAGTGTTTGGGGACCCGGGTCCTGCCCCAGGGGACATGTATCAATGCAAAAAAAAGTTTTAAAAACGGCCGTTTTTCCGGGAGCAGTGATTTTAATAATGATTAAAGTGAAACAATAAAAGTATAATATTCCTTTAAATTTCGTAGGGGGGGGGGGGGTTGTCTATAGTATGCCTGTGAAGGGGCGCATGTTTCCCGTGCTTAGAATTGTCCCTGCACAAAGTGTCATTTATGCAGGAAAAAAAGTCCTTTAACCACTTCAGATCCGCGCTATTGCCAAATGACGGCATTAGCGCGGACCTACATTTTCAGGACTACGTCTATTGACGTCGTCCTGGTTACGAGCGGCCTGCGCGCCCCCTGAGGGGCGCGCGCGGCGCGCTCTGTGATCGGCGAGTCCGTGAGACTCGCCTGATCACCGATCCGTGTAAGGGGTCGATCCCGACCCCTTATCACGTGATCAGCTGTCAGCCAATGACAGCTGATCATGTGATAGAACGGAGCCGGTAATCGGCTATTATTCCTCCTCGCGCTGACAGCGCGAGGAGAGAAAAAAAAAGCCGATCACCGGCGGCCGTGATCGGGACATCAGTCCCGATCACGGCCATCAATACAAGGGACCACCTGCCACCTGCCTGTGCCCACCTGCCTCCCGCAGTGCCATCCTGAAGTAAAATAAAAGAAAAAGTAAGTGCCCCCCGTCAGTGCCCCCTGTCAGTGCCCATAGTGCCCACAGTGCCACCCACAGTGCCACCCACAGTGCCACCCACAGTGCCACCCACAGTGCCACCCCACAGTGCCACCCACAGTGCCACCCAATCTGCCTCAAAGGTGCTGCACCCCAGTGCCGCCCATCAGTGCCCAGCAGTGCCGCCCATCAGTGCCCAGCAGTGCCGCCCATCAGTGCCCAGCAGTGCCACCTATCAGAGCCACCTATCAGTGCCACCTATCAGTGCCCATCAGTCCCATCTATCTGTGGTACCTATCAGTGCCCATCCGTGCCACCCATCCGTGCCACTTATCCGTGCCACCCATCCGTGCCATCTTATCTGTGCCCATCTTTGCCCATCAGTGCCGCCTTATCTGTGCCCATCGGTGCCGCCTTATCTGTGCCTATTAGTGCCGCCTTAACTATGCCTATCAGTGCCCACCAGTGCAGCCCATCAGTGCCCACCAATGCAGCCCATCAGTGCCCACCAATGCAGCCCATCAGTGCCCACCAATGCAGCCTATCAGTGCCGCCTAATCAGCGCACTTCAATGAAGGAGAAAAATGACCCGTTTGCAAAATTTTATAACAAACTATTAAAACATGATTTTTTTTTTTTTTTTTTTGCATCTTTTTTTGTTTGTTTAGCAAAAAATAAAACTCCGAGCTGTAACTAAATACCACCAAAAGAAAGCTCTATTTGTGGGAAAAAAATGATAAAAATTTCATTTGGGTACAGTGTTGTATGCCCGCGCAATTGTCACTCAAAGTGCATCAGCGCTGAAAGCTGAAAATTGGTCTGGGACTGAGGGGGGTTTAAGTGCCCAGTAAGCAAGTGGTTAAAATCACTCGCAGCTATAATGAATTGTCAGCTCCGTAATACAGAGAACACTCATTGAAAGTCATTGATAAAAAAATAAATAAATAAATAAATAAAAAAAGCGTGGGGGTCCCCCAAATTCAATTACCAGGCCCTTCAGGTCTGGTATGGATATTAAGGGGAACCCTGCCTCAAATTTAAGAAAAAATTTGACGTGGGGTTCCCCCTAAATATCCATAACCAGACCCTTCAGGTCTGGTATGGATATTAAGGGGAACCCCGCGTCAAATTTAAAAAAAAATTGACGTGGGGTTCCCCCTAAAAATCCATACCAGACCCTTTATCCGAGCACGCAACCTGGCAGGCCGCAGGAAAAGAGGGGGGGACGAGAGAGCGGCCCCCCCTCCCTCCTGAACCATACCAGGCCACATGCCCTCAACATTGGGAGGATGCTTTGGGGGTCTGTGACCCCTCAAAGCACCTTGTCCCCATGTTGATGAGGACAAGGGCCTCATCCCCACAACCCTGGCCGGTGGTTGTGGAGGTCTGCGGGCGGGGGGCTTATCAGAATCTGGAAGCCCCCTTTAACAAGGGGACCCCCAGATCCCGCCCCCCCCTGTTTGAAATGGTAAGGGGGTACAAAAGTACCCCTACCATTTCACAAAGAAAGTGTAAAAAATGGTTAAATAAAACAAACACACTTTTGAAAAATTCCTTTATTAAAAATAAAAAAATAAAAAAAAGATTCCAGCGGCGGTAATCCACTCTTGCTATCCAGCGACGGACGGTCATCTCTCCAGCGATGTCTCATCTCATCCAGCGCAGCGATCCTGTCTTCTGTCTCCTCCACGGAGACACTACAGGCATTCCGGCGGCTGACGTTTCTTATATACGGAGGGCGGGGCCACCCATCACCTGACCCCGCCCCCCTCTGACGCAAGGGGAAACCCGGGGTTCCCTGTGACGTAGGGGTGACCCACACACCTCTGATGTAACACAGGCAGGTTTCCGTTACATCAGAGGGGGGGCGGGGTCACCCATACGTCACAGGGAACCCCGGGTTTCCCCTTGCGTCAGAGGGGGGCGGGGTCAGGTGATGGGTGGCCCCGCCCTCCGTATATAAGAAACGTCAGCCGCCGGAATGCCTGTAGTGTCTCCGTGGAGGAGACAGAAGACAGGATCGCTGCGCTGGATGAGATGAGACATCGCTGGAGAGATGACCGTCCGTCGCTGGATAGCAAGAGTGGATTACCGCCGCTGGAATCTTTTTTTTATTTTTTTATTTTTAATAAAGGAATTTTTCAAAAGTGTGTTTGTTTTATTTAACCATTTTTTACACTTTCTTTGTGAAATGGTAGGGGTACTTTTGTACCCCCTTACCATTTCAAACAGGGGGGGCGGGATCTGGGGGTCCCCTTGTTAAAGGGGGCTTCCAGATTCTGATAAGCCCCCCGCCCGCAGACCTCCACAACCACCGGCCAGGGTTGTGGGGATGAGGCCCTTGTCCTCATCAACATGGGGACAAGGTGCTTTGAGGGGTCACAGACCCCCAAAGCATCCTCCCAATGTTGAGGGCATGTGGCCTGGTACGGTTCAGGAGGGAGGGGGGGGCGCTCTCTCGTCCCCCCCTCTTTTCCTGCGGCCTGCCAGGTTGCGTGCTCGGATAAAGGGTCTGGTATGGATTTTTAGGGGGAACCCCACGTCAATTTTTTTTTAAATTTGACGCGGGGTTCCCCTTAATATCCATACCAGACCTGAAGGGTCTGGTTATGGATATTTAGGGGGAACCCCACGTCAAATTTTTTCTTAAATTTGAGGCAGGGTTCCCCTTAATATCCATACCAGACCTGAAGGGCCTGGTAATTGAATTTGGGGGACCCCCACGCTTTTTTTATTTATTTATTTATTTATTTTTTTATCAATGACTTTCAATGAGTGTTCTCTGTATTACGGAGCCGACAATTCATTATAGCTGCGAGTGATTTTAAAGGACTTTTTTTCTTGCATAAATGACACTTTGTGCAGGGACAATTCTAAGCACGGGAAACATGCGCCCCTTCACAGGCATACTATAGACAACCCCCCCTACGAAATTTAAAGGAATATTACACTTTTATTGTTTCACTTTAATCATTATTAAAATCACTGCTCCCGAAAAAACGGCCATTTTTAAAACTTTTTTTTGCATTGATACATGTCCCCTGGGGCAGGACCCAATCTCCTATTCTATATCGAACTGTTGTAACAACGAAAACGAACGAAAATAAAGCATTTATTTATGTCGGATTTTCGTTTTTCGGATTTTGTGCTTTCGTTATCATTTGTCAAAACGAAAACGAAAATAGCTGAAATTCGGACGAAAATGCGTTCGGACGAAAACGAATGCACATGTCTAGTTGTAAGGGCTCTAATGATATTATAAAAGGTCTAGTATCAGTAAGGTTATCTACCGTCCATTCTTGATTTCCTTATTGGTACAAAATACCATGCTGCACAAATATAAGTTGCAGATTGATCTGTACTAATAGGACCTGTTAGATTGAATTGTTCACTTCCACTTACTGGTCTGGGACCCTTTCCCCTCTGTAGGCTCCTGTAGGTTTGGGAATCTGGGGTAGAAAGTAACATTTGTGATTTGACAAATACTTCCCTCCATGTTTCAGATGGACCTAACTTATGACATTTATGTGGTGTGTTATTAAAGGGCCATGGTAAATTATCCTTCCACTGGAAAGTTATGTTTACTTGTGCTTGTGACTTAGCTTTTATCCACACTACTGGTGAATCTATATTCTGCATCCAAACCTTGGTATTAATTCAGTGATCAGTTTCTTAGCCGTGGCTTTTGCCGTGGCTGATTTTAACGAATAGCCCTCTGGCCAGCCTGAAAATAAATCGATGCACACAAGTACAAATTCAAAGGGGCCACTTTTTGGCAACTGTATGTAGTCAATTTGCAGCCTTTGAAAGGGGTACTGGGCCCGAGATTGGTGTTTTCGTGGCGTTTTTACCTTTTGTCCTGGATTATTCAGGAGACAGATTTGGCATGCTGCACAGTAGTTTTTGGCCATACTACTAAATCCTGGTGTAAGCCATCCTTGGTTCACAATTCTATACATGGAATTGGAACTGACATGGGTAGGTAGGTGGATTGCCGTGGCCATAGCTGGGTACAGAGACGCCGGTAGGCATACTTTACCTCCTGCCCTCCATACATTGTCAGGGTCAATTTGGGCTCCCATCCTTACCCACTTGTCTCTTTCACTGTCCGCCGCTTGCTCCTGTAGCTTGCTCAACTGTTGCCATGAAGGCTTTACTGTACTTACCTCTGCCACTGCCACTGTCTCAGGGTACATCTCTTTCTGGGCTGCCTGTTTCGCAGTTAAATCTGCAAAGGAATTTCCTTTTGCTTCCCTTGTCTTTGCACTTGTGTGTGCCGCTATCTTCAAGATGGCTACCCTTTTAACTTTTTGAAGATGTGTCAAAACCCGTTCTATTCCTTCCGCATGCTTTACTGGTGTGCCTGCTGCTGTCAGATACCCTCGAGCTCTCCATATATGGTCAAAATCGTGCGCTACACCATAAGCGTAGACAGAGTCAGTGTAAATATTTCCTTCTTGTCCTTGCAAATATTCTAAGGCTTGTTCTAAAGCTTTTAATTCTGCTTCCTGTGCTGACATGTGGGCTGGTAAGGGCTGTGCTTGAATCACCTGTGTATCAGTTACTACCGCATATCCTGTGTGATATCTTCCTTTATCATCAGCAATTCTGCTGCCATCTATATACAAAGTGTGCTCAGCGTCTAAAATTGGTGTATCTATAACATGAGGGAACCCCATCGTCTCTTGTTCCATGAGCTGAAAACAGTCGTGTTCAACTTTCTCTCTAAACAGAAGAGTGTCAGTTTCCTCATCTCCTTCCTCCTTATTCCCCCTTGTCAAATCTGGTGACTGAAGAGGCAAAAAGGTGGCCAAATTCAAAGTTGTACAGCGCTGAAAAGTGACATTTGGAGGTAAAAGTAAAGTACACTGTATCCTTAGTTGCCTAGCCATTGAAATGTGTTTGGGCTGTACTTGAGACAAGATTGCATGTATGTCATGTGTAGTGTGCACTACAACTGGATTGTCTAGAACAATTTCTGATGACTTATCTATAATTATTGACACTGCTGCTACCGCCCGTACACAGGACGGTGAACCTCTGGATACTGGATCTAATGCTGCTGAGAAGTAAGCAACGGGCCTTTGTTTTATATGTGACTGTGTCAAAATTCCTGTTGCATGTCCGGTGATCTCAGCAATGTATAGATGGAATGTCTTTGTATAATCAGGGATACCTAGAGCCGGTGCAGAAATCAACAACTGTTTCAAAGTGACAAACGACTCATAAGCTACTTCTGTAAGCATATACGGTACAATTTTCAAACAATCGTATAATGGCTGCATCAAAAAGCTAGCGTGGGGTATCATTTGTCTACAATATGACACGATACCCAGAAACATACGCAATTGTTTGAAATTTCGTGGGGGTAAGATTCCTTTTATCGCCTGTACTCTCTCGTCTGTGAGATGTCTTGTTCCTTGTGATATGCAATGTCCTAAGAAGACAACTTTTTCCTGACACACTTGTAACTTTTTCCTGTTAACCTTGCAACCCTTTTTTGCCAAGAATTGCAAAAGTGCCAAAGTGGCATGGAGACATGTTTCCCTATCTGGACAGCATAGCAATAGGTCATCCACATATTGTAGCAATACACAAGAGTCTAGAGGCAACCATTCCTCTAGCACTGTTTGTAGAGCCTGTGAATAGAGGGTGGGCGAATGCGCAATTCCTTGAGGTAGGCGTGTCCAGGTTAGTTATTTATTTTTGAAGGAAAATGCGAACCATAGTTGGCATTCTTCCGCCAACGGCACAGAAAAGAAGGCGTTAGCCAAGTCTATTACCGAAAAATGCGTACTGGTGGATGGCACCTGTGACAACAGTGTGTGGGGGTTTGGTACTAAAGGTGTCATGGGTGCCAAGATTTTATTCACTGCCCGCAAGTCCTGCACCATTCTTTATTTAGTTTAGTTTATTTAACTTGACTGTCAGTGCCAGGCTTCTTTTTTACTGGATACAAGGGAGTATTAGCGGGTGATTTTACTTCCTTCAATGCCCCCGCTTTAAGCAGAGATTGTATTTGTGTAGCTATAGCTGCTTCTTGCGGCGCACTAAGGGGATATTGTTTCAGCTGGGGAAGGCACCTGGGATCAACTGCAATTTAACTGGGGAAACAGGTAGTAAACCAACGTCTGCTTGATGACTTTCCCACAAATCTTCTGGGAGTGTCTGCAGAGCCTGATATATATCTGGAGGAGGGTGACACGGAATTTCGGGTTCCTCCTCAAAATATTGGATCACATTACATGTGTCGAGGTGTTGTTCCTCATCTATCGTTAATGTTACTGTACCATCTGTATGATATGCAATATTGGCTCCCAATTTTTGTAAAATATCTGCTCCCAGCAGATTTGTTGGTGCTCCCCGTGATATTAAAAACTGAGAAAGAAAAATCCTTTTTCCAACTTTAACCTTCAGGGGCTTTGTCAGGGGAGCGTCAGATAAAATTCCATCATACCCCGTAATTAATACTGTTTCAGTGGACTCCTGGCTGGGCCGTATCACCGAGTCTGAAAGCAGGCTGCGCGAAGCTCCACTGTCCACTAAACATGAGATGTTTTTATTGTCTATTTGTATTGGGATGTGTAACATTTTTGTATGTGATTTTCCTAAGACAGAAGCGAGTCATGCCCTCTGATCCTCCGATTGATTAGGAGGTCTGGAGGCCTGCCTAGATCCATATCTAGTATCAAACCTGGCTGGAGATGAAAAATCGTCTCCCTCATCTCTCATTCTTTTCCTACAATAGCGTTTCACATGGCCAATTTTGTTGCAGTAGTGACAAGTCAAAGGTTTTCGATACTGTCCATATTCCCTATCTTGTGGGGTGGTTATGGCATTAACAGTAGGGTATCTTCGGGTTTTCGTCTCTACCAGGTCAGCCTCTATTCCCTGTGCTTTTTGCAACAATGTTCCTCTATCTCTAGTTTCTCTCCACTCCGGTGTACAGGCTTTCAGTCTTTCACTTATCTGTGGAATTAATCCTTGCATAAATTGTCTATTGAAGGTTCGGATCGTAGTTGGCTGAGCCAAATCCAATCCTTCATCTGCCATCATACTTTCCATAGACAAGTAAAAGTCTGATACTGTCTGTCCTGGAGTTTGTTTCATGGGTGATATGGACCCTCTCTCTATTTGTTTTGCCGTACAGAAAGCTTCCAATCTAACAACAAATGGGGCCCTTGAATCTATGTGTCTGACGTGTCCTGCCTGTTGGTTGCCGTCTGCGTCAAACCGGTCTATAGGTCGGTGCGGACCTATTTCTGTCACAAATTGCTGAAACAGAGTAGGAGTAATTTTATGTCTACACAAATCTTCCCCGTCTTGCTATGTTGCATCATGTGTATCCATCAACTGTCTTCCAAATCTACAAAACGCGGCTGGTTTCGCTACTGGGTCTGGGGCATTCTGTATTAGTGCCATAAGGGCGCCTGGTGTCCATGGTGCCCAGGTCCTTATCTGCATCCTACGAGTAACAGTAGGTGGGGCATTTTGTGTACCTGAAGGGTCTGGTATGGATATTTAGGGGGACCCCCACGTCAATTATTTTTTTTTTATTTGACACGGGGTTCCCCTTAATATCCATAGCAGACCTGAAGGGCCTGGTAATTGAATTTAGGGGAACCTCCATGCTTTTTTTTATTTTTTTTTTATCAATGAATGAATGAATTGTCGGCTAATACAGAGAACACTCATTGAGTGTTCTCTGTATTACGGGAGCCGACAATATAGCCGCAAGTGATTTTAAAAGACTTTTTTTCCTGCACAAATGACACTTTGTGCAGGGACAGTTCTAAGCACGGGAAACATGCGCCCCTTCACAGGCATACTATAGACACCCCCCAGGTACCACATTTAAAGGAATATTACACTTTTATTGTTTCACTTTAATCATTATTAAAATCATTGCTCCTGAAAAAACTTCCGTTTTTAAAACTTTGTTTTGCATTGATCCATGTCCCCTGGGGCAGGACCCAGGTCCCCAAACACTTTTTAGGACAGTAACTTGCATATTAGCCTTTAAAATTAGCACTTTAGATTGTGAACGTTCGACTCACATAGACTTTAATAGGGTTCTAAAGTTCACACGAAGTTTAGGTCTGTTCGCAGGTTCTGGTGTGAACCTAACAGGGGGTTGTTCGGCTCATCCCTAATGGCCACTCAAAATTAGAAGAAAAGAGGTTTAACCTTAAACTATGTAGAGGTTTCTTTACTGTAAGAGCGGCAAGGATGTGGAGTTCCCTTCCACAGGCGGTGGTTTCAGCAGGGAGCATTGATAGTAGGGATGGCCGAACTGTTCGCCCGGCAGTCGTTTCGTGGCGAATTTTGCGATCGGCGGACTATTGCCGCTGTTCGCCCGGCGGACATATGTGTTTACAGTGTGAAAGAACTTTGACCCATGATGACACATCCATCATGGGGTACAGGACAGCCAATTGAGACATTTCAGCACATGGACAATTGGACATTCCCCCTACCTTATAAATACACCTGATCTGGCGGCCATTTTACATTCTGTCTTATGTCATTATAGGGAGAGGTTGCTTTGTGGAGCGGGGAGAGACTGCAGTGACACAAATCGCTAGCTATTTGGTACACAAAAGTCCTTTTAAGGACTGGTATGGTATAGGTGTAGTACAGTCAGGGCCGCTTGTAGGGGGGACCACCGGTCCTTCTGTACGGGGCCCGCACACACACAGGGGCCCGGACAGGAGGCAGATCGGTGCGGATTGACAAATACAGAAAGGATCCATCTAGCAGCTGAAATCCGATTTCTCTCCCTCCTGTCGGTTTTCAGCTGCTAGATGGATCTGAAAGCAGCGCTGCCCGTTTTCCTCTCGTAAGAGAGATGTGTCAGGACACTGAGAGCGGCTGAAGTGCCGGTGGATATGTCATTTACGGCCCCTTCCTGAGGCTGTCTTAAGACACAGGCACCTCTGAGAACTGCCCAGGGGTCTTTGGTGCATGAGGGGCTGGAAATTGCCTCCCACTGCCCCCAGTAGTACTCTGGTAACAAGTTCCCCTCACTTTGGCTGGTTGTTTTCATACAGGTCAGTTCTGTAATGTATCTTGTGTCCAGCTGTCCTAATGTATTTCTCCCTCCCGCCATCTTCCTCCCGCCTCAGCCACTATCTTGTCCTGCTTTCCTTTCATTCTCACACAGACCCATCTCTGCCTGTCACAGGGCTCTTCTCCCACATCTTGTTAACCATCGCTGCTCACTCCCTGCTCATTTTTAGCCTTTTCTCCAACCGTCCAGACATTCTTTTTCGGACACTTTACAAATAATAGTCCCTCAATCCCCTTCCCCTCCCAGTCTTCTTCTCTGCAGACACTTCACCTTCACGCAGGTGTGTGCCCCTCTAACCTCACACAGGTGTGTGCCCCCCTTCACAAAGGTGTGTGCCCCCTTCACACAGGTGTGTGCCCCTCTACCTTCACACAGGTGTGTGCCCCCCTTCACAAAGGTGTGTGCCCCCCTTCACACAGGTGTGTGCCTCCCCTTCCCACAGGTGTGTGCCCCCCCTTCACACAGGTGTGTGCCACTCTACCTTCACACAGGTGTGTGCCCCCCCTTCACACAGGTGTGTGCCCCCCCTTCACACAGGTGTGTGCCCCTCTACCTTCACACAGGTGTGTGCCCCCCCTTCACACAGGTGTGTGCCCCTCTACCTTCACACAGGTGTGTGCCCCCCACATTCACACAGGTGTGTGCCCCCCCTTCACACAGGTGTGTGCCCCCCCTTCACACAGGTGTGTGCCCCCCACATTCACACAGGTGTGTGCCCCCCACATTCACACATGTGTGTGCCCCCCTCATACACAAACACTATAACTGGCTGGAATCCCCCACCCTGCACACCCCCAACACTGAATGTTTACTAGTTAATGGAATCTCACCCTCTACCCCTCCCTAACAGACAGCCTATTTGCATTTATTATACTGTAACTATTCCTCACCAGCCAACAGTATTCCCCATGCTCATCCTTGCCATCCCTCTCCAGTCCCTTCCACCCCCATCCATATACCTCCCCTCCTTCCCTCATTCTATTACAAATCCTCCTCCTCCTTTTTTTTATCCCTATACAGACCAGAATTCCCCCAGTCTCACTCCAGTTCTTCTCTACCCATGATTCCCATCTCCACCCCCCCATTTTATTTAGGGTTAAGGAAGAACCCTGAAGTGGAGCAACCTATTACTGCTGCTGCTTGTGTGGGTGGGATGCCAATCCCTGTTGACTCTCTGCTCCTATTCATTCTATGTGATTGGCACAATACACATCCCACCCACACAAGCAGCAGCAGTAATAAGATGCCCCGCCTTGGGGTTCTTCCTTAACCCCTGCAAAGCACCAGAAGAAAGCCAGAAACTCTGGAGGGGAAGGTAGAGGGGGAGTTGTTCTTCCATTTGTAGATTTAGTCCTGTTCTTCAGGAGTCTATATCTGTATAATACGTTACTGTTCCTACACTGTTCCCTATACTGTATCCTCCAACCCCCTGTACTGGGTCCACTTACCCTCCCCCTGTACTGTACCCTCCTAACCACTTACTGACTTACTGTGCCCTCCTGCCCCCCCCCTCGTACCGTACCTTCCTGTCCCCCTTCTTCTGTGGCTCCCTGTACTGTACTGTCCTAACTGCTGTACCATGCCATCCTGCCCCCCCCCCCCTCGACTGTACCCTTCTGTTCCCCCACATAAGTTTGTAAGTCATGCTGTGTTTGTGTCCACTAATGATCATTTTGTGTATTTTTAGCGAAAATATTGATTTGATCGTTTTTAGGGGGGCCCTGTTAGGTAAGCTGTACGGGGCCCCGTGATTTCTAACAGCACCCCTGAGTACAGTATAGAGGGTTCAGTGCACTGCTGTGCTGGTGATTGCAGCAGCCTATCTTTTGTCAGTGTAGGGAGGGACAGTCAGTTTAATCACTAGCTATTACTATTAGGTCCACAAAGGTCCTTTTAAGTACTGGTATAGGTGTACAGTATATAGAGTTCAGTGCACTGCTGTGCTGGTGATTGCAGCAGCCTGTCTTTTGTCAGTGCAGGGAGGGACAGGATGCTGTGTGCAGCAGGGACAGTCAGTTTAATCACTAGCTATTACTATTAGGTCCACAAAGGTCCTTTTAAGGACTGGTATAGGTGTACAGTATATAGGGTTGTACACATATAATATACTTTCTTCCAAATATAGAAAGAATATTATACTTGACTGCTACCCTATTCTGCAGCAGTCCTTTATCAGTGTAGGGACTGAGGTACAGTCTGCAAATCACTAGCTACTAGGTCCACAAAGGTCCTTGTAAGGACTGGTATAGGTGTACAATATTTGGGGTGCTGGTGCAGGGCTGTGCTGCAGATTACTGCCCTATTTTGCAGAAGTCCTTTATCAGTGTAGGGACTGAGGTACAGTCTGCAAATCACTAGCTACTAGGTCCACAAAGGTCCTTGTAAGGACTGGTATAGGTGTACAATATATAGGGTGCTGGTGCACTGCTGCAGATTACTGCCCTATTCTGCAGCAGTCCTTTATCAGTGTAGGGACTGAGGTACAGTCTGCAAATCACTAGCTCCTAGGTCCACAAAGGTCCTTGTAAGGACTGGTATAGGTGTACAATATATAGGGTTGTACACGTATAATATACTTTCTTCCAACTATAGAAAGAATATTATACTTGACTGCTGCCCTATTCTGCAGCAATCCTTTATCAGTGTAGGGACTGAGGTACAGTCTGCAAATCACTAGCTACTAGGTCCACAAAGGTCCTTGTAAGGACTGGTATAGGTGTACAATATATAGGGTGCTGGTGCACTGCTGCAGATGACTGCCCTATTCTGCAGCAGTCCTTTATCAGTGTAGGGACTGAGGTACAGTCTGCAAATCACTAGCTACTAGGTCCACAAAGGTCCTTGTAAGGACTGGTATAGGTGTACAATATAAAGGGTGCTGGTGCACTGCTGTAGATTACTGCCCTATTCTGCAGCAGTCCTTTATCAATGTAGGGACTGAGGTACAGTCTGCAAATCACTAGCTACTAAGTCCACAAAGATCCTTGTAAGGACTGGTATAGGTGTACAGTATATAGGGTTGTACACGTATAATATACTTTCTTCCAAACATAGAAAGAATATTATACTTGACTGCTGCCCTATTCTGCAACAGTCCTTTATCAGTGTAGAGACTGAGGTACAGTCTGCAAATCACTAGCTACTAGGTCCACAAAGATCCTTGTAAGGACTGGTACAGGTGTACTATTTGGTGTGCAGTATATAGGTGTGTAATACACGTATAAAATACTTGCACATATAGAAAGCATAGTATAGTGCATGGCTGTTGTATAACAGATATGAATCCTTCCAACCCCCAACTTACCCTTTTTCCCCCATTAACTTGAGACGACACCAGGTTGGAGTAACAAAGGCCGTAGCGGCCTACTTTATTTAAATAACAAATAAATCCAATAAAATTCTGCATGAAATATAAAACTTCTGTTATAAACAACTATCTGGCATTGGTCTGTGCAGACACTTTTGTAAACCTCTGAAACAAATAACCAACTGGCACTGCGGTCCCTCTCCAAGTGTAATATTATGCCTCAAGCCGACAAGCAGGCTCAGAGACAAACACCATCCGCAGTGCCCCATAACACTTTTCGTCTAACCTCAGTTATCCGGAAACCACCATCAGGAGCCATCCAGCGATAGTTCCTGAACTTTTCTTCTGCCATATCTCCTTCCCCTGCACAGACCAACACCCGCCTCCGCCACGACATCCACCTTTTCAGCACCTGTCATGATGAAAGAAGAAAACACACAACCTACCACATGCACAAAACACAGAGCACCAATAAAGGGAAGGTGGGTGGGAACTTTTCCCCAGGCTGTCTGTTAACTCCCATAATGCATCGGGAGCATATAACACCTCTGCTCAGCCCTTCCACCTTAGGCCGCGTACACACGGGCGGATTGTCTGCCCAACTTAGTCCGCTGAACCGTGTTTCAGCGGACAATCCGCTCGTGTGTGGGCTTCAGCTGACTTTTTCAGCGGACAGTCTGACGGACTAAGTCTTTCGGAATTTCCGGAATTTTGTCCGTCCAAACTTGGTTTCAGCGGACAGTCCGCTCGTGTGTAGGCAAGTTGGACGGACTAAATATGGCGCATGCTCAGAAAGGATTTACACGCCGAAGGTTGCATTGCAGTGTATTGGACGTCGTATTTCTAGTCCCGTCGTACGTGCTGTACACGTCATCGTGCAAGCTTTCAGCGGACTGTCTGTTCATCGAGTGTGGTCAAGTCCGTTCATTCAAAAGTTGAACGGACTGTCTGTCGGATTGTCTGACGAACTTAGTTGGGCAGACAATCCGCCCGTGTGTACTCGGCCTTAGTCCCTCCTCCTAAACTTCCACTCTTCTACTGTTAACCCAGTCATGCCCGCCCTCCGCCTATTTCTTCAGGCATTGCTGCGGGCTCCCTTTTCCACTGTGCAGCATTGTGACTGCTGAGAGGTTCTGCAGCGATACTACAAAGAATGACAAACGCAATAAAAAAAGTATTATAACTGGTGTGATAGACCAGTGGCCCCCAAAAACAACAGATTGAAGCAGGGTGCTATATACCTTCTTCCACATACATACTGCACTTCTCGAGAGACTTTTGTCACAGGGTCATTTTAAAAATGACAGGCAGAGAAGGAGGCAGGCCCTTCCACAGGGGTGGTAGGGGTAGGGCAGGAGCAACAGGCTTGAGCCAAAGTGGGAAGTTGCAGAAGGTGCGTGCGATTACGTCAAAGGACGCACCAGACTTGGTTGAGTGGCTCACTCAGCCTTACTCTTCTGTACCCTCCTCATCCTCTTGATCTGCACCCTCTTCTTCACTCTCTGCTATGTGTACCCCCAAAGACACTACCACCAAAACCACCACCACCATATACCTTCCGCTTGAGTCACAGGAATTATTTTCTGATCCATATCAAGACATTTCCGATGCGCAGCCACTCTTGGCATTGGATCAGGAAGAGGAGGTAGCAACAACCGCCACTCAGCAGTCTGACGACAGTACCCAGATCAGCCCAAGGAGGAGGTTGGTCCCCGCTGTTGCTGACTACTCCGAGATCTCTAATTATAGCGGTGGGTAAGGTGATGTCGATGATGACGTGTCTAGTGATGCTACG
Organism: Lithobates pipiens; assembly: GCF_037356315.1. Lineage (NCBI taxonomy): Eukaryota > Metazoa > Chordata > Amphibia > Anura > Ranidae > Lithobates > Lithobates pipiens. The sequence goes on from NW_027507903.1 coordinate 569,487,062, forward strand.
TGGGTGCCCACAAGAGAGGAAGAGGAGGGGAGTTCAGAGGGAGATATGGACCAGCAGATAGGGAGGAGAGGCAGGAAGAACTTAGATTGCACAGGAGGGACAAAGCAGAATGCGAATGTATCAGGAGCAAGGCATCAACTATGTATGGTCACATCTGGCGCTCCCAGGACGCCGGCACATGGCTCCGCAGTGTGGGCTTTTTTTAACGTGTCAGAGAGGCACGGAACTAAGCCAGAGGCTGGGAGGAGGGCCGGACATGACAAAGGCTGAGGGGAAGAGCGGAAGGGGTTAAGGTAAGGAGGGGAGGTAATGGGGTGGGGCTAGAGAGATAGAATGGAAGGGGGGCGGAGCTTTATTTAAAGGAAGGGGAGGAGCTGACACGGCAGCGTGGCGCAGAAGAAAAAAAAGAGTTGAAGAGTGAGGACCTGCTCCGTGCTCGGGTGCTATTGCGGTAGGCGCGGAGCGGCAAAGGGGGGGAGGGTGCACGGTGGACTGTCCGGCATTCAGCGGGGGGGGGCTCCGGTACGGCGGGTGGGTTTTTTGTGCGGCGAGGCTCGGGGAGGAATCCTGGTCTTGATGGAGGGTTTGGACGCCCTATTCGATCGGCTGCGGGCCGCAGCGGCATCACGTGGGACAGACTGGCTGCAGAGTCAGGTGGCGGCCATCACGGATTCGGCGGTGGGGGGGCCGGTAGCAGGGGGGGAGACTACTCCACGCGCTCGGCGGTCTCGGCCGCCGGAACGTTTTTCCCCTGGCCCCTCTACTAGAGCCCAGCGCCACCCTAGGAGCCCGGTGACGGACCCGCCGGCCCCCCCGGCAAAACGTTTGGGCACCTCAAGGCCAGGGGGGTCCGGGCGGAATCCTCCTCATTGGCGGGGCTCGGGGAGTCGGGCTGGAGGTTCGGAAGTGGCCAGCTCCCCGCCAGCGAGGGCAGTGCAGGAGGGGACGGCGGTCCCCCAAGGAAGCGTGGCGCCTTCGCCACATGGGGGGACTCAGCATAGGAGGAGCAGTGTAACGCCTGTGCGCCAGCTACCAGACGCTGCGGGCAGGTCCGGACGGTCGGTTGGGAGAAGAGTGGCGGAGGATGAGCGGGGGAGGGCTGGCGGACCGGTGAGGAGACCGATGGCGGCGGCGGCCACGCGGAGCGGAGCCAGGGGGAGGACCGATGACGGCGAGCGGGCTACGACGAGCAGTGGTCGATCTGCGGCCGCTGGGGTGGAGCCGCCCAGTGGGCTGACGGCGCCTCTGCTACCCACGGCAGGTGAGCGATCCGAAGGTGAGCTGTCGGGCTCAGAGGAGGAGATCCGGGACGGCGTTGCGGCGGCTGGAGCATCCGGGGCGGCGGCTGACGGGAGCAGACCCAGGCAGCCAGGTAAGGCTTTCACTCTCTCTCCTATTATTGTTAATGCTGATTTGTGTGGGATTGCTGGGGGAGATGTGCGGGCTTCTGGGGGTGGCGTTGTGCGGGACACAGTGGGCCCGTTGGGGACGGGCTGTAGGCCCGACGCCGACGGGTCACATGATCCACTACACTCCTTATTGGGGGGGCTGCAGGTGCTGCTTCAACGGTTTGCGGCCGGGGCCGCGGGGGTTCACCCGGGGGCGGCTCCGTGGGTTGGGGGCCCGGGGGGGCACTTGGGGCTGGGGTCACTGACGCCGGGGGGCAGTTTGGGAAGTCCCGGGCTGAGTGGGGTGCTGGGGTCCCCAGGGGTACTGGAGGCACCGGGGGGGACGGGTGCGCGGCAAGAAGCGCCGCGATCAGTGGGAACTCCGCTGGAGGAAGGCTCCACGCCCGTTGCAACGGCCCCGCCGGTGGTAGTGCCGGTGGCGGTATCGACGACGGGGGACGCTGCGGTAAGTACGGCTGGGGCAGAAAAGAAGGGGGAGGCAGCGGCGCCCAGGGTTGATGTGGTCAGGATAGCGGACGCTGCGAAGTGCGAGGTGTATGTGTGCTATGAAGGGCCACTGGGCGCGCATCTGAAGCAGGAAGTGCGGGATAAGATCGTCAAGGGTGAGTATGTGGAGATATTTTCCTTGCTGCCCCTCGAAATGTTTAATTTGGATAGGGTGAAGCCGGACGACTCTAAGAAGGACGACGAGGAGAAGAGGCGGTATAGGCTTATACCGCGGACGTTCGCAAACTGGCTGCAGGCGTTCGCCATCATGGCCAGCGTGATAGGGGAAAAATCTCCGGAACACTGCTCGGCTCTCTTTTGCTACATGGACGCCATTGGGGAGGCACATAGGGTATACGGGGGCTCGGCGTGGCTGCGGTACGACGAGCAATTTAGGCAGAGGAGGGCGGTTCGGCCGGATATCAGGTGGGATCACAAGGATATCAGCCTGTGGATGCGGTTGATGTCGTCGGCACGGGCTCCGTCGCAGTTTTTTCAGGGGGGGGGCGGGGGTACCCCCGCCTCTGGACAGCAGGCCGGTAAGAAGTTTGGAGTGTGCTGGCAATTCAACGAAGGGTCTTGCAAGTTTGGCGGGTCCTGTCGTTTCCGGCATGAGTGTTCCGGCTGTGGTGGGAGCCACGCCCTGTCCCGGTGCTTCAAACGGGGTAAGCGCGGGGCTGACGCTGCATTTAAGAGGGACAACGCCGGTGAGGGTGGAAAGGATGCAACCTTTCCTAAATAGGTACCCGAATAGGGAGGCGGCGAGAGTGTTGGGGGAGGGGTTTTCTGTGGGTTTCAAAATTCCGTGTTCCATGGCTGGGGTGCCGCCGATGGCGCGGAACTTGCGTTCCGCGCTGTTGCATCCGGGGGTAGTTTCCGCGAAATTGGCTAAGGAGGTTGCGCTGGGGAGGATGAGTGGCCCTTTCTTAGATCGCCCGTTGGCGGATCTGGTGGTGTCCCCGTTGGGGGTGGTGCCTAAGAAGGAACCCAACAAGTTTCGGCTTATTCACCACCTTTCGTTCCCGAGAGGCGGCTCCGTGAATGACGCGATTGACCCGGAGGCTTGCACGGTGTCCTATACTTCCTTTGATGCGGCGGTGGGTTGGGTGCGTCATTTTGGGAGGGGGGCGCTCATGGCCAAATCGGACATTGAGTCAGCCTTTCGGTTGCTGCCGGTGCATCCGGATTGTTTCCGTTTGCTGGGGTGCTGTTGGCAGGATCGTTTTTACGTGGATAGATGCCTGCCCATGGGCTGCTCCATTTCCTGTGCCCTGTTTGAGCTTTTTAGCTCTTTCCTGGAATGGGTAGTGCGGGACTTATCCGGGTGGGGTTCAGTTATCCATTATTTGGATGACTTCCTGGTGGTGGGTCCTCCGGCTTCCAATGTGTGTGCGATCCTTTTGGCCACGTTGCAGCACGTTGCGGAGAAGTTCGGGGTCCCTCTAGCACCGGACAAGACGGAAGGGCCGGTGACGGTGTTGAGTTTTTTGGGCATCGAGCTGGATACGGTCGCCATGGAGTGCCGGCTACCGAGGGACAAGGTGGAGGGACTCCGGCTAGAGATTAGGGAGCTGCTGGGGGTGCGTAAAGTGCAGCTCCGGAGGCTGCAGTCGGTTTTGGGCAAGCTCAATTTTGCTTGCCGCATCATCCCCATGGGGAGGGTTTTTTGCCGACGGCTGTCGGCGGCCACGGCGGGAGTCTCAAGTCCGACTCACTTCGTGCGGTTGACGGGGGAACATAGGGAGGATTTGCGGGTCTGGCACACGTTTTTGGAGGACTACAATGGACGTTCCGTGTGGATGGATGGGCCGGTGAGTAATTTCGACCTGGAGCTGGTGACGGATGCGGCGGGGTCGACGGGCTATGGGGCGTATTTTCAGGGGCAGTGGAGTGCCGCGGCCTGGCCACAGACTTGGGTTGAGGAAGGGTTGACTAAGAACCTGGTGCTGCTGGAACTGTTTCCGGTGGTAGTGGCTTTGGAATTATGGGGTGGGTCCTGCCGGGATCTGAAGATTCGGTTGAATTGTGACAATATGGGAGTCGTGCAGGTGGTTAATCGGATGTCGGGTTCTTCTCCTCCGGTGATTAGGTTGCTGCGTCATCTGGTGCTGCGGTGCCTGCAGATGAACATATTGTTGTATGCCGTGCACGTTCCGGGGGTGGATAATAACCTGGCCGATGCCTTGTCTCGCTTTCAGTGGCAGAGGTTTCGGGACTTGGCGCCGGGAGCGGCAGAAGAGGGGGTCCCCTGCCCGGAGCGGCTTTGGACCATTGCTTCGGGATCGCCGCGGGATGGATCAGGAGGTCGGTGAGCGAATCGACTTGGTCAGCATATAGTCGAGTTTGGGGTGAGTGGCTGGAATTTTTACGGCTGGCGGATGCCGAGCTGGGGGACGTGGGGGCGGACAGTGGTTTGTTAGTTTTGTACTTTGTGGTCAGACAGATGGAAGGGTTGGGGTCAGTTTCTGGGATTGAACGGAAGCTGGCGGCTCTGGCTTTCTGGTTTAAGTTGCGGGGCGAAATGGATGCGACAAAAGGTTTTTGGGTGCGTCAGGCGCTGAAGGGGTACCGGAAGGGTAATCAGAAGAAGGACGGGCGGAGGCCGGTGACTTTTGCGATTTTGGGCGTGATTAGCCGGCAGTTGGGGGGTCTGTGTACGTCAGGTTATGAAGCGCACCTGTTTCGTACGGCTTTTTCATTGGCCTTTTTCGGGGCCTTCCGGGTGGGTGAGTTGGTCAGCCTGGCAAAAACCGTTGGGGGGGGTTTGTTGGGACAGGATGTTACAGTGGGGGATGGTTACCTGTGTTTGAAACTACGCCGGTCTAAAACGGATCAGTCGGGTAAGGGGGTGGACGTTTGGTTATATGCATTGCCGGGTTCGGAGATCTGTCCGGTGGAGGCGGTGACGGAGTTCGTGAAAATGCGACCACAAGGGGAGGGCCCGCTGCTGGTGCATCGGGATGGGAGTTTTCTGTCCAAATTTCAATTTATTACGGTGTTTCGAAAATGTTTGAAGGCGGGGGGGTTTGACGGGGCGCAGTTTGCTTCGCACTCCTTCCGCATCGGGGCAGCCACAGAGGCTGCCAGATGCGGGTTGGACGAGACTGCGGTAAAACGGATAGGGCGATGGGAGTCCAAACGTTTTAGGTCCTATGTGCGGCCGCACTTGGTGTAGGCTGTTTCTTATGGGTCGGGGGGTGCTTCAGGCTGGTGTGATAGGGTGTTGATTTTTGTCTGTGTCTTTTCAGATGGAGGTTTACCACGCCTCGTCTGGATTCTCGGACACTCATATGTTTTTTGGGGGGCTCGGCGCGCAGATGTCAGACCGGAAGGAAGACAGCTGGGGATCCCACGTAGAGAGGCTTGCATCAGGTGGTTGGGTATCCCGGGGATGAAGTGGGGTAGGGTCATTCCTGAAGTTCACAGGTACGCTAGGCTGGATAGGCCCCCGGATGTACTGGTAATCCATGCTGGGGGGAATGATTTGGGTCTTAGGTCTACCCGGGATATCATTGCGGATGTAAAGTGCGATTTTTTGACACTTCGGAGGGATTTCCCTGATATGGTCATAGTCTGGTCGGACATTGTAGCACGTACGGCATGGCGGATGGCACGGTCTGTAGTCAGACTCAATAAGGCCAGAATAAAAGTTAACAAGGTGTTGGGGAGGTTTGTAAAACGGAATGGGGGTTTAGTGGCGCGCCACATGGAGTTGGAGGTTAATGTTGGGATGTACCTTCGTGGGGATGGGGTCCATTTGACGGCAGTGGGCATTGATCTATGGGCGTTGGGATTGCAAGATGGGATTGAACGGGCCCTGCGGGTGTGGAGGTGCCCTTAAGGATAAGGGGGGTCATCCTTGCGGGCTGTGGCGGTGTCTCTTGGTCTTTGATGGGGCAAAAAAGGAAACAGATGATGGAAATGTGGGGGGGGAGCTCATAGGGATATGGCCCCTCCCCTTTTTTGGTGTATCACAGCGGAAGGGTAGGCTGGATACGGGATTTGGTGGCATTGCGGGTAGGTGGTTGTCTCCAGGCTTATAAACGGCCGGAGGCCTAGTATGGTTAAAAGGTGGTCCCGCAGTGTAATGGTAAAAGGTTATGTTTAAAAGGTGGAGCGTGGTACCGTCAAAGACCAACTGACTGGGAGTTCGTTAAAATTGCCGTTACCAAAAAGTGTTATATATATATAGATATTTAATAAAGTTATTTAAGTTATTGGTTTGAAGAGTGTTAATAAAAGGCTGCTATGGCCAGTTATACTCCAAACTCCTGTGTGGCATGTTTATTGGGATAAGGGAAAAATGTATAGAATAACGGTATTGGGATTATATAAAGTAAAAGAAGGTTAATTACCTGGGGTAGAAAGTATGGAGAGGTATGTCCCTAATGCATTGGTCAAGAGAGGCACGGAACTAAGCCAGAGGCTGGGAGGAGGGCCGGACATGACAAAGGCTGAGGGGAAGAGCGGAAGGGGTTAAGGTAAGGAGGGGAGGTAATGGGGTGGGGCTAGAGAGATAGAATGGAAGGGGGGCGGAGCTTTATTTAAAGGAAGGGGAGGAGCTGACACGGCAGCGTGGCGCAGAAGAAAAAAAAGAGTTGCCCACCCACCCGTCCCATAATTTAAAAAAAAAAAAAAAAAAAAAAAAAGTGATGCGGTGTCATTGGTGTTGTGGTCGTTCTGTTGTTTGTGTTTTTCTTTCTTGCAGGTTCGGTGCTGAAGGTCGTCATAGCAGCTGTAGCGGCGGTGTCTCTTGGTCTTTGATGGGGCAAAAAAGGAAACAGATGATGGAAATGTGGGGGGGGAGCTCATAGGGATATGGCCCCTCCCCTTTTTTGGTGTATCACAGCGGAAGGGTAGGCTGGATACGGGATTTGGTGGCATTGCGGGTAGGTGGTTGTCTCCAGGCTTATAAACGGCCGGAGGCCTAGTATGGTTAAAAGGTGGTCCCGCAGTGTAATGGTAAAAGGTTATGTTTAAAAGGTGGAGCGTGGTACCGTCAAAGACCAACTGACTGGGAGTTCGTTAAAATTGCCGTTACCAAAAAGTGTTATATATATATAGATATTTAATAAAGTTATTTAAGTTATTGGTTTGAAGAGTGTTAATAAAAGGCTGCTATGGCCAGTTATACTCCAAACTCCTGTGTGGCATGTTTATTGGGATAAGGGAAAAATGTATAGAATAACGGTATTGGGATTATATAAAGTAAAAGAAGGTTAATTACCTGGGGTAGAAAGTATGGAGAGGTATGTCCCTAATGCATTGGTCATGCTAATGACAATAGTGTTGCCATCTGCAATCTTTGCAGTCAACGTATAAGTCACGGTAAGCCCAACACTCACCTAGGGACGACCGCCTTAAGAAGGCACATGAGCAGCCATCACCGAGCCCAGTGGGAGCAACGGAACACACAAAGCCACACTCCAGGCTCTCACCATCCAGCCTCGTCTTCTCCTCTCTCCTCACAATTGTCCTCCACTCCACCTTCCATCATGCCAAGATCATGTTTTTCTGCAAAAAGTGCAGACAATGGTGTGTGACAATGGTGCCAATCTGCTTAGCGCATTGAAACAGGGTAAAATTACGCACGTGCCATGCATGGCATGCGTCTTAAACTTGGTCGTGCAGCGATGCGTTGTCAAATACCCTTGGGTCCAGGACATCTTGCGGCAGGCAAGGAAAATCACGGCCCATTTAAGAAGATCTTACATGGCCATGGCTCGCCTTGCTGACATTCAGCGGTGACCCAATCTGCCGGTCAGACGTCTTATTTGTGATTGCCCGACGCAATGGAACTCAACCTTCTATATGCTTGATAGGCTGCTCCAGCAGAAACGTGCAGTTAACGTCTACCTGTACGAACTCTGTGGCAGAACAGGTTCTGGGTTTTTTTCACCACGCCAGTGGCTGCTCATGCGCGACACATGCAGACTTCTGCAGCCATTTGATGAGATCACAAAACTGGTCAGTCGCAGCCATGGTGCCATCAGTGACATGGTACCTTATGCCTTCTTTATGAACCGTGCATTGCGTTGCGTCATTGATCAAGCCGTGGAGGAGCAGGACCGGGAAGATGAGGAAGTCGCAATGCTGGATGAATTCCCGGGGGGGGCTACTCTATCTGAGACAAGTCAACAACAGGAGTCTGAAGATGAGTCAAAGGAGGATGGTGCCGGGGCAGATAAGGAGGAGCAAGAAGAGCATGCTTTAAACCTTTCTGGGATCTCTGTTGTTGTGCGTGGATGGGGAGAGGAGAACAAGGAGGATGACATTATCCTGGATGATGAGCAGGAGCCAGGCCACCACACCGCTTCCAGTTTAGTGCAAATGGGGGCCTTCATGCTCCAGTGTTTTAACAGGGACCCTCGTATAAAAAGCATAGGGGTCAAGGACCAGTACTGGGTGGCAACGTACTTAGACACCCGGTACAAACACAAAATGGTGGAAATGTTACCACCGTCACAGAGGGCTGTCAGAATGGAGCACTTCCAGGCCTTGCTTCGAGAAATGCTGCATTCTGCTTTTGCGTGCGCTGGCAGAGGAGCAATTCCCACTCCCAGAGAAAGAGTTGCGGGTACCAATCCAACAGCGCCTGCAAGAAGAGGGCAGTTTGAAGATGTGTTGGTGACTTGTGATATGAGGTCATTCTTTCAGCCGACCCATCGACAGGTGTCATCCAGATCCAGCATCAGGGAACGCCTAGACCGTCAGGTGTCCGACTACATCGGGCTAACGGCCGATGTGGACGCTCTGAAGAGTGATGAAGCCCTGGACTACTGGGTGGGCAGGCTTGACCTCTGGCCAGAGCTTGCCCAATTTGCAATGGAACTGTTGGCTTGCCCCTCGTCCAGTGTCCTGTCCAAAAGGACGTTCAGTGCAGCAGGAGGGATTGTGACCGATAAGTGCACTCGCCTAGCTCACAACAGTGTTGACTACTTCACATTTATAAATATGAATATGACATGGATCTCGGAGGAATTCAACACATTTGACCAGTAGACCATGTATATTTCTATAAACGATTTATTTAATCGAGCACACAGATATTTTTTCTACATTTGGCTCACTTCCTTGTACAAAAAAAGTACACCGTACTATATGCCTGTACCCTCCTGTTTGAAGAGGTTGAGCGGTGTCATATTTTTGGGGCCCAGCAGCGAGTTGCTGGTATCAGTGCTGCTGTCAGTGCTCTCTATCTCGGTGCTGGTGTCAGTGCTCTATATCACGGTGCTGGTGTCAGTGCTCTACATCACGGTGCTGGTGTCAGTGCTCTACATCACGGTGCTGGTGTCAGTGCTCTCTATCTCAGTGCTGGTGTCAGTGCTCTCTATCTCGGTGCTATCACGTACCTTCTAGTAGCGAGCCCGGATTGCGGAGAGAGGCCTCCTTTACGACTCCCACTACCCGTTTCCTGGCAATGTAACAGGGAACACAGGAGTAAGGAGGGGTACAGGTGCCTGGCAGGATCAACAGATGGGTAGGATGGGTAGGCGAGGTTCAGTGGAGCAGGAAATCACAGTGAAGGGATCAGCAGGTAGTTTATAGCAGATACACAGTTCAAAGGAGCAGGTAACTTGGCAATAGGCAGTGCAGGAAAGCAGGCCACTTGTAGCAGGTGAACAGTGTAATATACACAAGTGCTTGCAGCAGATAAACAGTCAATATAAGCAGGCACTAGGAGCAGATGGACAGTGCAATACTAGCAGGTTACTTGTAGCAGATGACACAGTTCAGTATAAGCAGGTGACTTGCAGCAGATAGGTAGTTCAATATGAGCAGGCACTTATAGCAGATGAACAGTTCAATACTAACAGATCACTTGTAGCAGATGACACAGTTCAGTATAAGCAGGTGACTTGCAGCAGATAGGTAGTTCAATATGAGCAGGCACTTATAGCAGATGAACAGTTCAATACTAACAGATCACTTGTAGCAGATGACACAGTTCAGTATAAGCAGGTGACTTGCAGTAGATAGGTAGTTCAATATGAGCAGGCACTTATAGCAGATGAACAGTTCAGTATAAGCAGGTTACCCTTTTAGCAGACGGATGGTCAGAGCAGGCCGGATCGGATACCAGACAGGAACGATGTACAAGGGAACAGGCAGGAGAATAGTCACAACAAGCCGAGGTCGGGTGCAGGCGGATAACAGATAGGTCACAGGCAGGCCGGGTCAAACAGGAACAAACAATACGGATCAGGTCTCACAGATATAACGCTGTAGAGCAGACAGCAAAGACTGTTGGCAAGAGGCTGGTTTAAATAGGCCGTTTGGCGCCAATACGGACGCACGCACGCGACCGTGCGCGTGCCCGCGCACGCGCACCTGTGTACGAACGTAAGGGCGTTCGTACGATCGTGCGTACCAGCGATGATCGTACATCAGAAGACCTGGAGGACAATCTCTTCGTGAGATTTTCATGACAGGTGCTGGTGTGGTCTCAGTGCGCTCTATCACGGTGCTGGTGTCAGTGCTCTCTATCACGGTGCTGTTGTGGTGTCAGTGCTCTCTATCACAGTGCTGGTGTGGTGTCAGTGCTCTCTATCTCTGTGCTGGTGTAGTGTCAGTGCACTCTATCACGGTGCTGGTGTGGTGTCAGTGCACTCTATCACGGTGCTGGTGTCAGTGCACTCTATCACGGTGCTGGTGATCATCTCCTGCACCCTCTTCATAGCCTACCCTGACCTTTCCTCACCTCCATTGCCTTCATGCGCTCCTGAGTAGGGATGGCCGAACGGTTCGCCGGGCGGTCGTTTCGCGGCCAATTTCGGCTGTTCGCCGTCCGCCCGATCGGCGGATTATTGCCGCCGTTCGCCCGGCGGACTTCCGTGTTTACTTTGTAAAAGAACTTTGACCTATGATGACACATCCATCATGGGGTACAGGACAGCCAATTGAGACATTACAGCACATGGACACTTGGACATTCCCCCTAACTTATAAATAGACCCGATCCGGTGGCCATTTTACATTCTTTTTTCTGTCACTATAGGGAGAGGTTGCTGTGTGGAGCAGGGAGAGACTGCAGTGACCCAAATCGCTAGCTATTTGGTCCACAAAAGTTCTTTTCAGGACTGGTATAGGTGTTAGGTGTAGTTCAGGATATAGGTTTGAGGCACTGCTGTGCTACTGATTTTTGCAGCAGCCTGTCTTTTGTCAGTGTAGAGAGAGGGACAGGACGCTGTGTGCTGCAGGGACAGTCAGTTTAATCATTAGCTGTTACTATTAGGTCCACAAAAGTGCTATTCAAGTTATTGTTCCAGCAGCCTATGTTTTGTCAGCTTAAATAGGGACAGGCAGGAAGCTGTGTGTGCGGCAGTGAGGGACAGTCAGTTTAATCAGTAGCTGTTACTATTAGGTCCACAAAGGTTCCTTTCAGGACTGGTATGGTAATAGGCTTGTACACGTATAATATTCTTTCTTCCAAATATAGAAAGAATATTATACTTGACTGCTGCCCTTCTGCTGCAGTAGTCCTTTATCAGTATAGGGACTGAGGTACAGTCTGCTAATCATTCACAACCTACTTGTTCCACAAAGGTCCTTATAAGGACTGGTAAGGTATAGGGTACTACAGTACATAGGGTTGAGTGAGGTACAGTCTGCTATTCCTTAAGAACTGGTATAGGTCCACAATACATAGGGTTGAGGTGCACTACTGCTGACTTCTGCCCTACTGCTGCAGTAGTCCTTTATCAGTATAGGGACTGAGGTACAGTCTGCTAATCATTCACAACCTACTTGTTCCACAAAGGTCCTTATAAGGACTGGTAAGGTATAGGGTACTACAGTACATAGGGTTGAGTGAGGTACAGTCTGCTATTCCTTAAGGACTGGTATAGGTCCACAATACATAGGGTTGAGGTGCACTACTGCTGACTGCTGCCCTTCTGCTGCAGTAGTCCTTTATCAGTATAGGGACTGAGGTACAGTCTGCTAATCATTCACAACCTACTTGTTCCACAAAGGTCCTTATAAGGACTGGTAAGGTATAGGGTACTACAGTACATAGGGTTGAGTGAGGTACAGTCTGCTATTCCTTAAGGACTGGTATAGGTCCACAATACATAGGGTTGAGGTGCACTACTTCTGACTGCTGCCCTTCTGCTGCAGTAGTCCTTTATCAGTATAGGGACTGAGGTACAGTCTGCTAATCATTCACAACCTACTTGTTCTACAAAGGTCCTTATAAGGACTGGTAAGGTATAGGGTACTACAGTACATAGGTTTGAGTGAAGTACAGTCTGCTATTCCTTAAGGACTGGTATAGGTCCACAATATATAGGGTTGAGGTGCACTACTGCTGACTGCTGCCCTTCTGCTGCAGTAGTCCTTTATCAGTATAGGGACTGAGGTACAGTCTGCTAATCATTCACAACCTACTTGTTCCACAAAGGTCCTTATAAGGACTGGTAAGGTATAGGGTACTACAGTACATAGGGTTGAGTGAGGTACAGTCTGCTATTCCTTAAGGACTGGTATAGGTCCACAATACATAGGGTTGAGGTGCACTACTGCTGACTGCTGCCCTACTGCTGCAGTAGTCCTTTAACTGGTAATTGCGCAGTCATGCAATGTTTTACCCAAACAAAATTTGCGTCCTTTTCTTCCCACAAATAGAGCTTTCTTTTGATGGTATTTGATTGCCCCTGCGATTTATATTTTTTGCGATATAAATGGAAAAAGACCAAAAATTTTGAGAAAAAATGATATTTTCTACTTTTTGTTATAAGAAAAATCAAATAAACTCAATTTTAGTCAAACATTTAGGGCAAAATTTATTCAGCCACATGTCTTTAGTAAAAAAAATGTCAATAAGCGTATATTTATTGGTTTGCGCAAAAGTTATAGCGTCTACAAACTAGAGTACATTTTCTGGAATTTACACAGCTTTTAATTTACGACTGCCTATCTCATTTCTTGAGGTGCTAAAATGGCAGGGCAGTACAACCCCCCCAAATGACCCCATTTTGGAAAGTAGACACCCCAAGGAAGTTGTGGAGAGGCATGTTGAGCCCATTGAATATTTTTTTTGTCCCAAGTGATTGAATAATGACACAAAAAAAAAAAAAAAAGTTTACAAAAAGTTGTCACTTAATGATATATTGCTCACACATGCCATAGTTATATGTGGAATTGCACCCCAAAATATATTCTGCTGCTTCTCCTGAGTACGGGGATACCACATATGTGGGACTTTTTGGGAGTCTAGCCGCGTACGGTACCCCAAAAATCAATCACTGCCTTCAGGATTTCTAATGCCGCGTACACACGATCAAACAAGCGGGTGGAAAAGTCCGGCAAACTCAAGTCCGCCGGACAATCCCCCCGTATGTAGCCTCCGGCATACTTTTTTGACCCGAAAGTACGGCGGACTTAGAAAGTAGTTTTACACTCCAATCTTCCCGCCGGGCTCGCATTTCGGCGGACAATCCGGCCGTGTGTATGCCAGTCCGCCGTACTTTTGAAATGAACGGACTTTTCCCGCCCGGAGAAAAGTCCGCTCATTTCGAGCGGGTCTCCAGGTAGGCGGGGCCCGCGAAGGATACGCCGCTGGCCCCGCCGCCTTGTATGGACTTAAAGGGGAACCCCAACGCCGAAAAAAATCGGCGTGGGGGTCCCCCCAGGTCCACATCAGACCTTTGTCCGAGCACGCTACCCGGCCGGCCAGGAAAGGGGGGGCGAGCGAGCCCCCCCTCCTGAGCCGTACCAGGCCGCGTGCCCTCAACATGGGGGTGCCTTGGGGAAGGGGGGGCCGCGCGGCCCCCCCACCCCAAAGCACCTTGTCCCCATGTTGATGAGGACAAGGGCCTCTTCCCGACAACCCTGGCTGTTGATTGTCGACCCCTTGCTCGGATCCGTGATCAGGCGAGTCTCATAGACTCGGCGATCACAGAGCGCGCCGCGCACGCCCCTCAGGGGGTGCGCAGGCCCGCTCATGCACGGGACGACGTCAATAGACGTAGTCCCGGCAAAGGAGGTCTGCGCTGTAGGCGTCATTTGGCTATAGCGCGGGTCTCAAGTGGTTACGTTTACCTCCCTTCATGACCAGGCCATTTTTTTGCGATACGGCACTGCATTACTTTAACTGACAATTGCGCGGTTGTGCGACGCTGTACCCAAATAAAATGTATGTCTTTTTTTCCCACATATAGAGCTTTCTTTTGGTGGTATTTGATCACCTCTGTGGCTTTTATTTTTTGCGATATAAACAAAAATATCGACAATTTTTAAAAAACAAAACAAAAAAAGTTTTTTTACTTTCTGCTATAAAACAAATCCAATAAAAAAAATAAAAAATAAAAATTTCTTCATAAATTTAGGTCAATACGTATTCTGCTGCGTATTTTTATTTTAGTTTTATTTTATGTAAAAAAAAAAATCCCAATAAACGTAAATTGGTTTACGGACAATTTATAGCGTCTGAAAACTATGGGATATATTTATTTATTTGTTACTAGTAATGGCGGGGATCAGTGACTTCTAGTGGGATTGTGATATTACGGCAGAAATTCTGACACTAAATGAAACTTTTGACACTTTTTGGGGACCAGTGACACTAATACAGTGATCAGTGCTCAAAAATATGCACTGTCACTGTACTAATGGCACTGGCTGGGAAGGGGTTAACATCAGGGGATGATCAAAGGGTTAACTGTGTGCCTAGCCAGTGTTTTACTACACTGGCTGTGCTGCTTGTAGTAGGTAAAAAGATAGAATTTTTTCCCTACTTTGCAGGGACACACATTTTATCCCTTTTCTCCTGTCAGAACAATGATCTGCCTTGTTTACATAGGAAGATCGCTTTTCTGGCTCACTGCCTAACGATTAGCGGGTTCTGGGGGAACATTGGGTACTGTGCACCCACCATTCGGTTTCCGCTGTGTGAAATCACAGTGGTAGCGAGCCTCTGGCAGATCATGTGTGCGCCCCTTACCTGGAAGTGTTGGATCACGTATATACTGTATACGTGATCTGTCGCACAGGTGCCACCTTGTAGCAGTAGATCTGCTATAGGGCAGTCCTGAACTGGTAAAATGCTAAACCCAGGTTCCTAAAATCTCATGTGGCACCCTCTAGTGCTACTAGCAGTAATACAAGCATATCTAGCTGGCCCAGGGATAAACCTGAGGCATGGAATCTCGGTCAGGGTTAGTAGAGGTTAGGACTGGGTGGCTCATCCTGGCAGCCCTCTCTTGCCTCCCCCTGGTTGTAGAATTGTGAAGAATATTCTAGAAGTTAGTGGGTGGCAGCTAGGAGGGGTTGCCTTGAATAGTTAGGGGCCCTTAGCCAATGCCCAGGAAGTGGGCCTGGCAGGGAACTAAGAAGCCCTTAAATAGCAATATGACATCCAAACAGAGAGCTGGGTGGATGACGGAGAAAAAGTGCTGAAGAGAGTCTGTCGGTGGCCCTTAAGGGACCCCTGCCGGGGAGGGGTTTTACCTCCGGCTGGAGCTCAGAAGGCTTTTCTGGAAGCATCCTACTACAGGAGGCAGTTGGAGGGACCCTAACTGGAGAGGCAGCAGGAGCAAAGAGAGACAGTGAGTAGATGCAAGGACAGACAAGGGGAGAGACTGCCAGCTGTAGCAGGTCTGTCTTGAAGACAGAGGTGTGCCAAGTCTTCATCCAACCTGGGGAATCTCCATTGTATGTTAGTAAAGCCGCGTACACATGTAGCCGTCTGTCCGACGTACTTAGTCTGGCGGACTTCCCGCCAGACTGTCCGTCGGACTTTCCGAACGGGCTACTTGCCCACACACGGCACTTTTTCAGTGGACTAATACGGCGTACTAAGTCCGCCGTACTATCCGCCGTACTTTTGAAATGAACGGACTCGCCCACACACGCGGAGAAAAGTCCGCTCATTTCGAGCGCGTCTCCAGGTAGGCGGGGCCCGCGAAGGAGACGTCGCTGGCCCCGCCGCCTGGTGTGGACTTAAAGGGGAACCCCAACACCGAAAAAAATCGGCGTGGGGGTCCCCCCAGGTCCACATCAGACCCTTGTCCGAGCACGCTACCTGGCCAGCCAGGAAAGGGGGGGACGAGCGAGCGCCCCCCCCTCCTGAGCCGTACCAGGCCGCGTGCCCTCAACATCGGGGGTGCCTTGGGGAAGGGGGGCCGCGCGGCCCCCCCACCCCAAAGAACCTTGTCCCCATGTTGATGAGGACAAGGGCCTCTTCCTGACAACCCTGGCCGTTGGTTGTCGGGGTCTGCAGGCAGGGGGGGTTATCGGAATCCGGGAGCCCCCGGATCCCGGCCCCCCACCCTATGTGAATGAGTATGGGGTACAATGTACCCCTACCCATTCACCTGTAAAATAGAGTACAAAAAAAACACAACACACAAGATAAAATAGTTTATTGCACAGCTCTGGGGGTCTTCCGTCTTCGGGGGTCTTCTCGTCGGACTCCTCCGCTATCTTCTTGTAGCTCTTTTACTAGCGGAGGAGCCCGGCTTTCTTCCTCGCCGCCGCCCTTCTTCCGACTTCGGGGGTCTTGTCCGGGCACGAGGTGACTTATATAGGGACAAGGGGCGGGGTCTTTGGTTGATGTCACATGGGTTGATGTCACATGGCGACAGTCCCAGCATCCTCCGGGACTGTGACATCGTAAGGGGGTGGGGTCACCATGTGATATCAACCCATGTGACATCAACCGAAGACCCCGCCCCTTGTCCCTATATAAGTCACCGCGTGCCCGGTCCCCGTCATTGTGAGCGGAGGACTCAGCGAGGCAACATCTGAAGAAGAAGAAGAAGAAGAAGAAGAGAAGGACAGAAGAACGGAAGGCAGCGGCGGCAGAAGACCGGGCCACCGCCTGTAAAAGAGCTAGAAGAAGGCGCGGTCGCCCGGCAGAAGAACCGAAGAGGGGGACAAGACCCCCGAAGTCGGAAGAAGGGCGGCGGCGAGGGAGAAAGCCGGGCTCCTCCGCTAGTAAAAGAGCTACAAGAAGATAGCGGAGGAGTCCGGCGAGAAGACGGAAGACCCCCGGAGCTGTGCAATAAACTATTTTAACCCTTGTGTGTTGTGTTTTTCTTTGTACTTTATTTTACAGGTGAATAGGTAGGGGTACATTGTACCCCATACTCATTCACATAGGGTTGGGGGCCGGTATCCAGGGACCCCTTTATTAAAGGGGGCTCCCGGATTCCGATAAGCCCCCCGCCCGCAGACCCCGACAACCAATGGCCAGGGTTGTCGGGAAGAGGCCCTTGTCCTCATCAACATGGGGACAAGGTGCTTTGGGGTGGGGGGGGCAGCACGGCCCCCCCTTCCCCAAGGCACCCCCCATGTTGCGGGCACGCGGCCTGGTACGGCTCAGGAGGGGGGGGCGCTCGCTCGCCCCCCCTTTCCTGGCCGGCCGGGTAACGTGCTCGGACAAGGGTCTGATGTGGACCTGGGGGAACCCCCACTCCGATTTTTTTCGGCGTTGGGGTTCCCCTTTAAGTCCATACCAGGCGGCGGGGCCAGCGACGTATCCTTCGTGGGCCCCGCCTACCTGGAGACGCGCTCGAAATGAGCGGACTTTCCTCCGCGTGTGAGGGCGAGTCCGTTCAGTACGGCGGATAGTACGGCGGACTTGGTACGCCGTATTAGTCCGCTGAAAAAGTGCCGTGTGTGGGCAAGTAGCCCGTTCGGAAAGTCCGACGGACAGTCTTGCGGGAAGTCCGCCAGACTAAGTACGTCGGACAGGCTGCTACGTGTGTACGCGGCTTTAGGGTGCAAAGTTTTGATTTCACTCCTCACTACCTATCACAGTTTCGAAGGCCATAAAATGCCAAAATAACACAAACCCCCCCCCCAAATGACCCCATTTTGGAAAGTAGACACCCCAAGGAAGTTGTGGAAAGGCATGTTGAGCCCATTGAATATTTTTTTTTGTCCCAAGTGATTGAATAATGACACAAAAAAAAAAAAGTTTACAAAAAGTTGTCACTAAATGATATATTGCTCACACATGCCATAGTTATATGTGGAATTGCACCCCAAAATATATTCTGCTGCTTCTCCTGAGTACGGGGATACCACATATGTGGGACTTTTTGGGAGTCTAGCTGCGTACGGCACCCCGAAAACCAATCACTGCCTTCAGGATTTCTAAGGGTGCAAATTTTTGATTTCACTCCTCACTAACTATCACAGTTTCGAAGGCCATAAAATGCCAAAATAACACAAAACCCCCCCAAATGACCCCATTTTGGAAAGTAGACACCCCAAGGAAGTTGTGGAGAGGCATGTTGAGCCCATTGAATATTTTTTTTTGTCCCAAGTGATTGAATAATGACACAAAAAAAAAAAAAAGTTTACAAAAAGTTGTCACTAAATGATATATTGCTCACACATGCCATAGTTATATGTGGAATTGCACCCCAAAATATATTCTGCTGCTTCTCCTGAGTACGAGGATACCACATATGTGGGACTTTTTGGGAGTCTAGCTGCGTACGGCACCCCGAAAACCAATCACTGCCTTCAGGGTTTATAAGGGTGCAAATTTTTGATTTCACTCCTCACTACCTATCACAGTTTTGAAGGCCATAAAATGCCAAAATAACACAAAACGCCCCCAAATGACCCAATTTTGGAAAGTAGACACCCCAAGCTATTTACTGAGAGGCATGTTGAGTCCATGAAATATTTTATATTTTGCCACAAGTTGCAGGAATTTTACAATTTTTTTTTTTTTTTTGCACACAGTTGTCACTAAATGATATATTGCTCACACATGCTATGGGCATAAGTCAAATTACACCCCAAAATAAATTCTGCTGCTTCTCCCGAGTACGGGGATACCACATGTGGGGGACTTTTTGGGAGCCTAGCCACGTACGGGACCCTGAAAACCAAGCACTGCCTTCCGGATTTAAATATAAAATGCTACCAAAAAAACTGTTAGCGATCGCAGGGATCAGGCCTGACTCTGCAATCGCTGCAGTTATGTGTTTAGTGTTTTGTAAGTGACAGTGATCGATCGATACTGCACTTGGGTGGGCTGGGCAGAGGGGCAAAACGCAGGTGCTAGCAGGTATCTGGGCTGATCCCGCTAACAATGCGGTTTTTTTGGAACCCTAAACTGCTGGGGATGCTAGTATAGATCTGATCAGATCAGATATTGATCTGTTCAGATACTATACCACTACGGGAGGTTTATGCTTTGCGTGTGGGTGTTAGTGGTACTGGCACTAACCTAGCGCTGCCTGGGGCGACGCAGACCCTGACCCTAAAACCTAATTGATATCATCCGCCGGGTGATCAGGGGATTAAACATTTATTGGGTAGTAAATGGTGGGTGCCCTGATGCTATAAAAAGCAAACTAACCAGAGTCACCCGTAACACTTATACGGTGATCACTGGTGAAAGGGTTAACTAGGGGCAATCAGGGGGTTCAAATTTTTATTAGGTAGTTTATGGGGGTCCCTGGCGCTATATAAAAACCTGACGGGGAACCTAAATAACTAACTGGCTAACCAGCGTCACCAGTGACACTTATACTGTGATCGCTGGTGAAAGGGTTAACTAGGGGCAATCAGGGGGTTAAAACCATTATTGGGTAGTATATCGGGGTACCTAATGCTATAAAAACCTGGCGGTGAACCTAAAAAAATAACTAGCTACCCAACGACACTAGTGACACTAATGCAGCGATCAGAAAAACGATCGCTTAGTGACACTGACAAAAGGGGGTGAAAGGGTTAACTAGGGGCAATCAGAGGGTTAAAACCATTATTGGGTAGTATATCGGGGTACCTAGCGCTATAAAAACCTGGCGGTGAACCTAAAAAAATAACTAGCTACCTAGCGGCACTAGTGACACTAATGCAGCGATCAGAAAAACGATCGCTTAGTGACACTGACAAAAGGGGGTGAAAGGGTTAACTAGGGGCAATCAGGGGGTTAAAATCATTATTGGGTAGTATATCGGGGTACCTAGTGCTATAAAAACCTGGCGGTGAACCTAAAAAAAAAACTAGCTACCTAGCGACACTAGCGACACTAATGCAGCGATCAGAAAAATGATCGCTTAGTGACACTGGCAAAAGGGGGTGAAAGGGTTAACTAGGGGCAATCAGGGGGTTAAAACCATTATTGGGTAGTATATTGGGGTACCTACCCTGTTTCCCCGATAGTAAGACACCCCCGATTGTAAGACGTATCGGGAGTTTCAGAGGGGTCGGCTAATATAAGCCGTACCCCGAAAGTAAGACATATGTCTTACTTTCGGGGAAACACGGGGGTATTGCCGCCTCCCTCTCATCTAGCTGCGCGCCGCCTCCTGCCCACATCCGCACCGCCCCCCTCTCCATACGTCGCCGCGTCTGCCATTTCCCTCTGATCTTAATGAGCGCTGCCTCCTACCCACGTCTGAGCCGTCCCCCTCTCCATACGTCACCGCGCCGTCCCCTGCACTTGTCACTGCCGCCTCCTGCTTAAAATACGGTAATGCAAACAGTATTAATCATACATCAGTAAAACATACACACTGGCATACTGGGGTATCAGCAGGTGTCACACTGGATTAAATACAGCAGGTGGTACTGTATCACACATAAATCTGTTTTATCTTCCAGTATTCCACTGTTCGTTCTTACCATTTTTCATTGTTTTACATGTTATGCAATGTTGTAACAAGACATTCTTGGCACTTCCTTTTATAAAACTGTTTTGTGGTGAATACAATACTGTTCAGGTTGTTAATAAATGTTAATTTTATGGTTAAAACAAAAAATTAGACAATTTTTTTCCAATATAAGACATACCCCGAAAGTAAGACATAGTGGGGCTTTTGGGGATAAAAAGAAAGTAAGACACTGTCTTACTTTCGGGGAAACACGGTAGCGCTATAAAAACCTGGCGGTGAACCTAAAACAATAACTAGCTACCTAGCGACAGTAGCGACACTAATGCAGCGATCAGAAAAATGATCGCTTAGTGACACTGGCAAAAGGGGGTGAAAGGGTTAACTAGGGGCAATCAGGGGGTTAAAACCATTATTGGGTAGTATATCGGGGTACCTAGCGCTATAAAAACCTGGCGGTGAACCTAAAAAAATAACTAGCTACCTAGCGACACTAATGCAGCGATCAGAAAAATGATCGCTTAGTGACACTGGCAAAAGGGGGTGAAAGGGTTAACTCTAGGGGCAATCAGGGGGTTAAACCTTTATTGAGGGCTACCCTGGACCTAACACTAACTGCCCTGACAGTTTTTACTTTCACAACTGACACTGAATGCAGTGATCAGTAAATAAATGATCACTGCAATCAGTGACACTGTGACTGGGGGGGGAGGGGGGGCGGCGGGGGGGCGATCGGGGGGGGAGGGGGTGCTTTGTGTGCCTGTGTGTACCTACATGTCAGTGTAGTGTTGGTGCACACTTACTTTCTGTCTTCTCCTCATAGTCTGGTCAAAAAGACCGCCCCGAGGAGAATGACATCACTTCCTACTTCCTGTGTATACAATACACAGTGGGAGGAAGCTTCTCATTGGCCAGGAGCGATCGAGAGGGGGTGGCCAGAAACCAACGGCCATCCCCTCATCACGGATCGCTCCTGCAGTGAACCGGACCGCCGTATCCAGCGGGAGGGGGTCCGATCGGACCCCCCACCCGCTGGAAGGCAGGCACGTACATGTACGTGCTTGTGCCTGCCTGTGCCATTGCGATGACGTACAATGGCAATACGGCGGTCCTTAAGTGGTTAAGGACTGGTATAGGTCCACAATACATAGGGTTGAGGTGCACTACTGCTGACTGCTGCCCTTCTGCTGAAGTAGTCCTTTATCAGTATAGGGACTGAGGTACAGTCTGCTAATCATTCACAACCTACTTGTTCCACAAAGGTCCTTATAAGGACTGGTAAGGTATAGGGTACTACAGTACATAGGGTTGAGTGAGGTACAGTCTGCTATTCCTTAAGGACTGGTATAGGTCCACAATACATAGGGTTGAGGTGCACTACTGCTGACTGCTGCCCTTCTGCTGCAGAAGTCCTTTATCAGTATAGGGACTGAGAGTTTTGTCACAGGGTCATTTAAAAAATGACAAGCAGAGGAAGAGGCAGGCCCTTCCGCAGGGGTGGTAGGGGTAGGGCAGGAGCAACAGGCTTGAGCCAAAGTGGCAATTTGCAGAATGTGCATGCGATTACATCAAAGGATGCACCAGACTTGGTTGAGTGACTCACTCAGCCTTACTCTTCTGCACCTTCCTCATCCTCTCGATCTGCACCCTCTTCTTCACTCTCTGCTGTGTGCACCCCCAAAGACACTACCACCAACACCACCACCACCATATACCTTCCTCTTGAGTCACAGGAATTATTTTCCGATCCATATTAATACATTTCTGATGCGCAGCCACTCTTGGCATTGA
Source organism: Lithobates pipiens (assembly GCF_037356315.1). Taxonomy (NCBI): domain Eukaryota; kingdom Metazoa; phylum Chordata; class Amphibia; order Anura; family Ranidae; genus Lithobates; species Lithobates pipiens. The sequence continues at coordinate 569,509,329 of NW_027507903.1, forward strand.
ATCAGGAAGAGGAGGTAGCAACAACCGCCACTCAGCAGCCTGACGACAGTACCCAGATCAGCCCAAGGAGGAGGTTGGTCCCCGCTGTTGCTGCCTACTCCGAGATCTCTACTTATAGCGGTGGGGAAGGTGACGTCGATGATGACGTGTCTAGTGATGTCACGTGGGTGCCCACAAGAGAGGAAGAGGAGGGGAGTTCAGAGGGAGGTATGGACCAGCAGATAGGGAGGAGAAGCAGGAATAACTTACATTGCACAGGAGGGACAAAGCAGACTGCTAATGTATCAGGAGCGAGTCATCGACCATGTACGGTCACATCTGGCGCTCCCAGGACGCCGGCACATGGCTCCGCAGTGTGGGCTTTTTTTAACGTGTCCGCTGCTGACAATAGCGTTGCCATCTGCAATCTTTGCAATCAACGCATTAGTCGCGGTAAGCCCAACACTCACCTAGGGACGACCGCCTTAAGAAGGCACATGAGTAGCCATCACCGAGCCCAGTGGGAGCAACGGAACACACAAAGCCACACTCCAGGCTCTCACCGTCCAGCCTCATCTTCTACTTCTCCTTCTCCTCTCTCCTCACAATTGTCCTCCACTCCACCTTCCATCACGCCAAGCTCACGTTTTTCTGCAAAAAGGCAGGCTTCCGTGGGCCTAATGTTCGAGCGTAAAAAAAATGATGACGCCGGATAACCCTCTTGCCCAACGGTTGACGGCTGGCTTGTCAGAACTGATAGCCCGCCAACTACTGCCATATAAACTGGTGGACTCGGAGGCCTTTCGAAAATTTGTGGCCATTGGAACACCACAATGGAAGGTCCCAGGAAGGAAGTATTTCTCAGAGAAGGGCATCCCAGAGCTATATGGCCATGTTCAGTGGCAAGTGAATGTATCTCTGGCACACAGTGTCGGTGCCAAGATACATCTGACCACAGACACGTGGTCTAGCAAACACGGGCAGGGAAGGTATATCACTTTTACTGCCCACTGGGTGAACCTTCTGACGGCCGTCAAGCATGTAACCCGTGGCACCCGTGTAGATTTGGTTTTACCGCCACGGATTGCATGCAGGCCTGGCTCTTCTTCTCCTCCTCTCCTACTCCATCCTCCTCCCTTTCCTCCTCGGCTGACTCCTCCTTTTCCGCTGCTAGCGTCTCTTCCGCTGCGCCGCCCAAGCTCCCCAGAACCTATTCGACATGCCAGGTGAGACGTTGCCATGCCGTGCTGCGTCTGTTGTGCATGGAAGCCAAGAGACACACTGGCCCGGCACTCCTTTCAGCTTTGCGTTCACAGGCAGATCAGTGGCTAACACCGCTCAATTTGACAGTTGGTAAAGTGGTGTGTGACAACGGTGCCAATCTGCTTAGCGCATTGAAACATGGCAAAATTACGCACGTGCCATGCATGGCACACGTCTTAAACTTGGTCGTGCAGCGATTCGTTGTCAAATACCCTGGGGTCCAGGACATCTTGCGGCAGGCAAGGAAAATCTTGGCCCATTTCAGAAGATCTTACACGGCCATGGCTCGCCTTGCTGACATTCAGCGGTGACACAATCTGCCGGTCAGACGTCTTATTTGCGATTGCCCGACGCGATGGAACTCAACCTTCTATATGCTTGATAGGCTGCTCCAGCAGAAACGTGCAGTTAACGTCTACCTGTATGAACTCTGCAGCAGAACAGGTTCTGGGGAGCTGGCTTTTTTTTCACCGCGCCAGTGGCTGCTCATGCACGACGCATGCAGACTTCTGCGGCCATTTGAGGAGATCACCAAACTGGTCAGTCGCAGCCATGGCGCCATCAGTGACATGGTACCTTATGCCTTCTTTATGGAGCGTGCATTGCGTCGTGTCATTGATCAAGCTGTGGAGGAGCAGGAGCGGGAAGATGAGGAAGTCGCAATGCTGGATGAATTCCCGGGGGGGCTACTCTATCTGAGACAAGTGAACAACAGGAGTCTGAAGAGGAGTCAGAGGAGGATGGTGCTGGGGCGGATGAGGAGGAGCAAGAAGAGCATGCTTTAAACCTTTCTGGGATCTCTGTTGTTGTGCGTGGATGGGGAGAGGAGAATGAAGAGGACGATATTATCCTGGATGATGAGCAGGAGCCAGGCCACCACACCGCTTCCAGTTTAAAAAATGGGGGCCTTCATGCTCCAGTGTTTTAATAGAGACCCCCGTATAAAAAGCATAAGGGTCAAGGACCAGTACTGGGTGGCAACGTACTTAGACCCCCGGTACAAACACAAAATGGCGGAAATGTTACCGCCGTCACAGAAGGCCGTCAGAATGGAGCACTTCCAGGCCTTGCTTCGAGAAATACTGCATTCTGCTTTTGCGTGCGCTGGCAGAGGAGCAATTCCCACTCCCAGAGAAGGAGCTGCGGGTACCAATCCAACAGCGCCTGCAAGAAGAGGCCGGTTTGAAGATGTGTTGGTGACTTCAGATATGAGGTCATTCTTTCAGCCGACCCATCGACAGGTGTCATCCAGGTCCAGCATCAGGGAACGCCTAGACCGTCAGGTGTCCGACTACATCGGGTTAACGGCCGATGTGGACGCTCTGAGGAGTGATGAACCCCTGGACTACTGGGTGGGCAGGCTTGACCTCTGGCCAGAGCTTGCCCAATTTGCAATGGAACTGTTGGCTTGCCCCTCGTCCAGTGTCCTGTCCGAAAGGACGTTCAGCGCAGCAGGGGGGATCGTGACCGATAAGCGTACTCGCCTAGCTGACGACAGTGTTAACTACCTCACATTTCTAAAAATGAATGAGGCATGGATCTCTGAGGAATTCAACACATGTGACCAGTAGACCATGTATATGTCTATAAACAATTTTTTTAATCGAGCACACAGACCTTCTTTCTTCATTTGGCTCACTTCCTTGTCCAAAAAAAGCACACCGTACTATATGCCCGTACCCTCCTGTTTGAAGAGGTTGAGCGGTGTCATATTTCTACTGGGGCTGCTTATTATGAGGGGCTCCCACCATCCCTGTGCTGTGCTGACTTCCTCCTGGGGCTGCTTATTATGAGGGGCTCCCACCATCCCTGTGCTGTGCTGACTTCCTCCTGGGGCTGTACCTCTGCTGTGCATATTATAAGGGGCTCTCACCATCCCTGTGCTATGCTCATTATGAGGGGCTCCCACCATTCCTGTACTGTGCTGACTTCCTCCTGGGGCTGTACCTCTGCTGTGCATATTATAAGGGGGCTCCCACCATCCCTGTGCTATGCTCATTATGAGGGGCTCCCACCATCCCTGTGCTGTGCTGACATCCTCCTGGGGCTGCTTATTATGAGGGGCTCCCACCATCCCTGTGCTGTGCTGACTTCCTCCTGGGGCTGCTTATTATGAGGGGCTCCCACCATCCCTGTGCTATGCTGACATCCTCCTGGGGCTGCTTATTATGAGGGGCTCCCACCATCCCTGTGCTATGCTCATTATGAGGGGTTCCCACCATCCCTGTGCTATGCTGACTTCCTCCTGGGGCTGTTTACAGTGCAGGTGTCAGTGCTGTATATCACGGTGCTGGTGTCAGTGCTCTCTATCACGGTGCTGGTGTCAGTGCTGTATATCACGGTGCTGGTGTCAGTGATTTAAGTCACTCTGCTGATGTCAGTGCTCTCTATCACGGTGCTGGTGTCAGATCACTCTATCACGGTGCAGGTGTCATTGCTGTATGTCACCCTGCTGATGTCAGTGCTCTCTATCACGGTGCTGGTGTCAGATCACTCTATCACGGTGCAGGTGTCATTGCTGTATGTCACGCTGCTGGTGATCATCTCCTGCACCCTCTTCTTTGCCTACCCTGACCCTCCCTCTCCTCCATTGCCTTCATGTGCTCCACAGTCCTGAATTGTCACAACAATTTCACATATAAAAAAAGAATGCGTGTAGTTGTCGATCCCAGATTCACCTCATACATGTGTTATGTCATTGGCCATGTGGTGGGACTATGTTTGCACAGATAGTAATTATTTTGTGGCTGCAAATTTGACCTGTAGGTTTGCAAAGTTTGCCTCCTATTGAAGTCAATGTGGCCCGCCGCGAACGTTACGGTTCGCGAACTATCGGCCGCGTTCGCGGTCCGCGTTCGCGAAACGTCCCATTGGAAGTTCGTCCATCACTACTCCTGAGTCCTGAATTGTAAAAATTTCACTTATAAAAAACAATGCTTGTAGTTGTCGATCCCAGATTCACTTCATACATGTGTTATGTCAGTGGCCATGTGGTGGGACTATGTGTCAGGTCACCTGAGACCAGGTGACAGATGCAATCCTTAGGAGTCGGAAGTGCACCGCTAGGTAGTGGACCTTTGGACTGACTGCTGCGGATTGTACCCAGGGAGATTCAGGACACAGGTCTACAGGATCACTAACACAGATCCCAATGGGAGATGTAGCATATATTCCCCAGGGCGCAGAGTCTAAGGCCGCGTACACATCGCCCAACTTAGTTCGTCAAACAATCCGACAAACAGTCCGCTCAAAATTTGCATGAACAGACTTGACCACACACGATGAACGAACAGTCCGCTGAAAGCGTGCGCAATGACGTGAACGGCACGTACGACGGGATGAGAAATTCGACGTCCAATACACTGCAATGCAACCTTCGCCGTGTAAATCCTTTCTGAGCATGCGCCAAACTTAGTTTGTCGAACAAGCCTACACACGAGCGGACTGTCCGCTGAAACCAAGTTTCAGCGGACTGTCTTACGGAAATTCCGAAAAACTTTGTTCGTCAGACTGTCCGCTGAAACTGTCCGCTGAAGCCCACACACGAGCGGACTGTCCGCTGAAACACTGTTCAGCGGACTAAGTTGGGCGAACAGTCCGCCCGTGTGTACGCGGCCTTAGAGCCAGCGGGTGTTTGCCAGAGCCTCCAGTGGTGAGGATGGACTTTGCTGCAGTCTGGCTCCAGGTCGCAGCCCCCTCACAGCTCACGTTCACAGCAGACTACAGGAGAAGGAAGCAGCAGGCTGGAACAACAAGAATAGTAAGGGGATACGGGAGAGGTTAGGGCAACTAGCAGACAGGAACAACAGAGTACACGCCAAAGGTTCAGGGTCACAGGCAGACAGGGATGGTCAGGGACATGCAAAAGGTCAAGGTCACAAGCAGACAGGAATCGTTGAGAACACACCAAGGCCGGTAACAGAGTCAAACATAGAGCACACAGCAAGCAGGAACCAGGAAGCCAAACACACAATGAATAAACAATGGTTGATCAGCACCGATGGCTTGCAGTGCACAGGTTAATATAGGGTTCCCTGATAGGGCCTGGGGTGGAGCCACGCTTAGAGGAGAGGTTATAAAAACCACCAGGTGGAAGTGGCTGGCCTCTTAGTCTGAACACATGAGGGGAGGTAAGCAAACACAGGAAGATCACTGCATAACCATGACACTATGTGTGCACAGCTAGTAATTATTTTGGGGCTGGAAATATGACCTGTAGGTTTTTAAAGTTTGCCTGCCATTGAAGTCAATGGGGCCCGCCGCGAACGTTGCGGTTTTTGAACTTTTGGCTGCGTTCACGGTTCGCGTTACGTCCCATCGGAAGTTTGTTCATCTCTAATCGATAGTTTAAAAAACTATTAGATGTGCACCTGAACGACCGCAAAACATACAGGATTATACAATGTAATACTGACATATAATCACACACATGGGTTGGACTTAATGGACTTGTCTTTTTTCAACCTCCTCTACTATGTAACTATTGTGAGGGGTTAGCTCGGCAGCGGGTGTGTGTGACCCCCTGGATGGGTTCACAACACAAAATCAGGCACAACAGACAGCGTTGTATGTGGAAAAAACAAAAGGTGCAGTTTATTTATGCTACATGAAGTGAAAAATATAACAGCCAAACAAAAAAAACATGAAAATAAATCCTGGTCAGCTTGACCTCTAATTACACACATAGATTCCCTGTCTAACAACTGAGTGCAGCCTTGTGCTGCACCAGTCCCTGTCTCGGTCTCTGTTGTAGAGATTTGCCACACAGGCGTTAACTCACCGCACAGAACAGGTGTCACACTCCCCAGTCTATACAAACACAAAACTGGTTCCAGGATGGAGCATCTCCCTAAGCATGCTGGGGTTTTTTGAAGAGGTCTTAATGAGCCCACTTACTTCAGCTGGGCTCATTAACTCTTCCCCTATAGAACTCCCAGCACTCCCCTCTAGTTGTACAAGTCCGCATAAAGCCTGACTCTAGGGCATACATATTTCCCATCCTGGATACAACCAGGTGATTTTACCTGCCTGCTGCCACATACCCCCCCCCCCCCCCCTCTTGTTTCAACCTTGGGGTTGTAACACAAGCAGTCAGACACGCATGTATCCGAGACAAAGCATCCACATTCCCCATTTTAACACCAGGGCGATGCCTAACTGTAAAGTTAAATTCCTGTAGGGCCAGGAACCACCTATTTACCCTTCTATTGGTCTCCTTGTTTTGAGCCATCCACTTTAAAGGAGCATGATCAGTCACCAGGTCAAAGTGCCTACCTAGCAGATAGTACCGAAGGGAATCTAGAGCCCACTTCACTGCTAAACATTCCTTCTCAATCGTGGCGTAATTTACCTCATGGGACTTCAACTTCCTGCTGAGGTAAATGACTGGGTGCTCTTCCCCGTTCCATACCGGGGAAAACACTGCTCCTAACCCAACGTCTGATGCATCAGTTTGTACAACGAAGTCCTTAGAGAAGTCTGGTGAGTACAACACTTGCTGGCTTGTTACATAAGGCTGTTTTTAAGGACTGAAATGCTTCTTCAGCCTCTGGGGACCATTTAACCATGACAAACTCTTTCCCTTTTGTCAGGTTGGTGAGGGGCACAGCCTGAGAAGCAAAATGGGGAATGAATCGTCGATAATAGCCAGCGATTCCCAGAAAGGCTCATACCTGTTTTTTGCTGTTGGGACGTGGCCAACTCTGTATGGCCCCAACTTTATTGACTTGGGGTTTTATCACCCCCCTCCCAATAGTGTACCCAAGATATTTGGCCTCCTCCTGTCCAATGGTACACTTCTTTGGATTGGCCGTAAACCCAGCTTCCCGGATAGAGTCTAGGACTGCTTGTACTTTTGGCAAATGTGAGACCCAGTCTGTGCTATGGATAATCACATCATCCAGGTAAGCTGCAGCATATTTCTGATGGGGCCTCAGAATCTTATCCATTTTCCGCTGGAATGTTGCCGGTGCATTCTGTAACCCAAACGGCATTCTCTTATATTGGAATGCCCCATCTGGGGTTACAAACGCAGTTTTCTCCTTGGCCGACTCGGCCAGGGGAATTTGCCAATACCCTTTGGTGAGATCAAGAGTTGTCATATATCGGGCTGTTCCCAGCCGGTCAATCAACTCATCTATACGCGGCATGGGGTAGGTGTCAAATTTTGTAACTTTATTCAATTGTTGAAAATCGTTACAAAACCGCCAGCTCCCATCAGGTTTGGGCACTAGTACGATAGGACTGGACCAGTCACTCTGGGACTCCTCTATCACACCCAATTCCAGCATCCTCTGAACCTCCCCACGTATTGCCTCCCATCGGGCCTCTGGTATTCTATAAGGTTTTAGTTTTACCCTTTCTCCTGGTGGGGTGATAATGTCATGCTCTACGCCAGATGTTTGTCCCGGCAGCTCAGAGAAAATCTCTTTGTTACGAAGTACAAACTCTTTAACCTCCTGTTGTTGGGGTTTCGATAAGGTGACTGCTATTCCAACCTCAGGAACTAAGCAATCAGACTGGGCTTGTGACAAAGTCTCTGCGACTAGGGATTCCCTATCCCTCCAGGCTTTCAGCAGATTGAAGTGATAGATCTGTTCCGGCTTTTGCGTTCCTGGCTGTCTAACCCTGTAGTTCACCTCACTAATTTTTTCAATTACTTCGTATGGACCTTGCCATTTGGCCAGATATTTGCTTTCAACCGTAGGGACTAGCACCAAGACCCTATCCACCGGGGAAAAAGTACGGGTCTTGGCCCCACGGTTGTACACTCTCTGCTGTGCTAACTGCGCTTGGGTCAAATGTTCCTTTACGATTGGCATTACCTGTGCAATTCTATCTTGCATCAGGGCGACATGCTCAATCACACTCCTGTGAGGAGAACTCTAATTTTCCCAAGTTTCCTTGGCGATATCGATATCCAGCAGCCCTCTTGGGTGTCTCCCATAGAGCAACTCGAAGGGTGAGAAACCCGTAGAGGATTGGGGTAACTCCCTAATGGCAAACATCAGATAGGGTATTAGACAGTCCCAATTCTTTCCATCTCTATCCACCAACTTCTTTAACATTTGTTTTAGGGTTTTGTTGAATCTTTCAACCAACCCATCTGTTTGGGGGTGATACACAGATGTACGCAATTGTGTCACTTTGAACAACTTGCATAGTTCTTTCATAACCCGGAACATAAAGGGTGTACCTTGGTCCGTAAGCAGTTCCTTACAAATACCCACGCGGCTAAAAACAAGAGATAGCTCTATGGCTATGGTTTTGGCCGAGGTATTTCGAAGAGGAATTGCTTCCGGATAACGGGTGGCATAGTCCAATATAACCAAAATGTACTGATGCCCCCTAGCGGACTTCATTATCGGACCTACCAAATCCATTGCGATCCTCTCAAAGGGGACCTCAATGATAGGAAGAGGTACCAGCGGGTTACGGAAATGTGGCATAGGTGCCGACTTCTGACACACAGGGCAGGAAGAACAATAATTTTCTGTTTCCTTCATGACCCCAGGCCAATAGAATCTCTGCAATACCCTCTCTCTGGTTTTCTCGGTCCCCAGGTGACCTCCCGGAATGTGCCCATGGGCCAATTCTAACACCAACTTCCTGTAAGGTTTGGGCACCACAAGTTGCTCAATGGTTTCTTCTGCCCTTTGAGCCACTCGATACAGCAGGTCCCTTTCCATAGTGAAGTACGGGTAAGTGCAAGTCTTATCTGGGTTCACTAACTCGCCATCTATTTTCACCACATTTTCCCGTGCCTTTATTAGGGTGGGGTCTTTTAACTGTTCTGTGGCAAAATTTTCCCTGTGAACCTCAAGATCCAAAAACTCCACAGACGGCATGTTTTCATCTGAGGATGTTGGCTCCTCCCCAGTTTCTCGAGTCTCCCCCGCCAATACCAACAAGGGAAATTCAGGAGAGTCCTCACCACTCCCAGAGGAATTCTGGTCATCTTCCTGGTCTATAGGGGCACCAGTGGGGGGCTCAGGACAATCCCAGAGTTCCCAGAACTTTGGAAAATTCCTTCCCACAATAGCATCATGTGGTAAGTGAGACACTAACCCCACCTGATGAGAGAGGTTACCTTTGGGGATCTCAAAAAACACTGAAGTTACAGGATACTCTCGGGTGTCCCCATGCACACAAATAACAGCCACCTTGTTCTTCCCAGAGACCTCTGTAGTAACTAATTCAGCTTTTATCAATGTTACTAGGCTACCTGAATCCAGCAACACATCAACATTTCTACCATTAATACACATTTTACATAAATGTTTCTCAGGTCCCCGAATGGCAGTGCATGCAACTGTCGCAAACAGCGACTCTCCGTTATAAAGTCCCATTGCATAGGCTCATCCACAACTGGGCAATTGGCTGCAATATGTCCCTCTTGCCGGCAGCGGTAGCAAATAATCTTTTTCGCTGCCTCTTGCAGCCTGGGCTTCCCGGGCTGCTCCCGCCAGACCTTTGGTAGAACTCCCACCCTCTCACTCTCTCCACCCTCACCCCTTGGAGTCATCTTACCCGCCACTGGGGATGATCTGGTCTTAGGGTGGAAAGTCCGTGAGTCCCTGGAAGAGGTGGTCAGGTTCTCTGTAGCCAAGTACCTCTCAACCAGATCCACAAGTATATCTGCATTTTCTGGGTCTCCATGGCTTACCCATTTTTTGGATGGCAGTAGGAAGAGCTCTCAGGAAACGATCCATAACAACACGTTCCACAATGTTTGGTGCAGTCAAAGTCTCTGGCTGCAGCCACTTCCTGCTCAGGTGAATGAGATCATACATTTGAGACCTGGGGGGTTTTCCAACCTGAAAAGTCCAATTATGCACACGCTGAGCCCGGACGGCCAGGGTGACACCCAGCCGTGCCAATATTTCTGTTTTTAGCACCATATAGTCTTTTGCTTGGTCAGGCTCTAGGTCATAATAGGCTTTCTGCGATTCCCCAGTTAACAGAGGGACCACCAGTCCAGCCCACTGCTCCTTAGGCCACTTTTCCCTTTCAGCAGTCCATTCAATTGTGGTCAAAAACACCTCCGGATCATCCTCTTCAGTCATTTTTGTCAGTAAACGGCTCACACCAAAGGACGCGGTATTAGTGTAACCACTTGCCTCATTGGTCTGCGGACGTTGCTGTATTAATGTCTCTATTTGCTGTTGAAAACTCTGCTCTTGCTTCTGCAACAGGTCTATGAAGCGGGCTTCAGATTGCTGCTGGGCTTGTTGCTGAGCTTCCAGACTCTGAAGATGAGCTTTCTGCTGAGCTTCCAGACTCTGCTGCAAAGTTGCATTTGTCTGCTGCTGATTTGCATTTGCCTGCTGCTGGGCTGCAAGGCTCTTTTGTAAACCCGCATTTGTTTGCTGCTGATTTGCATTTGCTAGAGCCAGCTGTCTCAGTATCTCCTCCATGCTGGCCTTAAAAAAAAAACTGCCCGCAGTCTCCACCAACTGTGAGGGGTTAGCTCGGCAGCGGGTGTGTGTGACCCCCTGGATGGGTTCACAACACAAAATCAGGCACAGCAGACAGTGTTGTATGTGGAAAAAACAAAAGGTGCGGTTTATTTATGCTACATACAGTGAAAAATATAACAGCCAAACAAAAAAAACATGAAAATAAATCCTGGTCAGCTTGACCTCTAATTACACACCTAGATTCCCTGTCTAACAGATGAGTGCAGCCTTGTGCTGCACCAGTCCCTGTCTCGGTCTCGGTCTCTGTTGTAGAGGTTTGCCACACAGGTGTTAACTCACCGCACAGAACAGGTGTCACACTCCCCAGTCTATACAAACACAAAACTGGTTCCAGGATGGAGCATCTCCCTAAGCATGCTGGGGTTTTTTGTAGAGGTCTTAATGAGCCCACTTACTTCAGCTGGGTTCATTAACTCTTCCCCTATAGGACTCCCAGCACTCCCCTCTAGTTGTACAAGTCCGCATAAAGCCTGAATCTAGGGCATACATATTTCCCATCCTGGATACAACCAGGTGATTTTACCTGCCTGCTGCCACACTATGTAACAATCATTTTAAGATCATGTGACCGCCGTGATTGGCTGTCACGTGCTCCAAAAACTCCCAATTACAATGAAAGATCTGGAGCTTTGGATTAGGCGATGGTAACTGTGCTGGGATGCACAGGTATATAGGTAGCAATTCATGCAAATATCCGGCCTCTCAGCGCTAAGGTCTAATTTGCATACGGCCGGTGCCAAGGGGTTAAAAAACTTTTTTTTTTTCTTTTAAATTTTTCTGTTTTAGTTTCTTTAGTAAAAATTTTTAAATCCAGTGGTGATTAAGGCTACTTTCACACTGAAAGAGACAGCCGTTAGCACTAAAGAGCAGCTCATTTTAGTGGCACCTTAGCGCTGTTGAAGAGGCGCTTTCATGTCACTTTTTGGCTGCTTTTAACCCAAAAAAAGGGTTATAAACTCCAGTTTTGCAATGCTTTCAAGGCATTTTCCATTCACATACCTCCCAACATTTTGAGATGGGAATGAGGGACAGCTACTAACAAATGTATATAGTCATAGGACACGCCCCCTGCTACACCCTCTTAAAGGAGAAGGTTAAATCCACAAGGACTTTTTTTTACCACTACTATTCCTTTATATTGGCTTTTAAAATGTACAAATGCAGCAATTTAGAAATTGGGTGAAACGTTTAGCACTGGGAAACACTTTTTGAAAGCTAAAAAGTGCATTTTATATACAACTATATGGATCTGACCAAAATGAGGGACAAATGAGGAGGAATGAGGGACAGAGGGACATTGCTCCAAATCAGGGACAGTCCCTCCAAATTGGGGACATTTGGGAGCTATGCATTCATTCCAATGGGCAGGGCGTTTTGAGAGCACTAAATACAACGCTCCCAACCCGCCCCAAAAGATGCTGCTTGCAGGACTTTTCAGAACATCCCGCAAGCGCACCGCCCCAGTGTGAAAAGACACACTGCAATGAATGGGAGGTGGTTTTCAGGTGCCTGAAAACCGTCTCAGTGTGAAAGGGGTCTTGAAGCTGTATCTATCTGAAAAAAATTATACAAAAACGCTGTGCTCAAAATTGTCATTCAAAGTGTGACAGCGCTGAAAGCTGAAAATTGTCCTGGGCAGGAATGGGGTATAAGTGCCCAGTACTGAACTGGTTAAACACACTAGTAAGCATTCTAGGCTTTCACACCGTGAGCGCCTCATCCATTCCTCACACATCTCTTTCGCACCAAAGCATGTCAAACACGTCCAGTCAACTTCGAACTGCGCAGGTGTTCCATCAGATTAGGTGACCCACCAGAATGTGTAACAGAAGTGACGTTTCTTTGCTGCCATTTTGCTACACCCTGCACTCCTCCTCAGTAAGGATATACTGAGAAGGGGGCAAGTGGACATCTTGTTGCACCCACCATAGTTTCACATTTCACACTTATATTTAATAGTAAAGTGAGTTTATATATTGAAATTCAGTACTTAGAACTCCTGACCGTTTAGCGAGCGACAAGCATGCTGATTTCACAGGTTTGCTAATCAGTCAGAAGTTTGCTGCTTTTACAATTCAACATCTAAATATTTACTGGAGTTCTAAGTACTGTATTTGACTATATAAACCAAGTTTACTGTTAAAAAAAAGTGGAGAATGCAAAACGGCGGTGGGTGTAATATGATGTCCACTTGACCCCTTCTCAGGGTATGCTTATTGTGGAGGAGTGCAGGTTGTAGGATACGGTGACCAGACGCCCCCCGGTTTTGTGGACAGCCCAACTCTGGGCTGCGGTCACTGCTTTTCTCCACCTGCATTGCCGATCCAGCCCCGATCCCCCGCCAAACTACACCCGACCATTGGCTGCAGCCTGTAGAGAGACTACACGCGATGGACAGCCAGAACCACACTGCTGAGGTACAGAGAGAGGGGGGGGGGGGTTACAGTATACACAGAGAGGGGGGGTTAAAGTATACACAGAGAGGGGGGGGGGTTACAGTATACACAGAGAGGGGGGTTACAGTATACACAGAGAGGGGGGTTACAGTATACACAGAGGGGGGGTTACAGTGTACACAGAGGGGGGGTTACAGTATACACAGAGAGGGGGTTACTATATACACAGAGAGGGGGTTACAGTATACACAGGGGGTACATTATACACAGAGGGGGGGTTACAGTATATACAGAGGGGGGGGGGTTACACTACACAGAGAGGGGGAATACAGTATACAGAGAAGGGGGGTTACAGCATGCAGAGAGGGGGTTACACTACACAGAAAGGGGGAATACAGTATACAGAGAGGGGGTTACAGTATACAGAGGGGGGTTTTAAAGTATACAGAGGGGGGTGTTACAGTATACAGAGAAGGGCTTACAGTATACAGAGGGGGCTGCGGTATATATAGAGAGAGGGGGTACAGTATATACAGAAAGAGAGAGAGAGAGGGATACAGTATATACAGAGAGAGAGGGATACAGTATATACAGAGAGAGAGTGGTACAGTATATACAGAGAGAGGGGTACAGTATATACACAGAGAGGGGGTACAGAATATACAGAGAGGGGGATACAGTATATACAGAGAGGGAGATACAGTATATACAGAGAGGGAGATACAGTATATACAGAGAGCGAGAGAGGGGGAGATACAGTATATACAGAGAGCGAGAGAGGGGGAGATACAGTATATACAGAGAGCGAGAGAGGGGGAGATACAGTATATACAGAGAGAGAAGATACAGTATACAGAGAGGGGGTACAGTATATACAGAGAGAGAGAGGGTGGATAGAGTATATACAGAGAGAGGGGGAGATACAGTATATACAGAGAGAGAAGATACAGTATACAGAGAGGGGGTACAGTATATACAGAGAGAGAGAGGGTGGATAGAGTATATACAGAGAGAGGGGGAGATACAGTATATACAGAGCGAGAGGAAGATACAGTATACAGAGTGAGAGAGCGAGGGGGTACAGTATATACAGAGAGAGGGGGGGTCCAGTATATACAGAGGGAGAGGGGAGATACGGTATACAGAGAGAGAGGGGGTACAGTATTTACAGAGAGGGAGATATACAGTATATAGAGAAATATATAATTGTATAATTATATATAATATCAATAAATGCAATGAAATGTACTGTATTTTTTCTATCTTATCGTCTTAACATTTGGTAGTCATATCCCAAAAAATTCTAAGAAGTATTTTTTTATCTCATGGACAAAATGTGAGAAATAACATATATATCATACAATCATTCTATAAACACATACCAAATACACTGCATATATCATTTGAGGAAAATATGCTTATAAAATAGTTTACCATTTGCCAATAAAAAATATATAAGAATATGATTTCATTTTAAAAATCTGACCACCTTAGTGTAGGAAGATGGCGGCGATGAAATGTCACTTCCATTACCCATTCTGATGGGCTGCTGTCATGTCACATTCGGCAACTCATTACATTTTGCTACCCGCTGGAGTGTGCATGCGCAACGCCGCAATATGCGTTCCAACACAGGGCCCCTCGCCTGCTCGCCATGCTTTGGGCATGGCCGTGCTTCACTAGGCATAATTATAATCTAACTCTATGTCCACTTGGATGATGGGGCTTTAACCTGGACTGAGGGGTGGAACGCATATGGCGGCGTCGCGCATGCACAGTCCAGCGGGTAGCCAAATGTGATGGGTTGTCATATGTGACGAAACACCGCCTAGTCCATACCTCCCAACATTTTGAGATGGGAATGAGGGACACCTACTAAAAAATGTATATATGCATAGAACACGCCCCCTGCCACACCCCCTTATATGGAGAATTAACCAAAAAAAAAAGGTTAACGAAATCCACAAGGACTTTTTTTTACCACTTCTATTCCTTTATATTAGCTTTTAAAATGTACAAATGCAGCATTTTATAATTTGGATGAAAGGTTTAGCACTGGGAAACACTTTTTGAAAGATAAAAAGTGCATTTTATATACAACTATATAGATCAGACCAAAATGAGGGACAAATGAGGAGGAAAGAGGGACAGAGGGACATTGCTCCAAATCAGGGACAGTCCCTCGAAATCAGGGACAGTTGGGAGCTATGGCCTAGTCTGCAACGAAAGTGACGTTGCCTCGCTGCCTTCCTGCAACACCCCGCACTCCTCTACAGTAAAGATACAGTGAGAGGGGGAAAGTGGACATCTTGTTACACCCACCGGAGTTTTACATTTTAACCACTTAATAACCGCCCTATAGCCGAATGACGGCTTTAGGGCGGTTTCTTAACTGTGGGAGGCCGTCATATGACGTCCTCCCAGAATTACGCTCTCGCGCGCCCCCTGGGGCGCGCACTCGAGAGCATCCGTGACCGCCGGGTCCACAGGACCCGGCGCATCACGGATCACGGCAAACGGCCGCTCGTCGCGGCCGTTTACCACGTGATCGCTCCGTCAAATGACGGAGTGATCACTTGTAAACAAACCGGCGTCATGTTATGACGCCGGTTCCTCCCTCCCCCTCTCTGTACCGATCGGAACAGCGGAGGGGGAGGAGATCGGTGTCAGCAGCGATGTGGGCTGCATCTGCAGTGCCCACATCGCTGCTCACCGAAAATTAACCCCTCAATTCCCTGCAAATACTCTGCAATACCCTGCCATTACTCTGCAATACCCTGCAATACCCTGCATTACCCTGCATTACTCTGCATTACTCTGCATTACCCTGCATTACTCTGCATTACCCTGCATTACTCTGCATTACTCTGCATTACCCTGCATTACTCTGCAATACCCTGCATTACTCTGCATTACTCTGCATTACCCTGCATTACTCTGCATTACTCTGCATTACCCTGCATTACTCTGCATTACTCTGCATTACCCTGCAATAGTCTGCAATAGTCTGCAATAGTCTGCATTACTCTGCATTACCCTGCATTACTCTGCATTACTCTGCATTACCCTGCATTACTCTGCAATACCCTGAAATACCCTGCAACACTCTGCAATGCTCTGCAACACTCTGCAATGCTCTGCAACACCCACCAATACCCTGCAACACTCTGCAATGCTCTGCAACACCCGCCAATACCGTGCAACACTCTGCAATGCTCTGCAACACCCTCCAATATCCTGCAATGCTCTGCAACGCTCTGCAACACCCGTCAATACCCTGCAACACTCTGCAATGCTCTGCAACACTCTGCAATGCTCTGCAACACCCACCAATACCCTGCAACACTCTGCAATGCTCTGCAACACCCGCCAATACCGTGCAACACTCTGCAATGCTCTGCAACACCCTCCAATATCCTGCAATGCTCTGCAACGCCATACTCTGCGATACCCAGCCATACTCTGATATACCCAGCCATACCCAGCCATAGTCGGTGATACCCTGCAATACCCAGCCATAGACACCCCCCCCCCTCCCGCCGCCCTCCGGTGCTTCTACCGACTCGCCAATACTATCAAATCCAGAATCTTTTTTTTTTTTTTTTTTCAGGCTTCCCAGCTTAGAGGTGAGATGCGGGGTCTTATTGACCCCACATCTCACTGTAAAGAGGACCTGTCATGCCATATTCCTATTACAAGGGATGTTTACATTCCTTGTAATAGGAATAAAAGTGATCAAAAAATTTATTTTTGGGGAAAAAAATGTCAAACTAAAATAAATAAAGTAAAATGAACAATAAAATTTTTTATTTTTTTTTGAGTGCGCATGCGCGAGGCTTCCAAGATGGCCGCGATCATCTAAAGCTCCGCTGCCTCGCGGAACGACGGAACCCCTACCGCACGACACGGCTACCCTTCCGCTTCCCGAGCTATAGGGACGGACTCCCGAAGTGTTGGGGCACATTACCGAATGACCGGTGGACTGGCTAAACGCAATCTGGGCCCGCTGTTCGCTTCATTGGACGTGTGGGAGAATTCCAAGATGGCCACCGCAGCACAGCTCCTATCTCAGGATCACAGATCCGCAGGCACAGTGGATTTCAGGTCAGATACAGACTTTCCTCCTCTCCACGCCACCCCAGGCAACCCCAGGGGTCTCCCCAAGGAAGCCACACCGTCCCCGGCCTCCACGGTCTCTCTGCTGGAACGCACCATCCAGGAGTTCTCCCCCTCCCCAGCGGGGACTTACAGGGCTACCCAGGCCGCCATGGCCTCCCATGAGGCTGCTCATGCAGACCCAGTCTCCCACATGGATGCCCTGTTTGGCAAATTTTCTGAACTATTAGAAAGGGGCCTCTCCCAAACTGCCTTGCAAATCACGGGGGAATTGAAAGCTGACTTTATTAACCTAGGCTCCCGGATCGAAACGATCGAACATAAAATGGAGGATACCATAGCCAGATCCATCCAAAACTCCAGGCACATTTATTCAGTACAGGAGCAATTAGACATAGCCATGGCCCGTATCGATGACCTCGAAAATAGGTCACGCAGATATAACATCAGAATTCGCGGGCTTCCAGAATCAATAACTGATGTGTCCAGGGCGGTGCAAGACCTCATTCAACAGCTAATCCCTGACATACCAGCTACTAAGCTTGAACTTGACCGGGTCCATAGAACCCTCGGCCCCCCTAGGAAGGATGGCACCCCGCGCGATGTTCTGGCCAAGCCACATCACTTTTCGGTGAAAGAAGAAGTTATGAAGAGAGCCAGATCCCTGCAACACGTCACATACCAGGGCCACCAGGTCCAGATCTTTGCGGACCTCTCCCCCTCCACTATACAGAGACGGAGAGCTCTGAAACCCCTCTTGCTTGCAATGTCGCAAAAAGACATAAAATACAAATGGGCATTCCCATTTGCGGTCAGGTTCACGGACAAAGGGAAGTCTTTTGCTTTCTCCACTTTCCCCGAGGGGGAAAAGCTCCTCACCAGGCTGAAAATCATCTCTCAAGAAGCTGATATGGACACTTCTAACCCTAGCCAAGGCTCCAACAAACGGCCCACTCCTAACAGCCCTCAATCCCCGTTGTGGACCTCCGGAAGAGCCAAGAAGGTCAAGGATAATGCACCCACCTGAGCAACATTCACCCCTTTTCAGACTCTCCATTCTGTGACTGACCGTCCGAGGTCCTGGAGAGGGCCGGAGGACTGCTCCCCAAACATTGAAAGTTTGGCCCTCCACCCTTTTTGCCCTCCCCTTGCCTAGGACTTGTGCTACCCTTTTCCCCATTGCCTTCAATATCCCGGGACGCTATGCAGTACTTCGTCCATCTACTGGACTGCCC
The DNA here is from genome assembly GCF_037356315.1 of Lithobates pipiens. NCBI lineage: Eukaryota > Metazoa > Chordata > Amphibia > Anura > Ranidae > Lithobates > Lithobates pipiens. Next base: position 569,527,797 of record NW_027507903.1, read on the forward strand.
GTAACCCCTCATATTATTTGCGTCCCCTCGAAATGGGCCCTAAGGCTGCTTTGAGGACTCTTCAGGGGGCTGCATTCCCCAGCACCCTCCCTGGATGTACCATCCTACCTTTTGCCTAAAGACCAGCATTCATTGTTTAGCCCCAGGGTCTTCTAATCATTATGTTTAGCCGTGCCTTAAGTTTTTTTTCTTATTGCTGCTTATCTTCTATTGTTATTTAATGTTGATTTCACAGTTCGGGTAGTTACCCGACTAGGGGTCCCCAGTTCCGCGAGGGACCACATGTGTAACTCTCCCTCCCTCGGCCTTTCCCAGGCGTCTGAGGGTCGGGACTTCTGACCTTATGGGTCGGTTGTCTACATTGTTCTTTCTTGGGATTTCGGGGGGTGTCTCCTGCCCTGATCTCCTCTTTCTCTTCTCAGGAACGCTTTCTTTCCTTGCCCTTTCTCCTCCTCTCTCCCCCCTTGATGGTAAGCTACCCCCGTTGAATGTTTACATGACACTACTTTTTTTCTCCTCAGGTCTGGCTGAGCTAACCCAGTCGGCATGGTATCCTGGGAGACAACCACGGGCCACCGATCCCAATGCTCTTACCGAGAACCCCGCTATGGATTGGGTAAGTGAGGTCGCTTTCAGAAGCTGGGCTCCCCCTCTGCTCCATGGCTGATCCACAGACTGCTAGGCTTAAGATAGCCACCCATAACATTCAGGGTCTTAATTCCCCCATCAAACGGAGAAAAGCCCTTGATTACTACAAATCCCTGAAACTAGATATAATTCTACTTCAGGAAACGCACCTTCCTATCCGGTATAGTCCCAAGTTCCTACATGCCCACTTCCCTCAGTTCTACTTAGCCAACGCGGAATCCAAGACCAGGGGGGTGGCCATTTTGATTGCCAAAACATGCAAATTCAATAAAAGTTTTGAAAAAGCGGATCCGGAGGGCAGGTATTTACTGGTAAAGGGCACTGTGGGGGACCAACTTTACTCCTTGGTCTCCTACTACGCCCCGAACACGGGTCAGGCCAAATTCTTCGAATCCCTGCTGCGCACCTTAGCACCTCTGTTAGAGGGAACGGTTATTGTCGGAGGGGACTCTAACGTCGCCTTTGACCAAGGACTTGATAAATCCTCCCCCTCACATTCCCGCTTAACCAGGCCCACGAAGGCAAGCCTACGGATCGCCAAATTGCTTCACGCTCATGGGTTATCCGATGTCTGGCGGGAATTAAACCCCACAAAGAGAGACTACACTCACTTCTCAGCGCCACACCAATCATATGCACGGATAGACCACATACTTGTCCCCTCCTCGCTCCTTCCCAGGATGCTCAAAGCCTCCATCACTGACACAGTGATCTCGGATCACTCGCTGGTAATTGTGACGGCCCTGGGGGGTTCGAGTGGGAGACACCCCAGGCATTGGAGGTTAAATGAATCTCTCCTTTCGGAGCCATCACGAGTTATGGATCTCGACAAAGCACTGCAGGAATATTTCTCTATTAATGCGACTCCTGATGTCTCCCCCGAAACCCTGTGGGCGGCGCACAAAGCGTTTATTAGGGGAAAACTCATGCAATTAGGTTTTCAAATAAAACGGGAAAGGCAATCAACCATCCTGAAGTTAGAAGAGGAATACTCTAAACTCAGAGCTCTTCACAAAAAGGACCCCCTCCGCACCCCCACCTCCATACTAGACAAGACTCGCTTAGAACTCAATCTCGCCCTCACCACGAAAGCAGAAAAATCGGTTAGGTGGTCTGGCCACAAGTTTTACTCACAGGCGGACAAAATAGGCACACTCCTGGCTAATAGACTCTCCCCTAGAACCAAGCTAAGCACCCTCCCTCGGATCAGAAGCGCAGGACACCCGCCCACGTCTAATCCGGTCACAGTTCTGAATGCCTTTCAGAACTTTTACACCTCTCTCTACAGTAGCCCCCCATCTCCCAAAGATAACCTCCTTCCAAAGTTTTTGGAGGGACTCCCCATCCCTGCCCTATCGGACGTTCACAAACAAGTCATGGAAGCCCCCTTCCAGGTAGAGGAGATACTGGGAGTCATAAAGGATCTTAAAAAAAGCTCCGCCCCTGGACCCGACGGTCTTTCGATCCCTTACTATAAAGCCTTTGCCAACACGCTAGCCCCTCACCTGGCCAATCTCGGTAATCATAAAGCTAATGGAGGCCCCCTGGATCCCCACCTTAACACGGCATATATCACGGTCATCCCCAAACCTGGCAAGAACTTGGAAGATGTCAGCAACTACAGACCGATTTCCCTTATTAATAATGATCTCAAAATTCTCACGAAAGTTATGGCCAATAGGCTAGCCTCCTTCATCGGACGATACGTCCACAAGGACCAAGTTGGTTTTATCCCCGGCAGACAGGGACCTGATCAAATTCGGAGGGCGATCGATATTATCTCTATTTTACAGTCTAATTGGGAAGGGGGACCCAAACAATCTGGCTTCCTCCTTTCCTTAGATATTCAGAAGGCTTTCGACTCGGTCTCCTGGCAGTACATCTTCCAGCTCTTTGACAGGTGGGGATTTGGGTCTCGTTTCCTGGGCTTATTACGGGCCTTATACTCCCAGCCGAGGGCCCAAATTCGAATGCAGGGATACCTCTCCGCTCCAATTCCCATCACCAGGGGGACCAGACAGGGGTGCCCCCTATCCCCCCTCATATTTGCAATAGCCATTGAAACACTGGCGATCGCAATCCGCCACAACATGGACATTGGAGGTGTCCAGTGCGGTAGTCAAACGCACAAATGCGGACTCTTCGCGGACGACATACTGTTATTCCTCACTTCCCCCCTCACAACCCTGCCCAACTTATCCTGGGTACTAGACGACTTTGCCAAGGTCTCAGGCTTGCGGGTTAATTACTCCAAGTCTGTGGCTTTGAATGTTTCTCTCCCCACCCACCAAGTCCTCTCACTCAAACAATCCTTTCCGTTCCAATGGAGTGACACTGCCATCCAATACTTGGGCATCTCCCTTACACCTAAAATAGAGATGTTGTACGCCCACAATTACCCCAAATTATACAGACAGCTGGAAACTGATCTCTCCTCATGGTCTAAACATCTATAAACTATCCTGGCTTGGCCGGATTAACTCCATAAAAATGACCCTTCTCCCCAAAATCCTCTACTATTTTCGAGCCCTTCCAATACCAGTTCGGAAGGACCACCTTTGCTCTCTGCAAAGCAAAATACTGAAATATATTTGGGGTAATAAGGGGTACCGTCTACCGCAAAACACGCTCTTCCTGCACAGACGCAGGGGGGGGCTGGGCTTACCTAACCTTCACAAATACTACCTTGCAGCTCGCCTAGCCCAACTCTCCTCGATCTACTCCAAATACGAGAAACCGGACTGGCAGTCCATAGAACGCTGTTCCGTACCCTCTTTCACACTAGATTTTCTATTGTGGTGCCCGCCCAAAGCCAGGCCGCCCATCATGTCCCCATCCCTATCTCACTCCTGCGCCCTATGGGACGGTCTTCGCAAAGAGCCTTCCCTAGTCTCCACTTTAAGACCCCTTGCTCACATGTTCCGTAATCACGACTTCCCCCCTGGTCTGGACATTGAGGCCTTCAGATGGTGGTTGGACAAGGGACTGTACCGGATAGGTCACTTTTTCAATTCAAGGGGTCCGATTTCCCTGGCTTATTGTATTGAACACTTAGAGCTACCAGACTCAGAGAGGTTCCGCTTCCAACAAATATCTCACTTCTTGAACTCACTTTGGAAAAACAAACCCCTTCCTCCTCCCTTTACTGAATATGAAGCCTGGTGTGGTAGGATCGGGGAGCAGAGGGGTGGAATTTCAGTGATCTATGCGGCTCTCACTTCCCCAACGGGCAAATCCCCCTATATGACGGCATGGGAATCTGATCTCCAGACCTCTGGCAGTCTTGAAACCTGGCAGCTGGCCCTAGCCAGATCCTTTCGTGGGATCCAAAACACCTCACTAATGGAGGCTAGCATCAAATTGATAACCAGGTGGTACCTCACTCCAGTCAGGCTAGCCAAAATATACCCCACGGCTAACCCCTTATGTTTTAGGGGGTGCCAACTTCGTGGCTCCATGATCCACATCTGGTGGGAATGCCCTAGGCTTCGATCGTTCTGGACTAAAATCTTTAACTTGATTTACTTAGTCACAGGCTGCCGGGTTCCGAGAACTCCAGAGGTTGCGTTACTCAATGCCCCTGTTCCTTTGCTGTCTGGTATCACTCAGAAACTAACTTATTTTATCCTATTAGGAGCCAAAATTGCGATTGCCTCCGCATGGAAGCAACCCAGACCCTCCTTCCTCGCAGTTAAGAGGAAGATATCGTGGATAATGTCCCAAGAAAAACTGTCAGGTATTCTGTCAGATACCACACCTAAATTCCGAAAGGTGTGGGACCCTTGGGCCCGTTACATGGGAATCTCTCTGCTGCCTGGGGTACCCCCAGGCTCTCCTCTAGTGACCAGACCTCACTCCTAAAGCGCCCCCTCTTACATTGAATGCTAAACATTCTCCCGCTATAACCTTCCACCCTTTTAGGACATAGCTTACACCCCCTTACCCCTCTGTCCTCCTCTTCTCCTCCTCTCTTCTTTCCTCTGTCCTTCTAGACGCTCTAAGTTTTTGGTTTGCTCAACAGAGCTGCAATTGACAGGTTCACCGTACAGTCCAATTTAATGTTACGGGGCCCACTGCGGACGGTCCATCAACTTTTTTATCCCTCTGAGAGGGGGGGGCCTGGGAGGATACTCCCCCATCCTGGCACAGCAAGTTCCCTATTAGGGGTGTCGGGATGGGGGCTCCTGGGTGCTACCCCTAACGGTTCTATTGGGTGGGCTCTCCCCGGGGGGTCACCCTTTGTTTACCTCTCTTTTGTTTAGCCCCTCGCTGAGGAGGGGCATGCCGACTGTACCCTTTTGATATTGTCTGTCCTTCACCAATGTCTCCTGTTTTCATTACTTACATTGTGTCAGCGGGCCCTCCCTGCTGCAGATTGTTTATATTCTGGTATATGTATGTAAGTGCCTTTATCGTAAAAATAAAAATCTTTTGAAAGTAAAAATTTTTTATTTTTTTTTTAAAGCGCCCCTGTCCCCATGTGCTCGCATGCAGAAGCGAACGCATACGTAAGTCCCGCCCACATATGAAAACGGTGTTCAAACCACACATGTGAGGTATCGCTGCGTACGTTGGAGCGAGAGCAATAATTCTAGCCCTAGACCTCCTCTGTAACTCAAAACATATGACCAGTAAAAAAAAAATTAAATCGTCGCCTATGGGGATTTTTAAGTAGCGACGTTTGGCGCCATTCCACGAGCCTGTGCAATTTTGAAGAGTGACATGTTAGGTATCAATTTACTCGGTGTAACTTCATCTTTCACCTTATGCAAAAATTGGGCTAACTTTACTGTGTTTTTTTTTTTTAAGCACAAAACAGTTTTTTTTCCAAAAAAAAGCATTCGAAAAATTGCTGCGCAAATACCGTGCGAGATAAAAAAGTTGCAACGACCACCATTGTATTCTCCAGGGTGTTTGCTAAAAAAACATATATAATGTTTTGGGATTCGATGTAATTTTCTAGCAAATAAATGATGATTTTTACATGTAGGAGAGAAATGTCAGAATTGTCCTGGGTGCTCCAGAACGCCTGATGGCGCTCCCTGCATGTTGGGCCTCTGTATGTGGCCACGCTGTGTAAAAGTCTCACACATGTGGTATCGCCGTACTCGGCAGTAATAGCAGAATGTGTTTTGGGGTGTAATTTGTGGTATGCCTATGCTGTGTGAGAAATAAACTGATAATATGACAATTTTGTGAAAAAAAAAAAAAAAGTAAAAAAATCTTGATTTTGCAAAGAATTGTGGGAAAAAATGACAACTTCAAAAAACTCATCATGCCTCTTACTAAATACCTTGGAATGTCTTCTTTCCAAAAAGGGGTCATTTGGGGGGTATTTGTACTTTTCTGGCATGTTAGGGTCTCAAGAATTGAAATAGGCTGTCAGAACTTCAGGTGTGATCAATTTTCAGATATTGGCACCATAGCTTGTGGACTCTATAACTTTCACAAAGACCAAATAATATCCACCAATTTGTACTTATTTTTACCAAAGATATGTAGTGGTATAAATTTTGGCCAAAATTTATGAAGAAAAAATTACTGATCTGCTAAATTTTATAACAGAAATGAAGAAAAATTCATTTTTTTACAGAATTTTCTGTATTTTTTCTTTTATAGCACAAAAAATAAAAAACCCAGCAGTGATTAAATACCACCAAAAGAAAGCTCCATTTGTGTGAAAAAAAGGACAAAAATTTCATATAGGTCCAGTGTTGCATGACTGAGTAATTGTCATTCAAAATGTGAGAGCACCGAAAGCTGAAAATTGGTCTGGTTATTAAGGGTGTTTAAGTGCCCAGTGGTCAAGTGGTTAAACTTATTTATAACAGTAAAGTGAGTTTATATAGTGAAATTCAGTACTTAGAACTCCGTCTGACTGTTTAGATGTTGAATTTTAAAAGCAGCGGCAAGCCTGCTCATCTCATCGGTTTGCTAAGCTGACAGAAGTTTGCTGCTTTTACATTTCAACATCTAAACAACCATAGGGAGTTGTAAGTATTGTATTTCACTAGATAAATTCACTTTACTGTTAAAAATAAGTGTAACATGCAAAACCACGTTGGGTGTAATAAGATGTCCGCTTTTCCCCTTCTCAGTCTAAGGGGAGAGCAAGATGGCGGCGACGAAACGTCACTTCCGTTACACATTCCGGTCGCCTAATCTGACGAAACACCAGGCTTTTCCCAGCACACGCCCAGTCACGGCACAGTGCACCAATCACACTGCTTGTCTCTCCGGTTGTGGGCTGTAAAACAGGTACGCTGCTATTGGCTAATACTATTCAGCGAGCGGGTTGTCTGTATTGTGCTGGGCGCCTGGAGAGGGTAAGTGCTCAGCTGTGCATTGAGGAGGGAGTTCACTGTACTTGTATATGGTGTCTTCACTTGTGTTATAGAATGCAAAGCTCCCAGCTGTATACAGTCCACAGGGGCTGTTGTCCCTCTGGAATTGTCTGTCCTTCTAATATCAGGTATAGACCTTTTATAACAATTATGCGCTATTAGGCGTGGTTCATACCTGTGCACCTCGCTTGCACATGCATGGGGTTCCCTTGAATGGGGCAGTGCTGCAACCGCTTGTAATACACATAGTTGTGGTACAGGGTTTTTAGGCGTTTTAAACGGAGGTGGAGGGGGCGACATGACACCTCAGTCGCCTGTCAAATGCCCTTTGAAAAGCAATCTACCCTGAATTGCTTTTCACATGGTAATGCTCCTGCTTACACCAGCAAGCTGCACTGAGCACAAAGCCGTTGGTGTGCACTGTGTTCATGTACCAATCTTCGTGCCTAACGCCCCATACACAGGCGTCATCAAGCCGGTTCAATAGAAACGTTCGGCCCGTGTTTATGGCAGCCGGTCCAACAGAAGCCAACGTCCTTTTTCCTTTTATTTTTTTTTATTTATTTTTTTCGGTCTTGCCCCTTTTGACAAAAATAAAAATAAAAAATCCCAATTAGCTTATATTGATTTGCGCAAAAGTTGTAGTGTCTTCAAAATAGGGGATAGATTTGTCATTTTTATTTCTTTACTACTAATGGCGGCGATCTGTGATTTTTGACATTGCGGTGTATAGATTGGACACTTTTGCCACTATTTTGGGACCATTCACATTTATAAAGCGATCGGTGCTATATAAAAAAAAAAATGCAACGATTACTGTATAAATGTGACTGGCAGGGAAGGGGTTAACACTAGGGGGCGCTGCAGGGGTTAAATGTGTGTCCTAGGGAGTGATTCTAACTGTGGGGGGAGGGGACTGATGAGGGGAGGAGACCGATCGGTGTTCCTCTGTACAAGGAACACACGATCAGTTCTCCTCTCCCCTGACAGGACGTGGATCTGTGTGTTTACACACGCAGATCCATGTCCCGGCTCTGTTACCGCGCAGTCGTGGGTGCCCGGGGCGTGTCGCGGCCACTGGGCACGTGCATCAGGTTCCCAGCGATGTGGCGGGCGTGCGCTTTCCACATGGCCGGGAAGCGGAGGACGTCATATGACGCCCACCCGGAGGGAGGAATAGTTCCTGCCGCCCTCATCTTACAATACGGCGGTAGTGAACTGGTTGAAGGGGTTGTAAACCCTCTTGGTTTTTCCCCTCAATGGATATCATGCATTAAGGTGAAAAACCTCTTATAGTACACCAGAGCCGCCCTTTTACTTACCTGAACCCGGTCTTTCCAGCGTCTGGGATGAGCACGCCAGCTCCAGACGGTGTCTCAGGTCCTGATTGGATAGATTGATAGCAGCGCAGCCATTGGCTCCTGCTGCTGTCAATCAAATCCAATGATGTGGGAGTCGGAGGGGTGGAGCCAAGTCCTGCTGTCTGTCAATGGACGCAGCAGGACACAGAAACGTGCCTGCACGGGTGTCCCGAGGGAGAGGGCTTCTCCAACGGGGCACTCAAGAAGAGAAGCCAGGAGCACCGCTGAATGACCCCAGAAGAGAAGGATCAGGGCCAGTCTGTGCAAAACAACTGCACAGAGGATGTAAGTATGACATGGGTGTTTTTTTTTTTTTTTTTTTTTTAACAAACGTTTTACATATCCTTTTAAGGAGGGGCAGATGATTCAGGTAGCATTTACTTCCTGAAATCCATCTGCCCTTGACTCAAGCATGCAGGCAGGAGATTGTGCTTAGCGGAGAGAACCCCCTCTTGAAGACTTCTGGGATGTATGACCTCATTTGCCTAGGCATGGGAACCAGGAAATAATTTAAAGAGAGATTCCACCTACAAAAAAATATTAAAAGCCTACAGCTGCTGACTTTTAATAAATGGACACTCGCCTCACCCAGGGTCCAGCGATGTCGGCGACCAATCGATCTCTCAGAGAGGAATGAATCAAGAAGTGAAGCGTTGCGGCTTCACTTCCTGGTTCCCTACTGTGCATGCATGATTCGCACAGCACAATGGGAATGGTCCACACTGTCCCATGAGAGTTTATGCCTGGAAGTGGGTGCAAATACCTGTCTTAGACGGGTATCTGCACCTCCCTCCTCCGGAGGGGGGGGGGGGGGGGGGGGTTCTGATGAGCGGAAGTTCCACTTTAGGGTAGGGGTATAAGCTATATTATTATTTTAGTGCTTTCATCCCACCCAAATTTGCTTTTCCAGCTTTATCTCTAATTGTTTCCCTTCAAACATTATTGCAAGTGCCTTTTAATGTTCCCATAGCAAAAGCCACATTTTATAGTTTGGTAGCATTTATACACAAAAAGGTGGGACTTGGCATATAACCTTTTTAACATCCAATAAATACTTTGTAACTAAAAAGGAGGCGGCTGTTCAATATTACTTGCTACCTTTATTATATCATGGCTTTCGGTTGTACATTGCTTTATTATTATTTATTTATTTATTTTTTTTCTTTAGGTGCATTTCCACTTTCTTGGGTCCAAAAATCACAATTTCCCAAAATGACTTCTCCTGAAAAGAAACAAAAGAGCAGCCCAAACAACTTGTCTTTTCAAGACTCTTCCCCAAGTCCTCGTGCCAGAAGAAAATCATTACGAAGATCTGTTGGAAATAAACGCCGGAGGACACTACCACCTATTTATCATAATGCTACCAGTAAGTGATGGGTTGGAGATGAACATATCTCCCCAAACTCATTCCCTTAGGCCCTTTTCACACTGGGGCGGTGCGGGCGTCGGCGGTAAAGCGCCGCTATTTTTAGCGGCAGTCTGCGGGCGCTAGCGGGGTGGTTTTAACCCCCGCTAGCGGCCGAAAAAGGGTTAAAACCGTCCGCAAAGCGCCGCTGCAGCGGCGGTATTGCCGCGCTGTCCCATTGATTTCAATGGGTAGGAGCGGTGAATTCACCGCTCCAAAGATGCGGCTAGCAGGACTTTTTTCACTGTCCTGCCAGCGCACCGCTCCAGTGTGAAAGCCCTCCGGCTTTCACACTGGAGTGAAAGGGGCCGTTTTTTTTCAGGCGCTATTTTTAGCACTGTAACGCCTGAAAACTGCCCCAGTGTGAAAGGGGCCTTAGGGCTAGTTTACACCAGCTTCTGCATTACAGCGCATTAGCTGGTGTGCGGTCAGGTCGGGATCAGTGCAGTGGTGTGGTGTGGGGTTTTTATTTGTTTGTTTTTATTTTTTCTTCCCCCACCACACACCATCAGAGCCAGGCAGATAAGGGAGATGCGTAATTTTACCTTGTTATGCAGTGGGACTGTACAGGAATAGTCCCCCAACGCAATTCCACCGCATGTGGTGTGAATGGACCCTTAATGTTTTGTCCCACAATCAGAAAACGCTGACAGTGATTTGGAAGAAAAATAGGTTTATATGGGGTTGTAACAAATTCATCAGGGTGGATTTGATTTTAAATCAACTCTAATTAAATCATAATTTTTTAAAGAGCAACTATCGTCTGTCCCGCAGCCGCTCATCCTGACTCACTGTCGGTCCCGTTCACTTTAATGGGACGGCTGGTGATGCGGCAGTGACGCAACAAAGTGAGGGATATGGCGGCAGCACGGGAGCGGTTGGCCACTAGCTGCCGCTGCCATGATGGATCTGAAATTACAGGTGCTCTTTAAATGTAAAGACTCATTCTTGCTGGTAATTAGAATCTTTTAATATTTGCAAACAAAATGAAGGTTTTGATATTTAGAATAAGCTGTCAGGCTAGTAAAACAGCAATATCGGAACCGATTCAATCATACAGTTTGTAGTGTACATAGATTTGCAAAACAATGGGATAAAGGAATATTCCTGAACTTTGGTTTATCTTATGGATACTGTGAAATTGTGTAAATGCATCAATGCAGTGCATGTTATCTCAGCTTGAGGAGCTTGGCTTCATTGAATGAGTTTAACAAAAAATGTAAATATTGCAGAATACAGCATCATGCTACATAACTGAGCTAAATTTCATGCCTGATCACAGGCCCATTTTTGTACGGGGGGGGAGACATCTAGTGGATGGTGGGAGATGAGCAGTGAAAAGTGGACATATATGCTTGAGATATCAAGGCTCTTTATTAGTTGTGGTCTGGTGAGTGTACCCCCAAAGGGGAGTTTTTGCCGCAAGTGGTGAATTTTGGGTGGAAGCTTTGTACAAATCACAGTAAGAGACTCTTCTGATACTTGCCTCATCGTATTGCTTATGAGAAAGGATATCTGCATTTGAATGTGGATGAAAGCGCTCCTGCAATATTGTAAAAAGGACTCTAATTAGATTTTTGTAATGTTGCCTTTTTTTTTTTTTTTTTTTTTTTTTTTTTTTTTTAATGTATCTTAAGTAGAAAACGAACTTTTAGATAGGGGTGTTTTTTTTTTTTTTTTTTTATTAACCCTTTAATGTTCTGCTCCACCATTTTAAGTCACACTAACTCAGTGAAAAATGGGACTTTAAAGGGTTAAAATTTGCTAAAAATAGATTTTGAAATCCTAATAAAAAAAAATATATATAATTTTTTTTTTTTATCATCATATTTGTCTCCACCCTGGCTGTGATCCACTGAGGACAACAAATTTTCTGGACCCAATTTTTTTTTTTTTATTTAAAATTTTCCCCTTAACATAGAAGCAGGATCAGCGTATTCTAGCAAGTGTAAACCCAGCCTTGGACTCCTGCAGATGATTGGTTTGACTTATTTATTTGTCTGTATTGACTATTACAGGTCTTAGTGATGCCATCAGCTTGTCATTGCCAGAAAATGATCGCCTTATGGAGCTCATACATGCTTGCTTCCAGGTGCAGTAATAGAGTATGTGTGTGTGTGTGTGTGTGTGTGTGTGTGTGTGTGTGTGTGGTGTTTTTTTTTTTTTTTTTTTTTTTTTTTTTTTTTTAATGTTGGAAATGTATTATCAAAAACGAATGGGGGGGGGGGTTCCACCTTCATGCATTTAATGTAAAAAAAACTTGCACGGCCCAGCGCTGTACCCAGCTGTAGGTTATTTCTCCCCTCTTCTTGGACTTTCTTCTCGTAGCTCCCACTGCGATCAAATCTTTAAGGCGGGGCACTAAGCCCGGCTCAGAAATGAGCCCACACCACTGCCCCCATGGGCAGTGTATTGCTGTAGAGCAGGGATATGCAATTAGCGGACCTCCAGCTGTTGCAGAACTACAAGTCCCATGAGGCATAGCAAGACTCTGACAGCCACAAGCATGACACCCAGAGGGAGAGGCATGATGGAACTTGTAGTTTTGCAACAGCTGGAGGTCTGTTAATTGCATGTCCCTGCTGTAGAGGAACAAAGGGTGCTGGTGAAGGAGACCAGAAGAAGAGGTTCAAGGCCGCTCTGTGCAATTGCACAGAGCATGTAATGCATGCATGCATGCAATTTTGAACAGGACAGGAATCTTGCTGCATTCCTGTTCACATTGCATGCGATTTGATCCAATCTGTATGGCTTAAATCTTGTGTGTGTGTGTGTGTGTGTGTGTGTGTGTGTGTGTGTGGTTTTTTTTCTCCATAGAATTTTTTATTTTATTTTATTTTTTCTTAAAAAAATAAATAAAAAAAAAAATATATATATATATATATATATATATATATATATATATATATATATATATATATATATATATATATATATATATATATATATATATATATATATATATATATATATATATATATATATAATAAATAATATTGAACATTTATGACCAAAATCATCGGTTACCTTGATAGTGCTAAGATATTGCTGGTTTTGAGTCTACGTTAGGGGTCTTAGACTGGCAGCCCTCCAACTGTTGCAAAACTACAATTCCCATGAGGCATTACAAGGCTGACATTTACAAGCATAACTCCCACAGGCAGAGCCATGATGGGATTTGTAGTTTTGTGACAGCTGGAGGGCCACCAGTCTGAGACCCCTAGTCTATATAGAGATTGACTACGCCCAGGCATTGTTGATGGGCAGGCATTTTACCTTAATTTTGTTCTTGGTTACCATGTCCTTATTATTAATAATAATAATAATATTTTTTTTTTTCCATCAGTATTCAGTACGTAAGCTGGAGAACCCCTTGTCGCATACTGATGGCTTCGACTCAAGTTCTTTTAGTGCAACCGGTAAGTTTATTTATTATTATTATTATTTTTATTTTTTTTATAACCTTTTTTGGGGGGCACAAATTGGAGGGAAGAAATTCAAGGCGTGTGTGTGTGTGTGGCCTGGCCACCCATGGTATGTAAAAATCAACTGAGCCAGGTGGTATAATATTTGGTCCTGTAGCTGCCTGAATAGGAAATCTGGTGGTGGCAATTCTCTCATATATGTCAAAAATAAAGTGTGAGCGCCCAACTTATATATATGTGACTCTTAAAGTAATACAAACGTGTGTGTACACCTGTGTGAAAAAATATGTGTGAAGTGACCCCAAAAGAGATGGGGGGGGGGGGCAATACTGATATATGTATTGAAACAATTAATAAGAAAAAAAGTGATGACCTGTAAATATGTGCATGAAATCAATTGGGGATTGTATGAATACTTATCCCAGTGAAGAGGGAAACAAAGCAAAAACCAATCAATATAAACACATAAAAATATGATTAATGACAGTGGTAAAGTCCATAATAAGACATGCAAAATATAAAGTCCATATAAAGACGTGCAGAATGTCAGTCTCAACGTGTTACGATATCAACCGAGATCCTGTAGTGTTGTGACCAAGAAAGGTATTTCACCCTGTGACGATCCCACCACCTTATAGGGTGCAGGCTTACCGAATCAATATGACCCTAGCAGACGTACGCCTCAGGGGTCAACCAGAGCTTGTAATCTCGGCCAAAGTAGTCCCAAAATTGGATGTTCCAATCGTGCCACATACGGTTCACACAGACGACTAGGTGTGATCACTGTTTTTCATATACATGAACAACTCCGACAACAACTCAGGCATGGAAGATGAAGAAACAAAGCCAACATGGCATAATAACGTTTAAAAAAAGCCTTTTAATAAAAAAATGGTTCAAACTCACATTTCCAGAATGATCAATAAAGCATATCAGAGGAAAATAGGCAGTAGCGGAGTCCTCCCGACGCGTTTCGACCTACAGGTCATCATCTGGGGTGGGCTCCAACTACTGACATACTGCCTTATATAGGTACTTACACAATAAAGTGATGCCATTCCCTCATGTGTTGCAATCATGCCCACTTCCGGTGTATCCAAGATGGCAGGCGGGCGTGCGTTCCACGCCTCCATTTTTTGTGCGTTCCACCTATATGTCCAATGTATTTGGACATAAGAGGCATGATTGGGGATAATAGCGGCCCCACTTCCGGTTATAGTAAGATGGCGGCCTGGCGTGCGTTCCACGCCTCAATAACAATGCGTTCCACCCATTCCTACCAATGTAAAGAGGAAAGGGCAAAGGACTGCTGATGTAATAATACAATTACTGTAGAGGGGCCATCCGCCCTATATAAACTTTCGTTCGATAGACTTACCAGATGCATGTAAAAGCACGCCCGTCTCTCCATCAGGTCGCAACCCGAGACCGGAAGTGCGCATCTGCGATGGTACTGGAAGTGAACGAACGTCACTTCCAGTACGGAACAGGAATGAGAACGAGGCCTGGGCATAGGATAAACATATTGCCTCCTCTCCAGTACTACCAGAAAGGGTGCTGCAATGACACCTAGTGGCCACAAATAAGATAGTCTTAATAATAAGAGACAATGCATAAAATATATCATGTTATGGGTAATGTATATCACATAATTTAAAATTATTATTATTATATAATATAGATAAACTATCTTATTAAATAAAATAAAATAAAATTAGTATCAAAATGGTCATTAAGAACAAGCGTCTACCAGTGAAATAGACCTCATATATGCTGTTAGTCTGTGGACTGTACTAGAGAAAATCCATGGCGTGCATGTGCGTGTGGTGTAAAGGTTCTCTCTTCTTCCCCCCCCCCCCCTTTCCCTGCCTGCTCACCCACAGAATTGAACGCATACTTAAGTCTCGTTCATATTACAATTCTTGCCCAAGACCTCCTCTAACTCTAAACGTGTGACCTGCAAAAAAAAAAAAAACTTAACGTCACCTTTGTGAACTTCTGGTGCTGCAGGGGTTAAGAGCAGTGACCTGTGATTGAGGCATTGGCTTTGCTCTCATCTTCTTCTATTTCTTATCCATTAACATAAACTCTTATGTTTTCCCAGAATGCAAGGCACTTTGTGATTAAAAGAGGTATATCCTGTCATCCATCTGCTCTCCTCCATAAACAGACAAGGAAGGTGAGGGAGAGCAGCTGATGCTTTGTAGCTGCAGATCTTAAAGCTGAACTACACTGTATCTGAGCTGAACAAACCAAAAACCTTGTTTAGTTCCTCTCCTAATAATAATTATTATAAAATATATAATAGTATTAATAATACTATTTTTTTTTTTAATTTTTTTTTTTTACAAAGCAAAACTTGCCCATCCATGTCTCCGTGCTTTGTTTTTGCCACCCCCTCCTAGCGTTTCTGGCCATGGTCAGGGCAGATGATTCATGCAGCATTTACTTCCTGGTGTCCATTTGCCCTTGGCTTATACATGCACGCAGGAGGGTGTGCTTAGGCGAGAGCCCCTCTTCCCACTCCTCCTGGAATATGACCTCATTTGCCTAGGCCAACCAGGAGTTAATGGAAGAAATGTAAAAAAAAAAAAAAAAACAAATACTAAAGTAAATATGATAGGAAGGTATATCTATTTACTAATGCTAGCAGCATATGGTTTAAAAATAGTCAACATTAACTGAGAGTGAAGTTCTGCTTTTTAATTTAACATCTGTGTGGGAGTATCCTGGGGTTGGCGGAGTAAAGACTCCTACACTAAGCAGCAGCCAGCAGGACTTGAGACACTTTGTTAGAGGAAAATGACGTCCCTGGTGCTGTACCCACAACAAGATGAACTATGCTTCAACTTTAATAATATTTCTGATTTATAATCTTTTCCACAGTATCTGCTGTTAAGGAGAAAATATTGCGCTTTACAGAACGGTTATCTCGTGATGGAACGCTCAAAAGATGCACTGAAGGCTCCAAAAGGTGAACCGCTTTCTTTTAAGGGGGGCTTGAGACGTTAGAAACAAGAGGGATGCTATCGGGGTGTTGGTGAAGGTACAGGCTCTGGGGCTGTCCTGGCTTCTTTGCCGATTGCGTGACTGATGTGTGGAACAAGACAAACATTTTCTTGTGGTGGGGGTTTCTTCTTCTTTTTTTTTTTTTTTTTTAACCTTGCCTATCTTGCCTGTACCCCCTCTATCTCGCGCCAGGGATGAGCACACCTACAAAAGCCGGTGTCTGGGGTCCTGATTGGATGAATTGATAGCAGCACAGCAATTGGCCCCCGCTGCTGTCAATCAAATCCAATGACTTGGGGAGCTGGGCTTAGTCCTGATTTCTGTGTGAATGGACGCAGGAGCAGGACATTTGAGCGTGGGTGGCCTTGAAGGAGATCGCTTCTCCGACAGGTCACTTGAGAAGAGGAGGAGCCCGCAGAGGGACCCCAGAAGAGGAGGATTGGAGCCACTCTGTGCAAAACCAACTGCACAGCGAAGGTAAGTATGACATTTTTTGTTTAAAAAAAAAAAAAAATCAATAAAAACTTTACAACCCCTTTTTAAAGAAGAACTAAACCCATTGATTTTTAGTAACTTCAAAGAACCGTTTAAATTCCCAGCATGTGACCAGAATATAACTGTCACATTGGTTGGTTGACCTCTCAACCAAACTATCAAATGGCTGGTGACATAACTGATCACCTGTGCAGCACCATGGTAGTTAAAGACCAAACACAGGCCAAGATGGTAGCTTTGGCTTAAATAAATGATGAGCAGAATGTGAATGCCCTTTTATCTGTAGGGTTGTATTCTAGAAGTACCTGGGACCATTCAATTTCTCCTAACAGTCCACTGTCATAATGCAGGTATAGATTTCAGAATGCTCAAACATGGAGCAGAACTGAGTGCATTTCAGTAACCATTTTCAGGTACTCTTGCCTGTTTTAAGTGTGATTAATGCCATTTTCTTTTGCTGTCTCGTTTAACCATTCCTATACCTATAGTAAGTTATTTTATTATTATTTTTATTATCTCACACATGTGGCATCGCCGTACTCGGGAGTAATAGCAGAATGTGTTTTGAGGTGTAATTTGTGGTATGCATATGCTGTGTGTGTGTGTGTGTGTGTGTGTGTGTGTGTGTGTGTGTGTGTGTGTGTGTGTGTGTGAGAAATAAGCTGATAATATGACAATTTTGTGGGAAGAAAAAAAAAGGAAAAAAAATCTTGATATTGCAAAGAATTGTGGGAAAAAATTACAACTTCAAAAAACTCATCATGCCTCTTACTAAATACCTTTTGGAATGTCTTCTTTCCAAAAAGGGGTCATTTGGGGGGTATTTGTACTTTTATGGCATGTTAGGGTCTCAAGAATTGAAATAGGCCGTCAGTACTTCAGGTGTGATCAATTTTCAGATATTGGCACCATAGCTTGTGGACTCTAACTTTCACAAAGACCAAATAATCCACCAATTTGTACTTATTTTTACCAAAAATATGTAGTAGTATAAATTTTGGCCAAAATTTATGAAGAAAAATTACTAATCTGCAAAATTTTATCACAGAAACGAAGAAAAAAATATATATATATATATTTTTTTTTTTTTTTTTTTTTTTTTTTTTTTTTACAGAATTTTCGGTCTTTTCTTTTAATGGCCCAAAAAAAAAAAAAAAAAAAAAGAGAGGTGATTAAATACCACCAAAAGAAAGCTCTATTTGTGTGAAAAAAAAAAAGGACAAAAATTTCATATGGGTACAGTGTTGCATGACTGAGTAATTGTCATTCAAAATGTGAGAGCACCAAAAGCTGAAAATTTGTTTGGTTATTAAGGGTGTTTAAGTGCCCAGTGGTTAAACAAACGTTTCCGTGGATTTCTGTACAAAGGGCATTGGCCGTGAACTTGTTTAAACATACACACGATCAGACTTTTTCAGCCAACTTTCACCAAATCGCGTGGGTTTTCCTGCTCTTTACTGTCGCCTTTGGTCAACTTCTGTATTGTTGTCTGATCTTTTGCATTGGTTCTGAGCATGCGTGTCTGTAACGTCCGATGTTTTTCTGTGCACGTGATCGGACTAGGGTTGCAACTAACGATTATTTTCATAATCGATTAGTTGGCCGATTATTGTTTCGGTTAATAACCTTAAAAAAAAAAAAAGTGGGTCAAATTTGAAGTTCACTTTTAACCACAGTGCCAGGAAAATTTGGAAATGGAGAACTTCTCGGTCAAAGGAATTCAGACAGTGTGTATGTGTGGTGGGGTGTTTTTTTTTTTTTTTTTTTTTTTGTTCAGAAATGAAGTGAAAATTTCAAACAACATTCTTTCATGTTTCATCTGAATATTCACACCTGAAAATTGATCCGCGTGTCCAGCCTAAGGCTTGGTACACACCTATGCAGTTTTTGCTTTTGATCTGTTTCTGCAGTGCTTTTTGCTGTGCGTTTTGATTTTTGTGTGAGTGATTTTACTGTAATTTGCGTTTTTTTTAATCTGCCAAACAAAAAAAAAAAACAAATTGCTGCAAAAACGCATTACATTCTTTTCTGCAGCTTCTCCATTGAAGTATATTGAACCAAAAAAACGCAGTTTTGCATTAAAAGTCCCTGATCCTTTCCAAATATGCAGCGGCTGAAAAGCGCACAGATATGAACATATCCCATAGGAAACCATGTAAATGAGCTGTAGTGCGTTTCTGCAAAAAGCGCCAATATACATATAGATGTGAACCAGGCCTAAGACGTTTAATAACATAATGGGGTTAAAAAGACTAAAATTAGCCCTTTTATAGTACAAAAAAACAGATAATCGCACTGGAAGGGGTTTGTTTATCGTTAGTTGTTTCAGCCCTAGCCCGCGCTATAGCCCAAAGACGGCTACAGCGGGTGCGCATCGGGGAAGTTCTGTGTTGGCTGTGTCCCTTGGACACAGCCAATCACAGATCGTGCTAAATGGCCAATCACAGCTGCCATTTAGCACTCGATCGGCGTGTCAAATGAGAGGTGATATCGTATGTAAACCTATGAGATCGGCTCTCCCTCTTTACACAGAGACAGGGTGTGAGGAGGGAGAGATGAACGGCTGCAACGTCACCGAAAAGTACGTTTTCACACACACGCCCACCTGTCCCCAGTGCCACCTGTCAGTGCCATGTGTCCCCAGTGCCACGTATTAGTGCCATCTGTCATCAGTGCCACGTGTCATTGTCCTGGTACTCCAGGGCCTTCAAAAGTGTAATAGGTAGTCAACAAGTTAGATGTGTAATTTATGCTCCTAGAACGCGTGATGGCGCTCCCTGCATGTTGGGCCTCTCTAAGTGGCCAGGCTGTGAAAGTCCCACACATGTGGTATCGTAATACTCAGGAGTAGCAGAATGTATTTTGGGGCGTTATTTGTGGTATACACATGCCATGTCAGAGAAAAATAACCTATTACAATGACAATTTTGTGGGGGGGAAAAAAATCTTAATTTTGCAAAGAATTGTGGGAAAAAATGACAACGCCAAAAACCTCACCATGCCGCTTGCTAAATATTTTGGAATGTCTACTTTCCCAAAAAGGGGGACTTTGGGGGGTATTTGTACTTTCCTGGCTTGTTCGGGTCACAAGAAATGAGATGGGCCACCAGTATATCAGATGTGATCAATTTTTTAATAATAATAATAATATTATTATTATTATTATTATTATTATTATTATTATTATTTTTATTTTTTTTGAATTGCACCACAGCTTGTAGAATCTCTAACTTTCACAAAGACCAAATATCCACTAATTTGGGTTATTTGTACCAAAGATGTGTAGCAGTATAAACTGTGGCCAAAATTCATGAAAACAAATACAATTTTGCAAATTATTAATCACAGAAACAAAGGTGGTGTGTGGAATTTTTTTTTTTTTTTCTCCCATTTTCTAGCACAAATAAAAAATAAAAAAAAAACACCCCAAGGTGACCAAATACCACCAAGTGAAAGCTCTATTTGTATGAAAAAAGGACAAAACATTTATTTGGATAGTGTTACATAACTGAGTAATTGTCATTCAAAGTGTGAGGGCACCGAAAGCTGAAAATTGGTCTGGGCAGGAGGGGGTTTACCTGCCCAGTAGGGAAGGGGTTAAAACAGCTAATTTGCATGTTTGTTGTCAAAAAGTCAGATCGTGTGTACATGCCTTTACTCTTAACAACTCTTTAGCAATCTTTACTTTTTGCAGTTTTAAAAACTGGAAAAATTTACTTTTGAAGGTTTAGTTGGTTCTTGCTGTCTGTATAAGGGTATTGTGACACCCTTTCCTGACTGGCTGGTCAGTCGATAAGGGGGAAATAATTTGAAAAGCAAACTAAAGGGAATGTAAGTTGGAGTTTTACATGGAGATAGCTGTTGTGCAATCTAGTGATTTGCTATTGAGCAATGACATTAAAGCGGGGTGCCCATTAAAAATAAAAATTAAGTCAGCAGCTACAAATACTGCAGCGGCTGACTTTTAATAATTAGACCCTTACCTGACCCAGGGTCCATCAATGCAGGAGATGGAAGCCTTGCGCGTGTCCCAGATGATTGACAGGAGGGAGGGGGCAGAGCTGAGCCCTTCTTGGGCCAAGGGGCAGTGATGTCACCAGCCCAGGCACTGAAGGAGGCAGACTATGAGGGACCCCCTAGCAACAGCCATTTAGAGGCAAGTTTAAAAAAAAAAAAAAAAAATTTGTGTGCAACTCCGCTTGAGCTCCGTGGCCGTGGGACCAGCGGACCCGATCGGCGCTGGTATCCCGCGATTGGGTCACAGAGCTGAAGAACGAGGAGAGGTCTGTGTAAACAAACCTCTCCCTGTGCTTTCCTGTGTGGCTGTCACCGATCGTCTCTTCCCTTTTTTATAGGGAAGGACGATCGGCGACGCCATGTCCCCTACAATAAAAAAAAAACACATAACCACTAGGGGGCAGTTTAGGTGTTATGACGTTACCTCCTTCACTGCCAGTGTCATTTACACAGGAATCAGTGCATTTAAATAGCACTGATTGCTGTATAAATGACAATGGTTCCAAAAAATTTGTGAAAAATGTCCACCATAGTGTTGCAGTCACAATAAAAATCTCTGATCGCTGCCATTACTTATTGGGTTGGGTTTTTTTTTTTTTTTTTTTTTTTTTTTAAATGCTATCAAACTATCCTCTAGTTTGTAAACGCTATAACTTTTGCGCAAATCAATCTCTAATTGCGAATTTTATTTTTGGTAAAAAAATGTAGAATACAGATCGGCCTAAACTGAGGAAAAAAAATGTTTTATATTTTTTTGGGGGATATTTATTGTAGAAAATATTGTATAACATTTTTTATTTATTTTTTTTCTAAAAATTGTCACTCTATTTTGTGTATAGCTCAAAAAATAAAAACCGCGGAGGTGATCAAATACCACCAAAAAGCGCTATTTGTCAGTTAAAGCGAGGCAGTGCCGAATCGCAAAAAGGGCTTGGTCCTTTTTTGGCTGCAAATTGGTCTGGGGCTTAAGTGGTTAAAGAGGGAGCAACAAAGCATTTACAACTATGTTATGTATGTTGGGTTAGTAGAAGGAATAGTAATTATCTAATAAATTTTAATTGCCAAACAAGAAACGCATAAACTAGTCTAAACATTGACTTCTATACACTATCACCTTGCCCAATAAGGGTGAAGTGACACGATTTGTGTGGTGGGCCCTGCAAACCGTTGCTATCATCTTTCGAGCTCTCCCATACCCCTCCTAGCTCCCTTTTTAGCGGCTTCTAATACTTGTTGCTTCTACATATTGAGGAGCATGTGATCTGCTCTGTGAAAATGCTTTGGTCTAGCAGCCAATTGCCAGGCCCATTTACTGTTAGGCTGGCCATAAACAGTGGTTTTTCTTTCCTGCAACTAAGAGTGTTAATATGGGGGGGGGGAATCCCACCCGCAGAGCCATTGTAATGTCCCGGCAGGGGAAGACACTAACAATAATTGCAAATAAAATTCTAGCAGACTGGTTGTACTCATTAATCAACTTGAGTACTTTCAACCTTCCCATACATGGTTTGAATCTCAGCTGGTTCCTTCTGAACAGGCCAAAATTTGAAATGGCTATGGCTGGCTTTCCATGGCTGAAGGAGTAATGCCAGCACTGTAGTTAACCAGTTCCTGACAGCTCTATATTAATTTTACTGCTACAGGGTGGCCGCGCTACGCCAGATCGCGTCTGTGTATATCTATACATATCCTGCGCTTCTGGGTATCGGGCGTGAGTGTGCGCCACTGGCGGCCCGTTCCCACTGATTTTACACAGCGGGAGTCAATCAGCAAATCCCATGGATTCGCTGTCTGCCAGCACCCGCTGATAGTTCTGTACACAGGCAGACTGTTAACAAGGCAGATTTCCGTTCTGTTATTACAGAAGGCATGGATCCTGTGTATCTGCAAAGCAGGGACACCGATCCATGCCTTCCACTAGTAAAAGCACCTCATGCCCTAAAACTCTAGCTAGGCATGCAGTTGATCCTTTTATCGCCTCTGTTAACCCCTTCCCGGTTTCAATTAGTACAGTCACAGTGCATATTTTAGCAGTGATCACTGTATTAATGTCACTGGTTCCCAAAAAAGTGCCAGTGTTCGCTTCTTTATTTTTTTTTTTATTTCCTTGCTGGGAGCACTTATCAGGAGCCAATCGGCAGACCTTTTCTGGTCATGCTCCTTCAGAAGCTGGCCCGGCTGCTGTTCACATGGGCCAAAAGTTGGCCAGATTCTGTTGAACTGGCTGATGCTGCCCGACATTTGGCCCATGTGTACTAGGCTTAAGTGTCTGACGTCAGTCAACATTTGGGCTTTTATTTCTAGCTACATTGGAGATAAGATCAGTGGGGGAGCACGCTCAAGGTGAGTTTAGGGGCCAGGGTGGAATTTTCGCATGGTCACTTTGGCATGGGCAAGGTGACTTTAAATGGAAACGTCAAATGAGTTCACGTCCTCGCCCATTTGCAAAAAGAGAACATTGAGAACCTCTGCTGTGTTGTGGATGGGTGTGTGGTTTTTTTTTTTTTTTTTTTTTTCCCTCTCCTTCCAGGCTTATTCTTGCAATGAAATGATTCAAGTGAGAACAAAAGCTGTTACACCTTTGTAATCTGAAGTAAAGATCATTATCCCTGGTTTGGCTGAAGGGATTCTTTGTGCCTTACCTTTTTTTTATCCAGCACATCTGTTGTCTTTATAACTGACAAATGATGATCTCCTCTTCCAAGAATACAATCCAAAACTGAATATCAGAAGTAGGTTTTTCACAAAAGGACCATTTGCTGCAGCAGTTTACCTGTGTCTTTCATAATCTCGCAATACCTTTCTCATATGTTTTTAGTGTTTGGCAGAAACTACATAATGTTGTACAGAGGCCTACTTACACAGTCCATTAATACCATTGGGCCCTCACAGTGCAGTTGTTGGTCAGTTGTAAGATTATAATTTTAGTGAAACCCGGTACAATTGTACAGCCATTAGCCTGAAATGAAATTTTAACTTTTTTTTTTTTTTTTTTTATTTTTTTTTTTTATATTTTTTGTGTGGTGGGGTTTTTTTTTTATTTTTTTGCGTTCAAAGCTTTCTTTGCTGTGCTTGATTTTAATCCACCTGTTAGGACTGCTGTATCTTGGTTAGCAACATTGAATCCTTGCCAGTGTTTCCTGTTTATATTTGGCAGTTCTGTTTGCTACTTAATGACTTGCCGACACCCCCCCCCCCCCCCCCCCCCCACTGCAGATATACTGCGACAAGGAGGCTCGGTTGCACGAATTGACGTACCCGTATGTCGGTCCGTGCATGCGATCGCTGGTGGCGCACCCCACGGTGGACTCTGTGCATCGGCCACCTGAGATCACTCCTCAGAGGCAAAAGGAGAGGGAGATCTGCTGTTCTTAATGATCCGGAACAGATCTTCTCCCTCCACAGTAAGAAAGCACCTCTCTAGGGAACACTTAACCTCTTTATTGCCCCCTAGTGTTAAATCCTTCCCTACCAGTGTATTTATACAGTGATCAGTGCTTATTTTTGGTAATATAAATGTAGCAGAATATGTATTGACCTAACTGATACTTTTTGTTTGGGTACAGCTTTGCACGTCTGCAATTGTCAGTTAAGGCAACACGGTGCCCCTTTGACAAAAATGACCTGGTCATTAAGGGGGGTAAAGTATCCTGGCGCTGAAATGGTTAAAAATTTGTTTTAAAATAACACATTCTCCTAACAAAGTAAATTGAACAGTCTTCTGGGAGGTTATATGGAGTCCTTACTCTACTGCCTCCAGTGGCAATGGGTGATCCTCAATACTACAGAGCCCAGTGCTAACCTTATGACATCATCAGTGCCGTTTTCTGCAGTTTTGTACTTCGCATTGATAACATGGTGTTGCATATCCAGAGGGAGTGTTCAAGAAATCCCCAGGGTCAGAGGAAGCTAGTATCATTCAACCCAGAAGAGGATTGATGCTGGACTTTGGTGAGCAAGGGATAACTCTAAAAAGGTCAATATTGTAGCAAAAGCTGCTTGTCTTTCTCTCGCCTGAGGGACACAGGAAATGTAGTTGTAAACCCTTTACAACCACTTTAAACTACAGACAAGCCTATAACTAGGCTTTCCTGTAGCTGCACTGGATATCTCCTAAACCTGCATGGTTCAGGAGCTATCCCTGTATTTGCATGCGGCACATGCGCACTTAAGCAATATCCGTACGTGCCATTGCTTCAGTTGAACTGTGCCGTTCATGTGCAGGAGTGATGTCATTGCGGCGCCGGGCAATCACAGTGCCAGAGCCATGATACGCGGAAGCAAGCCCCGGGCGACATGTCGGCGGTCTGAGGGGGAGAAGAGGATGGCTGCGTGGGATTTGTTCTCGGGTAATTCATAATGAGCTAGTATGCTATGCATACTAGCTCATTATGCCTTTATCTTGCAGGGTGTGTTTTTATTTATTTGTGCAGGAGGGTTTACTTCCTCTTTAAACTTTCAGATTATACTGTTGCATATAGAGAAGCTGCCTTCTACCAATGTACTAAAATTTTCAAGAGTGTTCTACAGAGAATGAATTTTTTTTTTTTTTTTTTTTGCCCTGCTGACTTGGTACTTAACCTTTTTTAAGTACTTAATTCTTCCCCCCCCCCCCCCAGATCCATATCTACATAGTTGTAGGAAGTCTATTTGCTTCCTTTCAGCAACTCAATGGAGTTGTCCTCCGTTTTTGATGTTTGGTCTTATTCTTACAGCAGCAGCCATTATAGATAATGTGTTACACTTCTGGGTAGAAGGCAGAGCGTGGAACACAGTGTCTGTAAGGAACAGCGGATGGCTGGAGATGGTGATGGCACCCTCTATTGTATTTCTTTATCCTTGTTGATTGCATTTTAAATGTAAGCAGCTAGGATTAAGGGGGGTTTCTGCTGTATGAGTATGTTGCATTATAATAAACAGGATTACACTATGTACATCTATCCTTGTGTTTTATGATACAATCGGAGTACCTGTACCAGTGGACCTTCTGGATAAGTGGGGTGTCAGCACAGAGCAGTGTTTGTATACTGATGCTCTTTCTAGCGGTCTGGTGAGTTTGTACCCCAGAGGGGTGTGTGTGCTTCACGAGGTGTATAATTGCACTCTTACTCTGGTGGAAGGTGCACACTAAGAGAAAAGTGACTGAATTATCTGAACTGTCCACATATCCATCTGCTACATAAAGACTGTTGGCCGTGGTGTTTGCCATTGCCCTATGGTTTCATTACCATCAATTATTTTTTTATTTTTTTATCTTTTAATTTTTTTTTTTTTTTTTTTTTTTTGAGAAATGGGGGGAAGATTTAGTGAGACCTTTTTTATTATAAATATTTTCTTTTTTTCAGGGTTGCGGCAGTCACATGTGACAATTTATGGGACAAGTGCAGTGGGACATGTTGATCAGTGCTATAAAAATGCACTGATCAATGTAAAAATTACACTGGCAGTAAAGAAGTTAATACTAGAAGTGAGCAAGGGGCTAACTGTGTTCCCTGGGTGTGTTCTAACTGTAGGGGGGGGATGGGCCATGGGCGACATGACAGATCACTGGGAATAGTAGATCTGTCATGTCCTCTGTCAGAATGGGTATCCGCCTTGTTTACAAAGGCAGATCCCCATTCTGCCTCTGTACTAGGCGATCACGGGTCACCGGTGGACATTGTGGCGCTGACGTACAGCTTCAGCAATTCACACAGGAGAGCCAACCTGTGGCTGGTCGGCAAGCAGTTAATGAAATAAATTTTTATATTAATGAGATCTGTCTCCAGATTTGGGACAGGCTCACTTTGCAGTCACCCATGACATCCCCTTCCTGAGAAACCTCTAGAAGGTAAGAAAAAATAAACAAAAAAAAATCTTTAGAAATCTCTGAATTTCAACACATAACAAACGTATAGTAGAAGTTTTCTGAGATCGGTGACACTGTCACTAGGCAGAACGGGTAGATGCTTGTTTACATTACATCTTCCCCGTTCTTCCTCCCCATGAGGCAATCAAGGGTATCACCGTGGCAATTGAGTCCGCGGGACCTGAGATCGGACGTTCCGACCAGCGCGCACACAATGAGACGGCGGGAAATTTAAAGGGACGTACCTGTATGCCCATTTGCCTGTCCGTGCCATTCTGCCAACGTACATTTGCGTGCCCCGGTCGGCAAGCGGTTAAACCAAGTACAGCGTTATCGTATAACTGGTGTGGCAATGATCGGGACACTGAGTGGTAACAGTAATGTATAAAAATTTTTTTTTTTTTTTTTTTTTTTTTTTTTTTTTTTCTCTTCTTAACACGCTGACCAGAGCAATACAGTGTTTATCATAGTAACACTACTACTGTGGAAAAGTGATCAGGATTTTTTTATTTTTCACACAATGATTAGTATAAGCAACCATTTTTACTGAATGAAACTGGTTCATTCAGTGTCTTTTGTGATTGGCCAAAACAAATCAGATGGGCTGTGATTGGCCCTGGCTGTACCATGTGATCACTATGACAAATCACAGCTAGCAACACAACTGTATACAACAGATTGGAATTAAAGGAAGCCATCCATTGTTTACACTGATCACATTGTACTGGCAGCAGGCCAGTATAATGATCAGTCATTGGCTGTATCCAGTGGACACAGCTGGTGACAGATGGGGGAAGATGTGTGGGCTTGATCCCAAGCCAGACTGTGTGTGTCTATTGAGACAGTGCCAGTTAGCCCCGTCCTGTGGTCTCTGTTCACAGGATTTGACAGCAGCCAAAGGCTGTCTTATGTGAGGTAAGAACTGCTGCAGACGGGCACAGTACTGGATGGAGAAGGGACTTTTTATTTTTATTTTATTTTTCCCTCTCCTTAATGCACGGAAGGCATTAAAGTGGATGTAAACCCAACTCTTGACCTTTCTAAACTGCAATATTGGGTTATCTAGAAGGACATGCATGTATATTTCTCTGTCAAATGTCTCCCCTCTGTCTGCTATGAGACCCAAAAAACTGCAGATTTTGTGGGTGGGTCACGGCACAGTGGGTCTAGTCGTGATATCAGTGGACTCCCTGCCCACCTCTACACTTATCGGCATGCATTTTCTCCTATGTGTTTCTCACATTGAACTTCTGCTATGATCACTAACATCCAGTCAAAACCCGGAAAAGTCCCCACATGACTTCAGCATGCCAAATCATGCTGAGGTGTGGATCAGCCACTCCTTGCAGAGCTGCTGAAGAAAGGAGTGGGGGTGGGAATAAAAAAAAATAAAAATTAATAATAATGCTTGTCTTAGGCTAGTGCATGAGATGTAAATCACCTGTCACTCACAGCAAGGGGGAAGAACAGACAAAGATTTCAGTTTGTCCGTTCTCTTCTTTTTTTATTTTTTTTTTTTTCAGTAAAAAAAAAAAAAAAAAATTGCTCAGACCTGGAATAACTCTTCATGGCAAGACTGGGCACAGCTGATCTGAAATCCCATGCTCTATATATTGTGCCGGGCAAGAAAAAAAAACTTTGGGTTCACATCCACTTTAAGGTAAATTTCGAGCGTTTAGAACCACTTTAAAGCGCAATCCAGGAACATGCTCACTTTCCCCATGGATGTTTTAAAAGCTTTTTTTTATTATTTTTTTTTTTTTTTTTTTTTTTTAGGTTTCACAAATGGATTATTTAATTATTTTCTTTCGTGTGAAGTCATGCAGTTTATTGTATGGAGGTTTGGTGGGAAGATCAATGCGGGCGGCACATAACACTACTGACCTATTCATGAGCTACGTTTCCCATGATTCCACATGACTCCAGTTAACATCATAATTAGAAGTATAGGAATGTAATTCAAGGTTTACCTCTCTCTCACAGACTGCTACTATCTGTAGCTTTTAGGGACAGTGCTGTGATGATGGCAGTTCTAGGCATAGCTGCTAATCACAAGCTGTTGGTGGCTGGTGTTTCGTCTCTCCTTCTGGAAATTACACATGGGTGATGTGACCGGAAGCCATTTATTAAAGGTATGTATTTTCCATATAGAGAAAACGGGGATGCTTGGTTGCACACACTTGGAAGGTTGATAAATCTCGGGTAGAGGGGACCTGTTTTGAGAGGCACAGAAATGGGGTAAATCTGAAGAAAAGATGGAGTGTTTTGATTCAAGACAAGGACATGCCTTGCTGAAAAGATTGTGTTGTGTTTTTTTTTTTTTTTTTTTTTTTAAATCCAAATATTCTCTTGTGGTCTGTTTTCTATAGGTTGTTTTATTTAAAAAAAATATATATCAATGCTTTCTTTCTTGATCCAAACAGTTTATCGAATAATGAAGACGTGGAAACTCTTCAGGAAAAAGTTAGAAGTGACATTGCTGTGTAAGTCCTGTTTCATGTCTGGTATATAGTAATACAGAAACGAATTCTCCTTGCATTTTTACTTTAACCACTTCCCACCCGGCCAATGCACATATACGGCCGGGTGGGAGCCGTCTACTCCTGATAGGACGTTCAGGAACGTCCATCAGGAGGAGCGGGATCGCGCGTGCCCGCGCAGCGGCGCGATCCCGATGCGCCCGTGTCACCGGGACACGGCGCATCTCAGATCGGCAGGATGGCTCTGTGATTGACCCTCCTGATCACATGACGGCCGTGTCCAATCACGGCCGTCATGTGATGTAAACAAACAGCCGGTTGCTAGGCAATCGGCTCCTCCTCTCCTCACACAGAAGTCATCGCTGAGGAGAGCAGATTGCTGCAGCCGGCTGATGATCAGTGAGTATGAGCTGTTTTTACAGCTTTTTACTCACTGATCTTCAGTATAGTGTAAACACAAATCACCACACAGTGTAAACACAGTCCCCACATATGTCCCCAAAACATACATGTCCCTAATAATAAAAACATGTCCCACTAAAATCACTTGTCCCAATGATTATCTGCACACATATGTACGTGATCACCTGCACACATATGTACATGATCATTTGCGTACATATGTCCGTGATCACACAAACCAATTATTATACACTTAATGGAATTTTACCAAAAACATGTAGCAGAATACATTTTGGCTTAAATTAATGACAAAATTTGATTTTATTGGATTTCTTTTAAAATAGAAAAAAGAAAATATTGTTTTTTTTCCAAATTTCCGCTTTTTTGCGCTTATATCGCAAAAAATAAAAAACGGAGTCGTGAATAAATACCACCAAAATAAAGCTCTATTTGTGCGAACAAAATGATAAAAATTTCATTTGGGTACAGTGTAGCATGACCGCGCAATTGTCACTGAAAGCGCTAGAGCGATGAAAGCTGAAAATTGGGCTGGGAAGGAAGGGGGCGAAAGTGCCCTGTATTGTAGTGGTTAAGTGGATGTAAAGAACTGCACTGTTACATTTTTAGATTTGTTTTTAAGTAAGGACTTGACTTGATTTTAGATGTGATGCATTTTGAGCTGCAGGCAGAACAATTCTAAGGTATATATCCGGGTTTAGTTTCACTTTAAATAGTCTGGCCCAAACTAGGGCTGAAACAACAAATGGTTTATGAAATGAATCCAATTACTATTTTCATAATCTATTAATCGGCCAATAACCTAATGGGGGTAAAAAAAAACTAAAATGAGCCCTTTTGTAGTACAAAAAGAGCAAATCTCTACTGTAAATATTACTTTCACAGTTCTACAGCAAAAATTAACCCCTTACAGTAGTGATTATCTAATTAATTATTATTTTTTTTTGGTTCAATATACTTCAGTGGAGAAGCTGCAGAAAAGCATGTAATGTGTTTTGGCAGCTTTCCTTTCCTTCCCCCCCCCCCCCCCCCTTTTTTTTTTTTTTTTTTTTATTTATTTATTTTTTTCCCCCTTCCAAACCTTATGCTGCCAACACAGATCAGTTTTCAGATGAGAATATTCAGAAGAAAAATCTTTGTACAAAAAAATCTTTTGAATGAAAGAATGTTTTTGACATTTTCATTTGTGTTCAAAATGAATGTAATTTCTGAACGAAAAACCACATACTGTCGGAAAATTCCTTTTGACCAAGAAGTTTTCTATTTCCAAATTTTCCTGTCACTATAGTTGAAAATGAACGTTGATTTGACCCCACTAATGATTAGAAAATCGAACATTATTAAAATTGAAAAATAATTTGATCTGAGTCGATATTTACCAGATTCACCCTCTACGTGTGTGTGTGTATGTGTATGTACGTACATACATACATACATACATACATACATACATACATACATACATACATACATACATACATACATACATACATACACGCACAGTGTGTATTCACAGTGCCTTGCGAAAGTATTCGGCCCCCTTGAACTTTTCAACCTTTTGCCACATTTCAGGCTTCAAACATAAAGAAAGATATAAAATTTTTATTTTTTGTGAAGAATCACCAACAAGTGGGACACAATTGTGAAGTGGAACGAAATCTATTGGATTTTTGAAACTTTTTTTAACTAATTAAAAAAAATGAAAAGTGGGGCGTGCAAAATTATTCGGCCCCCTTGCGTTAATACTTTGTAGAGCCACCTTTTGCTGCGATTACAGCTGCAAGTTGCTTGGGGTATGTCTCTATCAGTTTTGCACATCGAGAAACTGAAATTCTTGCCCATTCTTCCTTGCAAAACAGCTCGAGCTCAGTGAGGTTGGATGGAGAGCGTTTGTGAACAGCAGTTTTCAGCTCTTTCCACAGATTCTCGATTGGATTCAGGTCTGGACTTTGACTTGGCCATTCTAACACCTGGATACGTTTATTTGTGAACCATTCCTTTGTAGATTTTGCTATATGTTTGGGATCATTGTCTTGTTGGAAGATAAATCTCCATCCCAGTTTCAGGTCTTTTGCAGACTCCAACAGGTTTTCATCCAGAATGGTCCTGTATTTGGCTGCATCCATCTTCCCCTCAATTTTAACCATCTTCCCTGTCCCTGCTGAAGAAAAGCAGGCCCAAACCATGATGCTGCCACCACCATGTTTGACAGTGGGGATGGTGTGTTGAGGGTGATGAGCTGTGTTGCTTTTACGCCAAACATATCGTTTTGCATTGTGGGCAAAAAGTTGGATTTTGGTTTCATCTGACCAGAGCACCTTCTTCCACATGTTTGGTGTGTCTCTCAGGTGGCTTGTGGCAAACTTTAGACGAGACTTTTTATGGATATCTTTGAGAAATGGCTTTCTTCTTGCCACTCTTCCATAAAGGCCAGATTTGTGCAGTGTACGACTGATTGTTGTCCTATGGACAGACTCTCCCACCTCAGCTGTAGTTCTCTGCAGTTCATCCAGAGTGATCATGGGCCTCTTGGCTGCATCTCTGATCAGTCTTCTCCTTGTCTGAGCTGAAAGTTTAGAGGGACGGCCAGGTCTTGGTAGATTTGCAGTGGTCTGATACTCCTTCCATTTCAAAATGATCGCTTGCACAGTGCTCCTTGGGATGTTTAAAGCTTGGGAAATCTTTTTGTATCCAAATCTGGCTTTAAACTTCTCCACAACAGTATTACAGACCTGCCTGGTGTGTTCCTTGGTCTTCATGATGCTCTCTGCGCTTTCAACAGAACCCTGAGACTATCACAGAGCAGGTGCATTTATACAGAGACTTGATTACACACAGGTGGATTCTATTTATCACCATCAGTCATTTAGGACAACATTGGATCATTCAGAGATCCTCGCTGAACTTCTGGAGTGAGTTTGCTGCACTGAAAGTAAAGGGGCCGAATAATTTTGCACGCACCACTTTTCAGTTTTTTATTTGCTAAAAAAGTTTAAAATATCCAATAGATTTCGTTCCACTTCACAATTGTGTCCCACTTGTTGGTGATTCTTCACAAAAAATAAATTTTTTATATCTTTGTTTTGAAGCCTGAAATGTGGCAAAAGGTTGAAAAGTTCAAGGGGGCCGAATACTTTCGCAAGGCACTATGTGTGTGTGTGTGTGTGTGTGTGTGTGTGTGTGTATATATGTATATTCTCCTCCTAATAGTATATACAGTATATCTCTTCTGTCTGTTCTCAGAATGGATTAGATATTTTGCTCCCAAACCATATAGTTGGTTATTTATATTTTACCACTGCATAGAGATTATTTAAGAATAAATTGCCTTTTTTAAAACGTTATATATTAACCAAATTATACACCACACTTTGTTTCGATTAATCACTTTAAAAAAAAAAAAAAAAATCGGCCAACTAATCGATTATGAAAATAATCGTTGGTTGCAGCCCTAGCCCAAACCAACTATTTCTAAAAGATGTGACCGCGCTGTGTGCAATTTACATGGTAGCATTATCTATTACAGTAAGCGGTGCTATGTTCTGCAGCAGTATGGAAGGTTTTTGTTGCAACACTAAAAAGGTTACTTTCTCAGAGCATCATTGCACTCATTCTGCAAATGTGGAACAGTTTGATGGCTTTTACTCCAACTTCTTTACGGTTCCAAAGGCTGTAATTCAGCCTATACTGGATCTCAATGGTTTCTTGCAAATGCAAAAAGTTTTATGTTTAAGTCCAC
Organism: Lithobates pipiens; assembly: GCF_037356315.1. Classification (NCBI taxonomy): domain Eukaryota; kingdom Metazoa; phylum Chordata; class Amphibia; order Anura; family Ranidae; genus Lithobates; species Lithobates pipiens. Next base: position 569,560,988 of record NW_027507903.1, read on the forward strand.
CCAATTGGTGATTGCTTCGCTTTAGTTTGGAGCCTTCCTGGTATCTGTGAATGTCAAAGATATCTACCTGCACATCCTGTTTTTTAACCTTAAATGGTTTCTAAGGTTTGTTGTGGAGGATCACAACTACCAGTTTGTTGCACTGGAGTTTGGCTTGCCCACTGCTTCCAGAATGTTTACCAAGGTATTCCCCATGTGCAATACAACGACAACTTGCTTCTTCAAGAGCAATCGGCTTAGACCTTGATGTTCTTTCAGACCGTTTGTTATAGTGCCTCCATGTCCACTAGAACTTCTGCCAGGCTTTCGAGAACACCACCTGCTTTCAGAATCCCTGCCAGGACTTTGAGCACTCGTACTTGTAGAATCCCTGGCAGTTCTTCTAATAGCACATGCAGAATTCTTGTCAGCAAGATCCTATCCAGGGTAGAGCGGCATCTTCAAAGTGATTGTAAAACTCTCAGAGTGTGTGTGTGTGTGTGTGTGTGTGTGTGTGTGTGGTGTTTATTATTATTTCTTTTTTTTTCCCCTTAAATAACGAGTTGCACTTAGAGTGGATATAAAAAGTCTAAGCACCCCTGTTAAAATATCAGGTTTCTGTGATGTAAAGAAATGGGACAACCATAAATAATTTTTCAGAACTTTACACCTTTTAAATGTGATGTTTTAAACTGTACAGCTCAATAAAAAAAAAAAAAAAATATTTTTGGGGGGTGGTAAAAAAAAAATATTGCTTAAAGCGGAGGTCCACCCTAAAGTAGCCCTTCCACTCATTGGAACCCTCCCTCCTTCCTGCGCCACAATTGGCACCTTTCAGGGGGCAGGGGGGTGTAGGTACCTGTACAGTACAGGTATCTGCACCCACTTCCTGCGTAGATTCTGCAGAAGGTACGCCCCTTTCCGAAGGTCCCCCTGCTGCCTGCTGGGAAACACACGGATCCCAGAGACAGCGGGGACCATCCTTATTGCGCAGCGCGACTCGCGCATGCGCAGTAGGGAACCGGGAAATGAAGCCGAAAGGCTCCACTTCCTGATTCCCATACCCAAGATGGGGGCGGCAGCACCCCGAGAGACGATCGAGAGATCGACTTTGGGTGCCGACATCGCGGGCGCGCTGGGCGGGTAAGTCATTATTTTAAAAGTCAGCGGCTGCAGGATTTGTAGCTGCTGGCTTTTAACCACTACAATACAGGGCACTTTCACCCCCTTCCTTCCCAGCCCAATTTTCAGCTTTCATCGCTCTAGCGCTTTCAATAACAATTGCGCGGTCATGTTACACTGTACCCAAATGAAATGGTTATCATTTTGTTCGCATAAATAGAGCTTTTATTTTGGTGTTATTTATTCACGACTCCGTTTTTTTATTTTTTGCGATATAAGCGGAAATTTGGAAAAAAAACAATATTTTCTTTTTTCTATTTGAAAATAAATCCAATAAAATCAAATTTTGTCATAAATTTAAGCCAAAATGTATTCTGCTACATGTTTTTGGTAAAAAAAATTCCGTTAAGTGTATAATAATTGGTTTGTGTGATCACGGACATATGTACGCAAATGATCATGTACATATGTGTGCAGGTGATCACGTACATATGTGTGCAGATAATCATTGGGACATGTGATTTTAGTGGGACATATGTGGGGGACATGTTTTTATTATTTGGGGACATATGTGGGGACTGTGTTTGTACTGTGTGGTGTGTTGTGTGTTGACACTACACTGGTGATCAGTGAGTAAAAAGCTGTAAAAACAGCTCATACTCACTGATCATCAGCCGGCTGCAGCGTTCTGCTCTCCTCTCCTCAGCGATGACTTCCGTGTGAGGAGAGGAGAGCCGATTGCCTAGCAACCGGCTGTTTGTTTACATCACATGACGGCCGTGATTGGACACGGCCGTCATGTGATCAGGAGGGCCAATCACAGAGCCCTCCTGCCGATCTGAGATGTGCCGTGCACGCGATCCCACTACTTCTGAAGGACGTTCCTGAACGGCCTATCAGGAGTAGACGGCTCCCACCCGGCCGTATATATGCATTGGCCGGGTGGGAAGTGGTTAAAAAAAAAAAAAAAAAAAAAAAAACGGCGGACTCCCGCTTTAAGTGTGCACACCCTTAACCTAATTGTTAAAGCACCTTTTTTTTTTTTTTTTTTTTTTTTTTTTTTTTTGCGCCAAACATTTCTTTTGGAATTATGGCCAAAAAGTTCAACCTTGGTTTCATTGGACCACAACACCTTTCTCCACATGCTTTTGGGAGACCTCAGATGTGTTTTTGCAAAATTTAGCTGGGCTCGGATGGTTTTTCTTTGTAAGAAAAGGCTTCCGTTGTGCCACTCTCCCCCATAGCCCGGACATATGAAGGATATGGGAGATTGTTGTCACATGTACTTGCCAGATACTCCTGCAGCTCCTTTAATGTTGTTGTAGGCCTCTTGGCAGCCTCCCTGACCAGTTTTCTTATCTTTTCATCAATTTTGGAGGGACATCCAGTTCTTCATAATGTCACTGTGCCGTGTTGTGTTTTTTTTTTTTTTTTTTTTTTTTCCCTCCTGCCTTCCACTTGATTGATAGCTGTCTTCACTGTGTTCCATGGTATGTCTAATGCCTTGGAAATTCTTTTTGTACCCTACTTCTGACTGATACCTTTTTAACGAGATCCCTCTGATTTGGAAGCTCTCTGCGGACCATGGCTTTTGCTGTAGGATGCAACTAAGAAAATGTCAGGAAAGACCTACTAGAACAGCTTAACTTTATTTGGGGTTAATCAGAGGCACTTTAAATGACAGGTGTGTACTAACTCCTAGTTAACATGAATTTGACTGTGATTGTCTAATTCTGAACACGGCTACATCCCCAGTTATGAGGGTGTGCACACATATGCAACCACGTTTATTCATTTATTTTTTTAAAGATTTTCAGTTTGAAAATTCTAGGAGGAGAACATCAGAAGGATTTCTTGTGTTATTAATGGGTTCGTTCTCGGCAGAAAGTCATCTGAACTGTGCACCATTAAGAAACCCATGACTGCACCGGTGGCAGCAGCTTGTTTTTTAAAAGCGAATAAAAAGAGAAAAGTCTGTTAATTGGCAATCTTCTGGAGACCTTACAGCAAGGATGAGCAACCTTTGTGCACTTCTGTCACCATCACCGCAATGCTCACTAAGTCTGGGTGACTACAGTAGCTAACATGGCTTATTCCTGTTATATGGCTTATTTTATAAAGACAGATTATCAATAGATGAAAAATTGAGGAAGAGAAGTCTGTCTCTGTCTGTAGTCAGATCAAAACACGGCTACAAAGTCTCATTCCTAAGCATTTATTACAGGAACCTAACTTTTTTTTTTTTTTTTTTTTTTTTTTTTTTTTCAGTATGACCAGTGAGTGTCAGCAGTGGGAAGAGCATTTGGAAGATTACAAGAAGAAAGCAGAAGAAATATCCAGGTTTGTTTTAATATGATGTAGTCAAGCAACCCTATTTAAAAATCGTGCATAAAGCGGAGTTCCACTCTAAGCACTCCTTGCCACCTTACTTTATTTTGGGGGGAGGGGAGTGGGTACCTGGTTTTGACAGGTACTTTCTGTCTTCTCACCGCCTAGGCGGCCCCTCCCTCACTGCAGTCTTTTGGGGCACATCCCAGAAGATCAGAGGATTGCCTGGCCACTAGGAGCGAGGCTTCAGGCAACCACATCGCTGGACCATGGGACAGGGGAGTGTCTGTTATAAGTCAGCAGCTAGACTTTTTGTAGCTGACTTTTTTATTTTTATATAAACTGAAAGGCGAGTGGAACTCAGCTGTACACGTCACGAAGTCGTCGTTCCCCCCCCCCCCCCTTGCCTTCTGGGACCTGTGCGTCCCACACACAAGACGGTGCTGCGTGAAAGGTAACGGGATGTGAAGCTGCAAGACTTCCTGTTTCCCTTTTTAATAAGGATGCTTGCACCTAGAGCCGATGGACGTGTCATAGCTGCTGACTTCAAATTTTATTTTTTTTCACTTCATCTGGAACTCTGCTTTAATTAATGCCTACTTGTAGTTTTCTTTCTGTAATGTATTAATCCAGAGAACCATACATAATTGGGCTTATGCAAGAATCTGACTCTGTGGAATTTTAAGAGCAAGTCCAGTAAACTTCCACTTCATGCCAAAGTACATCCTATGACCATCTGGCCTTTGAGGATGTCATTCAGATATCCTCTTTTTCAGCCGGAAATTCCCTGCACTATAAGAACCAATCATACAGTTCAGTCGGTGCCAGAAGTTGAGTATAGAGATTTCCGGTGACCAGATGGTCGCTGTCACCTCTGACCTTTTTAACCACTTGCTTACTGGACACTTAAACCCCCCACAGTCCCAGACCAATTTTCAGCTTTCAGCGCTGATGCACTTTGAATGACAATTGCGCGAGCATACAACACTGTACCCAAATGAAATTTTTATCATTTTTTTTTTCCCACAAATAGAGCTTTCTTTTGGTGGTATTTAATTACAGCTGGGAGTTTTTTATTTTTTGCTAAACAAACAAAAAAAATGCAAAAAAAAAAAATCATGTTTAATAGTTATAAAATTTTGCAAACGGGTCATTTTTTCTCCTTCATTGAAGTGCGCTGATAGGCGGCACTGATAGGCTGCACTGGTGGGCAAAGATGGGCACAGATAAGATGGCACGGATGGGTGGCACTAAGGGGCACTGATAGGTACCACTGATCGATGGGACTGATGGGCGGCACTGCTGGGCACGGATATGTGGCACTGGGGTGCAGCACCTTTGTTGAGGCAGATTGTGGGCACTGCTGGGTGGCACTGACGGGGGGGACACATTTTTTATTAATGTGGCAAAGCAGGTGGGCACTGGCAGGGCTGGCCGTGATCGGGACTGATGTCCCGATCACGGCCGCCGGTGATCGGCTCTTTTTTTTCATTGGCTGACAGCACGGATCGGTGATCAGGCGAGTCTCGTAGACTCGCCGATCACAGAGCGCGCCGCGCGCGCCCCTCAGGGGGCGTGCAGGCCGCTCGTGCACCGGACTACGTCAATAGACGTAGTCCCGGCAAAGGAGATCCGCGCTGTAGCCGTCATTCGGCTATAGCGCGGGTCTCAAGTGGTTAAAGGTACGGGCCTTTAAAATTAGCACTTTTTTGATTTCTCCCATAGACTTTTGAAGGGTGTTCCACAGCTTTTGAATTTGCCGCGAATGTCAGGCTCATCCCTAATGTTGGTTATCTATTTACTCAGCATAACCTCAGCTTTCACATTATACAAAAAAATTGGGCTAACGTTTTTCGTGAATAAATAAAACGCATTAGAAAAATTGCTCCACAAATACAGTGTGACGTAAAAAGTTACAATGACCGCCATTTTATTCCCTAGGGTCTCTAAAAAAAAACATATAATGTTTGGGGGTTCTGAGTAAATATTCTAGCAAAAAAATTATGTTTTTTTTTTTTTTTTTTTTTTTTTTTTTACATGTAGGATATAGAGCTGCACTATTAATTGTTAAAGAATCCGATCGATTCTTTCCTTCTAGCGATCTTAACAAAACATTTTCTAGAGTCTATGCAGAGTTCTCTGCTCACAGCTGACGGCGATCTAAAACTAAGAAGGGAAAAAAAAAAACGGGCAGGCTGCCAAATTTATGACCACATCACTTAGGCTGGCCATACATGGGCGAATTTCAAAATACTTTTCTTTTAAAAAGCAGAAATTTTGTGTGTTTTTTTGTGATCCGATGGTGCCACCATTTATTTCGAAATTCAACCAACCAAGCCTTCAATTTCACCTCCTGTTGCTACAGAAAAATTTTTTTGTGGCTGGGAATCTTTTCTTTCTGGGCATTTTTTCTTTTCTTGCACATGTGCATTTCTTTTTTTATATTACATTTCCTGCACAATTCTCCCATCATCGATTGCGAAATCATTTTGTTTTTTGTTTTTTTTCAAAAGTTTCCAACATGCCAGATTATATTATAGTTTTTTTTTTTTTTTTTTTTTTTTTTTTTTTTTTTTGCAGAGACCCTAGAGAATAAAATGGCAGTTGTTGCACTATTTTATGCCACACTGTATTTGTGCAGCAGTCTTTTAACTGCACTTTAATGAATTAATAAAGTTAGCCCTAATTGTTTTTATTTAAGTGTCAGATGAGAACAGTGATCTTTATTCGAAGCACAAAACAAATTGAGTCTAATTTTTGCCTGAATCATGCAGCTCTAGTGGGAGAGGAGTGCCAGAATAGGCCCAGTATGGAAATGGTTAAGTGGGGGGTTAGAACCCCTGTTGGGTTTTCCCATATGATTTACCCTTTGTGCTCTGACAATGTTTTACCAGACAAGGATTGAGTGGAACACTCTAACAGAAACACAAAAATATATTTTTTTTTAATTTTTTTTTTTTTTGGGTAGAGTAAGGGTAGGCTAGGAAGTTTTTTTTGCATTTTTGATTTGGCTTTAAAAATTCTGTTTTTACACATTTTACGTCGGACTAAGCAGAAATCCAATTCAAACAAACTATTATGTAATGTGTACCCATTCTTGAAACCGCTTATGTAAAATTATTAAATGCACATCTTTTGCAGGGGGGGGGGGGGGGGGGATTTTACTAGGAGCCTGGAACACACACAGTGCAATGCAGGGCTCTTGCAGACTGCCAGTATAAGCTGTCTGCCTGTACATCATACGGACAGGCAGCGCCACAAAGACAGGATGCACCTGGAGCGCTCAACGGTGACCTTGTTTGCAAACTTCAAGCCGATTTGCCGCCCAGGCTGTCTGTACTTGTAGTTTTCACATTCACGGAGATGTTTGTATGAATGACGCAGCCAGGATTGTTTTTTATTTATTTAAATTGTGACGAGTGTGGGGAAAAGATCCGTTGTTTTGTTTGGAGTTTATCAACATTTTGTTTAGCATTTCCCAGGGTTATACACTGTGTAGCATTTACCATCTTTATTTTTTATGTAACTTGTACATTTGTAAATATTTTTATTTTTTCATGTGGTGTGTTTTTTTTTAATTTTTTTATTTTTTACATAGGCAGTTGGAGGACAATGAAATAATTAAAGTTCCGTTAGGAAGTGGTGCACACATGCCATCTTCCCAAAAAGGAATCCTCCAAAGCAAACCAGACTACAACGCAATCTTGTGTCAGCAGGGGGCAGTGTTTGACAGCATGGAAATTGTGGTAGGTGTGATAAAATGTATGTATTTTGCAGATATGTCAAACAATCCTATGATGCTTTTTATGCAGAAGAACCCAGACCACAGGTGACAAATGTAATCCTGTACCTGGCACTTTTAACAGTAAAAGGAATATGCTTATTTGTTGACATTACAAGTATAAAGCAGGGTGTATTTGATTTAAATCACTAGTAAAAATGCTTGATTTAAATCGACTGGCTTTAAATTGTAATGTTTAAAGAGCAACTGTCATCTCTGTCCCGCAGTGTCTCCTCTGTCCCATTCACTTTAATAGGACGGCTGGTGATGCGGCAGTGACACTACAAGGTGAGGGACGTGGCGGCAGCAAGTGAGTGGATGCCCGCTAACGGGTGATGCCATGATGGATCTGAAATGACAGGTGCTCTTTAAATGTAAGCACTTCTTTATGGTAGTTAGAATCTTGTAATTCTTCTAATACGTACAATATTTAAAAAAATAAAAATAAGACCGCTGCAAAAAAACTGTGACAAAGTGTTGCAACGGCCACTATTTTATTCTCTAGGGCAGTGGTCATCAACCCTGTCCTCGGGGCCCACTAACAGGCCAGGTTTGCAAGATAACTGAAATACACCACAGGTGATATCATTTGCTGCTCAGTGATTGCAGTATTCTAGTCTGCATCTCCCCAAGGTAATACATAAAACCTGGCCTGTTAGTGGGCCCTGAGGACAGGGTTGATGACCACTGCTCTAGGGTGTTCTACAAATTTTATACTTCCCTTTTTTTTTTTTTTTTTTTTTTTTTCCCACAAGTAATTTTCTAGCAAACTGTTTAACTTTTCAATAACAAATCTCAGAAAGCGGCTCGGTCCTTAAGTGGTTAATATAATTTTGAACATTTTATGCAAGGGAGCTGATTAACGTAACACATATACACCATATATAGAAAAATGTGATGGCTAGGACGTGGTGTACCTCCTCCATATAATTAAAAAGGTTAGGACAAATTTGAGTGGACTTTACCGGTACCAGAAAAAGGCCAACATTACAGATTAATGCTAATTTTATTACAAAAATAATTTAACATAGAAATTCATTGAATTTATTAATGAATGTCTATGTAAAAATCTTTTTATAATTAGTATTTAATGTTGGTCCTTTTTCTGCTACCGCTCATTTTTATATATAATTATGAACCCCTTCATTTTAAACCAGTCAAACCCACTTATGTAACCCTTCTAAACATCCACATTTCTTTGAGATTCTATTGAGACTGTCTCTTTGCTTGCTCCATAACCAGCTCCTTTGGAGCAAGATGACCCATAGGGGTTTATTTACTAAAGCTGGAGAGGGCAAAATCAGGCTCACTTCTGCATAGAAGCCAATCCACTTCCAGATTGTATTGCCTGAGGTTGGAAGCTGATTGGTTTCTATGCAGAAGTGACCCTGATTTTTGCATTCTCCATCTTGAGTAAATAAGCCCTATAGTATCCCAGAGCCTGTTTTTTATTCCCACAGAACAAACCATACCGTTCACACATTCTCATTTTAACTTGCTACAAGTTTGGAACATATGAGGGAAACAGGACCATAACCACCAGGCCCTGTAGCTTAGTTGTTCTAAAGGCAGAAGGTTTCTATCTTAATGCATTGTATGCATTAAGATAACCTGTGTGCAGCACCCTCCCTAAAAAATTATCTGAACCCATCTCGATCCAGCAATGTTGCACGATTTACTCTGTTGTCGGACTCTCCCTCATTGGCTGAGACAGCAGTGAAGTGCCCTTGGCTCCCGCTGCATGCAGGGATACAGCTTGTAACTTCAGCTTGTTCAATTTAAGCTTTGACAAAACCTTGAAGATTAGTTACTATGCAGACCTGCACCAGATTTGGCACTCCACAGTTTTAGCACATCAACCCACAGTATTGTTAGAAACTATATATTTTTTATAATTTTATTTTAATAATTTGAAGCTTTGTCTAGCTGCTGCTATAGTAAACTGATATTCTGTTTTTTTTATTTTATTTTTTAGCTATATTGTTGGGTGAATTTTGTCAAGAGAACTGTTTTGTAGACTAGATTGAGAGAATATAGTAATGGCTCCTTCCTTTTTTTTTTTTTATTTTTTTTTTCCTCCCCCCCCCCCCCCCCCCCTTAATTTCTCGCTTCTTTTGCCAAGTAAACAGAAGTAGGAAAATAAGCATGTTATCTTGATCATAAAGTTCAGGACACAAGAATTTTGTTTTTTAGATCATATGTTCTATGCAGGCTTCCTTCAGGTGAATTGTTAGGGCCATCCCTAGAGGACACTCTTATAAAGCCACCTACTCGATGAGGCACCACTTTATTGCTTGACCTGTTCTCTGGAGAAGTATGTCTTTATACCCATTCCATTTTCTCTTTCTTAATGCTTCTATCAAGATCTTGACTGTCTACTACCCTGGGTTATCCAGTATTTTCCTGATCTGTTATCTTCAGTGTCTACTTTGGGATTGTATACAGACTTTACTGTGTTGGGTGAGCCTGTAACGCTTGCTTCGGGCAATGGATCTTGCATTGGGTACTAATTTTGATGTGTAGTGCAGTTAACCCAAAGGGTGTTATACAGAACTGGGGACATGGTCCTTTTCTACGGTTCCCAGACCCTGAAGTTTTGACTGGCCACTGTGGCAGTCAAAACCTGGACCTCTAGTAGGCCCAGCATCATGGATAAGATGACATGGGTTTTCCTGAGTATTTACACCAATTCCTGGCTTTTAATCCACAATATCCGGTTCTACAGGCTGAGAAATGTTGTATTGTTATACTTGCTGTGGTGTATGTTGTTGCCCCCCCCCCCCCCCCAAGACTTAAGCTGGCCATTTACTAATCACACTTTATGTAGTGTGTGTGGCTGTCTCTGCTCAGCAAAATGTGGTCATTGGGAATCTTTCATTCACCTGGATTGTGTGGATGGAGGAATCTGTTTATATTTTTCATTCAGCCAGGATCTCTGCCTAGTTAAGACTCAGGAGGATGAGGTAACTCCTGAATTGCCACCTGCCTTTTCTCCAGATGCTGCCATCCTCTTTGGAGAGACAGCCGCAGGAACAAAGTCAGTGCTTGGGTTATAACTGCACTATCTCTTGATATGCACAACCCCTTCACGTTGCCCTAAAAGAAACAAGTCTGATTTACTCTTCTGGGTTGAAACTCCAAATTCCAGCTTTCTTGGCCACCCATATTCCTGAAGAGGACACCTGTGAAGTGGACTTTCTAAGCCATTCATTTCTAGACCCAGGAGAGTGGGCTCTGCACCCAGGAATCCTTTGCAATCTGTCAAAGGTAGGGAAAACCAAATGTTAACATCTTAGCCTTCAGCTTCAACAACAAGTAGAACAAACTTGACTAGCCTAAACCCAGGGATTCTCTAGCCGCCTCAATTAGCTGTTTGTGTGTGGTGTCCCCTCCCCCCCCCCCCCCCCCCCCCCCAACCTGGTTTATGCCCTCCCTCCGGTGAAGATCCTTCCTTGATTGCTGTGCATGATGGAGCAAAAGGTCATGGTGAGTCTCATTGCACCAAATTGGCCCAGAGGATCATGGTACACAGACATGCTCAGACTTCTGGCAGACAAGTTTTGACCTCTTACAAACAGGCCAGACTTGCTGACCCACAGCCCCCATTCCATCATGCTTTTCCAATTGTTGACTGTAACGGGCACAATTTTCGTACTTTTGGCTCTGTATGCCACCAGTATATAATTAAAATCAAACCATCCAAATTAATTTGAAGTGCAGACTTTCAGCTTTAATTCAAGGGGTTGAACATAAATATCAAGTACAAATTTTAATAACTGCCACCATTTTTTTTATGCACAGTCCCCCCCCATATTTTCAGGGGCCCCAATGTAATTGTAAAAAATGAATATAATAAACTGGCAATGACTGCCTGAAGTCTGGAACCCATGGACATTGCTAGAGACTGGTTTCCTCCTTTTTTTTATTTTTTTTATTTTTTTTTTTGTGGGTCTTTTTTGCCCTTTTTAGTTTTGTCTTTTTTTTTCTTTGCAGGTGAAATGCATGCTCATTTGGGTTGAGATCAGGTGATTGACTCGGCCAGTGCAGAATATTCCACTTTTCTTTCACAAGCTCCTGGGTTGCATTTGCAGTTTGTTTTGGATCATTGTTCATCTGTACAGTGAAGCTCTGACCAATCAACTTTGCTGCATTTAGCTGAATATGGGCTGGCAGTTTATCTCTAAACACTGCGGAATTCATCCGGCAGCTTCTGTCTGATCAATAAATGCCAGTGCCACTGAAAGCCATGCATGCCCATGCCTTCACGCTGCCTCCACCACGTTTTACAGATTTGGATCATGAGCTGTTCCAGCCTTCTCCTCCTTTTTTTTTTTTTTTTTTATTTCTTTATTTTTTTTATTTTTTTTGTTTTCCAGAATGTTCTGTCTTTTTGTAAAAAAACAAAAAAAGTCTAATCTGGCTTTTCTATTCTTTAGGCTTATGAATGGTTTGCACCTTGTGGTGAACCCTCTGTATTTGCTCTCGTAAAGGCTTCTCTTGATTCTAAACTCTGTCGATGATACGCCCACCTCCTGGAGAGTGTACATCACTTTTCTGGATGTTGTGAATGGGTTTTTCTTTACCATAGAGGATCCTGCAATCATCCACCACTGTTTTCCGTCGATGCTAAGCAGGGCAATAACTTCTCCGCAAGATGTGTTAACCTTGCAAGAAGATCTGAACAAATTATTGGGGTGGGCAACTACATAGCAAATGAGGTTTATTGTAGAAAAATGTAAAATAATGCATTTAGGTGCCAAAAATATGAATGCAATCTACTCACTAGGGGGAGAACCTCCTGAGGGAATCTAGGATGGAAAAGGACCTGGGGGTCCTAGTAGATAGGCTCAGCAATGGCATGCAATGCCAAGCTGCTGCAAGAAAAGTAAACAGAATATTGGCATGCATTACAAAGGGGATTCACTTCAGAGGAAAACAAATGATAAACGATAATTCTCCCACTCTACAAGACTCTGGTCCGGCTACACCTGGAGTATGCTGTCCAGTTCTGTGTACCAGTCCTCAGGAAGGATGCACTGGAACTGGAGAGTCCAGAGAAGGGCAACAAAACAAATAACTAGACTGGAGGACCTTCGTTATGAGGCTAGGTTACGAGCACTGAACTTGTTCTTTCTGGAGAAGAGACGCTTGAGAGGGAGGGGATATGATTTCAATGTACAAATACCGTACTGGTGACCCCACAATAGGGCTAAAACGTTTCTGCGAAAGGGAATTTAATAATCTATGCAGCCATTGACTAAAAACTAGAGGAAAATCGGTTTAACCTTTAAAATGCTTAGAGGGTTCTTTACTGTAAGAGCGGTAAGGATGTGGAATTCTCTTCCACAGGCACTGGTCTCAGTGGGGAGCATCGATTTAATTAAAACTATTAGATACGACCACAACATACAGGGATATACAATGTAATACTGACATAATCACACACATAGGTTGGATGTGTGGGTTTTTTTTTTCTTTCTTTTTTCCAACCTCACCTACTATGTAACTGTATGGCACACTGCTAGCCCTTACATTCGCTATGATCTGGCTGCATTGCCTAGAGAAACCCCGAGACCTAGTAATGTGAATGGTCTAAAATAAGGTGTGTAATGAAAACCAGTTTTATTTAAAAATATATTTAGTGTGAGGAGAAGGGAGAAACCACAGAAGGCTAAATCTATAAACAGATTCGGCTTTTAACATGCATATTAATGTATAGCTGGTATTTTGTATTATCATTTAACATAAAATTGATTTTTGGCTTATGTTGATACATTTAAACTGCTATGTTTGTCTTTTCTGTTACAGTTGGATGAAGTTCAGCAGTCTGTCCAATTATTAGATTCCTTCTCCAGGGAAACCTCTTCACACTTGCAGCAACTATCAACGCAACTTAGTAAGTTTCTGTTCATTTGTGTTGAAAATCAGCCTGTGGTTTATCCAGAAACCTGTATGCTACACACCCCTTATTGATGTGCACTCAACTGAACAATCTACACTTTCCTCTGTAAGGAGAATATTTTGGAATTCTTGTTCCTATTTTGAAGCTATATATATATATATATATATATATATATATATATATATATATATATATATATATATATATATATATATATATATATATATATATATATATAATATAGAAAAAAAAAAAGGCTTCATTATTCCAGCTTCTGCTGATGTATGTTGTCCTCTACTGGGGCTTAATTGAACAATAAGGGGGGGGCAAAAATTGTGTAACTTTCGACATGATGTAGTAATGTTTTGTAATTGTTCTTTCTCTTATATTCACCGACCGACACAGCTCCTCTCTGTAACTAAATGGGTTTGTTGGCCTACTAGGAGAACTAGGCAAAATTGTAACGCAATACGCAGAATTGTCAGTACTGCCCAAGGGGAGGACCCTGTGCTAACAACCCTCCCTGCCTAGACTGTCTCCTCCTGAGAGCATCTTCCCCCTCAGAATTAGAGGAGGATGTGGTGATCACCATGCAGACCCTGCGAGAATTTTGGTGACTGTTGAACCTAAGGAAGTCGGTGATTGTACCGACCCAGCGTCTGGAATACCTAGGTTTACTATTGGACTCCAGGGAAGAGAGAGTCTTTCTCCCTTCAGACAAATTGCAGACTCTCAGATCTGCGGTCAAACTACTGGTGAACCGCAAGTGGTCATCGCTCTGCTTTTGCATGCAAGTACTGGGACTCATGGTGGCCTCCTTCGAGACAGTACCTTATGCCCAGTTCCACACCAGAGTCCTGCAGAAGGAAATTTTGACAAAATGGGACAAATCTCCATTGTCCTTGGATCGGCAGATCCAGGTGAGCCAGCCAGTCGGGGACTCTGATCTGGTGGCTTTGGTCCCCAGTGATTCAGTCCGGAAAATCATTCCTTCCTCTGAAATGGACAGTGATCGCTACAGACGCCAGTCTTAACCGGCTGGGTTGGAGTGATGGGGATTCAGTCGGCACAGGGCCTCTGGTCGACGGAAGAATCCGAGTTGCCGATCAGTCTGCTAGAATTGAGAGCGATCAGGCTGTGTCTTCACACATGGTCGATGTGTCTTCAAGGGCGTCCGATCAGGATACAGTCAGACAACACCACGGCTGTGGCGTACATAAATCACCAAGGGGGAACAAGAAGCTCAGCCGCTGCTCAGGGGGTTGCTCACATACTTTGGTGGGTAGAGCGACACGTTCTGGCCCTGTCGGCCATTTACATCCTGGGGGTGGAAAATTGGCAGGCAGACTATGAGTCGCCAGATGCTGGACCCAGGAGAATGGGCATTGCATCCGGAGATATTCAGGCTGCTGTGCTTGAAATGGGGCACACCAGATGTGGATCTATTGGCCTCCCGTCTCAATCGGAAGGTGCCGAGATTCGTCTCACTGGCGCCTTTCCTCCGCTAAAACTGTTACCATGCCTGCTGCGCAGAGTGGAAGCCGAAGGGGATTCCTGTAATCCTGGTGGCCGCAGATTGGCCTCGGCAACCCTGGTACGCAGACCTGGTGCATCTTGTGGCAGACGCTCCCTGGCGACTGCTGCTGTGGGAGGACCTCCTGTCTCAAGGTCCAATCTTTCACCCTGCTTTACTATCGCTGGCTTTAACGGCATGGCTAATGAGAGCCAGGTGCTGAGGAACCGGGGTTTGTCGGACTCTGTGATTCCAACTATGTTGGCGTGGAAATCTTCTTCACGGAAGATATACCATCGTACCTAGAAGGCCTACATCTCCATGTGTGAGGAGAAAGGATGGCATCCGCATTCCATTTCTATATCCAGGATCCTGCTGTTTCTTCAGCAAGGTGTAGACCAGAAGTTGGCGTTGAGCACCATTAAGGGGCAAATTTCAGCCCTGGCTGTCTTTTTTATTTATTTTTTCCCGGGACCACTGGCGTCTCATTAGTGAGTACCTTTTTGTTCAGGGGGTACGACATGTAGTCTATCCGGTCTGTCCACCGTTGCCTCCATGGTATTTGAACCTGGTGTTGTCGGTGCTTCAAAAGCCACCGTTTTGAGAATATCAGGGAGATTCCCTTGTTGACCCTTTCACAGAAAGTGGTCTTTCTAGTGGCCATCACATCGGCCAGGAGAGTTTTGGAATTGGCGGCCTTGTCCTGCAAGTCTCCTTATCTGGTCATCCACAGGGATAAGGTGGTGTTGCGTCCGCAACCGTCCTTTCTACCGAAGGTGGTCTCGGCTTTTCATATCAATGAGGACATTGTATTACCCTCGTTGTGTCCTAAGCCGAAGCACCCCAAGGAGGTGGCCCTTCACGCTCTCGATGTGGTTAGGGTAAAGTGTATTTGTCTGCCACAGCTCCCTTTCGGAAGTCAGACTCGCTGTTTCGGTGGCTGGTCCAAAGAAGGGTATGGCGGTCTCGTCTGCCACCACTTCTAGGTGGATCAGGCAGATTGTAGTCCGAGCCTATGCCTTGAAGGGGCAGGTGCCCCCCTTTGCAGTCACGGCCCACTCTACAAGAGCAGTCGGAACGTCCTGGGCCTTCCAACACCAAGCGTCGGTCGCTCAGGTGTGTAAGGCGGCGACCTGGTCGTCTGTCCATACATTTACCAAGTTCTACAAGGTGGACATCAGTGCATCGGCTGATGCCTGTTTTGGCCGCAAAGTTTTTGCAGGCGGCCATGTAGTTGCAATTGAGATTTTTATATTATTTTTTTCCTGGTTTTTCAATTAAAAATGCAGTGCTGTTTGTTAATGCACTGTTGCATTACTTCCGCACAAAGGTTGCAGTGTTGATCTCTCCTGTTGAGAATATCCGGTTATATGGCGGTGTGTTTTTCCGTACACTGCTGGGTTTAGTTTCACTAGTTTCCACTTGCCATGGTGGATGAAGTTGTAATGCTGTGTGGTTTTATTTTTTTTTCACCCCTCGTTTGGCACTGCTTGGGGACGTCCCATTTAGTTACAGAGAGGAGCTGTGTTGGTCGGTGAATATAAGAGAAAATAGGATTTTTGTACTCGCCGTAAAATCCTTTTCTCTGTAATTCACCAACCGACACAGCACCCACCCTTCCTTTCTCTACGTTATACTGCTTGTTGACGTACTGAAGCTGCTGGGGCAGCAGGGAGGGATGTTAGCAAAGGGTCTGCCCCCTGGGCGGTACTGACAATTCTGTGTGTTGTTAGCCTACCACTAGGAGAACTAGGCAAACACATTTAGTTAGAGAGGAGCTGTGTCGTTCGGTGAATTACAGAGAAAGGGATTTTACGGTGAATACAAAAATCCTATTTTTTTTTTTTTTTTTTTTTTTTGTGGGGGGTATATGCATAAGGCTTCATGTACAGTGGACTTTTGAAAACCCTTTCTGAACAATGTATCTTGACAGCTAGTAGCTGATATAAAAAAAAAAAAACGTTTCGCCACTTTTAGGGGCGATAATGAGCATTTTAGTTTAGCACCGTTTTTTTTTTTTCTATGGGGAATCATTCCAGACCATTTGCAATGAGTAGACTTTCCAGAGCCCTTGTATATTGTGGGCTGCAAGAGTTGGGCTCTCGCTCTCATTCAGACATGGAGCATTGCCTCCTCTCTCCCGGATTGTCTGACTGACAGTTGCGGGAGCCAATGGTGCCGCTGCTGTGTCTCAGCCAATAGGGAGTGTCCCAGACGGCTTAGACATTTGTGAAGAGATGGGGCTCAGGTAAGTAATGGGGGGGGGGGGGGTGCTGGGGTGGCTACTGTACAAACGTGTGGTTTTTTTTTTTTTTTTTTTTTTTTATGCATAGAATGCATTAAGATTAAAAAAATAAAAATAAAAAAATAAAAAAAACCTTCTGCCTTTACAGCCCCTTTAAGTAGGCCATAGATAGTTTGAATCTTGGCCAGTTCAGTAGTGACTGGCTGAGATTCAATCCATGTATGGCCAGGCTGAATGTACCCAAGTCAATCCATCGATTGACTTGAGTACAACCAGCATGTCAGATTTCTAGCATGCAACTATTGCCAGTGCTTTAGCAGTTGGCTATATTCTGTGTTCTGCCAGCAGGGGCGGCACCCTAACCCCTCTTTTGCCGTGAGAACACAATACCCACAATTCTGCAGGAGGAATTCCCCCATCAACACTGCGTAATCGTTTTAATTGGGGTTATATGCATAAGGTACAGGAAAGAAACTTGCATCACCTAAGGCCTGCAATAGACTGTCTGTCTGAATCTCGGACGGTTTCTGCTAAACTGTCGTGATTTGAACCATATATGGGCAGGTCGAATCAACAAAGTTGATCAACTTGTGTAAAAACACATATAGCCGTTGGCAATAATCGATGTCTTTCCTCTCAGTGGGAGATTAGTGACTCGGCAAGAGGGATTCACTATCTGTGAAAAGGGAATCAAGCAAATTTCTTTCCTGCAAGCCATGTGTTGCACAGTGTATGGCCTGCCTAAAGCCTAGTACACACAAGACTAATGTCGGGCAGCATTGGCTGGTTTAATAGAAACCAGCCCACATTCGGCCCGTGTTTATGGCACCCGACCAAACAAAATCTGGCCGTTCCTGTCGAAGGGTCATGACCGAAAAAGATCTGCTGACCAGAGTATTCTCTCAGGGGGGCCATCATCCTGTCGGCACAAAATAGCACAGCAGGGGAGATCTCTATATTAACATTAGTTTGTTAGTACAGCGCTCTGACGTAAGCTGTCAGTGTTGGTTTTCTTTTTTTCCCCAGTTCAGGCTGCTGGGTTGGACAAAAAAAAGCTAGTAGTGTTTTACGAGGCTTTAGAGTGGTACTAAAGCTTCAAAGTGAGACATGGGGCAGAGTTCCGATCTCCTGCTGATACGGGGGTTTGGGGCCTCTGTTATCTGAAGCTTTCACATGTTGGCTATATTTGCATTTTGCTGGTCTAGGCTTTACAGCTCTCTGGCAAAGAGGAAATGCTGTTCTGTTCTGGGGGTATATGCTTTTTGTTTTCACTTAAAATCATACCAGTTTGCTTTTTTACTTGCTTTTTTACATTGCATGTTAATTTACTGTAAACTTTTTATTTTATTTATTTTTCTCTCCTCCATTTACAGAAACCAAATCTTTTAAGCCAATGGAAGATTCTCCAGTCCGAATGTTTCTAAAAGTTTCTCAAAAATAGGAGACTTTAACAACAGCATGTGACATTTTGAGTTTACAGTGTGCAGAACCAGTTTCTCCTTTTTGTGGGTTGTGCTGCACATTTGAAATGCAGTGGTTTTCCTAGTCTGGGCTGCCTTGTCGTCAAAGGCAACAAGTGGTGGTAATATACCTCCTTGTCGTCAGCTGGCCAGCAGTGTTTGAGACATGAGACCCCTGCCAATTCAAGGTTCTTTTTAAAAGTGTAAAATCTCATTTAAAAGTTGATGCACCCTGGCTTCTGGAGAACAAGTGAGCCTTGCCTGTCAGATTGGTTGTCACTTAAACTGCATTTGAGATTCACAGAATCATACAAGCAGCCCCCCCACATTGTAATCCAGTAGATGACTTGCTGATAGAGAATACTGAGGAGCTTGGGAACATCACCCATTCACATACTTTCTCTGACTTCAGAAAAGCAGACAGTTACTGGTTTTCACTTGAGTGAACCCTACCAACTGGTGGATGGTCATCTAAAATCCTGTTTAAGCTCCCATGAGCATAGCCAGGAGTGTGCATGATTCAGACAGTCTCAGAGCCTAAGTAGACCTAGTGTGATTGGAATATAATCCAAATGTTCTGTTCCATGTAACAAAATGGTATTTATACTTCAGAACTTGTATTGTTAAGAGTTACGTTGTAGCAAATGAATGCAGCTAAAGCATTGAAAACATGTAAAATGCTTCTATTTTTTTTTTCCAGTATGTATATTCATTGTGTTTGTGTAAAAGTATGTATGCATACAAGATGGTGACCTTAGCCTGTAAGGGTAGGGACTGATGCAAATGTGCAGTACATATTATCAGCACCACATGAATGCCTGAAATAAAGTTATTAAACTGTTTTATAGGTAAGTGGTTGTATTCTTATGGTTTATCAGCTTTTCTTTGCAGGCTTTAACATTAAAGCCGTATTAAACCCCAAAACAAATGATTAAATCACAGCTTACCAATTCTTGCATGTAGTGGCTGCATTCATTTTAGGCTTATTTTTTTTTTTTTTTTTTTTTTTCACCTAGCGATCCTGCCAGTAACTGTGTGTGGTGGTGGTAGTGGTTTTATTTTTATTTTTTTATATTTAAACGCCCTTTAACCACTTACGGACCACCTGCTGTCGTTTTTTACAGTGCCACTTTTGAAGAGAAATATCTTTGTTATGGCAGCGGGCGGTCCGCTTTCAGATAAATTTGGTCTCTTCAGCGGATTCGCCGTGAGATCACTTTTATCGGCGGTGGGAGAGAGCCCCCTCCCGCTGCGCTCCGGTGCCCTCCGCCAATTACCGGAGGCGACCAGGCCCTTTCTCCTCTGTGGGCGTAAGCAAAGTCAAAACATCACTTCTGTTCATAGTTCTTTAAAGGCACTTTTCTTAAAAAAAAAAAAAAAAATTCTTAACGTGCCAAGCTCACATCCATACGTGAGTAGTGCCCGCATATGAAAACTGTGTTTAAACCACACGTGAGGTATCGCTGTGATCTTTAGAGCGAGAGCAATAATTCTAGCTCTAGACCTCCTGTCACTCAAAATGTGCAACCTGTACAGTTTATTTTATTTTTTTTTTTTTTTTGTGTTTAAACCTTGTCTTTGGAGATTTTTAATAATTTTACGCCAATCCATGAGCGGCGCAATTTTGAAGCGTGACATGTTGGGTATTTAATCTGCGTAACATTATCTTTCACAATATAAACAAACTGGACTGACTTCACAGTTTATTTAAAAAAGTGTTTTTTTTTTTTTTTTTTTTTCCAAAAGTGTATTGTAACGACCGCCATTTTATTCTCTAGCGTGTTAGAAAAAATTATAGATTTGTTTTTCTAGCAAAAAAAACGTAACTTTTTAAACACCAAATCTCCAGAGGTTTGGTCCTTAAGTGGTTAACAGACCAAGCTGTCCAGACAATGTAGCACTTATGACAAACCATTTACCATTGATGGTGCTTGTAATGGTCCGTTTTTTTTATTTTTATTTTTTTTTATTTATGTAAACCTTTATCCTCAAAGGGGAAAAAAAAAAAACTACTGTAACTGCTTTAAATGTTAGCTGGAGTTTCAATTTGTTAGTGAAGTCCATCTATATCCTGCTAGTCTACCTAACGCTACCATCCCTCCAGACTGCCAAATCTCCTGTCCAAGGTGTCTGCTTTGATACTTTATTCAGAATGCAGACACCTAAGACGGGAAGTGTTACTAGCTGGAACAGATGACATAAAGGGGGGGAGGGGAGCCTATTTAAAACAAAAACAAAATACTTTTTGCATCCACCACATCTAAGCAATTGGTAAGTTGCAATATTTAAATTTTTGGTTTTAATACTGCTTTTAAGCTGATGGTGAGAAAATGTAAAGGGGGAAACGGGGTTGATTATCAAACCCTTCACACCCCATTGCCCTTTAGAATGTAATTTTTATAATTCGTGCTTTAATTTAATTTAACTTTTTTTTTTTTTTTTTGTCATGAAGGGTGAAAAATTGCAAATAAAAGCAACAATGGCTAAAAAAAAAAAAAAAAAAAAAAAAAGACTTTTTTTTTTTTTTTTTTTACTTGGACCATGTACTGTAACTTGCCTCAATTGCTGCCATTTATATTGGAACTTGATCCAAAAATGGGCATAACTATGTGGCTTTCCATACTTGATAATCAGATCATATATCTGTAGCTGAGTGTATCTCAACTGCTGAACTTCTATTATCACTTCTGAAATCCATTTCTCCCAAAGTCATGACGTTTGGGTCCTGGTGGAAAATCTTTCTATGCACCCTCGTTTACAAAAGGTTATTTATGCCAATTGGCCTCATCCAGAGGAGGTGTGGTTGCCACCAAAACGAATCGTAGTACCCCGTTGAGAAGTTCTCAAATAGCTGGGTCTACCACCAGAAAACCCACTTATTTCCTATCTGAATAAGACTGACGGTCCCAATGGATGGGGTCCTGGTCTTCAAAAGACACTACAAATAAAAAAAATAAAATAAAGTCTCAAATTTCTTAAGTCATCTTTCTCTCTAGTGGGGGAAGCGCTGCAGCCAGCAGGTTAGTAGTCTGCCATCCGCTCAAAATATATGCTTCTTTACAGGGAATCTGATTGATTCACAGGAGACGTACCTGTCCCTACATTCTCAGGTAGAGTCCCTGAAGTCTACGTAGTCCCTTGGTTCATTTCTGCATGAGGGAGTTGGGGAAGACGATGGCTTCATTCAATTTGGTTTTGTTTTCCCAGTTCCACTCCTCTAGGGAGTTACAACTCCATATTCTGTCAAGTGCAAAACAATCTCGCCAGAACTTTAAAGTAAATAAGCCTTGTAGCACTATTGGGTTTATTTCAACCAGCAGCATAAATGGAAACGATGACTCTAAACCACAACGTGTCTCTTTGGCAATATTTAAATATTATTACTATTCACAAATCTATCTAAATCTGTGTTAGTGAGCACGTCTCCTTTGCCGAGATAATCCAGCCACCTCACAGGTGTGGCATATCAAGATGCTAATTTGACAGCATGATTATTGCACAGGTATGCCATAGGCTGGGCGAAATCAAAGGCCACTGGCATTTTTTATTTATTTTTTACTAGTAATGGCGGAGATCTATGGGATTGCGGTGGACAGATCACTTTATTTTTTCTGCTGCTGTGGTGGGCAAAACTTTTTTTTTAATTTTATTTTTTTTTTTTTTTTTTGTCTGTCTTTTTGACTTTCTTTCCTACTCTGTCCAAAAACAAAACAAAAGCTTGGGCTTTGTGCACACTTTAATGTATCAAATATAAAGACACATTGATGCAGCTTTTGTATCTGCCTGGAGTTCAGCTTTAATAGATGCAAGGTAGGGTGGTACCTGAAGCGGAATGTTTTTCTTATTCTGCAGCTTTCCCCCAGGTACCAAAAGAAATATGGAGTAGCAGAGTGAAGATCTTGTTCCTGCTGCCAAGGTTGTTAAAACAACAAATCTTTAAGTCATGTAGAATACCAAGTAATGTTGCTCATGAAAGTATAATTCAGGTAGAGCTTGGGTCCGTGATATTTTTATTTATGAATATTATTGAACTGTGTGTGTGTCCCTGGAGAGAGCTCCAGTCCTGGAGTGCCAATAAGTGGACTATATTATCGTATGTGCTTTCAATAAGAATCCTATTTATTTGAATTTTTTTATTTTTTTCTTATATATGGAGCTTTTTACACAAAACTGATTTGAAGGTTTATTGTATTATGTTTATCACTTTGAAATATAGGTTACATAAACCAGTGAGGCTTAATGAGGAAAAAAAAATAGCTGTGTTGTCTTAAGTCACCTGTAAAATGTTATTTTATAATGGGCATTTGCTATGGGTGGCTTTTTGTTCTAGATTGTATCTGTGTACCCCAATATTCTATGCTATTGGCCTGACTAAAATGTAAGTTTTGAAAGCCAGCTTTGCTCAAATTTTGTTTTTAGTTCTGGATGGATGCCAGTAGGTTAACCACTTGACCCTCAGGTCTTTTGTGGTGCTTTGTTTACATGTAAAGTCTCAAATGCTAGTGTGTGTGTGTGTGTGTGTGTGTGTGTGTGTCCGTCCGTCCTTCTTCTTCCCTTTTTATTTTTTTTTTTTTATTTTTTCCCTCCTTCTGGTAGGGCTGAACAAAAAACGACCGTACAGCTGCACCAACTATCTCACAATAGGACAGCTATTTTCGTCTTGCTGTCATATTTTATGTTCTGACAGGAAGAGGCCCCCTGCCTGAGACTAAGTGTGCTGATTGGGAGCCGATTGCCAGACCTTTTTTGGACCGACTCCAGTACACATGGGCCGAATGTCAACAGTTTTTATATTGAACTGGCTGATGCCATCTGCCATTTAGCCTGTGTACTAGGCTTTACAATCAGTATTTTTATTTCTTTATATATACATTTTTTTTTATTTTTTCTCTCTGAGGCCCTATAGCAGGGATATGCGATTAGCGGATCTCCAGCTGTTGCAAAACTACAAGCCTCATCATGCCTCTGGGTGTCATGCTTGTGGCTGTCAGTCTTGCTATGCCTCATGGGATTTGTAGTTCTGCAACAGCTGGAGGTCCGCTAATTGCATATCCCTGTCCTATAGCATAAATTGGGTTTTGCTAATTTTTTTTTCATGTGACTTGGGATTTCTGCAGTGGCTTTTCAAACGCAATGTATTTTTTTAAAAATACTATTTTGGATTTTAATGCATAACCCAATATTTTTGTAAAATATAAACAATGATGTTACGCTAAGTAGATACCAAACACGCCATGCTTTAAAATTGCACTCGCTCAATGGCAACAAGCAATGTCAATTCTACTATTCATAGGTGATGCTATAAAAGCCTTTGCTGGTTACCACTTTATATTTACATAGGATGTCTTATTGATGTGTGCATTAGCCTTTGTATGGTGGAGGGAGGGACACTCTAAGAAAAAATAGTTATCAATTTTATTGCCTGTCAAAAGAATGCAAACCTCCCATATGACAGGTAGTCTATATGGAGACAGATGCAGACCCCAGCTCCCTCCTCTACCCTTAAAAGCGTGTGATCAAATGCTTTTCATTTTTAAAAATATTTTACATCCAGGTAAAGTGGAAGTGATGTCAGGTCATTGCTTACGATAATCATAGCCAAAAAAAAAAGGAGATCTAGTCTTTATTCGGCTCTATGATCACTCCTGCTTGTAAAAACAATCCAGTGGATAGTTAGCTACTAGGATTGGTTTTACAAGAGAGCTGGCGGTCGCCTCTAGAAAACAGTGGAAAGAACAGAATAATGTAGATATTGTAGCTATTTTGATCAGGTGTTTCCAGAGAAGATTACTGCTCATGCTACAACGATCAATAATATTTTAAGACAATTGTGCACTTCTAACCTGGTAACAGCCTGAGGAAGGTTCATGTGCAAAAAGATGTGACTTGATGAGTTTGGTAAGGAAGATCTCGAGTGGTTTGTTATGAGAGCCCTGAGCGCCATTGGGATAAAATTAAACACGCCTGCAAGCCTGATCTTCAACATCATTACGTGAGTGCACTGATGATCTTTTGAATAAATGGGCATAAATTCCCACAGATAACGCCTCGTGTTGAAAATTTACCCAGATGAGTGGAATCTGTTAAAGCTGGAGAGGGGCAACTCTATATTAATGGTTTTGAAAACTTGTACCCTGTTTCCCCGATAGTAAGACACCCCCGATTGTAAGACGTATCGGGAGTTTCAGAGGGGTCGGCTAATATAAGCCGTACCCCGAAAGTAAGACATATGTCTTACTTTCGGGGAAACACGGGGGTATTGCCGCCTCCCTCTCATCTAGCTGCGCGCCGCCTCCTGCCCACGTCCGCACCGCCCCCCTCTCCATACGTCGCCACGTCTGCCATTTCCCTCTGATCTTAATGAGCGCCGCCTCCTACCCACGCCTGAGC
The DNA here is from genome assembly GCF_037356315.1 of Lithobates pipiens. Lineage (NCBI taxonomy): Eukaryota > Metazoa > Chordata > Amphibia > Anura > Ranidae > Lithobates > Lithobates pipiens. Next base: position 569,585,708 of record NW_027507903.1, read on the forward strand.
CGTCCCCCTCTCCATACGTCACTGCGCCGTCCCCTGCACTTGTCACTGCCGCCTCCTGCTTAAAATACGGTAATGCACACAGTATTAATCATACATCAGTAAAACATACACACTGGCATACTGGGGTATCATCTGCTGTATGTAACCCAGTGGGTATCAGCAGGTGTCACACTGGATTAAATACAGCAGGTGGTACTGTATCACACATAAATCTGTTTTATCTTCCAGTATTCCACTGTTCGTTCTTACCATTTTTCATTGTTTTACATGTTATGCAATGTTGTAACAAGACATTCTTGGCACTTCCTTTTATAAAACTGTTTTGTGGTGAATACAATACTGTTCAGGTTGTTAATAAATGTTAATTTTATGGTTAAAACAAAAAATTAGACAATTTTTTTCCAATATAAGACATACCCCGAAAGTAAGACATAGTGGGGCTTTTGGGGATAAAAAGAAAGTAAGACACTGTCTTACTTTCGGGGAAACACGGTATGTGAAGGTTATTTGACCACAAGCCTTTTGCCATATAGTGTGCATCTCTACAATCCACTGGTGAGATTTGTCTACAACCCCTTTTGTAAGACCATTACACAACTACTGTACATAATTATCTGTAGCTTTTGAGCTGGGTTCTCCAGTTATTTATGCTACATGCATTGACCTTGAAAAAAATGGATGGAATTGGTAATTCACAAGCCCCATAATCAGATTTTCTATTTATTTTTTTTCTTGAGCTTTACCAAAACCATATAATATGAGGTCAAACCTTAGGAGTTTCAATCTGTATGCAATCAGGCAGGTCCTTGCACAACGCGGTTACATGGTTTTGGTAAATCTGAAGACAAAAATCAGCAGAAAATCTGATAGTGTGTATGGGGCTTTAGGGAGGGTGGAGCACCTTATTTATGAAGTTCCTAAGATGTATGGAAAAAAAAAAAAGTCCTATGAAGAGAACTAGAATTGTTGAAATTGTGCCCAAAAAAGAGAAGCAATAGGACCATGGCTAGGCACCTGTTGAGAGGTAGAGATCTACCTGAACACTGTGAAAGGTCAAAGATCACCAAGGTTTATTGCCTTCACTTTTTTTTTAAACTAGCAAGGCGTAAGGAAAACTTAGAAAAATATAATCAAACAAATGTCACTGTAAAAATATAAACTGGACAGTGTCAGTAGAGCGGTGAATGGTAGCTGTAGTTTTAAATTTTTTTTTTTTTTTTTTAAAGCAGCCCTTTAGGGGGGCTTTGGTAATGTATAGCAAGGGTCTAAACAAGTCGCTTATGATGAAATATCAAGGGGCTAAAGTCCCTAATGGGGAAATATCAAGAGTCGAAACAAGACCCTGATGTCTCACTTTTGAGACAGAGAAAGGAGATTGAGGACTTTGTCCTCCAATCTCCACAGCCTCAGCTGTACGGAATTAATGTACAGTAAGAGCTCTGCGCTGTCTCCCATGTTTCTGAACAAACTGAACCATAGTAATACTGATTCCTATGCTTCGGTTATGAATGAACACATTGGTATCACTGCCAGCAGCCTATCAAAATTAAGGAGAGACAAAAATTCACTTTGACTTCGGTGGTACTCCTGTATGAGAATGTATGCTCCAAATGCAGAAAGTCCACATTCACCCCCTTTGTTATGAAGCCCATAAAAAGCTCTGGTGCAACCAATTACCTTCAGAAGTCCCATAATTTTGTGAAATGATGTCCACCTGTGTGCAATTTAAGTGTCACATGCTCTGTCATTATATATACACACCTTTTTGAAAGGCCCCAGAGGCTGCAACACCTAAGCAAGAGGCACCACTAACCAAACACTGCCATGAAGACCAAGGAACTATCCAAACAAGTAAGGGACAATGTTGTTAAGGACAAGTAAGGGTTGGGTTGTAAAAAAATATCCAAATCTTTGATGAACCCCAAGGGCACCATCAAATATAACCAAAGGGAAAGAACATGGCACAACAGCAAGCCTGCCAAGAGACGGCTGCACACCAAAACTCACAGACCAGGCAAGGAGGGCATTAATCAGAGAGACAGCACAGAGACCTAAGGTGACCCTGGAGGAGCTGCAGAGTTCCACAACAGAGACTGGAGTATCTGTACATAGGACGACAATAAGCCGTACATTCCATAGGGTTGGGCTTTATGGCAGAGTGGCCAGAAGAAAGACATTTCTTTCAGCAAAAAACAAATGGCACGTTTTGAGTTTGTGAAAAGGCATGTGGGAGACTCCCAAAATGTATGGAGGAAGGTGCTCTGGTCTGATGAGGCAAAAATTGAACTTTTTGGCCATCAAAGAAAACTCTATGTCTGGCGCAAATCCAACACATCACATGACCCAAAGAACACCATCCACAGTGAAACATGGTGGTGGCAGCATCGTGCTGTGGGGATGTTTTTCAGCAGTCGGGACTGGGAAACTGGTCAGAGTTGAGGGAAAGATGGATGGTGCTAAATACAGGGATATTCCTGAGCAAAACCTCTACCACTCTGTGTGTGAATTGAGGCTAGGACGGAGGTTCACCTTACAGCAGGGCAATGACCCCAAATACACTGCTAAAGAAACACTTGAGTGGTTTAAGGGGAAACATGTAAATGTATTGGAATGGCCTAGTCAAAGCCCAGACCTCAATCCAATAGAAAATCTGTGGTCAGACTTAAATATTGCTGTTCACAAGTGCAAACCATCCAACTTGCAAGGAGGAATGGGCAGAAATCCCAGCGGTAAGATGTGGCAAACTCATAGAGACTTATCCAAAGCGGGGCTGAATAGTTATGCACATTGACTTTTTCTGTTATTTTGTTCTATTTGTTGTTTGCTTCACAATAAAAAAAAAATCTTCAAAGTTGTGGGCATGTTCTGTAAATTTAAATGATGCAAATCCTCAAATTTTAATTCCAGGTTGTAAGGCAACAAAACACAAAAAATGCCAAGGGGGGGGGGGTGAATACTTTTGCAAGGCACTGTATAGCATATGTGGTGTCAGCATCCAGATGCTCCATCCTACTTGTTTCATCACTGTAAGATGTCCTCAGAAAACCTAAAGATGCCCTGTTGTGAAATGCGTAGGTAGGAGTTTCCAGATGCTGACATCATACAGACACCAGTGGAAATACAACCCTGCAATAGGGGTCAATTAAAGGAGTTGTAAAGGCAGAAGATTGTTTGTTTATCTTAATGCATTCTATGCATTAAGATAAAAAGCCTTCTGTGTGTAGCAGCCTCCTCAGTACCCCCTAATACTTACCTGAGCCCCCTCTCTGACCAGTGATGTCCACAATTCCCTCAGCTGTCTGGCACGCTCCTTCTAATTGGTTGAGATACAGCAGCAGCGCCATTGGCTCCTGCTGCTGTCAATTAAGGTCAGTTAGCCCATCAGGAAAGAGAGGGGGCGGGGCCGAATGGCAGCTCCATGTCTAAATGGACACATGGAGCTGCAGCTTGGCTCGGGTGCCCCATAGCAAGCTGCTTGCTGTGGAGGGCACTTAATAGGAGTGAGGGGCCAGGAGCAGAAAAGAGGAACACAAGAAGAGGATCGGGGCTGCTTTATACAAAACCAACTGCACAGAGCAGGTAAGTATACCATGTTTGTTATATTTAACCAAAAAAATGGGAGGTCAGTATTACTTTAAGGTATGAAACCTTCTGCATGCAGCCAATGGCTCCCACTGCTGTCAATTACAGCCAGTGAGGGAGCAGGGGACGGGGTCAAGCTGTGCTCTGTGTGTCAATAGAGCGGCGTTCAGGTGCGAGCACTCAGATACAAGTGCCCCCATATCATACAGCTTGCTATGAGGTCCCTCAGCAGAGGGGAGAGGCCACTAGTGCTGGCAAGGGACCCTAAAGGAGGAGGATCGGGGGCTTCTCTGTGCAAAATGATCGCACAGAATAGGTATAAAATGTTTATGTTTATTTTTTGAAAAATTACTTTAGTATCACTTTAAAATGAATTTACAGTAAAAGCTGAGCTAACTAGCATCTTGTGTATTTACTGCAGTGCTAGTAGTAATACTCCTTGAATCACTCCACCAACAGAAAGTTGAACCTTAAAGCGGAGGTCCGCCCACCACTGCAAAAATGAAAAGCCAGCAGCTGCACAACTGCTGACTATTAATAATAGGACACTTACCTGTCCTGGAGTCCAGCGATGTCGGCACTGTAGCTGATTTTTCCATCAGCTGTCTGGTGCTGCCGCCTCCATTGCGAATAAGGGAACATGCAACATATGTGATTTTAAAAAGGTATATTTTAGGTGTATTATACTTTACAACGTGCAGCTCCTCACTGTAAATAATTTGATTATTCAGATTTGTTTATTTCTTTATTTCATGTGCGGGAGTCTGGGGCCTCTGTTGGTTCCTTTACCTTTCTAAAATCACAGATTTAGATTGTACTATACTCATGCTTACACTGACTTCTATGCTTTTAAGGTTCAACTTTCTGTTGGTGAAGTGAAGAAGCTACATGTTTAAAACTTTTATTTAAGTTACAGTAGCGGAAGATATATAATTGTATTCAAGGAGCAGCACTGCAGTATTTAAATACATAAGATGCTAGTGCAGTTACCACCATTTTATCCCAGCAACTGGAGAGGTTCACAATCTCCTCTCCCTACCAGACATGGCACACATTTTTTTACTGTAAATCCATTTTAAAGGGATACTAAAGTCATTAAAAAACAAACATGTCACATACCCTGTTTCCTCAAAAATAAGACCTAGTGTGATTGTCGGTGATGGCTGCAATATAAGCCCTACCCCTCAAATAAGCCCTAGTTAAAGTCCTTGTAGGTCTTATTTTCAGGGAAGGGCTTATTTGGGGGGTAGGGCTTATATTGCAGCCATCACCGACAATCACACTAGGTCTTATTTTCAGGGAAACTGTATATTCTGTGCATTGATTTTGCACAGAGAAGCCCCGATCCTCCTCTTGGGTCCCCTGCCAGCACTAGTGGCCTCTCCCCCCTGCTGAGTGCCATCATAGCAAGATGCGGGCTCACACCTGAACCCTGCTCCATTGACACACAGAGCACAGCTTGACCCCACCCCCTGCACCCTCACTGGCTGTAATTGACAGCAGTGGGAGCCAATGGCTCCCACTGCTGTCTTTAAGCCAATGAGGAGTGAGAGAGAGAGAGCCTGTGCTCTCGTGCACATCACTGGATCGAGATTGGGCTCAGGTAAGTATGGGGAGGGGGGGGGGGCAAGGGGTGAATCTGCATGCAGAAGGTTTCATACCTTACTTAAAGTAATACTGAACTCTCTTTTTTTTTTTTTGGTTAAAAATAACAAACGTTATACTTACCTGCTCTGTGCAGTAGTATTGCACAGAGCAGCCTGGATCCTCCTCTTCTCGGATAATTTTGCCCTCCTGCTGAGTGCCCTTACAGCAAGCAGCTTGCTCGGGGGCACCCAAGCTGTTGCTCTGTGTGTCCATTCAGACAAAACCATGGCTCGGCCCCACCCACTATCCCACCTCATTGGCTCACTGGCAGCACCGGGAGCCAATAGCACCGCCCCCCCCCCCTCCCCCGCTGTCTCAGCCAATGAAGAGGGAGAGTCCCGAACAGCAGAGTCCCTCGTGCAGCATCGCTGGATCGAGACGGGGCTCAGGTAAGTATGAGGGGGGGCTGCTGCACACAGAAGGTTTTTTATCTTAATGCATAGAATGCATTATGGTAAAAAAAAAAAAATCTTCTACCTTGAGATGCACTTTAAAGGATAAGTTCGTCTTTACAAAAAGAATAATAAATGCAAAAAAAATATGCATGTAAAAAAAATATGTATTTAATATTTCTTTTGTAATGGACCTATAAAGCATTGCACCCAGGATCAGCAGATTGTGGGTGTAATGCCATGGTCGTGCAGACCGTCTGTGTATCTGTTTGTCCGTACCTTCGATAGAGCCATGCAGTTACACTGTGACAGTAATGCCCTGTACACACGCTCGGACTTTCCGACGGAAAATGTGCGATCGGATTGTGTTGTCGGGAAAATCCGATTGTGTGTGGGCTCCATCGGACTTTTTCCGTCAGAATTTCCGACACAACGTTTGAGAGCAGGATCTAAAATTTTCCGACAACACAATCCGATCGTTTAAATTCCGATCGTGTGTAGACAATTCTGATGGACAAAGTGCCACGCATGCTCAGAATAAATTACGAGACAAAAGCTATTGGTTACTGGCCCGTTTATAGTCCCGTTGTACGTGTTGTATGTCACCGCGTTCAGATCGAATTTTCCGACAACTTTGTGGGACCGTGTGTATGTAAAACAAGTTTGGGCCAAAATACAGGGAGAATCCCTGCTACCTGTCAGAACAGGGGAGTGGGGGCAAGGTTATTTGTAACATGTTGCATGTTACGCCCTGAATATGGGTGTAACATGTTACAAAAGATGAACTTATCCTTTCATTTCATGAATGGGCACACTTGAAAACTATAGGAAGAATTTGGATATATTTGTACTGCATCAACACCTACCTGTACTTTTGTACTGAAAGCATGCTTTACGCAGCTTTTTGAAAGTCTTTTCAGTTCCTTTCAGATCCAGTTCAAGGATGTTAAACAGATTGTAATGAGAGTTACTGCTGTCATTTTAAACAAGCTGTTACCAGGCTATCACTTCAGCACTATGTGAAGCTTGTTGAAAGCCTGCTAGTAGCTTATTTAAAGTGACAGTCAGAAGTCCCATTAAGAACTGTGTTTATAGGAACTGTGATGTGAAATTAATGGAGGCTTCCATTACTGCCCTCCTTATTTGAGAATGCTAGTTCCTTGGCTGTCATTGTGATGCTTTGACTGCTAACTGAATTGCTGATGTAGCAAAAGTATAGAGATAGTAAAAAAAGGTAGTTCTGACGCTTTTCTGGCACTCATTGAAAACATAGCAAAGTCATAGACAGCCAGGAATCTAGCATTTTCAGAAGTTACGCAATAACAGCCCTCATATGTCTCTTATGACAGAGTCACTTTAACATCTCCAAATGAGAGCTGAAAGGTGCTTAACCACATAAGAACCGCCTCACGCTGATATACGTCAGCGGCGCACTCGTGACTCGGTCCTGAGCTCCGTGACCGTGGGACCCAATCGCCGTCGGTGTCCCGCGATCGGGTCACAGAGCTGAAGAACGGGGAGAGGTAAGTGTAAACAAACCTCCCCGTGCTTTCTAGTGAGCCTGTCACTGATCGTCTGTTCCCTGCCATAGGGAACGACGATCAGTGATGTCACATGCCAAGCCACGCCCCCTACAATAAAAAAAACACACATTAGGTCACACTTAACCCCTACAGTGCCCCCTAGTGTTAACCCCTTCACTGCCAGCAAAATGTTTACAGTAAGTGCATTTTTAATCGCACTGTTCTCTGCATTAATGCCAATGGTCTCAAAAATGTGTCAAAATTGTCCAACATGTCCGCCATAATGTCGCAGTCACAATAAAAAATCGCTGATCACCGCCATTACTAGTAAAAAAAATTATTAATAAAAATGCCATAAAACTATCCCCTATTTTGTAGACGCTATAACTTTTGCGCAAACCAATCAATAAACGCTTATTGCGATTTTTTTTTTTTCTACCAAAAATATGTAGAAGAATACGTATCGGCCTAAACTGAGGAAATTTTTTTTTATATATATATATATATATATATATATATATTTTATTTTTTTTGGGGGATATTTATTATAGCAAAAAGTGATAAATATTGAATTTTTTTCAAAATTATCGCTCTATTTTTGTTTATAGCGCAAGAAATAAAAACCACAGAGGTGATCAAACACCACCAAAAGAAAGCTCTATTTGTGGGGAAAAAAAGGACACCAATTTTGTTTGGGAGCCACGTCGCACGACCGCGCAATTGTCAGTTAAAGCGACGCAGTGCCGAATCGCAAAAAGGGGCTTGGTCCTTTAGCTGGAAAATGGTCCAGGGCTTAAGTGGTTAAACCCTTTCTTGTAATGGGAGGTCATTGGTGCCTGGATGACCAGATTTAGCAGTGTTAGTGTTGATTAGTCAGTTATTATCAAGTTACTTTTATGTGGTTTTAGAAATAAATACAGAAACAAAATTAGAAGCATACAATAATGCACACAAAATAAGCAGGGGGACCCTAATTTCGTTTTTGTCTTGAAACATTTCATTAGGTTATAGAAATAAATAAAGAAAAACACGAGGAATGCAATAACGTAGACAAAATTACCAAGGAAAATATGTCTACCTAAACAATTTTACCTTAATGTGCCTACCTAAATATTTTTTTAGATTTCATAAAAGACATATAGGGCTTCTATTTGGTATACTGTTATAGTAAGTAATAGTCCACTTTAATTTGTTAATAGACTGAAAAAAAGCACAATCTATTTTTATGCTGTAATTGTGTCTTATCATTACAGTATTAAACAGAGGCTTTATCTGACCTCAACAAGCTGCCAGGTTTGTATGTAAACAACTCAAAACAAACAAAATGACCTTATTTTATATTTGCCTCTAAAATAGTCTTCAGTGCGAATATAAAGAAATTCCTTATTTTCTTTTTTCCAAAATAAACCACTTTATACCGCTCCTCCAAATTTTGGGGGATAGCACTATAGCCTATTCACAAACATATAAAAAAAAGAGGATTTTTTTCCACCTCAGGGTACGCCTAAGAGAAGGGGCAACCCAAGGTGGCAAAGGTGGCTACTTTAGTATTAATGGGCAAATAAAGAGTTGGAAACTAAATAAATCCAAAAAGTTTATTAAGTTACTAAAATTTATACATGTAATATTGGCTTAGCCCAATGGCTTACTAAAAGTACTCTTATCCTGCTCTACCTATACATTTCATAAATACCCCACAATACTAATCCTACTACGCTACTTCCTATATACACCAACATCAAACAATAGACATACATACAACAAATAATGGACGAGGCGCCTCTATCGCTGCGCATGTGCCGATAGCCACTAATGCACAAATCTTTATGCTAAATAGTCAAAAATGATAATACTTATCAATAATAGGGCTAAGCCACAGCACATGCGCAGCCCCTAGGGTTGTGGAATCTATGGTTGGATCAAGATTTCCTGCTAAACCGGTCACCTTGCTCTATAACTTTAGCAATTGGAACTCTGCACTCATTCTGGGGTTGCGTTCAAAAAAGTTCATATATTTTTTTCTGCGAAAGTTTATGAATCCGTGTTTTTTCTATTATCATGTATCATTTGAATATTCTTTCCCGGCAGACAATATTCACGGTAAGTGTACTCCAATTTGTTATTCTCTCATCAATCAAGATTAGCTGTCAGTGGAGTAAAGTCATCTACCATCGGTATCCCATCAATAATAATCAAACTAAAGTCCTTATTAAACGCAATGGTGTTATCCAAACATCAAATAAACACCATGTAATAGAGTAATTGTCACCGTCCTCTTCATATGATGCTTTCCATACCGCTGCAGTACATCACTTTATTTCTACCTACCAGGCAGGTGTGTGTTGTTAGTCCATGGTTTACATTACCCTTCCTTTTATGTCTCCGGACCAAGGTATGTTAATTGTGGTTGATTCCGCATCAGAAGGGACTCGTGATCCGATGGTACCAATAGTTTTGTATTCCGTTAACTTGTCCGATGGTATGTTATGAATCATTCGGTTAAGGTTGTAGTGTCTACACCTTTGCTTTGTGCAGTCCATTTGGCGCTTCACCCTCTGTAAGCCGCTTGCCGCTGTTAGGTTGTAATCCGCTCATCCAATTGGAAGTGACCCATTAGAGGCGCAACGTCCGTGCTTACGTCGACGCGTTTCGTAACGTTACGTTGCTTCGACTGGACGTGGAGGACACGGATTACCGTCACTTCCTTATAGTACAACGTGACGTCATCGCTCCTCCTCTAACAACATGTTTTTTTTGTATGTATTTAAAAAAAAAGGAAAGGAGCATAATAAGCAACATAATAGTTCGAGTTGAAGTCTCTCTTATGTGAGTTGCAAACATAGGAGTAGTTGTATATCTTTGCCCTTGTACACACGGTCGGAGATTCCGACAACCCAATCCGTCTGATTTTGTCCGACGGATTTTGTCCGACGGATTTTGTCCTAAACTGTTGTATACACACGGTCGGACAAAGTTGTTGGAAAATTCGACATGATGACGTTATTTCGTTACGACGGGACTACGTTCAGGCTAGTAGCCAATAGCTTTGGTGTAGGAATTTGATCTGAGCACGCGTGGCACTTTGTCCGATCGGAATTCTCTACACATGAGCATTTTGTTGTAAAATATTTCCGGCAAGTTGGAAAAGTTGGTCCGACGGATATTCCGACGGAAACGGTCCGATGCAGACCACACACAGTCGGAATATCCGACAAAACATTCCGATCGGACACATTCCGACGAAATCTCCGACCGTGTGTACAAGGGCTTTATATATATTTTCACATCCACTGATACGTTTACTTAATAATTGGACAAAAACGTAGACAAAACATGCATAGTAAACAAACCTGACAGCTTGCTTGGTTTCAAGCTGTAGTAATGATCGCATGATCGGGAACCATGCTGATTGCCAACAGCCAACCCCATAGACCGGAAGTGGTCAAAAGAGACTGGAGGGGATCAGCAATACTAAATGTAAAAATGGACCCTCGCGCCACTAAGTGCTAAAAGTGAAAATATATCTAAATACGTGTAAAAAATAGAGAATATACCAATAAAAAAATATATAAAATAAACAGTGAAGTGATACAAAAGTGCAAGTGCTACTAAATAATACAAAATTGCAGCGGGACAAAATAGTAAACACAAACTATCACATCAAATAAATAAAGTAAAGAGTCCTGCGCAAATCGTGCCACTGAAAAAATTGATAATGAATATAAAAATATAGAAACAGTCAATGAAAAAGTCAAAATTCACACACCGATGAGTGAGGATATATAGTGAAAAAAACGAGAGAAAGAACGGGACCAAATGTTCCAAAATTCACAAATCCAGGCTCTCAGAACTCTCACCTCAAGATGAAATAGGCAAGCAAATGAAAATAACCCCAGAAACTTCTCCTTTGCTTCTCTGTATAAAGCTACCAAGGAATTGCGGATAAAGCATGTAATATATACTTCTGCCACTAGAGGGCCATTTCCAGCTCTTAGATGTTGTACTGCAGATAAAAGCTTCTATTTCTCTAGTCGTCTGTCCAGGACAGCACTAGAGAGAGATAGGCTCCACCTCCAGAGGCAGGAAACACAAACCAGATCTTTAAAGGGTGGTCTCCGTCCCTTCCCCTTCAGTCTTTGTGTTTCCTCCACCGGAGGAGGAGGCTGGATCAGGAGCTCCCCTTCCCCTGACGGTGGGATAGCCCATAAGAGACGGGGAAGGAGTTCGGATTACCTGTTGGTAAGCGGACGTTTTTGAAGTCCTCCGGTCGGGTTGACTGCAGCTTCGAACCGGCGTTCTCCTTCTGAAGCCCGGGGAGGGCGTTCGTTTCCCCGCCTGACAATAGGTTCTAAATTGGGTGCGAAGTCAGGCGGGGGGCGGGCACAGGCTTCGAGTTCCGGCCTGTGCATCACAGGAGGAGGATAGAGGACTTCCGGCAATCCACTACCGGTTCCGGGTCGCGCGGCGAGCGTGGACGTTCGGGACCTTGGCGGCTATTATAAAAAGCCACAGCCACGAGGCGTTCGCGCTGCATCGCTTTATCGCCATTACGAAGGGAAGCCTCCAGGCGGTTAAGCGCGTGCTTCAAGCGTTCGTGCTGCATCGCTTTATCGCCATTACGAGGGGAAGCCTCCAGGCGTGTTCTGAACGAAATGGATGCAGTGGAGAGTGGCAGTGGAGCCGAACCAGCTCAGGTAGGCAAACACAGAGGTGTCTTGTACCTACAGGGCTGGGAGAGAGGGGGGGGGAGTAATGGACTAATCAATGCATAGGCATTTTGAAATGGTCCAGGTGTATTTTTCCTCCCTCCCTCTCTCTCAAACAGGATCCGGACTAAAGAGTCTTGCGAATCCTGTTAGCGGTTGGTGGGGTGCACATAGGTGTTTGGTGAAGGCGTCCTATTTTGCTAAAGGTTTCGCTGACGTTGGCTTGTCTGTTTTTTCCCTTCCTTCTTCTCTCCTTCTCTTGCCTTAGGCTCTGCCCAAAGAACCAGAGAGGTCAGGGGGGAAGAAGAGATGTCCTTCATGTATGACTAAATTAAAAGAAGGATGGTCTAAGCCCCTTTGTAAACCATGCATAGACAAATTGGTCTATAAGGAAGCTACGGGAGCTTGTAAGGATTTGATTTCTGGAGTACAGAAAGAAATGGAGTCCATCAAAGCAATGTTAGCGAACCTTGAAACCCCAAAACCAGCCGCAGTTCCCTCTGCTTCCACCCCAGTTGTAGGTGACGAATCAGAGGAGGAGGAACTTGATTCTCTGGATGGCCTGAGTGAGGCGGCATCATCCAGAGATGTTCCTGTTCAAGGGTCAAGCTCTCCCAGATACAGGCTCTCACTCGAGGAGGTTGATGCCTTACTGGGGGTAATTTATGAGACGCTCGAAATCAGAGAGGAGCCAGTCTCCCTGTCCTTGCATGACCGGATGTATCAGACCCTTAAAACTGATTCAGTTAGGGTCTTTCCGGTTCATAGCACACTGATAGACTCAATCAAAAAAGAGTGGGAGGAACCAGAGAAAAAGTTATTTTTTCCTAAAAGCATGAAGCGGAGATTCCCCTTCAGCGAGGACCCCTCTTGTGTTTGGAATAAAGTGCCCAAGGTAGACGCAGCTTTTTCCCAGTGTGCAAAGTCAACAGATCTCGCCTTTGAGGACATGGGTGTTCTAAAGGAACCCATGGATAAAAGGATGGAGGTACTGTTAAAGAGGTCATGGGAAGTAACCATGAATAACTTAAAACCTGCAATGGCCACGACAATAGTGGCTCGCAACTTGGAGGTCTGGCTGGAACAATTACAAGGCCACTTGGAAGGGGGGACCTCCAGAAAGGAAATTCTGGATTCCCTTCCTATGCTACATAAAGCAGCAGGCTATATAGCAGATGCCTCTGCGGAGTCTGTTAAATTGTCAGCCAGGACCGCTGCCCTCGTAAATTCATCACGTAGGGCACTTTGGCTGAAGTCTTGGTCGGGAGACTCAGCCTCAAAAGTGAGGTTATGTGGCATCCCCTTTGAGGGAGACCTTCTGTTCGGACAGGATCTTGAGAAAGTCCTGGACCGTACTGCAGACAAGAAAAAGGCTTTTCCTGTCAAACCTAAGAAGACTACAGGCAAACGCTTTTTTCGTCCTCAAAGGCAGGGACAGTCACAAGGACAGACCTCTAAGGAGTCAACCCCTAAGAAACAGTGGATGGGAGGAAAACAGAAAAGCAATCTCTTTTCCTCTTCTAAAAAAACCACTAAATCCCAGTGACGCGGTTCCTGTGGGGGGGAGACTGGGGCAGTTCCTCCCACAGTGGGAATACGCTACTCCAAGTCCTTTTATCCGGAGGATCATCAGGGAGGGTTACAAAATACAGTTCACACACGTCCCACCTGCAAGGATGTGTCTGACCAAACCTCCCAAAGACCCCCAGAAAGCGTCAGCTTTGCTGTCGCAAATTGGCGATTTAATAGATCAGAGGGTTCTAGTGCCAGTTCCGCCACAGGAAATAAATCAGGGTTTCTATTCACACGTGTTTGTAGTAAGGAAACCGTCAGGCAAATTCCAGTTGATCTTGAATCTGAAGTTACTGAACAAGTGGGTAACTTACAGGAAATTCCGGATGGAAACAATTTTTACAGTGAGATCAGTACTCCCTCCAAATTGTTTCATGGCCTCTCTCGACCTAAGGGACGCGTATCTTCACATCCCGATTCGAGAAGACTCTCAAAAGTATTTGAGGATAGCGATTCTTTGGGGAAGTCAGATTCGATACCTCCAATTCAGGGCTCTGCCTTTCGGTCTGTCTTCTTCCCCCAGGATTTTCACCAAGGTCCTGGCAGAAGCATTGGCTCCCCTAAGACTGAAAGGGATCGCTGTCATACCGTACTTGGACGACCTTTTATTCTTTTCCCCCTCAAAGCTCCAACTGCAGGGAGATCTGAGGGTAGCTATCTCTTGCCTAAAAAGGCTGGGGTGGTTGATAAACCAAGAGAAGTCACACCTGATACCAACACAGGCCTTACAGTATCTAGGTTTTCTGGTGGATTCAGTGTCACAGAAAGTCTTCCTGCAGTCCAATCAGACAATTTCAATCAGGTCAGCTATGGCAGGGTTGGGCCTATTGGTGGCAACAATCCCTGCAGTTCCTTGGGCAAGAGCTCATTTCAGGTGTCTCCAGGCCAATATTCTGGGCAGTTGGGACGGGACACAAGAGTCCCTGGACGGGACTATCCATCTATCCTCAAAGACCAAAAGGTCTCTTTGGTGGTGGAAGAGAGAAGAAAACCTAGTACGGGGTCTTTGGTGGTCTCCTCCAGTGTCTGTTCGCATCACCACGGATGCCAGTGCTTGGGGCTGGGGGGCCCACTTGGGGTCGAAGGTAGCCCAAGGATGCTGGGGGAAGACACAGTCCCAGAGGTCAGCCAATTGGAGGGAGTTGCAGGCAGTCTGGGAAGCCTTAAGGGTGTTCGCCAGGGATCTGAAGGACCACCATGTACAGGTCCTCTCGGACAGTATAGTGACAGTTTCCTACCTAAACAAGCAGGGAGGAACAAGATGCCCGTCCTTGATCAAGCTAACAAGTACGATCATGCATTGGGCAGAAGAAAACCTAAAATCGGTTTCAGCGGTCCATCTAAAAGGGGTGGACAACCACCTGGCGGACTTTCTGAGTCGACACCGGGTGTACGAATCAGAATGGTCACTAAACAGGGAGATTTTCCAGATGTTAGTGCGCAAATGGGGTCTTCCGGAAGTGGACTTGTTCGCCAGGAAAGCGAACACCCAGGTCCCAGTATACTTCTCCCTAGAGAGGGAGGCAGGGGCAAAAGGGATAGACGCTTTGGCACAAAGCTGGGCTTTTCACATTTGCTACGCCTTCCCCCCATTCAAGCTAATTCCTCTAGTCCTGAGGAAATTTTTGCAGGAACAGACCACATTGATACTAGTGGTTCCGTACTGGCCGAAGAGACCATGGTTCTCGGTGCTGCTGGGCCTGACAGACGAACCTCCCCTCATACTGCCCGAGAGGGAGGATCTGCTGTCTCAGGGTCCAGTTCTGCTACAAGAACTACAGACCCTAAAGTTATCGGCCTGGCGTCTGAAGAGAGTCTCTTGAAGTCTAAGGCCGCGTACACACGGGCGGACTGTTCGCCCAACCTTGTCCGCTGAACAGTGTTTGGGCGGACAGTCCGCCCGTGTGTGGGCTTTCAGCGGACAGTTTCAGCGGACAGTTGGACGGACAAAGTCTTTCGGAAATTCCGAAAAACTGTCCGCTGAAACTGTGTTTGAGCGAACAGTCCGCCCGTGTGTAGGCTACTTTCAAAATGAGCAAACTGTTCCCGCTCGGAAAGTCCGCCCATTTCGAGCGCGTGTACAGGTAGGCGGGGCCCGCGAGGGAGACGTCGCGGGCTCCGCCGCCTGGAATGGGCTTAAAGGGGAACCCCAACGCCGAAAAAAATCGGCGTGGGGGTTCCCCCAAAGTCCACACCAGACCCTTGTCCGAGCACGCTACCCGGCCGGCCAGGAAAGGGGGGCGAGCGAGCGCGCCCCCCCTCCTGAGCCGTACCAGGCCGCGTGCCCTGAACATGGGGGGGTGCCTTGGGGAAGGGGGGGCCGCGCGGCCCCCCCACCCCAAAGCACCTTGTCCCCATGTTGATGAGGACAAGGGCCTCTTCCCGACAACCCTGGCCGTTGGTTGTCGGGGTCTGCGGGCGGGGGGCTTATCGGAATCCGGGAGCCCCCTTTAATAAGGGGGCCCCCGGATACCGGCCCCCCACCCTATGTGAATGAGTATGGGGTACAATGTACCCCTACCCATTCACCTGTAAAATAAAAGTACCCAAAAAAAAAACACAACACACGAGATAAAATATTTTATTGCACAGCTCCGGGGGTCTTCTCGCCGGACTCCTCCGCTATCTGTGTGTAGCTCTTTTACTAGCGGAGGAGTCCGGCTTTCTTCCTCCCCGCCGCCGGCCTCTTCTCCCGACTTCGGGGGTCTTGTCCCCCTCTTCGGTTCTTCTGCCGGGCCACCGCGCCTTCTTGTAGCTCTTTTGCAGGCGGTGGCCCGGTCTTCTGTCGCCGCTGCCTTCCGTTCTTCTGTCGCCGCCTTCGGTTCTTCTGCCGGGCCACCGCGCCTTCTTGTAGCTCTTTTACAGGCGGTGGCCCGGTCTTCTGTCGCCGCTGTCGTCGCCGCCGCCGCCTTCCGTTCTTGTTCTTCTTCTTCTTCTTCTTCTTCTTCTTCTTCTTCTTCTCCTGGAGATGTTGACTCGACGAGCTCTCCGGCCGGAATGGCAGAGCCGCGCTGTGCGGTCACTTATATAGTGACAATGGGGCGGTGTCACATGGTATATGTCACATGGGTTGGTCACATGGGTTGATGTCACATGGGGACTATGACATCGTAAGGGGGCGGGGTCACCATGTGACCAACCCATGTGACATATACCATGTGACACCGCCCCATTGTCACTATATAAGTGGCAGCGGAGCGTGTCCCTGGCATTCCGGCCGGAGAGCTCGTCGAGTCAACATCTCCAGGAGAAGAAGAAGAAGAACAAGAAGAAGAACAAGAACGGAAGGCGGCGGCGGCGACGACAGCGGCGACAGAAGACCAGGCCACCGCCTGTAAAAGAGCTACAAGAAGGCGCGGTGGCCCGGCAGAAGAACCGAAGGCGGCGACAGAAGAACGGAAGGCAGCGGCGACAGAAGACCGGGCCACCGCCTGCAAAAGAGCTACAAGAAGGCGTGGTGGCCCGGCAGAAGAACCGAAGAGGGGGACAAGACTCCCGAAGTCGGGAGAAGAGGCCGGCGGCGGGGAGGAAGAAAGCCGGACTCCTCCGCTAGTAAAAGAGCTACACACAGATAGCGGAGGAGTCCGGCGAGAAGACCCCCGAAGACGGAAGACCCCCGGAGCTGTGCAATAAAATATTTTTTCCCTGTGTTGTTTTTTTTTGTACTTTATTTCACAGGTGAATGGGTAGGGGTACATTGTACCCCATACTCATTCACATAGGGTGGGGGGGCCGGTATCCGGGGGCCCCCTTATTAAAGGGGGCTCCCGGATTCCGATAAGCCCCCCGCCCGCAGACCCCGACAACCAACGGCCAGGGTTGTCGGGAAGAGGCCCTTGTCCTCATCAACAAGGCACCCCCCATGTTGAGGGCACGCGGCCTGGTACGGCTCAGGAGGGGGGGGCGCTCGCTCGCCCCCCTTTCCTGGCCGGCCGGGTAGGGTCTGGGTCTGGTGTGGACTTTGGGGGAACCCCCACGCCGATTTTTTTTCGGCGTTGGGGTTCCCCTTTAAGCCCATTCCAGGCGGCGGAGCCCGCGACGTCTCCTTCGCGGGCCCCGCCTACCTGTACACGCGCTCGAAATGGGCGGATTTGCCTCCGCCTTACGTGGGCGAGTCCGTTCATTTCAAAAGTTGAGCGGACTGTTTGGCAAACAGTTCGTTGAAACAGTCCGCTCGTGTGTGGGCAAGTCCGCTCATGCAAATTTTGAGCGGACTGTTTGCCGAAACTGTTTGCCGAACAAGGTTGGGCGAACAGTCCGCGCGTGTGTACGCGGCCTAAGGGACTCTCAGATAGGGTAATTAAAACACTTCTTTCTAGTAGGAAGAAGGTAACCCAAGCAATTTATGTTAAATACTGGAAAGTTTTTTGTTCATGGTTGGACACTAAAAAGGTGTCTATAAGTATCCCGACAGTCTTGGAATTTTTACAAGACGGTGTGGATAAGGGGCTGGCCATTAGTACCTTAAAGGTACAAATTACGGCCCTGTCTGTTTTTTTGGTGATAGACCCGCTAGTTAGCAGGTTCTTTAAGGGGTTGACCAGGATTAAACCTGTTCCTTTCAAAATTTTACCTGTCAATTGTGTTACAGGGATGGGTAAAAAAAGTCTCTGGAAGAAGAACCTTCCTTGAGATGGATCACGCTTAAAACGGTGTTCCTAGTGGCTATTTCCACAGCCAGACGCATTAGCGAGCTTCAGGCACTTTCGGTGAAAGAGCCGTTTTTACAAATTTTTGAGGATAGGCTGGTGTTGCGCACGGACCCTGGGTTTTTACCCAAAGTAGTGACAAAATTCCACAGAACACAGGAAATTGTTTTGCCTTCGTTCTGTGGGTCTCCCACTAATCCTAAGGAGGTTGAGTTCAGCCAACTGGATGTGAGAGCCTGTGTCTTACAATATCTGGAGATGTCAAAAAACATTAGAAAATCAGATGCATTATTTGTTTTACATGCGGGTAAAAAATTGGGGTCACAAGCTTCAAAAAATACAATTGCAAGGTGGATCAAACAAGCTATTGTAGAAGCCTACAAAGGAATGAAAATGGAATGTCCTTTTTCCCCCCATGGCTCACTCCACACGGGCGCTATCGACCTCATGGGCAGAGCGACGTTTATGAAGCATTACAGATTGGACCTTATCTCAGCGCAAGACCAGGCGTTTGGGAGAAAGGTCCTTCAAGCGGTAGTCCCCCCCTAATCTGGTAAGTTCTCGTTGATCCTCTCTAGTGCTGTCCTGGACAGACGACTAGAGAAAACGAGAGTTAGACTTACCGGTAACTCTGTTTCTAGGAGTCGTCCAGGACAGCATGGATTCCCTCCCTATATGCTGTTATAATGCTGGACAAGTGTTTTTGTCGTTACAGAAGCCGTTTCCAAGGAAGTTCTCGTTTACAAGACTGAAGGGGAAGGGACGGAGACCGCCCTTTAAAGATCTGGTTTGTGTTTCCTGCCTCTGGAGGTGGAGCCTATCTCTCTCTAGTGCTGTCCTGGACGACTCCTAGAAACAGAGTTACCGGTAAGTCTAACTCTCGTTTTCCGTAGTATGAGCTTAAAAAGAACACGGAGAGGGGGAAGGGGAGAGAGAGAGGGGACTCCAATCGTGTAGTGGTTCAAATAAAGTAGATAAAATTTATTAAGCAATAACCTAGACTCTCACATTTCAAAGTTAAAAATAACACAGATAGAGGAAGATGGAGATCTGGCGTCTTCCGCCAGTCTTACGCTACTTCTGGTTTGTCCTACGGCCACTCCCTACGCGTTACGTCATACCACGTGACTTCTTCATGGGGATAACGATAGGCCGTTCAAGATATCTATATATATTGAAAAAAACGGAACCGGAAGTGTCCGAACGGCCATTTTGGAAGAGGTAAGCAGGATGTAAACAAGTAAAGACCGGATATGGTAACTCGGCCATCTTGCTCCTCATAGATGGTAAAGCGGAAGTGTACATAGCTGCCATTATTTGACCGGAAATAGTCCCTCGGCCATCTTGCTCCTCATAAATAATACAGAGGAAGTACACATTCTCCCATCTTAAAAACAAACACTGGACCCGAACGGAATATAAAAATAATATTAAAATAAAAATGCTGATACTGTAAAAACAGCGCATAAGGGTAGGTTACTTAAATGAAAAAAGAGCTAAATGAATCTGGCATATTTTACATATACTAAAATAAACGAAAAAATGATAGAGAACGCCAGTGTATAAATGACATAATGAATACTAAAGGTATAATGGCAATATAGATGGAGACTATAAATAGTAGCATATCTACTTAATGTGCCTAGTCACTATAATAAAAAATATAAAATATATATAGCGACAATACCAACCCACACAATATTAAAACTATTAAATGTAAAAAAATATATTTAAAGTATGGCAGATATAATAGAATTTAATAATAGGTAAAAATATTCACCAAAGTGGGTAAATAAAATGACATACCGGAAATAGAGCAGGACTTTACATTAGATATGTCCTATCACAGTAATTCCCACAAAGGGATCAAATATAAAAGCATAATAAATAACATGGCCCATAATATAAATAGATAAATATAAAAAATTATTTAAAAAACAGTTAGGATCAAAATCGACATTTAAACCATCAGGATAAAAAGATCTCATAGTAAAAATCCATCTAGATTCCTTCTGACTAATGCTTCTAATTTTGTGGCTACTCCTCCATGAAGGATTAAATCTTTCGATACCCAAAAATTCTAAATGGGAGGGGTCCCTATTGTGCACTTGATCAAAATGTCTAGAGAAACTATGTTGTGGAAAGCCCTTTAAAATGTTCTGTATATGTTCTTTAAGTCTGACTTTGAGCGCTCTTTTTGTTCTTCCAATATATTGTAATTTGCAACTGCATTGTAAACAATATACCACGCCTTCCGTATGGCATCCTATAAAATCTCGTATCAAGTGCGTTTCTCCAGTAGTGGTACTAGTAAAATCAATTATTTTATTCTGAAATTTTTTGGCATGTCGACATGTAAAGCAATTTCTGCAAGGATAAAAACCTTTCCCCGTAAAAAAGGTAAAATCTCTTTTAGGAGGTGGTTCAACCACAGATTTGGCTATGATATCTCTCAACGTGGGAGCCCTTTTATAGATAACATTCGGTTTTTCCGGCAAAATTTTGCCCAAATCCTTGTCTTTTTTTAATCAGCAATACTACAATGAAAAAAGAAAATTTAAAATAGCATTTCATGAAGAAAAAAAAATGACAATTGCTTTGATACATTGGGCTTCAGCAAACTAATTATGCAGTCAGCCTTTTGTGGACCAACAACCCCTGTTCTTTTTTTCTTTTTTAAGACAAATTACAACATAGAAATACACAATATATCTATATAAATCTTTTCATTAACATACACCCAACAGCCCCTGTTAAGCAGATTGGTGAAGCCATTCTAATGGAAGAGTTAGGGGTTGGTAATTTTGGCATAATTTGGGCTTGCAAGGGAGCAGCAGAATCTGTCCCATTGATTTGCTAGTGGTAGTTATTCAGCACCTTGCTCCTGGAAACAATATTTTTATTGTAGCAAATGTCAAAAAGCCAATTTTGTACTTCAAGCAGACAAGGGAGTGGCACTGACCAAGACTGAGGCTTGTTCTGTCTCACTTATGTGTATTTTATCTGTGTCAGGTTTTTATTGTTTGGTGTATGCTGATATCTAGTGGCGGTTTTGTGCCAGTACAACTTGTTTACTATGTGATTTGGTTTCTCCCTCTGTCCTCTCCTGTTTATCACTAGTTAGTTCAGTCATAGCTATGCCATCCCCGTTTCTTCCATGTTTCCTCAGTCAGTGTTAGTACTTTGCACAGACAGGTTTTAGAAAGTGATTGTCTAATTACACATCAAACAAAATCCTTTTGTACTGAAACTCTGAAGCAGAATTGCATTGGATTCAACCTATGTATCTTACCAAAGATAAGAGACAAGTCACAGAGCTAACAGGATGCCAAGGTGCCTAAAGGTACCGAGATTTAAAGACTTGCCTACAGGGCACTTTTGCTCCTTCCTGCCCAGGCCAATTTTCAGCTTTCGGTGCTGTTGCACTCTGAATGACAATTGCGTGGTCAAGCAAGGCTATAGCCATATGACATTTTTATCATTTTTTGAGAACGAGCTTTCTTTTGGTGGCATTTAAAGCAGAAGTTCTGTGTTTTGTTTTTTCAGCTTTCCATTTATTAAATCCCTTGTTTTTACTTTGGATAGTAAAACATTTTTTTTCTGCCAATAAATACCTTATATAGCCCACTTCCTGTTTCTTGCCTGGAAAAAAGCCTAGGCTTGTGACATCATACACAGCTCTCTATCATGAAAGACGTCTGCTTGGTACAGCTGCTGTTCCTAGATACACACCTGGGCGCAGGCTCCAACAAGGAATAAGCAGAACAGCCAAGGGAACATCTGAGAAGGCGCATCCGTGAATGTGAACATGCGGTCACATTCCTGCTCACGCATGCTTGTTCGCAGATGTACACGTGCTTGCACCTGTCACCAGGACTCAGCATTTAAGTGAATCCTGGTTCCTGTGTTTGACTTCTGATACTGATTTGGTTTGCTCTCGACTACCCCTTTCTCCTTCCTGCTCCGAACCCTGGCTTTACTAGGACTCTGCCTGCTGTTCCTGTTTGTTACCGACCCAGCTCATCTGACCCTGCTTCCAGCCTGCTACAGCTCCTTCAGTCCAGCTCAGCAGGTTCCTGCTTTCTGCCAAGTCTGCCAGCCTTTCTGCTGCCTCGCATGCCTACTACCAGTCAAGTCCAGCTTCCTGCCTGCGAGACCCTGGCTACTACCTGACAGACTTCTGGACTGATCCTAGGCACTCTTACCCCATTGTGCTCCAGTGGCCCTCGAGCCAAAGCTGTACGAGAGGCCTTCCTCTGCACATCCGGCTCACTAACCAGGTATGCAACACTCTTTCTCTCATTCTAGTGAGAGTTTGCCAGAAAGGGAGAGGGGGGGGTGAGCCATAAGAGGGTCAATGAGAGCTGCAGAGCTGTAGGCGTGCCTCTGTGTAAATCCAGGAAGTGAACAGGCAGCAGCTTCAGCTGCCCACAGTTAAAATGATTTCAGCCAAACTCAGTGGAGGGAGATTTCTGCAGTATATTTGGCAAGTACAGAATCACAGTATGTAT
This sequence comes from Lithobates pipiens, assembly GCF_037356315.1. Classification (NCBI taxonomy): domain Eukaryota; kingdom Metazoa; phylum Chordata; class Amphibia; order Anura; family Ranidae; genus Lithobates; species Lithobates pipiens. Next base: position 569,608,290 of record NW_027507903.1, read on the forward strand.
ACAATAATATGCAAAGTGGATGGAGGGAAGCTTCAGAATAGCAAAGATGTTTTATTATAAATTATGTGAGCAGACTGCAGGTTCTCTTTAATCAGCACTGGGGTTTTTATTTTTTTGCTAAACAAATGAAAAAAGACTGAAAATTTTGAAAAAAATATATATATTTTCTTTGTTTCTCTTATGAAATTTTGTAAATAAGTTTCTTTTTTTTTCTTCTCTGATGAGGCTGCACCGATGGGCGCTGATAGGTTGCACTGATGCTGCGGCACTGATATGCTGCACGGATTCTGGGAGGATGTCAATAGACGCCCTCCCAGAACTGCACGACCATGCTGTAGCCATCATTCAGCTCGAGCGCTGTTGGCAAGTGGTTAAACAAATGAATATTACAACAAATATCAATTAATGTTTGCACATCTCTTATTTATATGATTTTTGTGCTCATAGTTCAGCTTTAAATACTTTCAAAAGGCCAAAAGTATAAGCTAAAACCACTGATCCCCATTAAAAATCTTAAGAGTTAAATAAAATTAGCTGACACTCACAATGGGCCAATATTAACTGGCATCCCACACCTACTGCCGTTGCTGTGTAAAGATAAAGAGCACATTAGTACATAGAGCTGCTTGCTCTGCAGTGACTGGAAAGCAGAAGTAATATGTATTGTTGCCAGCCCTGGATACGCTATAGAGAGAAATCAGCAGTGTATCGGAAATGGCTTGGAAGAGAGTAGTTGGGGCCTCATCCAGCTGGCACCGTTCCAGAGTTTATTCTTTTGTATACTGTTCGTTAATCTTGGTTTGTAATTATCATGCTTGAATTCTTGTGGCTATTTTCTGTCAAGAAGAAAAAAAAAAAAACGTACGGTACATGTGCATGTAACATTTCTAAATGAGAAAATGTTTTTCTTAACCGTTTTAATTGTCAAGCTGTGGTCTCATTTCTCATTGTCAAAAGCATACCAGATGCATAAGATGACATGAAACAAGAGGGCCTGTGTTGCCAAAACCAACCAATCTAAACCACTCTGTCATTTGTTTGGTACAGTCCGACAGACCAAAAAATAAAAACAAAGCCTTGTTGTCCTGGGGTGCTAGAATCCCATTAGAATTCCTAAAACAAAAGTACTACTAGTTTTGAGTCTGTATTCAAACAACATATTGCCATAAGCACGTGGTGAGGGCCCCCTTTCTAAAGTATCTACCCCTTTTGATTATTATTTTTGCAACAACTAAAGCAAAAATGCGCCATTGGTGGCAGATTCCTTTTTTTGCATCAAATGCAGAACTATCATTAAAATGTACAGACCATCAAACAAGAAAGGGAAAATGGTTGCCATGGGATAATTAATGACCAAGGAAAGGAATGCAGCTGTTTCTCCGTACACTGGGAGCCACTGTTCTGTTATAGCAACATTGCGATGAATGCCGCCTATGAATTATTTAGCAACTGGTGACATCACTGTGGCGTGAAGTTCAGGAAATTAATAGGCCAGTAACGGGTTCAGACTTTTGGTTTGCAGATGGAAGTCTTGGTATAGCGTAATACAAGCCTTTCAGTCTGAGACAGGCAGTGCCTGCAGTTGTTTGCGTGCTTTGCCTGCCGCTTTACTATATGAAATGTAATTGTGGTACATTAAATTAGATTTCCATATCAAAATAGTGTATCCCTTACCTCTAACCTACCCCCAGAGGCGGACTAACCATTCGGCCACTTGGGCACTGCCCGAGGGCCCTGGGCCACTAGGGGGCCCCATCAGGGTTGCCAGCCTCAGTAAAATCAGGGACCGTATGTAAAAATCTGTGTTTTATTTACATCTGTCTCTGAAATGTCCCTTACCGACATCCTTTTGGTCTAAAAATCCTGAGATTATAGCTGCCCCACCTCTCCAGTACCTTCTCAGCCAATAGAAACATGTCTGTGTATACTGTGTGATTGTATACTGTGTGGCCCCATAATTTCTGATTGCCTGGGGGCCCCATAATCTCCTATTGCCCGGGGGCCCCATGAATTGTCAGTCCACCCCTGCCTACCCCCTACTCCCGAAAGCAAGGAGTTTTAACCATTCTTGAATCTCTAAACCTCAAAAAAAATGTTTTGACCAGAAATACTCTTTAAAGAGAAGTATAGGAATCCATTTTTTCCCCCAATCATACTTACCTAGGTGGATGCAGCATAGGTCCGATGCTGAATTTGTCCCCCGTTGGTTTTAACACTGAGAGCCAAGCGATCTCACACCGCCGAACACAGCTCTGCGCTCTTCTCCCTTCTTGCTCACTGGAGCGCTGGGCTGTGGAGGGGATGGAAGCAGCCGGCTCAGGCTCTCAGTGGCTCACTGAGCCGGGTGCTGGTCCAACCATATGGGCAGATCCCGACTTCATAGCCGTGACATCAGCCGACAGCGGGCTTCAGGTCACAGGAGTGCAAAACGATCTGCACTCCCGTGGTTCACAGGAGAAGTACAGCCAAACAAGCTTTTCATTTTGGGGCCTCAAGAAATTAGAGCTGTTAGTACATTAGGATCGATCAATTTTCAAATAGTTATTCCATAGTTTGTAGACTCTATAACTTTCACACAAACTAATAGACATGTGCATTTGTTTTCGTCCGAATGCATTTTCGTCTGAATTTCGGGAATTTTCGTTATTGTTTTAACAAACCATAACGAACGTTCAGAATCCGTAAACTGAAAGATCCGACATAAACAAATGCTTTATCTTCATTTTCGTTGCGATAACAGTTCGATATAGATAGGAGATTCGACAATGACGCTGACAACCCCTGGCTCCTCTGGGGAGATATCCTTCCTCCTTTCCAAGCTCTGGAATTCGGAGAGAGTTGTTAGTCCTACTGCAAATATGTTATTGACTCCTCCCAGGTCTGATTGTCCTCCCACATGTTTCAGAAGGCCCAGGGCTTCATGTGGCCAGGCAACAAGTTACCTGGAAGCAGTCAAATCCAAATTGGGCATGAAGACATAGTTGTTAGAAATATGACACAGAATGTAGTCCCACATTCCAACAACATCAGGCCTTTAAAGTCACAGACTCCACTTTCAGGGTACCAACTCCTTATAGTTCTATTTTAGCTACCAATCCTGGAATGAAGCACAATCTTCCAATTAACAGGCAGGTAAAGTACGTTGCCAACTAGGACAAATGTATCCAAATAGAAGGCCTACTTACCCTTGTGCCCAGGATAGACAACACCATGTTGTTGGTTGCAGGGCACTGTCCAATTGTATTTGGCCAATGACCCACAGTTATAACTACTAAAACTCACTTGAATACATGCTCATTCTCTAGAGGTGAGCTCCTTCCCCCAGGACTTCTACAGACTGAGTTTCACTGCTTTACATGTATTTTAGGGATCTCTTGTCCCAATAACCCAGGCATAGCCTGTGAGCATAATCATGAGCATGACTTTACCCCAAGCAAGGAGAGAGTAGACACTAGTCTTCCCAGTCTTTACTATATAAACAGTCCCGAGACCGATGCTGGATACCTTTTCGGATGATAAGAACTGAGGCTTTACTCCAAATGATGGTAATAAATAGAAGAATAAATAAATGAGCTTATTTCTTCTTTAATGAAATTAAAATACATTGCATCCAAGGGGGTACGAGTCGATCAGGTATAAGAACCAACCTAAAAGCTGATTGTATTTATATCACAAAGGTGATCATATTCTTTCTTAGTAGTAAAAAATATTCAGTAAAGGAACCGCTACATTCTTTTTAATCACTACTGCTGGTATTGTTTGCTCGGCAGAACCACATGCCTCATTTTCTGCAAGCTATTTCTCCTTTATAAAGCACCAGCATACTCAGAATTGTTCAATAGGGAAGGATATTGCACCGAAATTTGCCACAAAAGAAATTTAGAGCACATTCATCGAGAATGAGACAAGGGCTCGCTTCGATTGAGCTCTCGTCCCAGAAGGGCATATTTCAGGAGGTAAAACAGATTTATACAATGCTATTTTGGGTCCTCCACTACCCTGCACCCCCCTTTCCCTCTGCTCCTGCAGCGTGTGTGAGAATTTCTCCATAAAAAGGATATTTTTAAAACTTGGCAGTCAGAGGTAGAAAGACATAAGCACTTAATGATCTTTGCAGAAACTCGCAGTAAACGGATGTGTCTTGAAATGGTTGCCAGAACTCCACTTACAAGGTCATACTCTTGCACACGGCAGCTAAGCAATCATATGTGTATAGGAGGTGAAGGGTCAGCGCTATGTAGACATATGAAAAATGCAATCATTTGGGGAATGAAAAATCTCTCCGTAGATTTTCTACCCAGCGGAATAATAATTGAACATTTTTCTTCCAGATATGTCCTTTTCTAATGAGTAATGAGGTATTTTATAAAGAAGGATTTTTTTTCATTTTGTAGGCTTTGGCAGCTGTGTGATCCAACATGCAGGACTACATCCCACCACTGACACCCCAATCAGAGTCATTTCTCTATATCATCGCTGGAGGACAAAGGTTTGCAGCTTTGGATGTCTGTGATTTATGCATGACCATTATTCCATCCACCTCTCATCGCCTTTTATATAAAAGAGGTGGTTATACTAAAAACACAGCAATTAACCAGGTTGTGGAAGATCCAAACCTGCCCACATTTCACTGGAAGAGATTTGTTGTAAGAAAGTAATGTGTGAAAATAAGAAAAATGCAAATCTCTTTACTTTACAATGTAGTGCAAAAAACAGCGATGTGCACTAACCCTTACCAGAGATCAGCAGCCTTCCAGTCCGATAGTCTAATAGAGGGTGCCGGCTGGTTGGTTGCTATGGGTTACATATCGCCGTTGACACATATCACATAATATTTTTGCTTACATTGACTTTATACATTTGATTCTGATATCTACGTGGCGTAAATAGATATCCCACATCCCTTGGACCTTAAAGAAACCCCATCACCAGTTAAAAAAAGGAAGGTAAAAGCACAGGAAAAAAAATCAGGTACTTTAAATGTTTGCTTGCTGCATTTTTCCTTTACATAAATGATATTTTATCATGCAATGAGTCTTTGAACTTGCTAGAAAATGTGACTATTCCAGGAAGAGTCAGTTCCCTAGCACAGCCCCCCCTCCCTATGCAGGTCCTAGCCCTCTCCTCTTCTGGGAGTCTCCAGTTAATGTCTATGCTGGTCAAACTCTTCTTTGCATAACCTGTTATGTAGTAGCCAGAGGAGGAGCGAAGGGAAAAACTATAGCGCGCCACTTGAATCACAGCTTCCTTCGGGCTGCTGACATTGCAACCAAGATGGCAAGGCCTAGCAGCAGTCTCAAGGTTTTGGATGTTTACCCAAGGGAGAATTTTACAGGTAAAAAACAGGCATAAAAATATATATCAAATGCACACATAATCCAATGGTAACATTTTTGTTCAAATAAGCCAGGCTTCCTCAACCTTTTAACCCTAGAGGAACCCCAAAAATAATTTTCAGGTCCCGAGGAACCCTTACTAAAACCAAATCATCAAGGCTCAATAGGAACAATGCCCCTTATATTGGTTGTCAATAGGAAGAATGTCTCCCTTAAAGTGGTGCTCAGATTGCCATTCTTAAAGACAGCTAAAATGAAGGCCTCTTGAGGCCCCCCCCCCCAAGGAAAGAGAGCCTTGACTGATGGGGGCATGGTGCGTGATAAGTGGAAAGATTGGTTCGGACATGTGGGATGGGATGGGCCTGAGCTCAGGAAATCGTGTGCCCCAGGGAATTCTGGGTCTTTTGGAATAATCGTTGGAAGAGATGCCCACCCTCCCGCCCCTTTTTTCCTATGTTTGGTATGTCACAGCTTGCTGTGGTTTTCTTGACCTTGCCAGCAGTTAAAGTTGCTGTAATGGGCTATGCCCTTGATGGAAAAATGGTAGGCTGTCTGTCCAGCACTTATGGTAAGGACAGGCCCCACTTCCCTCTTTTGGTTAAGTGCTCACAGTACGACTGTGAACCCCTAGCAACCTCTGGAGGAACCCCAGGGTTCCACAGAACCCTGGTTGAGAATGGCTGAAATAAATGATCTGATGACTGGGTCTCTTTAGAGAGAGTCCTTAATTGAGATAAATGGCACTGTTTATTCAGCTCTGTTGTCTATCTAGATAATCATTTTCACTGAACTGTAAAGTAAAAAGCAATTCTTCCAAGAGGACCTTTGTCATTTTTTGTGTGTGATTTTTATTTTTTTACATTTCCTATTTAGGAAGTACAATAATACAAAATCGCTCCCAAGTGAGGGTAAATCCCCTGTGAGACAGTTGCCCCAGTTATCCCTATTGGAAGATTCCACTTCACCTCCTGGTCTGATGTCTACTGAAACATTTTTGGATTTTCCACCACTTTCTGTTTTGGTAGCAAAGGTCAACACGACAAACAGAGAGGTTGAATATTCCCAAGCAGTGCGCAGACCATAATAAAAACACAACAGAGATTGTAACCCTTTTCCTGCACTATCCAAAAAAAAGTTTGAGCTAAAAAAAAGTTAATATTGTCTGGTAGAAAATGATGTCCATACTCAAACTGACCTGAGAAAAGGGAGGATCTGGATTCATTATTACCATCTTAGCAATTTCTGTGTTGTAATAAGTCAAGAAGTTCCATCCCTTTAGCCATTAAGGCCTAGTACACATGGGCCAAATGTCAGGCGACATACACTCCTGGACTCATCCTCTGATGGTCATCTTTTTACCCCATGGGACTATGTAAGTTTTCTCTGTGTACACGTCCTTGGGAAAAGATAAGCTGCAATGAGACCATATACAATACGGATGACAACTAAAATAAATGCATAATAATTAAGCAGAAATATCTTACATATATGAGTAAACTTTCTGATAAATGATTTGGTGCTGATAAAAAGTATTTGCCTCCTTCCTGATTTTTAGTTTTTTGCATATTTGTCACACCAAAGTGGTTGTAAACTCTCCCCCACAACTTTGTCCCATGCAAATCAGCATAAAAAACCATAATGAATACTGCTTGTAGATATCTCCTAACTTGCTTAGTATTATTGTAATCCTTTTTGTTCTTTAGAATGACGTCACTGAGCATGCCCAAATCTCCCCTAATTTACGACACACTCTCTATGTGCTTATCTATCTGTTATCAGGACTTCCTACGGCACACCACTGATATCCCAGGAGGCTGCAGGATCATTCAGAGCTTACTCCTACACCCCATGTGACCATGTGACATCACATGCAGTGTAAACCTGCCCATTACTGCAGTCTTATCAGTTGAAGCTGATAAGACTGACAAAGGCAAACATTAGACAATGGGCACAAGTAAATACTATGAAATAAAACAAGTCAGCTATGAACAGGGAAGCAGGGTTGCCATAGAAATGTTGGATTGAGAAGGAGGCTTGGTTAACAGTACAGGAAGTGCTCAACGTAAGGGCGTAAATACACTCCACTGTGGACTCAGAAAACAATACTTAAGATGGCGCTGCCTATCCCCTGGAAACAAGGTCTTTAAAGTTTCTTTAAACAGTAAGTAATATGCGATTTGGGCTGGATTACAGTTGCTATAGTTTGATAATTACTTATTATAATGGACTAAATGAAAAGAAACATCAGAGTGGGAGAGTTTACTTCCTCTTTAAATTATCCACATCATTAAACAATTTTTAATATTACACAAAGATAGCCTGAGTAAATACAAAATGCAGTTTTTCAATGATGATTTCATTTATTTAGGGAAAAATGGATTTGGATGGAATATGCGGCAGTGCCCTGCACCCCTGCCCCCCCAGCCAGCTTACCCCCGTGTTCAACTGCTGCCAGACTGATGTCCGCTCCACTCTCTCCAACTTCCGGTTCCAGGTATGGGTATCTGGTATCGGAAGCATTTGTGCAAGTATCTCGGTATCGGTCCCGCTACTAGTATTGGTATCAGGACAACTTTAGTACTAAGTTCAAATCGCACATGTTTTAACTTTTGTATAACCAATTCAGCTCTTTGGGCGCACTGTGTACATCCAAAGAGTGAACCTTTAATCACAAGCTGATGGCTGCAGTACCATTGTGGCTTTTGTGTGTTTTTTTTCAGCTGGCTCTTGGCTTTAAGTTCAAAAGTGATGCAGCAGCTCCCTAGCCACTAATTACTTTCACTGAGTCACAGTATTGGTGCCTCCCCCGCACACTGGCAGCCCTCCTCCTCCCGTGGTTCCTGGGTTGTCCTGTGCTCACCAGTGCCCGGGAACAAAGCCACTACCGGGAGAGAGAGATTGCAGTGAGACTGAGGCAAATCTATGCCTCAATCTCACATGTAAACCGTGAAGCCGGAAGTGATGTCACTTCCGGTTTCAGATGCACCCTTTCCTGGCCAGCACAGCCAGGGGTTCACATCTTACCAAGCCATGCTTGGTTAGATGGTGTGAAGGGCAGGGGGGATATTGGAGTCTATTAGACCCCTAATGTCTCTATAAAGAGTACCTGTCACCTGCCCAATGTTATCACATTGGGATTAATTAACCCCTTGTGATAGCATTCAAGTAAAAATAAATCTAAAAACAAAAGAAAAAAGTTAAAAAAAAAAAAAATTCTAATAAAATATATTTTTTTAAATTGCCGAAAGCCCCTGTAGCCAAGCACACCTGCGCAAATGGTGTGCATGCGCATGTAAACAGCAGTCACACCATACATGCAAATGTCAGAGTGAGAACAATAATTCTAGCACAAGAGCTCCCAGTTAAGTCTAAACTGATGAGCTGTAAAGGATTTTAAAGTGTCCCCTATAAGGATTTTTGGGCACCATCGTTTTTGGCAGGTGCAAGCAATTTTAAAACATGGAATGTTTCTTATCTATTTACTTGATGCAACCTCATCTTTTATATTCTAACCAAAAATGGGTATTATATGGTGTGGTTTTGCACTAAAATTGATTTTATTATATTTTTGTCCTGAAAATTTGCGTTTAATAAACAGTTGCGCAAATATCATGTGAAACAAAAATTTGCAACTATCACCTTTTTTATTCTACAGGGCCTATGCTTTCAGAAACAATATCCTGTTCTAGGGGTTTAATTTGTTTTATTGGCAAAAATTAAGATTTTTTACACATATGCGGAAAATAAAAAAAAATTGCTGTGGATAATAAGAGTTCAGTTTTAACAGTAGAGCATATTATGGTACAATGTTTGGCATCTTTAACCACTTCCCTACCCGCCCATAGACATATGATGTCCGCAGATGGGATCTCCCACCTTGGGCAAGCGTCATATGAAGTCCTCGACTTCCCGGCATTATTGGGGCCACGGGCATGTGCCCACCGCGTCAATAAGGAGCCGTTGCACACACTCAGGCAACCGCGATGACTCGCGATCGCTCGTTACACTGCAGGACCGTGGATCTGTGTGTGTAAACACACAGATCCACATCCTGTCCGGGGAGAGGAGACTGATCGTGTGTTCCAACGATCAGTCTCCTCCCCATGTCAGTTCCCTCTCCCCACAGTTAGAATCACTCCCTAGGTAACAGATTTAACCCCTTGATTGCCTTCTGGTGTTAACGCCTTCCCTGCCAGTGACATTTATACAGTAATCAGTACATTTTTATAGCACTGATTGGCCGTGTAAATGTGAATGGTCCCAAAATAGTGTCAAAAGTGTCTGATATGTCCACCGCAATGTCAAAGTCACAATAAAAATCGCAGATCGCCGCCATTATTAGTAAAAAAAAAATAATAATAATAAAAATGCCATAAATCTATCCCCTATTTTGTAGGCACTATAACTTTAGTGCAAACCAATCAATATACCCTTATTGCAATTTTTTTACCAAAAATATGTAGAAGAATACATATCCGCCTAAACTGAGAAAAAAAAATGTTTTTTTTTTTTCTTTTTTTTAAATGGGATATTTATTATAGCAAAAAGTAAAAAATAATGTGTTTTTTTTCAAACTTGTCACTCATCTTTTGTTTATAGCGCAAACAATAAAAACCGCAGAGGTGATCAAATACCACTAAAAGAAAGTTGTATTTGTGGGGAAAAAATTGTAAAAATGTATTTGGGTACAGTGTTGCATGACCGTGCAATTGTCATTGAAAATGTTACAGCGCTGAAAACTGAAAATTGGCCTGGGCAAGAAGGGGGTGAAAATGCCCGGTATTGAAGTGGTTAAAGTCCCACAACTAGAAGAACCCGTGTTTGTATCTAATAACCTTAAAGCAGATCATCAACCTTCCATTGCACTCTCCATCCCACCCGCCCACTGCAACACATATATCGGTCAATTTTTTGGGGGGCTTTTTTGGCCCACCCCTCATCCTTCGACATTCGCCTAGGCGAATGAAGTTAGTGCCCCCAGTGCCTCTTGGGATGCATGACGTGAATATCACAGGAGTCACCAGAAGCACTGTATTGGTTCCATGCAGTAAAGTAGGAGGAGGGTGGACCTAGCGGTGCCTGCACCTGGAAGAGCCAGCAGCTGTCACAAGCCAACATAGCAGCGCCGCACTTGTGCAGCGGCTGCTGAAAGAAGGATCCCAGCAGGACAATTCTTATGTAGTAGTACAGCAAACATAGAAAAGGAGCTCAGTAAATATAAAATGTAAAGCATTAAGTATTCTTCTATTCTGATTCCTACATGAGCCACTCGAGGGAAAGTAAACAGGGTGATATTGGCACTGGAAGTTGTGGGTGTAAATGCATTTGCTATTTTCATATCTTGTATTGCAATTTTTTTAAGTGTACTAAATGGGCTGCTTCCTATATGCTGTTGATCTCTCCATGCAATGCTCTACCATATGTCATTTTGTTGTTGCTATGTATTCAGCCTAATTATGTACCTTACATCTGTTTAGTATCTATAATAGATTCTGCACACATATTTTTGATTCTAATACAACTTCTACTTAGTAGCATGTTTGATGCACTTATTACTCCACTCACTTCTCATAATAAGCAATGCAGCTGCTATGGACTTGCAGGAACATCAGCCCATTACAAAATTCCTTACTCCCCCCCCCCCCCCCCCCATCAGAGTTTTTCAATGGCCCTAAATGGAAAACAATTGCAGTGGCGTCTTCTTTTTTTTTTTTTTACTCTAATGCCATGTACACACGACCAGACTTTTTGACAGCAAAGGTCTGACGGAACGAGTCCGTCGGACAATTCGATCGTGTATGGGCTCCATCGGACCTTCGCTTGCCAAAAATCCGGCGGACTTTAGAAAAAGAACATGTTTTAAATTCTCCCACTGGAACTCTGCCGGACCGAGAAATCCACTCGTGTGTATACCAGTCCAACGGACAGAAACCGACGCTAGGGCAGCTATTGGCTACTGGCTATGAACTTCCTTATTCTAGTCCGGTCGTACGTCATCATGTTTGAATCCATCAGACTTTGGTGTGATTGTGTGTGGCCAAGTCCGTTCATTCGGAAAGTCCATCGAAACTCTGCCGAAAGTCAGTCGGAAAGACCTAGTCCCTCAAAGTCCGGTCGTGTGTACGCGCCATTACTAACCTTCCATGCTGGAGCATATTTTTGACTTTGTCCCCCCAGCAGTCTACCAGTGAACTAGTATTTTGTTTAAAAAAGGTTGATGACCCCTTTTTTAGAGGTTGCAAATGTGATACGGATCTTGAGGGCATGAAAATAAGTGCAACATATTCCTTTTTTATTTACTAGTGCCAAGATCACATTTACGGTACCTTGAAAAAGTATTCCTACCCCTTGAAATTTTCCACATTTTGTCATGTTACAACCAAAAACGTAAATTTTCTTTTTTGGGGATTTTATGTATTCAACACAGTTTTTTTATGTGACCAACACAAAGTGGCACATAATTGTGAAATGGAAGGAAAATAATAAATGGTTTTCAATTTTTTTTTTACAAATAAATATCTGAAAAGTGTGGGGTGCATTTGTATTCAGCTCCTTTTACTCTGATACCCCTAACTAAAATCTAGTAGAACCAATTTCCTTCAGAAGTCACCTAATTAGTAAATAAAGTTCACCTGTGTGTAATCTAATCTCAGTATAAATACAGCTGCTCTGTGAAGCCCTCAGAAGTTTGTTAGAGAACTTTAGTGAACAAACAGCATCACAAAGGCCAAGGAACACAGCAGACAGGTCAGGGATAAAGTTGTGGAGAAGTTTAAAGCAGGGTTAGGTTGTAAAAAAAAATCCCAAGCTTTGAACATCTCACAGAGCACTGTTCAATCCATCATCCGAAAATGGAAAGAGTATGGCACAACTGCAAACCTACCAAGACATGGCTGTCCAACTAAACTGACAGGCCGGGCAAAGAGAACATTAATCAGAGAAGCAGCCAAGAGGCCCATGGTAACTCTGGAGGAGCTGCAGAGATCCACAGCTCAGGTGGGAGAATCTGTCCACAGGACAACTATTAGTTGTGCCCTCTACAAATCTGGCCGTTTGCAGGAAGCCATGTAGGCGACACAGTAAATATGTGGAAGAAGGTGCTCTGGTCAGATAAGACCAAAATTGAACTTTTGTTCTTTTGAAAACATTATGTGTGGTGGAAAACGAACACTGCACATCACCCTGAACACACCATCCCCACTGTGAAACATGTTGGTGGCAGCATCATGTTGTGGGGCTGCTTTTCTTCAGCAGGGACAGGCGAAGCTTAACAGACTTGATAGAAAATGGATGGAGACAAATATAGGGCAATCTTAGAAGAGAAACAGTTAGGAGTCTGCAAAAGACTTGAGCCTGGGGCGGAGGTTCACTTTCCAGTAGGACAACAACCCTAAACATACAGCCAGAGCTACAATGGAGTGCTTTAGATCAAAGCATATTCATGTGTTAGAATGGCCCTGTTAAAATCCAGACTTAAATCCAATAGAGAATCTGTTGGTTGTTCAATTGCTGCACAGATGCTCTCCATCCAGTCTGACAGAGCTTGAGCTATTTTTCAAAGAAGAATGGGCAACAATGTCACTCTCTAGATGTGCAAAGCTGATAGGGATTCTACAAAGTATTGACTCCAAGCGGCTAAATACAAGTCCACACTTTTCACATATTTATTTGTAAAAAATTTGGAAAACTATTTATCATTTTCCTTCTAGTTCACAATTATGTGCCCATTTGTGTTGGCCAAAATGTTACCTATAGGTGAGCCTATAATAAGGCTTACCTAGAGGTAATGTAAATATCTCCTAAACGTGCTCCGTTTAGGAGATATTTAGTGTATATTTATTGTATTTTTTTTATATTTAGGAGATATTTAGCATGCGCTCTGAAGGAACAGCAACCTGTGCCGTGAACGGCGGCTCCCGCATGCGTGTGTGGGAATGACGTCTTCGCCACTCCGGACAGTCACAGAGCCGGAGTCCACGAACCCGGAAGCAAGTACAACATTGCATGACTGCGCAATTACCAGTTAAAGTAGAGCAGTGCCGAATAGCAAAAAATGGCCTGGTCATGAAGGGAGTAAAATCTTCCAGAGGTCAAGTGGTTAAGAACATGTGTGTTCTGGTGCATTTTTAATGCATTTTGCTACGCTCCAGATATGTTCTATGCAGAAAAAGTGCAGCATGTTGTACTTTTGCTGATTGCACTGGAACGCACTGCATTGGTAGAAACTGGTGCCATTGGAATCCATGTTAACCACTTGCCTACAGGGCACTTACACCCCCTTCCTGACCAAGACATTTTTCAGCTTTCAGCGCTGTTACACTTTGACAATTTCGCGGTCATGCTACATTGTACCCAGATGGCAATTTTTATCATTTTCTTCACACAAATAGATCTTTCTTTTGGTGGTAATTGTTAGTTATCCTCGCGCCACAATGAATAAACAACAAGAAAACGACTATGGTTGCAGCAAAACACCGGCAGGGGTGCAAACCCTCCCCTAAAAGTGTAATAATTTCTTTTTGGTGTTATTTAATCACTGCTGGGTTTTTTATTTTTTGAAAAAAAATTATTTACATTTAAAAAAAAAAATTGTCGTCATTAGATCTAATGTACCCATTGGAAAGTTTTCCCTCTATTTTGGTGGCAACCCAAATTTCAGATTTTCCTTCCTTCCTTCCCTCTATCACTCCAGTTCACACAAGATGCAGTTCTGTATCAAAAATGTATGTACAGTAGATAAGACCAATGGCCTAGTGCACACCAGTGTGGTCGGTTCCAGTGCGTTCCACTACATAAAAAAAGTAGCACATGCTGCATTTTTTCTGCAGCGAACTGCTGTACTAGAACGCAGCAAAATGCATCAAAAAATGCATTACGGCAAAAAAAACCCTCAGGAAACTTTGGAAAAAAAAAAGAGAGGAAAAAAGCCCTGAAAATGCCCATACATAAACTCATCCAGAATGCATCCAGACTGCACTTCTGTGGTGTAAACCAGCCCTGAAACAGGACTAATAGAGGAGATGAATCTCCCTAACGGGGGCACAGAAAGCAATAAAAGCCTGACAGATGTTCTAATCCCTCTCCACTTTTCTATCCAAAATTTAAAGAAAATGAAAAAAGTTTTGCCTTTAGTTATACATTAAAGCTAAACTTCAAGCAAAACAGCCCCATAGTTGAAATGTTTTTAACCACTTACTGACCAGCCACTGTCAAAAAGTGTCCGATCTGTTCCGCTGAAATGTCGCAGTCCTGCTAAAAATCACAGATCGCCACTATTACTACTTTTGGGAATCAGTGCAATGCCACAATGATTTGGACGGTGCCATTGGCGGCAATAGTCGCTGATTTGGTGGCAATAGCCACCGATTTGGCCTGCGACTTGACATGTCAAATGGCATACCAAATTTGCCCAATGTGAACGGGGGCTTAAAGCTGGAAAGCAAATATCATCTAGAAGTAGCCACCCTGTCCTTAAAAGGGCCTATTTGTGGGTAGTGTGCAGCGTAGTGCGCCGGCAGCAAGTAATACACTCAGAGGCCGAGGTGGATGAGAACAGTATCCCAACAATATACAATCAGGTCTGGTGGGTAGGCACAGCCAACAGAAGTGACTTACAAACGCTAAAAGAGGATCGTAATCTTGAAATGATGCCTATAGCTTCTGCAGAAAAGAGCGGGAATGCAGTCTGGCTGGTCCACATCTAAATAGCATAGTCCCTGTACTGTCCCTACTCCTCAGGAACCTTTCCCTGCTGCTATGTGCTGTCCCTTCCAGACAAAGTAACTTTCCCTACACTAGACACTGACCTGACCCAAGATGGTCGCGAGGTCACGTGGGGTGCCAGCGTCCAATTGGACAGTTGTTCCCCTGGGGACTACAGGAAATCATAGAGGAACCCAGTTCCTCACAACTTCATTTTTCTTTCTTTATTGCTGCTTCAGGTTATTGCCACCTACAGTGTGGAGTACAGACTGCACCTGTCTACATACTAGTCAAATTTAGTTCTCCTGGATGGTATGATTTATAGTCTACTTGATAATTTGGGTTTTTCCCTAAATTCAGTGGAGCTGTGGTTTCTCCCTTCAGCCAGTAGATGTCACCAGTATGTCTGGTATTAGTATGCGAAGCTACAGTAACTTATGAATATTGATACTCCCCTTGGCCAACCAGTAGGAGGGATATGGCAACTGGTGCATGCTGGGGGAAAGTATAAATGTTTTGGGAGGGCCAAATGATTGCTCTTTTCCACTCGTTCACCAACAAAAAAATATTGCAAACTAAAAGTTTTACATGTGGTGAAGAAACTAAGTACTTATCTTTTCCTCTGCCCAGGGGCATTGCTAGGTCTACAAAAGATCCCATAGCAGCGTAGTAAAGAAAGTCATACACTTGGGTGGTCATACACATGTATATACAGTAAAATACGTGTGTGTGTATATATCCCAAGAGAGCCCCCCACTTACATCAGGGTCCCCAGAGAGCCTCCCCCTTGCATCCGGGACCCCAGAGAGTCCCCCAATTACATCAGGGTCCCCAGAGAGCCTCCCCCTTAAAATCAGGGTCCCCAGAGAGCCTCCCCTCCCCTTGGGGACCCCTGCAGAGACTCGGGGCTATGGGGGTAGATTCGGGGCTATAGCCCCAAAAGCCACACCCTAGCGACGCCACTGCCTCTGCCTATGCCATCAAACCTTGCTAAGGTGAAAGGAAATCTGTGTCCCAACGCTGTGTTCATTGGTTCTTGGAATGGACCCCCACATCACTGCAGGACATAATAAACATGTCTGGTGATTTCCAGAATTTGCCTGGCTTGGAATTAAAGAGTAAAGGGGACAATGAAGGCTGTGGCAGGTATGTGCAGGTACCTCTAGGCCTTTAGCGTCTGCACTTTATACCTGCTAGCCTCTTTATTTATTTTTTTAAGTGTGGCAGTCAATTGGAAATACAAGAAAACAAAATGTACTTTTTTTATTTTACAAACAAAGATTCTCTTTACCATGCTCAAAACAATATATAAAAAAAATCCATGTTTAAGAATTAGTACTTCTTGCTCTTTTTTTCTTGCCTGACTTCAGGTCGAATCTATTTTCAGGAGCCGAGTGCACCGGCTGCCTCAGTAGAGGAACTTATGAATGATTCTATTACCTTAAGGAAAACTATTCCATAGATGTAGCTGAATATGTTCCAGTGAGTGAGCCTGCCATGGGCTGGAGGTGCTAAGGATATATCTCATTTAAACAGTAATCTAGATGTAATCTAAAATATTCAATAAGAAAAGGCAAATTTTTTTTTTTATTATGCTTGTGAGTGGGACGAGCTGATGCTCTCCAATCTGTTGCATGTTTTCCAATTTGACAAGCATCATTTGCCTGGAGGAAAATTACTTCATCTGCAGACCCTGTAAAAGAATACTTATGTGTTCTAAACAAAAAAAAAAACATACATTTTGTTCTTGACGGGTATTAAGAAGTGAGTTTTAGTTGTGCAGCTTAATACTTATAGTATGTTGGCAGCTATGTTTAGAAAGGCCCTAATATTTATAGGAAAACAGTTGGCTTACAGTAGGATGACTGGTTGGCTTTCCTTGTATCTAGCTTATGACCACCATTATTAAAAACAAAACACCATTGGCCCATTTTTATGAAAACTGGGTCTCCGGTGTTAATGTACAGCAATTAGTGAAAGGAGATCATAATTAACATATATAGTCAGGTGCTGGTTCTCTTCAATATATGCCCAACAAGGACCAGCAACGTACTGGTATGTTGCTGGACTTGGTTATATCAGAATGATGCCTGCAGGTTTAGGTATCAACTTGGTATTGTTCTTTCAGCCAGCGGTCAGCTTTCATGTAAAAGCAATCCTAGCAGCTAATTAGCCATTAGACTTCTTTTTCAAGCAGTGGGAGGGAATGCCCCTCCCCACCTTGCCATTTTCCATGGTTTCCTCTGGCTCAGCTGTCCCACCAGGTAACCTGAGAATGTGGTGGTTCCGCCAGCTGACCATAATGCTGATCGAATACCAGAATGGCTCCAATGGTCAAAACCGGAAGCTACCAGCATTTCATGACTTGGGAAATTGGGAAATCATCCCATCACACTGATCTTGGTGTGGTCAGATGCTTTGAGGGCAGAGGAGAGATCTAGAGTCTAATAGACTCCAATTTAAAAAAAAAAAAAAAAAAAAAAACTGTCGCTACCTATTGCTATCATAGGGGATATTTACATTCTCTGTGAGAACAATAAAAATAATAAAAAATAAAATAATAACAGGAACAGCATAAAAATAAAATAAAAAAGCAATATAAATGATAAAAAAGCACCCCTGCCCCCCCCCCCCCCCCCAGTGCTTGTGCGCAATGGCGAATGCAAGCATTGGTCTCGTCTCATATGTAAACAGCAATCGCGCCATGCATGTGAGGTATCGCCACAAACGTCAGATGGAGGGGAGTCATTTTAGTAGTAGACCTCCTCTGTAAATCTAAAGTGGTAACCTGTAAAGGCTTTTAATAAATAATAATATGTAAATTGCTGCCGCTGCACGGTTTTGCGCAATTTTAAAGCTTGTCGTGTTTGGTATCTATATACTCGGTATCATATCATCTTTTATATTTTACCAAACATTTGGGCAATATAGTGTGTTTTAGTGCATTTGGGTTGCGTTGGTCGAGTCTGGGATGTGGTCAGGCTCAAGCAGTCATCAGAATCACCATCATTTATGTTGTTTTCTCTGTGACTCTATTGCTGGATTCTTCTGGTATTTTGTCTGGTTTTCTCTCTGGGTATTGCTTCTTTTTGTCTCCCTCTATTGGGTCTCCCCATATTCCAGATTTTCCCCTTGTGTCCAAGCACTTGTGCCAGTATTCCTCTTCTGTCCTCAAAATCTATATGCACATGAAGAGGAATACCCAAGAGTAACCAGGGGGCAACAGGCGTGAGCATGTGCCCTAATTGGTTGGTCTTCCTTTTTAGGGGCAATACACTTTGCAAGTTTTCAGGTGTGACTGCTGCTCCATTGCAATATGGAACAGCAGCTCTCTGATAGGAGATTTGTTGGCAGATCTTTACTGGTGCCAGGAGGACACCAAACTTGTGAGTGTATTATGTTTTTTTTAATATTAAATAGATGATTGTATAATAAAATGCTATACGCTATGATGGCTTGGCTTCCCTGTTTCTCTTTTATGATCGTGTATGGGTATATCCAACATACTATTCCCTGGACAGTTGTAAAGAAACACAAGGCCAACCTCGGAGGTTATGATTGAACAATGAGCACAGCATGACCTTCCTTATTCTCATACTGGGGGTCAATAATTACTGGTAAGTGGGCTCCCCATTAAGGGGGGAAGATGGTGGTAGCAGTCAGAAGATTGCTTATCTGATGAACTGCACTGAGCACCATTCACTTGTTTTTTTTTAAGATTGTTTTTTGCGGTTTCGATTTAATAACTTATGCACTTTGAGGATTATTGCGCTTTATGGGTTTTTTTTTCTTTTATTTTCAATATATATGAAATTGAGAACTATTTATTTATTTTGAATGATGGGTTCTATGAACTTTTGACACTACTGCATTTTAAGCAATTGCACTTTATTGTGTGTACTCATTATAGGGTAATTGCAGCTCCAGTTGTTTGCATTGAGTATTTTATGTGAATATACACAGTCAAGAGCAGCAGCTATCCACAGAAAATTCACTTTTGCGCGGATGTTCTGTTTTGGTTTTTATAGTCCTTATAGAATCATAGTACACTTGTATTTTCATGCTTACAATTCTATCGGAGAAGCAGATCTTATGGTAAAATATGCTGAATTCATGACCCAATGATAAATTGATAAATTGAATTATTTCTATATGGAAGTCGGGTAAAATATTATCATCAATTTAGTGAATGCACTGTGATTTTCACGGTGACAAAGTTGTCATTACTGGCAATAATAGCCCAGACTGTGAAGTCATATAAACCCTTTGATCTTTACATCTTTTATTCCCATGTGTGTGTTTTTTTTTTAATACATTACATAGTAACACATTGATTCTATTTTACTAATAAGTTGGAGAGTTACATTTTCTTTTACCACTTAGTAATGTATCTCTCACACTGCATAATATATCTTTATAGAATGTATCCTTGCCCTATCATGTGGTGTGTAATCTAAAAGTACATTGTGACATGGCCATGGAAACCTCTTGATAAAAGCTATTAGAATGTTTAAAGTTGTTTAAATTGTTAAATCAATAAATTTGCAGCTCTAAAGCAAGCAGGATAATTTCTTATATTAAAGAGGCATAGACTACAAAGAGAAAGAAAAAGTGGTATCTTTTTACTTCTAAAGAAAGACTTCATCTTAAATATGCACTTCAGTTTGGGGCGCTAAAACTAAACTAAAAAATGGCAGAGAAGAACAAGGACGGTTTAATAACTGGTGTACTAAAGTCTGCCACATAAGGACACACTGTTGGGCAAGGCTTTTTTTCTCAGGGAATATGTGCAGGAATTACCCCCTTCTGAGTCACCCCTTGTCTCCACCCCCTACCAACCTCCGAGCACTGTTACATGTCTCCTCCCACTACCCACCTCCGAGCACTGTTACATGTCTCCTCCCCCTAACCACCTCTGAGCACTGTTACTTTTCTCCACCCCCTACCCACCTCCGAGCACTGTTACATGTCTTCACCCCCTACCCATCTCCAAGCAATGTTACTTGTCTCCACCCCCTACCCACCTCCGAGCACTGTTACTTTTCTCCACCCCCCTACCCACCTCACAGCACCTATTTTAGAGAATACAGAGATGAGTAGCATTTTTTGGTGCTTAGTAAATTGTATGGAACAATAAAAGAAGTAAAATAGATCCCCACACAACAATAAACCCCCCTCCGCAACAATGGACCCCCTCACAACAAAATACCAGGCAAGCGAGAATAGACCCCCCTGTAGCCACACCAGATCTTCCAACAGCCAATATCAATAGACCCTCTGGCACCCAACAAAAACTGACCTCTCCCTCAACAGTAGATCCCTTCCAGCAACAATTGACAACCCAGCAACATAGGACCCCCCCCAGCAGCAATAGACCTCCCCAGCAACAATGGACCCCCACGCAAAAATAGATCCCCACCAGCGACAATAAATCTCCCAGTAGACATCATCAATAGACTCTCCAGCACCCCTTGCCATTAAATACATTCAGTGTTGAAGGTGCAGGAACTGCGTTCACCTATGTTCTCACGGAAACAAAGCCCTGCTCTTGGTCTGATGGCATACACACGTATCAGCCAATGTGCTGTCACAAGAGCCATGTTTTATTTAAGACAGACATCCTTAGTTGTGCTGCCATACCATCCTGGTTGCAAAACAACTTGCAATGAGGCACCTGACTGCCTAAAAGAGCAAAGTGAGGAAGGTGCCACTGTAGAGATGCATGGATCAGGGAACAGATTGTCAGAGCTGGGCTCAGCCCTTCCTTCTCGAAGCTGGCCGCTCAGCTATTGACTAATTGCCAGCTCCTATGTCTCCACAGTGACTCACCTGTTGATGATATCCTGCTCGTCAGTCCTGCCTACTTAAGCCGTCCAGTCCAGATGAGCTCTGGCTTTGCCTTGGTCACATCTCTAGAGATACTCTCCTGTGTTCCTGTTAAAGACTTGCTTGGCTGGCATTCCTTCTGTCTCCAGATCCTGCTTGCTGTTCTACTACGCTCCTCTCTGGCTCCCTGACATTTTGGCTTGTCTGACTATCTGTTCTGGTTTCTGAACGCTGGCTATGTTTTGACTACGTTTACTCTGTTTATCTTTTTTTTATTATTATTAAACAAGTGTGATTTAACTGTACTTCTGTCTCAGTCTGATTCTTGGTTCCTGACACAGATAAGGTTTCATTTCTTAACGTGCTTTACTTTGGAGGGAAAATAAACATTTCTTAATGCTGGAAGCACCTGTTACCTCCTGCTAGCTCAGCTCGATTCTCACACAGGGGTTTTATTGGGCTGTCAAATCAGGGCTGGAATCACGCAGCTACCGGCCACCCACAGGACTATAATGTGTGCTTTTAGCACTGTCTTTTATATTAAAAACAGACATTTCTTTTTTCCAAGTAACTATAAAACAGTCAATGGACAGTGGGGGAGATTTACTAAAACTGCTGCACACTCGAAAATGAGTTACCAATTTTGGGATATTTATAGCAATGCATAAATTAAGAGCAGATTACCCCAGGAGGCATTTCTTTCTTCTTAAAGATACAGCAATGCACAATAAACCCATATATATATATATATATATATTAAAATAAAAAAGAGAAGCTTCGCTAATATTATTAAAAGACTGTCTGTATGGGCCTAAATTGATTACCTTATTTGATAAGGCTCAATACACAAAATAAAATACATTTATTCTATTAAATTGACATTACCATATGTATTGCATTTTCATATAACGGTCCAAAAAATAGATTAAACCAGTCTGTGTGATATAAAAAAAATTACACAAAATTATGTGTACTAGCTGAAATCCAGAGATTCTTTGAATATTCCAGATAAACGATGAAAACACACCACTGAATTTACCATAACATAGTGGACCACCACCTTAAGGAAAACATGCTTACCAGAGGGTAAGAGAAATTCACAGGTGGCTATAACCCAGCACAGACCTTTATTTTGCAAAGGAAAGCAAAAACGATAAAATCTTCACGGGCTTGGAAACAGGTAAGCGTTGATTCACAAAGTATCAACCCAAAAGAAAAAAAGTATAGAACATAGCGTAATATTGTCAATATAAACTGATGTATAAGCCAAACAATTGTACTTACATGCAAATTTGAATATAGCGCCAAAAAACAAAGAATATCCGGTGATTAGATCAAATCCAGTGCACAATCACTACATAGAGAGCCTCCTTACCAAATAACAAACCCAAAAATGCAGGTATCCCCACACGTAGATGAATCCTCAGCTGAATGCACAAGTGGAATCAATGGATGATCGGTCCACAATCCCAGCTTTGACAAAAAGCTCTGTGTATCCCACAGATAATGGTAAGTGTCAACCCAAAAGAAATTGATAAGATACCATAGCGTAATACCGTCTAAACTTGTTTATTATTAAAAAAGAAAGAAATGCACTTACAAACAGGCGATCAATCCAAGCATAATACGAAGCATTATTAATTAATAAAAAGTAGTAAATAAAATAAAATAAATATCGGGAACAACCCATATACGTTATCCCGAAAAAACAAAAATTGTTGAATGTGAACTTATAACATAAACGGAACTAAAAATCCCATTTATTAAATATATATACCTAACTTTTTTATATGTTAATTTTACCTTAAAATATAGATGACACCAGGCCACCAGAAACTCATTAACCACTTCGCACCCAGGCCAATTCTGACATTTCTCTCCTACATGTAAAATTCCTAATTTTTTTGCTAGAAAATTACATAGAACCCCCAAACATTATATATGTTTTTTTAGCAAAGACCCTAGAGAATACAATGGCGCTCATTGCAAGTTTTTATCTTGCACGGTATTTGCGCAGCAATTTTTCAAACGCGTTTTTTTCAGAAAAAAACAGTTTCATGCTTAAAAAAAAAACAGTAAAGTTAGCCCAATTTTTTTGCATAATGTGAAAGAGCAGGATATGCCGAGTAAATAGATACCCAACATGTCACGCTTCAAAATTGCATGCGCTCGTGGAATGGCGCCAAACTTTGGTATTTAAAAATCCCCATAGGCGACGCTTTAAATTTTTTTACTGGTTACATATTTTGGGTTACAGAGGAGGTCTAGGGCGAGAATTATTGCTCTCACTCTAATGTTCGCGGCGATACCTCACATGTGTGGTTTGAACACCGTTTTCATATGTGGGCGGGACTTACGTATGCGTTCGCTTCTGTGTGCGAGCTCACGGGGACAGAGGCGCTTTAAATTTTTTTTTTTATTGTTAATTTTATTTTTATTTTTTTAGTTTTACACTTAAAAAATAAAATAAAAAAATTGATGACTTTTATTCCTATTACAAAGAATGTAAACATCCCTTGTAATAGGAATATGGCACGATCGGACCTATTTACAGTGAAATATGGGGTCAATAAGACCCCATATCTCACTTCTAGGCTGGGAAGAATAAAAAAAAAAAAACGATCCTGGCTTCCTAGCCAGATCGGCGCCGTTAATTTGAATACTGAGGCCGGGCGTGACATCATAACATCGCGCCCGGCCTCCGAACGATCATAGAGACTCCGGGGACAATCTAGTCCGCCGGAAATCTCTATGATTACTTGCTGGGGCCGGCGGATCCTGTGACCGACTCACCGATGGAAACGGTGAGTCGGTAGAAGCACCGGAGGGAGGGGGGGGCGTCCCCTCCCACCGCCCGTAAGAACGATCAAGCGGCGGAACAGCCGCTATGATCATTCTTATGGTGTAGGGAATCGCCGGCTGAAAACGGCAATATCTGAATGATGTCTGTGGCCTCAGGCATCATTTAGATATAACCACCGAAACCCCATGACGTCAATAGACGTAGTGTGGGAACCAAGTGGTTAATGTGCTAATATTTTTGTAGAATTTTTTTTGTGTTTTACAGAAAAAAAAAAAAACATTAATATAGTGATTAGTGAGAAAAAAATTTCTCTTTTTTTCTTTTTAAAATACTTTATAATTTTCATTCCTTAATGTGGTTAATAACGGAATAAGCCTCTTAGCAGCTAATAGAATCTATGAGATCAGCCGGTTTATATTTTTGGGTAGGCCTGGGATCAGGAGACCTAATAAGCAGTATAGAGGGTCAACCGAAAGGGACACCCCTGTCACCCCCATCACCAGTGATCCCACCTCCAACCAAAAAGGACGTATCAGGGAGCACTTCCAGAAGATGTGGAACAGTGACCCGACGTCAAGCCCACAGCGCCAACAACGCGGCGAGACTGAGGGATCAAATTTGTGGATGACATCGGGGGTCCTATACCAGAACATAAGAATTTTAATTGCTGTTTCCCTTTGCGTGACACACTTAGAGGATTTAAAAGTGGAGGCCCAAATCTTATCCCATATCTGTAGGGGGATAGGTTTATCTAGCAACTGAGACCATTTACTCATATACAGATGTGTAAGTTCATTTAAGGGGGTCGACTCATGGAGGATTCGGTGGA
This sequence comes from Lithobates pipiens, assembly GCF_037356315.1. NCBI lineage: Eukaryota > Metazoa > Chordata > Amphibia > Anura > Ranidae > Lithobates > Lithobates pipiens. The sequence continues at coordinate 569,632,786 of NW_027507903.1, forward strand.
TAGAGGAGATTAGATGTAATTGGTGGGGGCCCTGGGCGCATAGGTGTTCAAAGGCCGTGGGTGTATCAAGGGTTAAGGTCAGAGATTTGGAGCTGAAAAGGTGCCTGATCTGTAGGTAAAAGTAAAATGAGTGCCTGGGGATGTCATATTTTTCATGTAAGGTTTCAAAGGCATGAAGCCTACGCGAGATGGGGTGCACCAGATTTCTACGTTGGAAAAGGGGGGGGTCTAACCACGCGAAGTTTCTGCCCAAAGACAGTCCACTTTGTTCTTGTTTACACTGAAGATAGTTCTTAATGACATTGGTTGTATGTTTAGGGTCGTTCTGCTGCAGAATACATTTCGGCCCAATCACAAGCCTCCCTGATGGTATGGCATGATGGAAAAGTAATTGCCTGTAGTTCTCAGCAATGAGGACACCATTGATCCTGACCAAGTCTTCAACTCCATTTGCAGAAAGTCAGCCCCAAAATGTTTGCAACAACCTACCTGCTGAGTTCCTTCAAAAACTATGTGCAAGTTTGGGTTTCTTTTTATCCTTCAATTTCTAAAAGCATTCATAATTTTCAGCATAGGACTTTTGCACAGTATATATATATATATATATAATTTAAGAGGGTGGACAGCACCAGTAGGTACAAATAGTTATCTATGTCTATCTATATCAATATATAATACAAAGTGGTTACATCATACCTTCAACCTGCTGGTTGAACGGAAAAAAAAATCAAAAAGTAAGAGGAGCCCCTGTATTACTCAAACTGTTAAGCAACAGACTATTTATGCCAATAAGAGAAAGTACAGTGCTATTCAATAAATCCCATTTTAGAACATCAAACCAATCCAGAATACACACCAATTGCAGACACAGGAGATTTTGATTTAAATATTGAGATAACTGTACAAAAACAATATAGTACCAAGGCCATAAAAACCATAACGGTATTGTATAACGTGAGATGCATAAAAATCATTACATGAGTAATAAACAACAAGGAACTTGGCACATACACAAAATGCATAGTTAAATCAGTATTAATCCTGCCTTATTTTGTTGAGGTGGCCATTCCTTTAGCATACCAAACTGTCCAGCAAAAGTGCCAGTTAGTAAAGGATTTTCCACTGACAGTTATTCTTACAATGATCAGCTTTTATTCATTTATGTAAAATCTTTATCCCATAAGGAAATTTTTTTTCCTGGTAACTGATTAAAAAGTATTAGCAGGTGTTCAGCTTTAATTTATTAGTCATCTCCATCTAAATCTTCAGGTGCATCTAACACTATCCTCTTCCCAGCCTGACAATGCTGTTGAATATAAGGGGCTTCTTTGCTCCTCCAATGGAATGGAGCCACCCTACGACAAGATGTATGATACTGATTTGCTCACCAAGTGAAAACAAAGGAAAAAAAGTCTAACGAAAAAGAAAACAAATGCAGCCACCACATTTAGGGAATCATAACCTGGAATATATAACATTTTATTTTGAATTTAATACTGCTTTAATGGATTCAAGCAGTAGCCTAAGGAAGACAGTCCAAAAGTAAGAGAACTAGCATTCAAACACATCTCTACAGAAGTGAGTCACTTTCAAAAGAAGAGCCGGGAGATGGAGACTGAATGGATCATTACAGAAAACTGTAACAGTACCAAGTAACTACTTGGACGGTTTTAGAATTTAGCAGTAATAGAATTCACACTCATTAGCATAAATACAGCTAAATGGAAAAGCAGACACAGTGAAGTGAGTACAGATATCTTAGAGATGTAGATCCTGTATTCTTCCCAGTACAGTTTTCCTTTTCAACTCTTCAAAAACACAATGCAACTGTGCCAGGAAGAAGACTAGTTAAAGTGGAACTTCAGTGGAAACTAATTTGGTGAATGAACTCCTACACCAAGGGGAAGTCATCTTGGCTTGGCCAACCAAAGTGACCAAATATGTCCGTGGCTGATCAGGGATCTTCAGTACACCACTGGAGTGGATGTGAGTATAATTTCACTTTAAAGAGAGCTAGTCACAGCTAAAGATGTAAAATTTCCTATAAATTTTGAAACCATGGGGGAAAAAAAAGTTTCTTTCCCTGTTTTTTTCCAGAAAAAATACACATTTTTGAAAAAAATATAAATAAAAATTACTAAATAAATCAGCACGGAGTAGTTTTACAAACTGAAAGCTATTTTGTCTCACTAGGAAGGTAAATGCTTTGTATGTAAAAGTATTATGCTATATGGAAATAGTTAATCCATATTTAACAATTGTTAATATGTGAATTTGTAAATGATGTATAAATAATTTGTAAAAATAAAAATAAAAAAATTCTATTAAATAAATATATATATATAAAAAAAAGTATTATGCTTGGAATAAAAGCACAGCTTATTCAGTAAATTAACTAAACTTGCTGTTTACATTTTTATTTTATTTTATGTTATTACAAATGGAAAAACAAGGACTGTATATGATAAGAGCATTTTATCTATACATGAGAACCCGGCCCTTTCCATCATAATAATATAAAATCTTCCAGCTAATATGCATTTCCAGTTTTTGACAATGCTGATCCAGAACCATATATTGCTCTATGAAGAGCTTGATGAATGTTATCCTTATTTTTAGGTGTCATTTTCTCTATAAATTTAGATATTGTGTATTTTTGGGAGTGGTTTGCAACATCATTACTGGAAGATGCTCCTTGTGAGGAAACATGCAAACGGAAAAGCTCCTCACATTTTCTGGTCCTCATTATTTCAGTCCATAAAGTATATTTTAGTGTCTTTAGGGCACCTCTGGCATGCCAGGATGTGTTTTGTTATCCTTGTAGCATTTGGAAAAGAATATTTCTTCTCACAATATTTGCACATTGCAGCTTTGCTCTCGGCAGACATTGCACTGTGGATATGCTTCCAAACTCTAGATGTTGGTCTCACCATGTAATGGTTATGCAGTGATCTTCCTGTGTTTGCTTACCTTCCCTCATGTCTTCAGACTAAGAAGCCAGCTACTTCCACCTGGTGGGTTTTATAACCTCTCCTCTAAGCATGGCTCCACCCCAGGCCCTATCAGGGAGCCTATATAAACCTGTGCACTGCAGGGCTCAGTGCTGATCAACCATTGTGTATTCCTTTGTGTATTAGCTTCCTGTTTCCTGTCGTCTGCTCTGCTACTGATTTCCGTTACCGACCTTGGCGTGTACCCGACTATTCTGTTCTGCTTGTGGCCCCGACCTTGGCTTTGTCCCTCACCATCCCTATCCTCCTGTTACCTACTGTGGGTGTGAGCTGGGGGACCCTGGGGGTCGCGACCTGGAGCCAGTTGCAGCCAAGACCATCTTCACCACTCGAAGCTCTGGTGAACACCAGCTGGCTCTTAGACTCCGCGCCCCGGGGAATCTTACGCTCTTACCCCAGTGGGATCTGTCCCCCGTCTGCAGCCGTCAGCCGTAGGGTCCACAGCCTTGCGGTGCATCCCCAACCCTACGGTGTGCACCTGTCACCTGGCCTCAAGGTGACCTGACAGTGTTCTCCTTTCTGTGTTGCTTCATGTCGGTGCTTCCTCTCGTTTGGTCTCAGCACATCTTGATTCCGGAGCCGCTGCCAATTTCATGGATTGGGAAACTGCATCCTCCATGAGACTTACCCTTTTGCCCCTTACAACACCATTGGTGGTCTTGGCGATTGATGGCACGGTTCTCCCAGGGGGTCCTATCCGCTTCCAGACTATTCCTGTTAAGATGTCAGTAGGGGCCCTCCACCAGGAGTGGATATCCTTCCTTGTCTTACCTAAGGCTTCACCTCCTATCATATTAGGTCTTCCTTGGTTTCGGCTCCATTCTCCACACGTTGACTGGTCTGCTGGACGGATCCTGGCTTGGGGTTCCTCCTGTTCCTCTTCCTGCCTACTCAAGGGTACCCCAAAGGGGAGACTTCCCGTTACCACCATCCCAGTATCTTCTGCTTTTCCTGCTGTATATGGCGATCTCTGGGACGCGTCCTGCAATAGTCGGACTGGTGCACTCTCTGGGTCATGTGATACTCTGGATGAGGAGCCCACCTATGAACCTGAGTCGATCATTCGCTCCAGATCGCGTAACCATTTACCTCTGCCTGTCCCTAATCTCCCTTGGACGCACAGCCAGGCTAACTTGTCTGCAAGTTCCAGAGTCGCTATGCCTTGTGATGCGATTGAGATGGTCGCTACATCTGACAATACTAATCAGTCGGCCTCCACACCACTTATGCCAGTCCAGCCCATGCCCTATGAGCTTCCTGCTTCTTGTTCAGGACCTTCTGTGACCCAGCCTCACCCTACTACTACTATGTCCGTTCAAACCCATTTAAGAGGCTCAATCCATCCTTTGGATAGAATACCTCATTCGGCCAGGAGGGGTTTTCAATCTTTTTCTCAGGGTTCTGTTTGTGTTTCTGCTATCCAGCTTAAATCTTGCGACATGTCACCCTCTAACCAACCTGACCTCAGGGATCCACTGACCTCTGCCCAGTTTGGTGGTCCTGTGATGGATGCCCAACTCAACTTTAAGGGTGAGGGGGTCCCTGCTCAGACTCCTGATCTTCTCATGCCCTTACCCATTCCTAAAAAGCCTTTAGTCCTCAAGTCCTCTCGTCCTCTCCCTACCTCTGCTTTGGTTTCTGAGGATAATCTAAAATACGAGGTTAGTCAAGTTTTGGATTCCCGGCTCCGTAAAGGCATTCTTCAATACCTCGTACTTTGGAAAGGGTTGGGTCCTGAGGAGAGGTCTTGGATCACTGCATCTGAGGCCTTTGCTCCCTGTCTGTTAAGGAGGTTCCATCTGGAGTTTCCCTTTAAGCCTGGACCCAGGCAGGGAAGGGGGAGGCCTCGTAAGAGGGAGGGTACTGTCATGGTTATGCAGTGATCTTCCTGTGTTTGCTTACCTTCCCTCATGTCTTCAGACTAAGAAGCCAGCTACTTCCACCTGGTGGGTTTTATAACCTCTCCTCTAAGCATGGCTCCACCCCAGGCCCTATCAGGGAGCCTATATAAACCTGTGCACTGCAGGGCTCAGTGCTGATCAACCATTGTGTATTCCTTTGTGTATTAGCTTCCTGTTTCCTGTCGTCTGCTCTGCTACTGATTTCCGTTACCGACCTTGGCGTGTACCCGACTATTCTGTTCTGCTTGTGGCCCCGACCTTGGCTTTGTCCCTCACCATCCCTATCCTCCTGTTACCTACTGTGGGTGTGAGCTGGGGGACCCTGGGGGTCGCGACCTGGAGCCAGTTGCAGCCAAGACCATCTTCACCACTCGAAGCTCTGGTGAACACCAGCTGGCTCTTAGACTCCGCGCCCCGGGGAATCTTACGCTCTTACCCCAGTGGGATCTGTCCCCCGTCTGCAGCCGTCAGCCGTAGGGTCCACAGCCTTGCGGTGCATCCCCAACCCTACGGTGTGCACCTGTCACCTGGCCTCAAGGTGACCTGACACACCATTTTACTAAGAGGTGGAAAAGAAAAGGCAGTTTAGTGACCAGACTATAGGGAAACAATATGCTGTGATGGTGGAGAACATTAATAGGAACCATTTAAAGGTTATAAATATAAACTCATTTGTGAGACAAATTTACCCTCTTACCTGTCAATTAAGGCCTGAGTGGACAGAAACCATCATCTACTGTATTCCAACAATCACCCAACTGTAGGAGGTACAAGATGCAGCCCACTAGCAAACTAAACTGGAGCCTTCCCCTGTAGTGCCCCCAAGTGGCAGAAATGTATATTGTTTGAGAACTGCATTAAGAAGTACAGTGTTATTTGAATTGTATTCCAGGATTTGCTTGTCTTCAGCTGAGAGAACTTGCAATAATAAATGGCTTTACATAAGAAATCCTTTGTTAAGGTCTTCATGTTATATAGTTTGTCACATATATATTATTTATCATTGTAAAAGAACATTCCACATTTTTTTTTATATTTTTCCAGAAAAATCCCTCCCAAAAAACGAATTTCGCTAAAAATAGAAAAAAAAAGTTTTTCATCCCTATTTTTCCATTTTTTTCTGGGCTTTCCCATCTCTAGTCACAGCTGAGCTTATGTGAGAATCAAAATTTTTGCTATGACATTTAGCAGGCCTGTAAAGACTTACCTATGAAAGAATTGCAACTGCGTGCCAATTTAGCATTAAAGTATGTCTACTGTAGACAAAATTTAAAGTTTTCTTGTAAGGTTAAGAACCTATACCAGTTCTTTTTTGCTACCTGTGTCCCTACTGGGTAAATTAATTTTCTTTCTGTCCTGATGAACACCATCATCAGGATAAAAGGTAATGGGAGATCCAAGATGTTGTAGCTGTCAACAGAACAGAAATTGAGGGGAAATCTAACAATGGGTTCATTTGTTTTCCTGCAACTGCCTCAGAAGGCATTTCCTCTCGCTTCGGAGAGATTTCTTCCCATGTGTTGTTGGGTCACTGGGGCAAGAAGGGAAGGGACATCTTTGTAAGGTAACACAGACAGCAAACAATAAGGGTCCTTTCACATGGGGCGGATCAGTGCTGATCTGCCCCGTGGATATCCGCTTGCACAGCGGGGATCGCCGGAGCGATCTCCGCTGAGCAGGAAGATGACATGTGCAGGGACGGACCTGTCACAGAGCCACTCTCCCCTATGGGAGATTGGGTGATGACGGACCGCAGTGTCCGTCGTCACCTGATCCGATGACGGATGGAAAAATAGCTTTTTCCTCCGTCACACTTTTTTGGATCGGAGCGGGTCGGATGTCAGCGGACTTGTCACCGCTGACATCCGACGCTCCATAGACCTCTATGGAGCATCCATTCAGGTCCACCTGAAAAACTCACAGAAGGACCTGAACGGATCATCCGTGTGAAAGGGGCCTAAAGCTGATTGGATTTTTGACCATTCCTACCTCTATCCAAAAAGAACAAAAAAAATAAAAGTTTGGGTTTTAAATACACTTTAATTACTATGACTGTGAATCATTTTCAGCTTAGGATCAGAGCAGAGAAAGGAGGTCAGCAGAAGTCTGACCATCACCCTCATTCACTTTTTTTCATTCAATTAAAAAAAGAAAGAAAAAAAAGATTCCTCTAGCTACACAAGTGGATCGATGATTCCGCCCAATAAGGACATTGTATTCTGATAGCAGGTGACGGTCTCCCCAGATCAGGAAAGGTTTTTCAACATCCCCATTCTTCGAATAGAAGTTAATGTAACAATAGGCTATGCTTGGATGAAAGTTTGGTCTATTCCTGCTGAACCTGTCAAAGTTTGATCCATCTACTGCAAGCTTTAGATGAAATGTTTAGGCTCTGACAAAGCAGGTCAAACAAATTAAAGAGGCAATTATCTGTCACAAACAAGACAGCACATTGGTCTGTTTTAAGTCTATATATATATAATTCCATGGCAAATGTGTCTGACATTTTGCCGAATCTCCTTTGCCAGCATTCACCCCATTAAGGAAACTTATAGTATTGGACATTTACCCCAAAAGTTGCCCAGTGAGAATTACATTATTTTGACAATACACAACATCTGTTCTTCGATAGGTAAATGTTTGTAGCATTCACCCTATTTATAAAAAGCTACATTTTCCCAAACATTCCCCTTAACCAGTCTATAAGTAAAATGTTCCTAGCTGAGCTGTCAAATCATTTTATTTTTAACATGAAATGCAAAGATTGTTTGTGGAAACTGCTAAACTTATGTTGTAAGGCCGCGTACACACGCGGGGACTGTTCGCCCAACTTTGTCCGCTGAACAGTGTTTCGGCGGACAGTCCGCCCGTGTGTGGGCTTTCAGCGGACAGTTTCAGCGAACAGTCTGCTGAACAAAGTTTTTCGGAAATTCCGAAAAACTGTCCGCTGAAACTTGGTTTCAGCGAACAGTCCCCTCGTGTGTAGGCTTGTTCGTCAAACTAAGTTCCGCGCATGCTCAGAAAGGATTTACACGCCGAAAGTTGTAATGCAGTGTATAGGACGTCGTATTTTCCGTCCCGTCGTACGTGCCGTTCACGTCATCGCGCACGGTTTCAGCAAACTGTTCGTTCGTCGTGTGTGGGCAAGTCCGTCCATGCTAATTATGAGCGGACTGTTTGCTGAAACTGTTTGACGGACAAAGTTGAGCGAACAGTCCCCGCGTGTGTACGCGGCCTTACAGTTTCAGCACTAGTCCTCACAACACCATAGCTATCTAGCCTGACAAACCAGGCATATGGAATTGTATGCCCATAGCATGGAGGTAGGAAGAGTTTGCTCTCCCCGCTATGTAGATACCAGCCTGGATGTCCTTTAGCATTAGGGGGTGTTTTGGGAAAGATTCTCAAAGGCCCCTTTCACACGGGCAGATAGAATGGTGCTTTTAGCTGCGGATTTTCTAGTTTTCCACCGCAGCCAAAGGCACACAATGCTTTCCTATGGCCCTGTTCACACACAGCGTTTAACTGCGATTTCGTTACGTGCGGTTCGGTGCGAATAGAAAAAATAGAATTGTATGCGTCCAGGTGCGATGTAGCGCAGCTATAAGCACATAACCGCAGGTAATCGCAGTCTTTTTTTGTCAACTGCGGCCAGCAGCGTGAAAGAAAAAAAAAAACACCCGGAAGCACATCCTAATCAGCAGGTGTACCTGGGAAATGACACAGGAAGTTGAGAGGGATGAAAGGGGAGAAGACAGCATGGCGGCAAGAGACATCTCGCACGAGGCCATTATCGCACTGGTGCATGCCCGACTAGAGTTATGGGACTCAGAATGCCCAGGATATGCAGACCGAGTGCTGAAGAGAGCAAAGTGGGAGGAAGTCTACAAATATGTCACACCGAACTGGGACGAGATGTCTGCAACTGAACAGGATAACCGAGGTGAGTGCAAGGTTTGTTGTGTCTATGCAGCAGGGTACACATGCATCCTAGTGAAGATTTTACCCCCTAATGACCAGGCCATTTTATAGCAATACAGCACTGCGTCACTGACAATGCTGCAAACAAACTAAATTGAATGGGAAATCAATGGTTGGGGTCTTCCCTATAGTGTTGTCCGGGTGGGAGGGGGCAGATCTGTCTCGACTTTTGTCCCTAACATGTGTTATGTTTTTTATATATTGCAGGAAAGGAGGTTTATACACGTTGGAGGTCCCTGCGCGACCGGTACAAAAAAGAAGTCAACGAAGAGAAGGCTGCGGAGAGAACTCGTCGCAGGCCTAACCCCCATGCAGAGGCTTTGTCATTTATGAGGCGCACCACTGAGATGCGCGCGTAAGTATATCCATTTATTTTACTTAGCGATTTGTGACCAGTAAAGGCGTATTCATGTTCATGTTTTTTTTTAAACGTGTAATGTTTATTGTTACCTAGAACTGTGTCAAGTGTCCCTGTGAGAGCAAGCGCAAGGCGTGAAAGTTCGTCACCATCACCATCAGGAGACGCTGACACCAGTCAAGAAACCACAGAGACAGTGTCATTCCAAGAGTATCATCCATCCACTCAAGAACCTGCGGTATGTATTTTAAAAATGTCACAATTTCTGTCCACAAAAAAACGTATTACTTACATTTTGAAAGGGCAGCTGGTGTTGGCACAAATGTTGGAGAAAGAACAACAGCTTATTTTTGGGCAAAGTGTGACTTGTTCTTCTGGCTTTGGAGGTCTTCAGTGAGATCAGGTTTTTGCGGCAAAACAAGTACCTGTGTCTGATCTATTCTAAACAGGTGCTGCAATATTTGTACAAGCCTTATCATCATCATATGCTGTTCACTAAAGTGTGACCTCAGTATCAGATGCATAATCTATATATTCTAACTATTGCAGGAAAATCCAGATAGGAGAGTCCGGTCTACTTCCACCACCCGTCGAACACGCATTACTCAACAAGAGACACCTTTTGAGGAATATTTCAATCGTATCATTGAAGAAATGAGAAACCAATCACAAAACCAGGCCAAAGATGATGAATTCCTCAACATCTCAGACCCAGATGTTATGTTCTTGAGAATGTTGCTTTGTGTAATCAGGGAGATTCCTGCAGATAAGCGCACTGAGGTCAGGGGTGATATACATGCCTATTTAACGTATATCGTGTCCGCTTGCAAAGAGCAACGCCCATATCCTAAATTTCAGCCATGGGCTATGGGTTTTAATTCACCTAGTGGCTCTTTCAGTAGACCAATGCCCAGTCAGCAGTGCCATGACACAACATCTGCCATTAACCCTTATGCAGGACCCCCACCGCTGTATACACCTTACCCATCTAATCCTGGTTACCAAAGGATGCATGTGCAGCCACACCCAGTGTCTTCACCCTCATCTTCCCATTCAGGATCACCCGTAGATGTTGGCAGTGAACCAAGCCATTCTTCCCTGCGTAACCCTAATTATCCAATGTATGAAAACTTATAGTTTTGTCCTTCTTATTTGTTATTCCTATGGCAGTCATATGACAGTTTTATTTTTCTTGTTGTGTTAATTTAATGTTACTTAATGTTTTACCTACACGAACTAATGTTTACAACCAACCCCAGATTCCTCCATCTACACTGAACTGTACGCACAGAAGAATCTCCCACTGTCCCAAGCTTATACATGTTGCTACTTGGCCCCACTTGCTCTCACAATACCTGAACTTTCTGATTGGGTGCTAGCATTGTTTAGGTTGAGAGCCTTGGCCCAGTGGGAGATTACCCCATCTACACAGGGGAGTGTACATGGAGACATCTTTTGCACTTTCTCCATCTAGCCTAATATTTCAGAACTGTTTACCGCACTCAGTGTCCATCTTTGGGCCCTTTCACATGGGGCGGATCAGTAATGATCTGCCCCGTGATGATCCACTCGCTCAGCGGGTATCGCTCCGTTGTCCCCGCTGAGCCGGCTGCGGACAGGGCGGTCTCCGCACACTGTGCAGGGACCGCCCTTTCAGCTCTCCGCTCTCCTCTATGGGGATCGGACGAGCACGGACCGTTTGTCCGTGTTCATCCGCTCTGCAGACGGATAGAATAGGATTTTCCTCCATCTGCAGAATCGGACTGTTGCGGAGGCGGATGATATCGGGTGTCTGCGGATGTGCATCCGCAGACACCCGCTATCCCATAGGGATGCATGTATGTATGCATGTATGTCCGTATTTCATCCGCAAGCGGATGGATGAAATATGGACATACTGTCCGCATGTGTGAAAGGGGCCTTTAAAGTCTAAAAAATGTATAAGGCCCCTTGCACACATGCGGACAGTATGTCCATATTTCATCCATCCGTTTGCGGATGAAATACAGACATACATGCATCCCTATGGGATAGCGGATGTCTGCGGATGAACATCCGTAGACACCCGCTATTGTCTGCCACCGCAATTGTCCGATTCTGTAGACGGAGGGAAATCCAATTTTTCTAGCCGTCTGCAGAGCGGATTGGATGAACACGGACAGACGGTCCGTGCTCTTCCGATCCCCATAGAGGAGAACAGAGAGCTGACAGGGCGGTCCGCCCTGTGTGAAAGGGGCCTTACAGCACTTCAGGAATACTGTAACCTTTTTTTTTTTTTAGGGGGGGGGTAGTGGGGAATATTTTGGGGACTCGTTATCTGTTGCACTTGAAATTCAATACTTGAAACTAAAAGGAAATTTTATATATATATTCCAAAGAAATTAAAAAACAGTTTTCTATACTTGCAAGCATTCAATGTTTTGTAAGGTTTGTCTATTTTTTATACACCCTGTGCATAGCAAAAGATAGAAATAAAAACAATTTAAATTGTTGAAAATTGTCGACTACTTTATTTAAGGCAAACGTGAAAACTGACACAAAAACTTGAAAACTGTGATGAAAAAACTTTGACATGTAAGGTCCATGCAACACCGGTTAAAAATTTACACATAGTCCAATTGCCATGGCAGCTGTCCATCTTCACTCAAAAAGTAATCAGTGAAATGTTCACGGACTTGTAGGGCCTGATTACTTGGACGAGTGCCAGTAACATGACCTATGGGTTCCTCAGAAACAGGGGTTTCGGTGGCCACAATCTCCTTACCCCTCAAAAAATTGTGGAGAACACAACATGCTAGAACCACATTGACGGCATGATCAACTTCTAGATGCATGGCTGTCATCAAAACATGCCATTTGGCAGTGCAAATGCCAAATGCGCACTCAACCATTCTTCTAGCTCTATTGAGTCGATAGTTAAAAATTCGCCTCCTGGCAGTGAGACCATGCCTGGTATAGGGCCTTAGCAGGTGAGTAGATAGGGCAAATGCCTCATCTCCCAGCACTACAAATGGAAGATCTGGTCCAGTAGTACCAGGGAGAGGCCTTGACTGTGGCACCTGAAATTCGCCATATTGAAAAGGCAGCTGATCGCTGTGCCTGGAGCCTTGAATTTTGCAGAAAAATATAAACATGATAAACTGCGGCAGAACAGCCGCCCGTGTGAAAGGGGCCTAATAATGGAGGTCTTCCCCCTAATGCTCTGGGGCCCAAAGCTTATGGGAATCAAGCTCCTTTGCACACCTTCTGCTCAGGATTAAAAGCCAGCAAGGGTGCCCCTGTCTGACTTCATGAGGGGCAAGTAGTTGGTTGCCCCCCTCCCTGGTGAACTGATTTTAAGAGGTCCTTTAATCCCTAACTAGGTCATAATGCATTTGGGTATGAAATGTAAATAAACAAAAACATACCACTGTCAGAAAAAGTTTATTAACATAAAGTGGTTGTAAAGGCTGAAGACTTTTTACCCTTATGCATCTATGCATGAAGGTAAAAGCCATCTTCTCCCCCTAATACTTACCTGAACCTGATATGGATCCAGCAATGTGCATGGGAGGAGCAGCTCTCCTGTGTCTCTCCATTCTCACTGGCTGGGCCACAGCAGTGGGAGCCATTGGCTCCCGCTGCTGTCAATCACAGCCAGTGAGGAGGGATCAGGGGTGGGGCCGAGCTGTGCACTGTTTGTCCTATAGACACACAGAGGCAGCTCAGGAGTGAGCATGCACAAGTGCCCGAATGTAAAACGGATTGCTATGAGGGCACTTAGCAAGGGGGAGGGGCTAGGAGCACCAGTGGGGGACCCGAGAAGAGGAGGATCGGAGCAGGTAAGTATGACATGTTTATTATTTTAAAAAATAAATAAGCCTTAAAGGCTACAGCTAACTATTCTTATAAACATTACCTCCCCCTTTCTCCTACCTATCCTGCATACCTTGTATATAAAAAAAATCTGTATACTTACCTTTTTTTAATCCGGTCCAGTCACATGATGACAGAGGCTGTGAATTCCCAGAGCAGTGATGTCACCTATAGGCTCCTATTAGTACTTCATATTCCCATCGCACATGTTCCTGGATGCGCTCTTGGATTTGGGTGCTGTAGCAACAACCAGCTGGATACTGGTTCAAGTCACGGTGAAGATATTTGCCAGCACACCATGGAACAACACAAATAGCATCCAAACGGGTGATTTATTGCATGATCACAACACAAGGAAAGTGCAATGTTTCGGAGCTGCGCAGGGCCCCTTCGTCAGGCATGTCGAAACACATGCCTGACTAAGGGGCCTTGGCTCCAAAACGTTGCACTATCCTTGTGTTGTGATCATGCTGGCAAATATCTTCACTATAGGCTCCTATGGGCCAGCCGTTCTTGACACTCCCTCCACTCCCCTGTAGCAGTCGCTCACTGTCAAAGAGAATCTGGAGCTGTGGGATCATGTAATTAAAAATAGGGAAGTACACAGATCTTTTTATACAGGCATGCAAGATAGGTAGGAGGAGGGCAGATGGAACATTTTTAAGAACAGTTAGTATTAGTCATATCTTCTAAATTTAATTTTACAAAATTTTGAGGTTCAAGCGGTCTTCAAAAGTGTCCTGCAGTGGGACTCCTTCAATGCTCAGATCCCAAAGGAGAGAGCTTAGGTCCATTCTTCTCCCTGTTGAGCAATGAGAAAGTCCTGGTAGCAACACAGTTTTAAATGCTTTAGGGAACTCTGAGTTGTGTCTCACTGGAGTTTTCTGTGACATTACTGGCCATTAGTGATGGACGAACTTCCGACAGGATGTTTCGCGAATGCGGAACGCGAACGCAGCCGATAGTTTGCGAACCGTAACGTTCGCGGCGGGCCCCATTGACTTCAATGGGAGGCGAACTTTACAAACCTACAGGTCAAATTTGCAGCCACAAAATAATTACTAGCTGTGCACACATAGTCCCACCACATGGCCAATGACATAACACATGTATGAGGTGAATCTGGGATCGACAACTACAAGCATTCTTTTTTTATATGTGAAATTGTGACAATTCAGGACTGTGGAGCGCATGAAGACAATGGAGGAGAGGGAAGGTCAGGGTAGGCAAAGAAGAGGGTGCAGGAGATGATCACCAGCAGTGTGACATACAGCAATGACACCTGCACCGTGATAGAGTGATCTGACACCAGCACCATGATAGAGAGCACTGACATCAGCAGCGTGACATACAGCAATGACACCTGCACCGTGATAGAGTGATCTGACACCAGCACCGTGATAGAGAGCACTGACATCAGCAGCGTGACATACAGCAATGACACCTGCACCGTGATAGAGTGATCTGACACCAGCAACGTGATAGAGAGCACTGACATCAGCAGCGTGACATACAGCAATGACACCTGCACCGTGATAGAGTGATCTGACACCAGCACCGTGATAGAGAGCACTGACATCAGCAGCGTGACATACAGCAATGACACCTGCACCGTGATAGAGTGATCTGACACCAGCACCGTGATAGAAAGCACTGACATCAGCAGCGTGACATACAGCAATGACACCTGCACCGTGATAGAGTGATCTGACACCAGCACCGTGATAGAGAGCACTGACATCAGCAGCGTGACATACAGCAATGACACCTGCACCGTGATAGATTGATCTGACACCAGCACCGTGATAGAGAGCACTGACATCAGCAGCGTGACATACAGCAATGACACCTGCACCTTGATAGAGTGATCTGACACCAGCACCGTGATAGAGAGCACTGACATCAGCAGCGTGACATACAGCAATGACACCTGCACCGTGATAGAGTGATCTGACACCTGCACCGTGATAGAGTGATCTGACACCAGCACCGTGACAGAGAGCAATGACACCTGCACCGTGATAGAGTGATCTGACACCAGCACCATGATAGAGAGCACTGACATCAGCAGCGTGACATAAAGCACTGACACCAGCACCGTGATATACAGCACTGACACCAGCACCGTGATATACAGCACTGACACCTGCACCGTAAGCAGCCCCAGGAGTAAGTCAGCATAGCACAGGGATGGTGGGAGCCCCTCATAATGAGCATAGCACAGGGATGGTGGGAGCCCCTCATAATATGCACAGCAGAGGTACAGCCCCAGGAGTAAGTCAGCATAGCACAGGGATGGTGGGAGTCCCTCATAATAAGCAGCACCAGGAGGAAGACAGCATAGCACAGGGATGGTGGGAGCCCCTCATAATGAGCATAGCACAGGGATGGTGGGAGCCCCTCATAATATGCACAGCAGAGGTACAGCCCCAGGAGGAATTTAGCACAGCACAGGGATGGTGGGAGCCCCTCATAATAAGCAGCCCCAGGAGGAAGTCAGCACAGCACAGGGATGGTGGGAGCCCCTCATAATGAGCATAGCACAGGGATGGTGGGAGCCCCTCATAATATGCACAGCAGAGGTACAGCCCCAGGAGGAAGTCAGCACAGGGATGGTGGGAGCCCCTCATAATAAGCAGCCCCAGGAGGAAGTCAGCATAGCACAGGGATGGTGGGAGCCCCTCATAATGAACATAGCACAGGGATGGTGGGAGCCCCTCATAATATGCACAGCAGAGGTACAGCCCCAGGAGGAAGTCAGCACAGCACAGGGATGGTGGGAGCCCCTCATAATAAGCAGCCCCAGGAGGAAGTCAGCACAGCACAGGGATGGTGGGAGCCCCTCATAATAAGCAGCGTCAGTAGAAATATGACACCGCTCAACCTCTTCAAACAGGAGGGTACGGGCATATAGTACGGTGTGCTTTTTTAGTACAAGGAAGTTAGCCAAATGAAGAAAGAAGGTCTGTGTGCTCGATTAAAAAAATAGTTTCTAGACATATACATGGTCTACTGGTCACATGTGTTGAATTCCTCTGAGATCCATGCCACATTCATTTTTAGAAATGTGAGGTAGTTAACACTGTCGTGAGCTAGGCGAGTATGCTTATCGGTCACGATCCCCCCTGCTGCGCTGAACGTCCCTTCGGACAGGACACTGGACGAGGGGCAAGCCAACAGTTGGATTGCAAATTGGGCAAGCTCTGGCCAGAGGTCAAGCCTGCCCACCCAGTAGTCCAGGGGTTCATCACTCCTCAGAGCATCCACATCGGCCGTTAACCCGATGTAGTCAGACACCTGACGGTCTAGGCCAGTGATGGCGAACCTTGGCACCCCAGATGTTTTGTAACTACATTTCCCATGATGCTCTGGCACTCTGCAGTGTACTGGAGCATCATGGGAAATGTAGTTCCAAAACATCTGGGGTGCCAAGGTTTGCCATCACTGGTCTAGGCGTTCCCTGATGCTGGATCCGGATGACACCTGTCGATGGGTCAGCTGAAAGAATGACCTCATATCAGAAGTCACCAACACATCTTCAAACCGGCCTCTTCTTGCAGGCGCTGTTGGATTGGTACACGCAACTCCTTCTCTGGGAGTGGGAATTGCTCCTCTGCCAGTGCACGCAAAAGCAGAATGCAGCATTTCTCGAAGCAAGGCCTGGAAGTGCTCCATTCTGACAGCCCTCTGTGACGGCGGTAACATTTCCGCCATTTTGTGTTTGTACCGGGGGTCTAAGTGCGTTGCCACCCAGTACTGGTCCTTGACCCTTATGCTTTTTATACCGGGGTCCCTGTTAAAACACTGGAGCATGAAGGCCCCCATTTGCACTAAACTGGAAGCGGTGTGGTGGCCTGGCTCCTGCTCATCATCCAGGATAATGTTGTCCTCTTCATTCTCCTCTCCCCATCCACGCACAACAGGGATCCCAGAAAGGTTTAAAGCATGCTCTTCTTGCTCCTCCTCATCCGCCCCGGCACCATCCTCCTCTGACTCCTCTTCAGACTCCTGTTGTTGACTTGTCTCAGATAGAGTAGCACCCCCTGGGAATTCATCCAGCATTGCGGCTTCCTCATCTTCCCGCTCCTGCTCCTCCACAGCTTGATCAATGACACGACGCAATGCACGCGCCATAAAGAAGGCATAAGGTACCATGTCACTGATGGCCCCATGGCTGCGATTTACCAGTTTGGTGATCTCCTCAAAGGGCCACAGAAGTCTGGATGCGTAGCGCATGAGCAGCCACTGGCACGGTGAAAAAAAACCCAGCTCCCCAGAACCTGTTCTGCCGCAGAGTTCATACAGGTAGACGTTAACTGCACATTTCTGCTGGAGCAGCCTATCAAGCATATAGAAGGTTGAGTTCCATCGCGTCGGGCAATCGCAAATAAGACGTCTGGCAGATTGTGTCGCCGCTGAATGTCAGCAAGGCGAGCCATGGCCGTGTAAGATCTTCTGAAATGGGCCGAGATTTTCCTTGCCTGCCGCAAGATCTCCTGGACCCCAGGGTATTTGACAACGAATCGCTGCACGACCAAGTTTAAGCCGTGTGCCATGCATGGCACGTGCGTAATTTTGCCCTGTTTCAATGCGCTAAGCAGATTGGCACCGTTGTCACACACCACTTTACCAACTGTCAAATTGAGCGGTGTTAGCCACTGATCTGCCTGTGAACGCAAAGCTGAAAGGAGTGCCGGGCCAGTGTGGCTCTTGGCTTCCAGGCACAACAGATGCAGCACGGCATGGCAACGTCTCACCTGGCATGTCAAATAGGTTCTGGGGAGCTTGGGTGGCGCAGCGGAAGAGACGGTAGCAGCGGAAAAGGAGGAGTCAGCCGAGGAGGAGAGGGAGGAGGATGGAGTAGGAGGAGGAGGAGGAGGAGAAGAAGAGCCAGGCCTGCATGCAATCCGTGGCGGTAAAACCAAATCTACACGGTGCCATGGGTTACATGCTTGACGGCCATCAGAAGGTTCACCCAGTGGGCAGTAAAAGTGATATACCTTCCCTGCCCGTGTTTGCTAGACCACGTGTCTGTGGTCAGATGTATCTTGCCACCGACACTGTGTGTCAGAGATACATTCACTTGCCACTGAACATGGCCATATAGCTCTGGGATGCCCTTCTGTGAGAAATACTTCCTTCCTGGGACCTTCCATTGTGGTGTTCCAATGGCCACAAATTTTCGAAAGGCCTCCGAGTCCACCAGTTTATATGGCAGTAGTTGGCGGGCTATCAGTTCTGACAAGCCAGCCGTCAACCGTTGGGCAAGAGGGTTATCCGGCGTCATCATTTTTTTACGCTCCAAAATTAGGCTCAAGGAAGCCTGCCTTTTTTCAGAAAAACATGAGCTTGGTGTGATGGAAGGTGGAGTGGAGGACAATTGTGAGGAGAGAGGAGAAGGAGAAGTAGAAGACGAGGCTGGACGGTGAGAGCCTGGAGTGTGGCTTTGTGTGTTCCGTTGCTCCCACTGGGCTCGGTGATGGCAGCTCATGTGCCTTCTTAAGGCGGTCGTCCCTAGGTGAGTGTTGGGCTTACCGCGACTAATGCGTTGACTGCAAAGATTGCAGATGGCAACACTATTGTCAGCAGTGGACACGTTAAAAAAAGCCCACACTGCGGAGCCATGTGCTGGCGTCCTGGGAGCGCCATATGTGAACGTACATGGTCGATGACTCGCTCCTGATACATTAGCAGTCTGCTTTGTCCCTCCTGTGCAATGTAAGTTATTCCTGCTTCTCCTCCCTATCTGATGGTCCATATCTCCCTCTGAACTCCCCTCCTCTTCCTCTCTTGTGGGCACCCACGTGACATCACTAGACACGTCATCATCGACGTCACCTTCCCCACCGCTATAAGTAGAGATCTCGGAGTAGGCAGCAACACTGGGGACCAACCTCCTCCTTGGGCTGATCTGGGTACTGTCGTCAGACTGCTGAGTGGTGGTTGTTGCTACCTCCTCTTCCTGATCCAATGCCAAGAGTGGCTTAGCATCAGAAATGTCTTGATATGGTAAGGAAAATATGGTATGGTATGGAAAATAATTCCTGTAACTCAAGCGGAAGGTATGTGGTGGTGGTGGTGGTGTTGTTGGTGGTAGTGTCTTTGGGGGTGTACATAGCAGAGAGTGAAGAAGAGGGTGCAGATCGAGAGGATGAGGAGGGTGCAGAAGAGTAATGCCCCGTACACACGAGAGGAATTAAGTCTGACAGACCTCCAAAGGAGTTCCGCCGGAGTTCCGCTGGAGTTCCGACGGAGTTCTGGCGGACTTTTCGACCGAACGGACTTGACCACACACCATCACACCAAACTCCGACGGAGTCGAACGTGATGACGTACGACTGGATTCGACGTAGGAAGTTCATAGACAGTAGCCAATAGCTGCCCTAGCGTCGGTTTTAGTCCGTCGGAGTAGCACACACACGAGCGGATTTTTCAAAGGGGACCGGGTCCGGCAGAGTTCCGTCGGGAAAATTTAAAGCATGCTTCATTTCTAAAGTCCGCCAGACTTTAGCTTCGCTAAAGTCCGTTGCAGCCCACACACGATCGGATAGTCCGCCGGACTCAGTCCGTCGGAGTTTGGATGTCGAAAAGTCCGCTCGTGTGTACGGGGCATAAGGCTGAGTAAGCCACTCAACCAATTCTGGTGCTTCCTTTGACGTAATCGCACGCACCTTCTGCAATTTCCCACTTTGGCTCAAGCCTGTTGCTCCTGCCCTACCCCTACCACCCCTGCGGAAGAGCCTGCCTCTTCCTCTGCCTGTCATTTTTCAAATGACCCTGTGACAAAACTCTCTAGAGACGTGCAGTATGTATGTGGAAGAAGGTATATAACACCCTGCTTCAATCTGTTGTTTATCACACCAGTTACAATACTTTTTTTTTGGATTGCGTTTGTCACTCTTTGTAGTATCGCTGCAGAACCACTCAGCAGTCACAATCCTGCACAGTGGAAACGCACTATACTATGCTTTCTATATGTGCAAGTATTTTATACGTGTATTACACAACTATATACTGCACACCAAATAGTACACCCTTACCAGTCCTTAGAAGGACCTTTGTGGAACTAGTAGGTTGTGATTAGCAGACTGTACCTCACTCAACCCTATATACAGTAGTACGCTATACCTTACCAGTCCTTAGAAGGACCTTTGTGGAACTAGTAGGTTGTGATTAGCAGATTGTACCTCAGTCCCTATACTGATAAAGGACTGCTGCAGAATAGGGCTGCAGTCAGCAGTAGTGCACCTCAACCCTATATATTGTGGACCTATACCAGTCCTTAAGGATTAGCAGACTGTACCTCACTCAACCCTATATACTCTAGTACGCTATACCTTACCAGTCCTTATAAGGACCTTTGTGGAACTAGTAGGTTGTGATTAGCAGACTGTACCTCAGTCCCTATACTCATAAAGGACTACTGCAGCAGAAGGGCAGCAGTCAAGTATAATATTCTTTCTATATTTGGAAGAAAGAATATTATACGTGTACAAGCCTATTACCATACCAGTCTTGAAAAGGACCTTTGTGGACCTAATAGTAACAGCTACTGATTAAACTGACTGTCCCTCACTGCCACACAGCTTCCTGCCTGTCCCTATTTAAACTGACAAAACACAGGCTGCTGCAACAATAACTTGAATAGCACTCAAAACTATATCCTGTACTACTACACCATACCAGTCCTGAAAAGGACTTTTGTGGACCTAATAGTAACAGCTAATGATTAAACTGACTGTCACTCTCTGCAACACACAGCGTCCTATCTGTCCCTCTCTCAGCACTGACAAAAGACAATCTGCTGCAACAATGACTTGAATAGCAGTGCCTCAAACCTATATCCTGAACTACACCTATACCATACCAGTCCTTAAAAGAACTTTTGTGGACCTAATAGCTAGTGATTTGGGTCACTGCAGTCTCTCCCTGCTCCACACAGCAACCTCTCCCTACAGTGACAGTAGAAAGAATAAAAATTAAAAAGTAAAATGGCCGCCGGATCGGGTCTATTTATAAGTTAGGGGGAATGTCCAAGTGTCCATGTGCTGTAATGTCTCAATTGGCTGTCCTGTACCCCATGATGGATGTGTCATCATAGGTCAAAGTTCTTTTACACAGTAAACATGTAAGTCCGCCGGGCGAACAGCGGCAATAGTCCGCCGATCGGGCGGACGACGAACAGCCGAAATTCGCCGCGAACCGACCGCCGGGCGAACAGTTCGGCCATCCCTACTGGCCATAACAGTTGCATAAACTAATATCAAGTATGTGCAGTAATGTACCCTCTCACTTGGGCGAGTAGTCCTAATGGTGGCCATACCTGTTTCAATGAATGATTGATTTATTTTCCAATCAATCTATTCCAATTAGAATAATCAATCTACTGTATAGTTGACAACCCAATCTGATATTCCGCACATGTGGAAATTGATTTTGATTGATAGTTGAGTTACAATCGTAACTTATATTCGCAAGTTATCAACCGCATCTCTGTTTCCACCTTGTGAACCAATAATCCAATCGCTTGAAATACAATCATATTCATGAACAAAGTATCTCAGTGCTGCTGATAGATGCAAAAAAGAATCAATGATTTTCCACCCTGCACAATCAAATCAGTTTGATCGTATCCAAGCGAAATTGAGTCAAAAGGGAAGTTATCGCTATTGGACTGTGTGCCATCTTGATAGTTTTGATCGAATCACCCATCGCATAAAATAACTGAATTCATAAACTGAAGCGTGTATGGCTACCAGAAGGTATTTACTGAGCACATTTCCCAGTATTTCCTTTATACCTAAAAACCCTTTTAGACTGTATATTTAGATTCATCAAACCATATAGAAATTTTATTTTATTGTCTTTATCAGATGCATTTTTTATTTTTTTTTAAAAGCCAGTGGCTTGTGAAACACACCCAAAAACTCCACCCGGTGACAAAAAAAGTGCACACACATAAAGAGTGACACAAAACGTGCAACGGGTGTAACACTGTCCTCCACTAGGAAGGACCTTACCCTGATCCCTTGGGGCTCCAGAAGGGGACTGAGTTACTCACTTGGTCCATCTGGCTGAGACCAGATGGACCCCTTTCTCTGGAAGGTCTGCCAAAACAGACCCACCCAAGTACTCGGTGGGGCTCCGCCGAAGGGGGATCCCCTTGAGAGAGGGCAAACCAAGCCAGAAGGCCTATGTCCACCCCCTCACAAGACGTTCAGGGCAGGCCCGAGGACCTACACCCTACTAATCACACAGTGACAAAACGTGATACACCAAACAAAAAAAATACATAAAAGTGACAACACAAGGGATAAATAAAAAGAGAGTGGGGAGAAGGAAGTAGAGGAGAGTGAAAAGTGACCATTGTGTAATACAATGGCCGGCCCTCCCACCAGGAATAACAATTTCCCCTGGTCCTAGCCAAGAGGAGGCAGGTGCAAAAAATGTGTGTTGTGGTCAAGTGACGATGGTACCATAACTCAAAGTGATAAATCACAGTGACTATACGGCACCCCTGAACTGCCACTTCAGGGGCACATTCACCACTGGCTTTTCCTTGCAACCCTGACCAACAACCCAGACAACAGCAGCCCCCACCCCAGGCAGAAAGGCATGAAGTCCTGAGAGCTTAGTGAGAGCCCTTATCATCAGGCTCCACCGTTGCTCCCTTCACTCCTACCTAATTACATTCAGGAAGTACTAACAGCTCCCCCGGTGGGAAAGGGAAGCCAGTGTTCTCTCCCGAAAAACTGACCAGAGCTAGAGCTGCCCCAATCTAAGCCAGAAGGCCAGGGACCTGACCCTTCAGCGCCGACCCAGTGGTTCTCCATCCTCATCAGAAGGCTTCCCTTTCAGCTCATGTTTTAAATAATAGTGACCATTTGGGGACAGTCACAATCTCTGATTTATAATGTGTTGCATG
This sequence comes from Lithobates pipiens, assembly GCF_037356315.1. Classification (NCBI taxonomy): domain Eukaryota; kingdom Metazoa; phylum Chordata; class Amphibia; order Anura; family Ranidae; genus Lithobates; species Lithobates pipiens. Next base: position 569,655,817 of record NW_027507903.1, read on the forward strand.
TTGTTAATTTAATTAGGAAACAGAATGAATTGATGTTGTGTTCATCATACTTATTATCTCAGTTTCCATCTCATTATCCTCCATAATGTATCCGCAGTGCTGCTCTTCCAAGGGCAATCTTGATGCTTGTAATCCCTCAGCCAATGGGGTGACCCTTGTTATGGCTGCCTGTACGAAACGGCTGTTTACATTATCAAACCATGAGAATTTATAAGTTATTTTTGCAACATTTACAGAAATTTTATTTTTTATCATACCTTTATAACATAATTTTAAGATGATGGCAATGATTATTTTGAATAGGTTTTTATTGATTTTTTAGTACAAAGGATAGTAAAACAGTCCAGTTGCAACAAAAACAGAGGTTCCGTCTAGCATTTAAGTGAGTCTAGTTTACCTCGGTCAAGCAACATATATGAATATGTTAGTTAATGTTTGTAATGACACATATGCTTAAATTTTCTACATTTAGTGTACGAATGTGGACGGAGGTGGGATGGGAGGTAAAAAGGTAATAGGGGAGGAGGGATAGGATAGAGGGTTGGGGGAGGGAAGGGAAAGGGAAGAGGGGTTATAGGAGGGGAAGGGGAAATAGGGAATAGGGGAGGTAAGGGAATGGGTCACCAGCACATCAAGTGTGGAAGTTTCAAAACAGTGTAGAACAATATGGTTCAAAACATTCTAAAACAGAATAATTCACATGTGAACTTTACATTTTGGGTGCGTCAACAAATGGGATTACTTTCTACAGAAAACCTATTTAGTTGCATATTTTTCCTAGCTATTTTCTTTTCCAATTCACATTTTTGATTAAGATCCGCAATTGTGCTATGTATGGAGGGGGTTTCTGAGGTTTTCCATAACCTAGTAATATTTAGCTTGGCTGCTAGCAAGAGATGTATTATGACAGTTCTGGTATTTGAAGAGTATTTTTCTAACCCTATGTCAGAAACCATGAATCAGACCGAGGCCGCGTACACACGGGCGGACTGTTCGCCCAACCTTGTTCGGCAAACAGTTTCATCAAACAGTCCGCTCAAAATTTGCATGAGCGGACTTGCCCACACACGAGCGGACTGTTTGACGAACAAGGTTGGGCAAACAGTTCGCTCAACTTTTGAAATGAACGGACTCGCCCACGTAAGGCGGAGGCAAATCCGCCCATTTCGAGCGCGTGTACAGGTAGGCGGGGCCCGCGAAGGAGACGTCGCGGGCTCCGCCGCCTGGAATGGGCTTAAAGGGGAACCCCAACGCCGAAAAAAATCGGCGTGGGGGTTCCCCCCAAGTCCACACCAGACCCTTGTCCGAGCACGCTACCCGGCCGGCCAGGAAAGGGGGGCGAGCGAGCGCGCCCCCCCTCCTGAGCCGTACCAGGCCGCGTGCCCTCAACATGGGGGGTGCCTTGGGGAAGGGGGGGCCGCGCGGCCCCCCCACCCCAAAGCACCTTGTCCCCATGTTGATGAGGACAAGGGCCTCTTCCCGACAACCCTGGCCGTTGGTTGTCGGGGTCTGCGGGCGGGGGGCTTATCGGAATCCGGGAGCGCCCTTTAAGAAGGGGGCCCCCGGATACCGGCCCCCCACCCTATGTGAATGAGTATGGGGTACAATGTACCCCTACCCATTCACCTGTGAACTAAAGTACAATAAAAAACACAACACAGAGAAAAAATATTTTATTGCACAGCTCCGGGGGTCTTCCGTCTTCGGGGGTCTTCTCGCCGGACTCCTCCGCTATGTGTGTGTAGCTCTTTTGCTAGCGGAGGAGTCCGGCTTTCTTCCTCCCCGCCGCCGGCCTCTTCTCCCGACTTCGGGGGTCTTGTCCCCCTCTTCGGATCTTCTGCCGGGCCACCGCGCCTGGTCCGGTGGCCCGGTCTTCTGTCGCCGTCTTCCGTTCTTCTGTCGCCGCCTTCGGTTCTTCTGCCGGGCCACCGCGCCTTCTTGTAGCTCTTTTACAGGCGGTGGCCCGGTCTTCTGTCGCCGCCGCCGCCTTCCGTTCTTGTTCTTCTTGTTCTTCTTCTTCTCCTGGAGATGTTGACTCGACGATCTCTCCGGCCGGAATGCCAGAGCCGCGCTGTGCGGTCACTTATATAGTGACAATGGGGCGGTGTCACATGGTATATGTCACATGGGTTGGTCACATGGTGACCCCGCCCCCTTACGATGTCATAGTCCCCATGTGACATCAACCCATGTGACCAACCCATGTGACATATACCATGTGACACCGCCCCATTGTCACTATATAAGTGGCAGCGGAGCGTGTCCCTGGCATTCCGGCCGGAGAGATCGTCGAGTCAACATCTCCAGGAGAAGAAGAAGAACAAGAAGAAGAACAAGAACGGAAGGCGGCGGCGGCGACAGAAGACCGGGCCACCGCCTGTAAAAGAGCTACAAGAAGGCGCGGTGGCCCGGCAGAAGAACCGAAGGCGGCGACAGAAGAACGGAAGACGGCGACAGAAGACCGGGCCACCGGACCAGGCGCGGTGGCCCGGCAGAAGAACCGAAGAGGGGGACAAGACCCCCGAAGTCGGGAGAAGAGGCCGGCGGCGGGGAGGAAGAAAGCCGGACTCCTCCGCTAGCAAAAGAGCTACACACACATAGCGGAGGAGTCCGGCGAGAAGACCCCCGAAGACGGAAGACCCCCGGAGCTGTGCAATAAAATATTTTTTCTCTGTGTTGTGTTTTTTATTGTACTTTAGTTCACAGGTGAATGGGTAGGGGTACATTGTACCCCATACTCATTCACATAGGGTGGGGGGCCGGTATCCGGGGGCCCCCTTCTTAAAGGGCGCTCCCGGATTCCGATAAGCCCCCCGCCCGCAGACCCCGACAACCAACGGCCAGGGTTGTCGGGAAGAGGCCCTTGTCCTCATCAACATGGGGACAAGGTGCTTTGGGGTGGGGGGGCCGCGCGGCCCCCCCTTCCCCAAGGCACCCCCCATGTTGAGGGCACGCGGCCTGGTACGGCTCAGGAGGGGGGGCGCGCTCGCTCGCCCCCCTTTCCTGGCCGGCCGGGTAGCGTGCTCGGACAAGGGTCTGGTGTGGACTTGGGGGAACCCCCACGCCGATTTTTTTCGGCGTTGGGGTTCCCCTTTAAGCCCATTCCAGGCGGCGGAGCCCGCGACGTCTCCTTCGCGGGCCCCGCCTACCTGTACACGCGCTCGAAATGGGCGGACTTTCCGAGCGGGAACAGTCCGCTCATTTCGAAAGTACAGCGGACAAGCCCACACACGGGCGGACTGTTCGCTCAAACACAGTTTCAGCGGACAGTTTTTCGGAATTTCCGAAAGACTTTGTCCGTCCAACTGTCCGCTGAAACTGTCCGCTGAAAGCCCACACACGAGCGGACTGTCCGCCCAAACACTGTTCAGCGGACAAGGTTGGGCGAACAGTCCGCCCGTGTGTACGCGGCCCGAGACAGAAGTACAATTAAATCACACTTGTTTATTAATAAAAATAAAAAGGTAAATAGAGTAAGCACATTCAAAGCATAGCCAGAGTCCAGTAACCGGATCGAGTAGTCAGCCAGTCCAGAGTTCAAAAACCAGATTGGGTAATCAGCCAGGCCAGAAGTCAGGGATCCAAGTGGAGCAACAGCAAGCAGGATAAGGAGCCAGAAGGGTTGTCAGCAATCCAGTCTTTAAACAGAACCGCAGGCGATGGTTTCTTGTGATGTGACCAAGGCGAAGGCAGATGTGAAGTGAGCTAGACAGCTTTAAGTAGGCAGGTCAGACGAGCAGGATCAGGAACAGCTGGTAACTGTGGAGAGAGATGAGAGCTGGCAATTAGCCAACAGCTGAGCAGCCAGCCCAGAGAAGGAAGGACTAAGCCAGCCCTGACACCCTACATGGAGCAGCGTTAGTGAAGGGGTAGGAGGCAAGCCAGAGACAGTGGAGATCAATGTGAATATTTGTCGCCAATAGGAGATTAGGGATTTACAATACTATAGTATGTGGGCTATGGAACCTATGCTACCACAGTTCTTCCAACAGAATGGTGGGCTTCCTGGTGGGCTTTTTTTTGATAGTTGGTAGGGCGTTAGATATCATCTATGTAGGGTTTTTCGATGGCAATGATTATTCTCCCGCTATTAGTCATCTTCATTCTCCCTCTATTAGTCATCTTCATTCTCCCTCTATTAGTCATCTTCACAACACTAATGTTATTAGTATCCCTGTTTAAAGAATCTTCATATGCATAAAGAATCCCATGATAGGTAAAGCTAATGGGAAATCAATCACCTAGACATACAAAAAATAAAAAAAGATCAATTTATTAATCATTTAAAAAGTAAAAACATTTTCTTTGTCAGAGCAGCTGCTTCAATATTCCTATTAAGAAGACCTTGTGAACCCAGGATCTAATGCAAAACACCATGTTTCAAACAAATTAATAAAATTGTAGGCGATAAGTGGAGTACACTCATCTAAGCATATTATTAAAGACTTTGCCTCTAGGATATATTCCCCCATTAAGTAGGAATCTACAGTATTTACACCATATAAATCTTGGAAAACTTTCCCTTTTGAGTTTAAAGCCTCATACACACTGGGAGTTTACCCAACTCTTCTAAATGCCTTTCTCCTGGCAGGAGAAAAGCAACATCAAAAATGCACCTAAAGCCACGTTTTATGCAAACACATTTAGGCACATCAAGCACTAGAGTGTTCATTCATTTCATTGATTAGAGTATTAATTTATTCTGGCCTTTTTTAAATTAATGAATACTCAAGTGTTAACACATGTTTCCACATGTTTATACTCATTTAGGTGTGTTGGGCATTTTTTAGCAACAAAACGCTCCTCTCCTGAATGCGCTGGCTCTAGTTTTTTTTTTTTTTTTGCCTCTAAACATCCCTGCTTCTAAATGCCTGTAAACACCTATGTGTGCAATGACACATAGGCTAACATGGAGGGGTATTTAGAGGCAGAAAATAAAGTCAGGCATCCCTAAAAGTGGTATTTTTGATGTCCAGTGTCCAAATAGTATTAGCCATCATATGATGCAAATCTAATTCCCTTGACCAGTGGAAATATAAGTTGCATCACCTAATAAGCATTCAACTCCTCCTAAATAGTAGGTGCATGTAAAATAACCCTGAATGCCATGAAAACACTACTTTATGTACAAATGTAAATAGCATATAACCCATCTGCATGGACTTGCACATAAAATGTTTCAAAGTTTCAGGCTAGAATAAAGGTCCTATGCTACTTATTTATTCTGTATAATACATATTCCTGACAGTGACAATTATGTTTATTTTAGTGCCCCCCTGTTGAGAGGAGTCTATATGGGCAGTCTTTATCATACTTGATAGCTTACAACTTTTACTTTTTTTAATATAGTGCCTTCTTATACCTGCAGCAGCCTTGATGGTGCAGCCCATTCCTTCCCTCTGCACATTCCTATAGGCCAGTCAGGCAGCCCATCATAGTTAAGGACCAATAGAAACATATGGGGATGGTTTGAAGGCAGCGGCTACCTGGATGTGTTGAAACTTTGTTAAAATGGTACAGCAATTGGCTTGCAGAGCAGGGTATTTAAGACAGCTATAGGTATGTGTGGGTATCTCTATAGGTGTCTACATTTTATACCTACACAAGGTGTGTTTTTTCTTTAACCACTTCGCTACCAGAGCCATTGTTTTCACTTTTACCTAATGTTAGCCCCCTAATTCAGGGGTAGGCAACCTTGGAACTCCAGCTTTGATAAAACTACAAATTCCATCATGCCTCTGCCTCTAGGAGTCATGCCTGTGATTGTCATGGTCTTGCAATGTCTCATGGGACGTGTAGTTTCACCACAGCTGGAGGATAGAGGTTGCCTCCCCCTGCACTATGTGTCTCAGAACTGCACATGCACATTTCTAGTCTGGAGCTGTCCAAGACCAAGGGCCCGCTACAGTGTGTTTTGGCAGTGCTGGCAGGGGTGGGTCTGGCAGAGATGGTGCCTGAGCATGTTGTGTAATATCATAGTGCAAGGGAGCTGAGCGGAGCGTCCAGTGCCTTGTGTGCGAGTCTGCAGGATGGGAGCGGGACTGTCAGTGCTTTTTGGACTAGAGTGGATGGAAGGGAGCTCCTGGTGTAGAGAGAGACTATCACTGTGACTCAGGAAGGGATGTTTCGTGTCGGTGAGGTGTCTTCATCATCTGTGCTGCTAAAATCTGCTGTCAATGTCACTGCGAGAGTCAATTTCGTGTGTGTGCCTGCCCATTTTAATTTCTTGTCCTTCTGAGTCCTGTGCCTAAGCTACTTACTTACGATATCAAAGATAAAATAAAAAATATTTGTATTTTGCTTATCTACCTTAAATCACATTGCTAATTGCATATTGTGCTTGCCTAAATACTGAAATTTGTACTTTAAACTGTAATTTTGTAACTTTTGGAAATGGCAGTAAAAATGTGGCGGTGCCAGTAAATTTTGGGTGTCATGCCAGTAAATTTCAATCTGGTAGGATGGTAATTCTGTTGCCAGCTGCTATAGTGTATTTAAAGTCCTGTTTTACCAGCCCTCATTTATAAATGGGTTCTGGCAGTTGGGTGGTTATTGACTGCTTATAAGCTCAATGAGCTTTGACAGAGTCTACTTTTTTCATTCAAGGCAGACCCTACCCATGATCTCACAGTGAAAAAAGAAAAGCAATAAAGTACAGTCCTTGTTCTTAACAGGAAGCACAGGTTAAATATGTAATGAGCAAATATGGCTGCTCATCTCTACATACTGTATCAATTTATAAACTAATTTAAATGTATTAAAACCTCACTCCATGCTGCTATAAAATGTTCCCATGAAATGGTTCTACCTCCACCCTGTATGGGTTAAATGTATGTTGTACTATGGGATACTGAAAAAAGGTGAATTACTTGAAAGCTTCCTCCATGCTGTACGGCCGGTCCCTCGAAGCCTCTTCTCTTCTCCGCTTGACCAGTCACAGCTCTTTGCTGTCATCACACACAATACAAGACCAGCATCCTTTGAGTGTTGGAAGAAGAAAGCATAAAGTAAGTAAGTCACCTTTGAGCATCCTCTAAACCCATGGTGCCCAACATGCAGCCATTTGCCAGTTATTGTGTGGCACTCAAGTCCCTGAAGACCATAGTCTGTGTTTTACTAAACCAAGGTGCTTACTCAGGCCACTAAAGGAAAGTTTTCTTTAGACTGGCTTGTTTCATTTATTTCACACTATCCTACTTTTTCTGTTCTGTCCATCCCTTTTCTCTTTTTTTTTTTTTTTAACTTTAACTTTTATCATTTGCAATGGATCTTCCTGTGACAAGTCATTTTTAAGGGGTCTCTAGGGAGCACAAAAGTGCAAGTATTGATTTGAAAAGAGGTTGTAAGAGCAGTGATTTCTTACAGTCTCATGTAAACTGTAAGTATATTTTTGCAGCAAGTCCCTGATCTCCAACAATCCCCATATAGGGATGAGTCGAATTGCCCTGGGAGTTTGGAGAGTTGGGAGTTTGCATGCCAAACCCAAATCTCATTAAAATTGATGGGGGCTGAAACTGTCAAATTAAAAATGCCCCTTTTCTGGGCTAATATGCAATTTTTAAAAAATGACATTCGTCAGGGAGCAGTGATTTTTATTTTTAAGACAGCAATGACATTTGTTATAGCACATTCTACAGAAAAGATTTTTTTTAAAATAAAGTAGAGTCCCCCCTAAAAAACATATCAGACCTTTTTGAGTCCGGTATGTATTTTAAAGGGGTACCTCAAGAAAAAAAAAAAAAAGTGAGATTCCCCCAAGAAATCCATACCTGAATCTGTGTCTGTTGGCTTTTAAGGGGGACTCCATGCAAAAATAAAATGTGTACGGTGTCCCTAAAAATCCATCAGTATTGAGGGGGGTTCATGGTCACCATGTTAATGAGGACAAAGGCATTTTCCCTGTGCCCCAAAGCAGTTGATAAATTAAGGGCTATTTTGAGAATCTTGAAAATATAGAGATATAGTTAGGACTGCATTATACAGAGGAGCCTTAACGTAGGCACTGCGACTTCCACATAAATTTGCACATTTGTGCAGCGTAACACTCTGTTATTATCATGAATTGTTAGACAGTGTTAATTTGGCTTTACAGGTTGGCTGGTAAGTGTGTTGGGAAATCTTTGTTTGTGATGTGCGTTGCCCTTCCATGTACACCTTACTGCAAAGGCTAGTTATAAATGAGGGTGGTCACCATCTTTTTGTATAACTTGCTAGCTTGTTTGGCTAGCTTTATCATACCTTTATAACATCATTTTAAGATGATGGCAATGATTATTTTGAAAAGGTTTTTATTGAGTTTTTAGTAGAAAGGATAGTAAAACAGTCCAGTTGCAACAAAAAAAGAGGTTCCGCCTAGCATTTAAGTGAGTCTAGTTCATCTTGATCAAGCAACATATATGAATATGTTACTTAATGTATGTAATGATACATATGCTTAAATTTTCTACATTTAAAGTATAAATGTGGGCGGAAGTGGGATAGGAGGTAGGAAGGTAAGAGGGGGAGGGAGAAGGGATATGATAGAGGGTTGGGGGAGGGTGGTCGCCATCTTTTTGCATAACTTGTTTGCTAGCTTCTTTGGCACAGGGGCACATTAGACATTAGTCCTTTGATGAAGTGAGGGGCCACACTTGAAGGCCCCTATATCAAGAAATTTAACCACCATTGCGATAAACAAAATGAGCATTTAAAGAGGACCTCCACCCTGAAGTGGAAGTTCTGCTCATCTGATCCCTCCCCCCCCGACACCTTTCAGGGGGGAGGGGGGTGCAGATACCTGGATAATCCAGGTATCTGCACCCACTTCTGGGACAAGCTAGCCGCAGATCCCAGGACATAGCAGGGACCAGTGGAGACGCGCAGCGCGACTCGCGCATGCGCAGTAGGGAACCGGGCAGTGAAGCCGCAAAGCTTCACTTCCCGATTCCCTGACAGAGGATGGCGGCGGGGCAGCGGAGAGACGAGCGATTGCTCGTCATCTGCCGCTGACATCGCTGGACCCTGGGACAGGTAAGTGTCAATTTATTAAAAGTCAGCAGCTGCAATATTTGTAGCTGCTGGCTTTTAATATTTTTTTAAAGGTGCAGCGCCTCTTTAACCAAGGCAGTGTTTGCGGCAGGGGGTGGAGTTGGGGGTTGTTGGGGAACATATTTTACACCAACCTGAACTTTCCTCCGATTTAATGAAAGAAATTTATTTTTTTATTTCTACCAAAAAAGTTTAACAAACTATTTTGGCCCTTTAGTTCAACCCCATTGATAGCATTTACATTAGTTAAGAAAAAAGTAACACCACCCTTTCTGGCATATTTTAAGCATGGTTTCTAATTTAATTGGCACTGATAAGGCTGCATTTCATGGGATAAATCAGGCTGCATTTCATTGGCACTGGTAAGGCTGCACTTAATTGGCACAGGTCAGGCATTTCATGGGTACTGGTAAAAATTTTAGTACACCATTTGGTTCAGAATATTTTTTTCTTGTTTTCCACCTCTAAAACCTAGGTGCGTCTTATGGTCAGATGTGTCTTATGGATCAGAAAATACGGTATGTGCCACTTTGTTTTGGTGTATTACATAAAATCCCAATAAAATACATTTACATTTTTGGTTGTAACCTGACAAAATGTGAAAAATTTCAAGGACTATGAATATTTTTTCAAGGCATCGTAAAGCACTGTCGCACATACTGTGCATGTGTTGCATGGTTGACAAGTGGTTAACAGTGAATCCAATATTCACCAAACATTCACTGCTGTTGAATCTTCCAAATGTGTTTAAATGACAGTGATTGATTTACCACCAATAAATGTTTGTGGAAAGTCACAACATAATATATATGTGTTGCATGCTGTTAATTTAATTAGGAAACAGACTGAATTGATGTTGTGTTCACCATACTTATTATCTCAGTTTCCTTCTCATTATCCTCCATAATGTATCCGCAGTGCTGCTCTTCCAAGGGCAGTCTTGATGCTTGTTATCCCCCAGCCTATGGGGTGACCCTTGTTATGGCTGTCTGTACGCTGCTGCTGTTTACACTATAAAACCATGAGAATTAATGAGTTATTTTTGCAACATTTACAGAGATTTTATTTTTATCATACCTTTATAACATCATTTTAAAATTATGACAATGATTATTATTTTCATTCTCCCTCTATTAGTCATCTTCCCAACACTCTTCCAAGAGCAGAGCAGCAGGTCTAAAAATAAAAAAAGCAACCCTTGCTGCTCTATTTACCTGTTCGGCCTCGTTCACCTGGAGCGTATTATAGCACCCCCCATGTGAAGCTCATGTGTACCTGCACAGGGATGCACTAGTGTTCTCTGTATCCCCATGCAGGAAGTCCCATTCATATCAATTGGGACACAGCGGCCACATGGACACTGCTGCTGCTCCCAATTTTACAACCGCTCAGGTACAGGTGCACAGCCTTGAGAGCACCAATATGTTGTGATATAGAGATGAGGAGTGCTAATCATTGTTAGAATTATTGTTGTAGAGTGTGCTAGCCGATATGGAATGCAAACCCCTCTAATCCAAAAATGAATTTTCCCGCAGCAACTTGGATCTCCAAAGAGATTGCATTTATTGAATCCCAGCACAGGACATAGGTACAGTCAAGGTAGATGACAGGGTACTTAGAATATTCATGCAACGATCAGGCACCTTCAGAGAGCTCAATTTCTGCTGTCATAAGTCAGCCAAAAGAACCTTCCCTAAGACCCCTTTCACGCTGCGCTGCCCATAGCATTGGCGATTAGTGATGGACGAACGTTTCGCCCGGCGGTCGTTTCGCGGCGAATTTCCGACTTTCGCCGTCCGCGGGTTCGAACGCCTTTTTCCGTCGTTCGCCCCGGCGGACTTACGTGTTTAATGTATACAAGAACTTTAACCTTTCGTGACACGTTTATCATGTGTTACAGGACAACCAATTGAGACATGACAGCTCATGGACACTTGGACATTCCCCCTAACCTATAAATACACCCGATCCGGTGGCCATTTTACATTCTTTCTTCTGTCACTGTAGGGAAAGGATCCTGTGTGGAGTAGGGACAGAGAAAACGCTAGCTATTTGGTACACAAAAGTTCTTTTCAGGACTGGTATAGGTGTTAGGTCAGCAGCCTGAGTTTCTTTTGTCAGTTTAGATAAAGGGACAGAGCGCTGTATGCTGCTATTTTAGGGACAGCTCAGCCAGATTAGTCTTTCTTCATCATCATCATCATCATCATCATTAGCTGTTACTATCAGGTCCACAAAAGAGCTATTCCAGCTAATCGTTCCAGCCTACTCTTTTTTGCCAATTTGTATAGGGACAGGCAGGAAGCAGTGTGTCAGGCAGTGAGGATAATTTTAAAGACTTGCTGTTACTATTAGTTCCACAAAGGTTCTTTTCAGGACTGGTATCAGTGGTACGGTAATAGGCTTGTACACGTATAATATTCTTTCTTCCAAATATAGAAAGAATATTATACTTGACTGCTGCCCTTCTGCTGCAGTCTGCTAATCATTCACAACTCACTTGTTCCACAAAGCTCTTTATCAGGACTGGTAACTTGGTCTGTCTAGGGTGCTACGGTACATAGGCTTGGGTGCGGTACAGTCTGCTGTTCTGTAAGGACCGCTATCGGTCCACAATACATAGGGTTGCCGTGCACTACTGCTGACCGCTGCCCTATACTGCAGCAGTCCTTCAGCGGTATAGGGACTGACGCACAGTCTGCTAAACACTAATACACAACCTGCTTGGTCCACAAAAGTTCTTATAAGGACTGGTAACTTGGTATAGGGTGCTACGGTACATAGGCCTGAGTGCGTTACAGTCTGCTGTTCTGTAAGGACCGCTATCGGTCCACAATACATAGGGTTGACGTGCACTACTGCTGACCGCTGCCCTATACTGCAGCAGTCCTTCAGCGGTATAGGGACTGACGCACAGTCTGCTAAACACTAACACACAACCTGCTTGGTCCACAAAAGTTTTTATAAGGACTGGTAACTTGGTATAGGGTGCTACGGTACATAGGCCTGAGTGCAGTACAGTCTGCTGTTCTGTAAGGACTGCTATCGGTCCACAATACATAGGGTTGCCGTGCACTACTGCTGACCGCTGCCCTATACTGCAGCAGTCCTTCAGCGGTATAGGGACTGACGCACAGTCTGCTAAACACTAATACACAACCTGCTTGGTCCACAAAAGTTCTTATAAGGACTGGTAACTTGGTATAGGGTGCTACGGTACATAGGCCTGAGTGCGTTACAGTCTGCTGTTCTGTAAGGACCGCTATCGGTCCACAATACATAGGGTTGACGTGCACTACTGCTGACCGCTGCCCTATACTGCAGCAGTCCTTCAGCGGTATAGGGACTGACGCACAGTCTGCTAAACACTAACACACAACCTGCTTGGTCCACAAAAGTTTTTATAAGGACTGGTAACTTGGTATAGGGTGCTACGGTACATAGGCCTGAGTGCAGTACAGTCTGCTGTTCTGTAAGGACCGCTATCGGTCCACAATACATAGGGTTGACGTGCACTACTGCTGACCGCTGCCCTATACTGCAGCAGTCCTTCAGCGGTATAGGGACTAAGAGTTTTGTCACAGGGTGATTTAAAAAATGACAGGCAGAGGAAGAGGCAGGCCCTTCCGCAGGGGTGGTAGGGGTAGGGCAGGAGCAACAGCCTTGAGCCAAAGTGGGAAGTTGCAGAAGGTGCGTTCAATTACTTTAAAGGACGCACCAGACTTGGTTGAGTGGCTCACTCAGCCTTATTCTTCTGCACCCTCCTCATCCTCTCGATCTGCACCCTCTTCTTCACTCTCTGCTATGTGCACCCCCAAAGACACTACCACCAACAACACCACCACCACCACATACCTTCCGCTTGAGTGCAAATGGGGGCCTTCATGCTCCAGTGTTTTAATAGGGACCCCCGTATAAAAAGCATGAGGGTCAAGGACCAGTACTGGGTGGCAACGTACTTAGATCCCCGGTACAAACACAAAATGGCGGAAATGTTACCGCCGTCGCAGAGGGCTGTCAGAATGCAGCACTTCCAGGCCTTGCTTCGAGAAATGCTGCATTCTGCTTTTGCGTGCGCTGGCAGAGGAGCAATTCCCACTCCCAGAGAAGGATTTGCGGGTACCAATCCAACAGCGCCTGCAAGAAGAGGCCGGTTTGAAGATGTGTTGGTGACTTCGGATATGAGGTCATTCTTTCAGCCGACCCATCGACAGGTGTCATCCGGATCCAGCATCAGGGAACGCCTAGACCGTCAGGTGTCCGACTACATTGGGTTAACGGCCGATGTGGACGCTCTGAGGAGTGATGAACCCCTAGACTACTGGGTGGGCAGGCTTGACCTCTGGCCAGAGCTTGCCCAATTTGCAATCGAACTGTTGGCTTGCCCCTCATCCAGTGTCCTGTCCGAAAGGACGTTCAGCGCAGCAGGGGGGATTGTGACCGATAAGCGTACTCGCCTAGCTCACGACAGTGTTAACTACCTCACATTTCTAAAAATGAATGAGGCATGGATCTCGGAGGAATTCAACACATGTGATCAGTAGACCATGTATATGTCTATAAACAATTTTTGGAATCAAGCACACAGACCTTCTTAATTCATTTGGCTCACTTCCCTGACCCAAAAAAGCACACCGTACTATATGCCCCTACCCTCCTCTTTGAAGAGGTTGAGCGGTGTCATATTTCTACTGGGGCTGCTTATTATGAGGGGTTCCCACCATCCCTGTGCTGTGCTGACTTCCTCCTGGGTGTTCTTATTATGAGGGGCTCCCACCATCCCTGTGCTGTGCTGACTTCCTCCTGGGGGTTCTTATTATGAGGGGATCACACCATCCCTGTGCTGTGCTGACTTCCTCCTGGGGCTGCTTACGGTGCTGCTGTCAGCGCTGTATGTCACGGAGCTGCTGTCAGCGCTGTATGTCACGGAGCTGCTGTCAGCGCTGTATGTCACGGAGCTGCTGTCAGCGCTGTATGTCACGGAGCTGCTGTCAGCGCTGTATGTCACGGAGCTGCTGTCAGCGCTGTATGTCACGGAGCTGCTGTCAGCGCTGTATGTCACGGAGCTGCTGTCAGCGCTGTATGTCACGGAGCTGCTGTCAGCGCTGTATGTCACGGTGCTGCTGTCAGCGCTGTATGTCACGGAGCTGCTGTCAGCGCTGTATGTCACGGAGCTGCTGTCAGTGCTGTATGTCACGGAGCTGCTGTCAGCGCTGTATGTCACGGAGCTGCTGTCAGCGCTGTATGTCACGGAGCTGCTGTCAGCGCTGTATGTCACGGTGCTGATGTCAGTGCTCTGTATTACGGTGCTGCTGTCAGTGCTCTGTATCTCCTGCACCCTCTTGTTTGCCTACCCTGGTCCCTGACCTTCCCTCTCCTCCATTGCCTTCATTAGCTCCATAGTCCTGAATTGTCAGAACAATTTCCCAAATAAAAAAAAAATGCTTGTAGTTATCGATCCCAAATTCACCTCATACATGTATTATGCTATTGTCCAGGTGGTGGGACTACGTGCTACCCCCTAATAATTACCCCGTGGCCGCAAATTCGACCTAAAGGTTTGCGAAATTCGCCTCCCATTGAAGTCAATGGAGCCCGCGGCGAACGGTCGTTTTCGCGAACGTTTGTGTCCGTTCGCGTTTCGCGTTCGCGAAACGTCCCGTCGGAAGTTCGTCCATCACTATTGGCGATAAAACGCTGCTACTTTTAACAGCGTTTTACTGTCAGATTTGCGGCGCATTTCGGTTTCTAGCGGGGCGCTTTTAACCCCCACTAACAGCCGAGAAAGAGTTTAAACCACCCACAATGCACCGCAATAGCAGCATTTTGCTGGTGGTATAGCTGCGCTGTCCCATTGTTTTCAATGGGGAGCAGCGGTAGAGGAGCACCCCGCTCCTTCACCGCTAAACACCTCACTCCTTCACCGCTAAACACCCCGCTCCTTCACCGCTCCAAAGAAGCTGCAGGCAGGACTTTTCCTGACGCCCTGCCAGCGCACCGCTCTAGTGTGAAAGCCCTGTGGAGCAGCTGTTTGAGGGCGGATTGCAGGCAGATTGCAGGCGCTGTTTTTAACGCTATTGCGCTTGCAAAACCCCCTCAGTGTGAAAGGGGTCTAATATACACATTTTCCCCATGCAGTAAAATGTCATGCAATCCGATTGGTCAGTTTTAGTAGCCCTTCGATCTTCTGGGTGAAAGGTAATGCCTCTTGGCTTAGGAAAGCTGCAGCCATAAAATCTAATAAAAGTTGTCCGGATATTTCCTAAATTGCGTATTTTTACTATTAATTAGATAAACAAGTTACCCTTTGAAGAATTGCCATAAACACCATAAACAAGCATGTCATAAATACTTTTGATGTTCAGTTATCTTTAATTAAATACTTCTTTTATTGTTTATGGCTAAATTGCATTCTTACAAAAAGACATAAACTTTCATTTTGTCCCCTCTGGATCTCTACATTCCTTCTAAGCCCTTGTACACACGGTCGGACATTCCGACAACAAAATCCGTCGGATTTTGTCCGAAACTGGTGTTGCATACACACGGTCGGACAAAGTTGTCGGAAAATCCGATCGTTCACAACGTGATGACGTAATTTCGTTACGACGAGACTATGCTCAGGCTAGTAGCCAATAGCTTTGGTCTCGTAATTTGATCCAAGCATGCGTGGCACTTTGTCCAATCGGAATTCTCTACAAACGATAGGACAAAGTCCGATCGGATCATGTTGTCGGAAAATTTTATAGCCCAGCTCTAAAACTTTGTCGGTCGGATATTCCGACGGAAACAGTCCGATGGAGCCCACACACGGTCGGATTATCCGACAACACGGTCCTATCGCACATTTTCCATGGGAATGTCCAACCGTGTGTACAAGGGCTAAGTCTGTCCAAGCAATATGCATGTTATAACGCTTGCAAATTTTCAAATCACCTCCTTTGAAATGTAACAGGTTGACCCCCAAGTGCCAATAAGCTATCCTTTTGTTGTGTAAAGTACAGCTGGCCTGGCCAATATGTCATCCCCTAACATATGGCCTGTAAAAGAATGTATGTATGTAAAAATACACTGTGTATGTATACAGGCATACCCCGCTTTACATACACTTGCAAGTAAGGACATACCTGTGAGCAGTGGCATCACTAGGGGGTGGCTTTTGGGGCTATAGCCCTGAATATGGGGCCCATAGCCCCAAGTCTCTTCAGGGGTCCCCAAGGGGAGGGGAGGCTCTCTGGGGACCCTGATTTAAGGGGGAGGCTCTCTGGGGATCCTGATTTAAGGGGGAGGCTCTCTGGGGATCCTGATTTAAAGGGGAGGCTCTGTGGGCATCCTGATTTAAAGGGGAGGCTCTCTGGGGATCCTGATTTAAGGGGGGGGGGCTCTCTGGGGCTATATACACACACACACACACACACACACACACACACACTTATTATTATATACATGTGTATGCCCACCCAAGCGTATGACTTTCTTTACTACGCTGCTATAGGCTCTAGCCCCAGATTTGTAGATCTAGCAATGCCCGTGCCTGTGAGTGTATGTAAAGTGGCTCTGAGTAATCCTGCAGCTGAGTAATCCATGCTCGGATAGTTCAGATTCCCCGCTACTTGAAAACACACTCCCAGATCCCCCCCTACAGTCACTGACCCCCCTCTACAGCCCCTGACACCCCCACTACAGCCCCTGATACCCAGAAGTGAAAAAAGGTATTGTTTACTTTAAGTACATTTTCATTTTACATACATGCTCTGATTCCATTGTGTACTTAAAAGTGGGGTATGCCTATATATATATATATATATATACACACACACACACACACACACACAGCCTTGCAAAAGTATTCACCCTCCTTGGAAGTTTTTGTGTTTTGTTGCCTCACAACCTGAATTGCTAGAGATTACTGTACATGACTACTGCTCACTGCTCAGTTGCTAGAGGTTACTGCACATCATTACTGCTCGCTGATTGGTTCCTAGAGGTTACAGCACATCATCTGCTCACTGCCTGCACACCATGGACTGGAGTGGTGAGGGGACCCATCAATAAACATAAAACTCCCAGGGATCCTAGAACTCATGGGATCAGTGTCAGTGGTGGGGGGAGGGGAGAGTGTGATCAATGGCAATGCAGATTTTTTACAGATTACAAATATAAAGAGGAGTTTCAACACTGGCCAACAATGTAATGGAGTTTACACTGACCACTAATGTAACGGGGGGCCTTCGCTCTGGCCACCAATGCTAATAAAGCCCCAATGTAATCAGAAGTTTTAAACTGACCACCAATGTAATGGGGATCCTTCCAATTGGCCACTAGTGTGAATGAAAGGATTGTACACCAGACCCCAATGTAATGAGAAGATTTACACTGACCACCAATGTAACTGAGACATTTAGCCTGCGTTCACATTTGTGTGTTGAAAAAGCATGTAAAATCGATTTCCACAGAAATGTGCTGCCCTTTAGCAGATACACAGCATTGCCATTAATTGTTAATGACACCCTCACACATCTGATGACATGTGCTGTGCAACTTTGTGATTTAGAAAAAGCGTTATGGACTTTCTTCTGCATTTCTAGTGCATAGAGCAGCCCATCTAAATGAATGCGCTGCCCTACACATGACCTACATCTTTATCCATCCTGTCAGTACACCATTGAATCCTAAAACCCCTGCTAACCTCTGCACCCCAAACCTCCCCCATCCTCTCCACTCCATCCCTCCACCCCTTTAACTCTACCTGCCTCCTCTTCTCATCTTTGCCCCTACCTTCCTTACCTCTAAACATCCCCTCCTTGCTCACCTGTGCACCTCAAAGTGTAATTCCTTCTCTGCCTACCTCTGCACACCCCACACTAGCCTCCCTCCCCCACCAATTTGCTTACCTTTGCAGAACAGGCTGATGTTAGGCTTAATGACCAAAGTTGCAGGCAGAACTTTCAAGCATGGCTGGTTATCTCACATTCAGTATAGGTGATGGTGGATATGATCTCAGGGGAGCATGATATACATATGAATGCTGCCTCTATTTACATATGAATGCCGTCCGTCTGTGGCTATTTACATATGAATGTCGCTTCTATTTGCATATCAATGACACTTATTTACATATAAACACAGGGTCTGCAGGTGAGTCATCTGTAAACAACAAAAGGGCAGAGCTGGGCAGCATTAGTAGCAGCACTTCACACTGAGATATCAGGATACAGCACAGGACTAAGACTTCAAAGGACAAGGGAATTTAAACCGGGATAGTTGGCAAGTATGAGGCAGCTGCTTCGGGCCCCACAACAATGGCAGGGCCCAGGGCAGCTGCCCCTTTTGCCCCCCTTTAAAGATGGCCCTGCCAGTTTCCCAGTCCCGACTGCTGAAAAACATCCCCGCAGCATGATGCTGCCACCACCATATTTCACTGTGGATGGTGTTCTTTGGATGATGTGATGTGTTGGGTTTGCACCAGACATAGTGTTTTCTTTGATGGCCAAAAAGTTCAATTTTCATCAGACCAGAGCACCTTCCTCCATACATTTTGGGAGTCTCCCTCATGCCTTTTTGCAAACTCAAAACGTGCCATTTTGTTTTTTGCTGAAAGTAATGGATTTCTTCTGACCACTCTGCCATAAAGCCCAACTCTATGGAGCATACGGCTTATTGTCGTCCTATGTACAAATACTCCAGTCTCTCTGCTGTGGAACTCTGCAGCTCCTCCAGGGTCACCTTAGGTCTCTGTACTGCCTCTCTGATTAATGCCCTCCTTACCCGGTCTGTGAGTTTTAGTGTGCAGCAGTCTCTTGGCAGGTTTGCTGTTGTGCCATGTTCTTTCCATATGGTTATGATAGATTTGATGGTGCTCCTAGGTATCATCATAGATTTGGATTTTTTTTTTAACCTAACCCTGACTTGTACTTTTCAACAACATTGTCCCTTACTTGTTTGGAGAGTTCCTTGGGCTTCGGGGCAGTGTTTGGTTAGTAGTGCCTCTTGCTTAGGTGTTTCAGCCTCTGGGGCCTTTCAAAAAGGTGTGTATATGTAATGACCGATCATGTGACACTTAGATTGCACACAGGTGGACATCATTTCACAAATTACGTGACTTCTGAAGGTAATTGGTTGCACCAGAGCTTTTTATGGGCTTCATAACAAAGGGGGTGAATACATACACACATGCCAATTATCATTTTTTTATTTCTGAAAAATTGTTTTATGTATATATTTTTCTAATTTTACTTCACCAACTTAGACTATTGTGTTCTTATCCATTACATATAATTCAGATTAAAAAAAAAAACATTGAACTAAAGGCTGTAATGTAACAAAATAGGTAAAAAGCCAAGCCAAAACTTTTGCAAGTCACTGTGTGTGTGTATGTGTGTGTGTGTGTATATACAGTGGTGTGAAAAAGTGTTTGCCCCCTTCCTCATTTCCTGTTCCTTTGCATGTTTGTCACACTTAAGTGTTTCGGAACATCAAACCAATTTAAACAATAGTCAAGGACAACACAAGTAAACACAAAATGCAATTTGTAAATGAAGGTGTTTATTATTAAAGGTGAAAAAAAATCCAAACCATCATGGCCCTGTGTGAAAAAGTGATTGCCCCCCTTGTTAAAACATACTATAACTGTGGTTGTCCACACCTGAGTTCAATTTCTCTAGCCACACCCAGGCCTGATTATTGCCACACCTGTTCACAATCAAGGCATCACTTAAATAGGAGCTGCTTGACACAGTAAGGTCCACCAGAAGATCCTTAAAAGCTACACATCATGCCGAGACCCAAAGAAATTCAGGAACAATTGAGAAAGAAAGTAATTGAGATCTATCAGTCTGGAAAGGGTTATAAAGCCCTTTCCAAAGCTTTGGGAATCCAGCGTACCACAGTGAGAGCCATTATCCACAAATGGCGAAGACATGGAACAGTGGTGAACCTTCCCAGGAGTGGCCGGCCGTGAAAAATTACCCCAGGAGCGCAGCGACGACTCATCCAAGAGGTCACAAAAGACCCCACAACAACGTCCAAGGAACTGCAGGCCTCACTTGCCTCAGTTAAGGTCAGCGTTCATGCCTCCACCATCAGGAAAAGACTGGGCAAAAATGGCCTGCATGGCAGAGTTCCAAGGAGAAAACCACTGCTGAGCAAAAAGAACATCAAAGCTCGTCTCAATTTCTCCACAACACATCTTGATGATCCCCAAGACTTTTGGGACAACATTCTGTGGACCGATGAGACAAAAGTGGAACTCTTTGGAAGGTGTGTGTCCAAGTATATCTGGCGTAGAAGGAACACTGCATTTCATAAAAAGAACATTATACCAACAGTAAAATATGGTGGTGGTAGTGTGATGGTCTGGGGCTGTTTTGCTGCTTCAGGACCTGGAAGACTTGCCGTGATAAAAGGAACTATGAATTCTGCTGTCTACCAAGAGATCCTGAAGGAGAATGTCCGACCATCTGTTCGTGTACTCAAGCTGAAACGAACTTGGGTTCTGCAGCAGGACAATGATCCTAAACACACCAGCAAGTCCACCACCGAATGGCTGAAGAAAAACAAAATGAAGACTTTGGAGTGGCCTAGCCAAAGTCCTGACCTGAATCCTATTGAGATGTTGTGGTATGACCTTAAAAAGGCCGTACATGCTCGAAAACCCTCTAATGTAACTGAATTAGGACAATTCTGCAAAGATGAGTGGGCCAAAATTCCTCCAGGACGCTGTAAAAGCCTCATTGCACGTTATCGCAAACGCTTGGTTGCAGTTGTTGCTGCTAAGGGTGGCCCAACCAGTTATTAGGTTTAGGGGGCAATCACTTTTTCACACAGGGCCATGATGGTTTGGATTTTTTTTCACCTTTAATAATAAACACCTTCATTTACAAATTGCATTTTGTGTTTACTTGTGTTGTCCTTGACTATTGTTTAAATTGGTTTGATGTTCCGAAACACTTAAGTGTGACAAACATGCAAAGGAACAGGAAATGAGGAAGGGGGAAAACACTTTTTCACACCACTGTATATATATATATATATATATATATATATATATATATATATATATATATATATATATATATTGTGGAGATGAAACCCTGTGTCACAGGTGCAGATGAGCAGTGTATGCCTGATTTTGGTAGGCTCGCTAATTGCACACCTGTGCACTGGCTTCAAAAATCATCCCAGGAATAGAGGTCAGTGCTCACACTTGGGAAAAGCTCCAACCTACAGGCAGGTGGCCTAGTGTAGGAGTTGGGAGGGCTTTCCGGTGGAGACGGCACCACAAA
Source organism: Lithobates pipiens (assembly GCF_037356315.1). NCBI lineage: Eukaryota > Metazoa > Chordata > Amphibia > Anura > Ranidae > Lithobates > Lithobates pipiens. The sequence goes on from NW_027507903.1 coordinate 569,677,128, forward strand.
AGAGAGACAGGTGGTCTCTAGGAGTCTGAGGCTGCAGGTGGCAGTCTGGGCATGGATCACCCCGGATTGTCACAATATATATACACACAACAATATAACAATAGTGCATGTTTAGGGCAGCAGTGCACTTTCAATGCAAAAAAGCTTGGAACATGGGTTTCCTGCACCCTGTTCTGATGAGAAGAGGCGCTTAGTCTGGATTTGTGGGATTCTGTTCATATCTTGGGAAAGTCCAACCAAAACTGGGACAGTTGGGAGGTATTAAATTATATTATAAGGAGAGAGGATTTGTGTTTGTACTTAAAGGGGGGGAAGAGTTTTTGCTGGGAGAAGAAATTTGGAGGGGATTTGTTGTGCTGTCAAGGAGGTTTTGGGACAAAGAGGATTTATGCTTCTGGGGGAATTAGAGGGGGGTTTTGGTGGTAGAGGATTTATACTGGAATGGGGGTTGTGCTGGGAGGGAGGATTTAGGAGGGTGGAAGTGGATTTATTCTGAGAAAGGTACTGGGGAGAAGGAGAGTTGAGAACTGAGGGGTGTGAGAATAAGTACTAGGATAGGGAAGAAGGGAGAATTGTTCTAAGACTGAGGATTTAGGGAGGGTGGAGGAAGACTTGTTCTGAGAAAGGGGGAAGAAGGCTGATGTTAGGAAGGGGACTTACGTGGGAGGATTCTGGGAGGAAGAGAGGACAAAGTGTTATGCTTTGAGCGTGCAAAAAAGTGCTTTTTTTTTTTTGGAGGGGAGGGAGTGTGATCTTTTGCCTACACTGTGTGTTACAAATCCCTGACTTCTGCACTCTTTTTCTTTTGTACTCCTGACACTTACTGTGCATTACACTCTCCTGTGCCCTGCATTCTGCGTATTGTGTATTCCTGTTTCCTGCATTCTGCACATTATGTACACCTGGACTCTGTGGGTTACATACTTCTGATTCTTGAACACATTGCATTACACACCCTGGACCCCTGCAGTCTGTGTTATGTATCTACAGACTGCAGCATTCTGTGCATTGGACATCCCCAAACCATGTATTCTGCCTTACACACTCCTGCACGTGGCTGCGCTGCCTGGCCGTTTCGCCCGCTGAGCTGAGAAGAAGCTGAGACTCAGAGAGACTGTCTGGACTGCCCCATCCCGCCCCGCCTATCCAGAGAGAGCATGTAGGGAGGTGGGGCGGACACTGAAAAATGAAGTCAGCTGACCAGCTGACACCACTCGAGTTAAGGGGAGGGTCTCTCTCTCTCCCCATGAGGAAAGGCAACCCTAGAGGCATTCAAGTAAGTGACTATCTGACGATTCAAATTGCAGTGCAATCAATCCATCCCAAGTCCTCCACCACCTCTGCTTCTTACTGATCTCATCCCTACCCACCCACCCACCATCACTTCTACAACAGAGGTGATGGGGGGGATACGGTAGGAATGAGATCAGTGGTGGTGGGGGATGGGATCAGTAAGAGGCAGGGGTGGTGGTGGGAGAGTATGGCACCACCACCGATGTCACCCCCCCAAGTACCACCGCTGCCTGCCACCCCCCCCAAGTACACCACCAATGCCACCCCCCCCAAGTACCACCGCTGCCACCCCCCAAGTACTGTACACCACCACTACTGCCACCCCCCCAAGTACCACCGCTGCCACCCCCCAAGTACCACCATTGCCACCCCCCAAGTACCACTGCTGCCACCCCTCAAGTACCACCGCTGCCACCCCTCAATACCAATGCTGCCACCCCCTCAAGAACCACAGCTGCCACACCTGTTACAGTTACTTTGCTGAGTAACTAATTAATTTTCCAATGTAGTATGTTACTTTTTGGGAGAAGTAATTTATAACTTAACTAATTACTTTTTTAAAGTAAGATGACCAACACTGGCCACCACCATGTTTCACGGTGGGAATGGTGTGTTCAGGATAATATGCAGCATTCGTTTTCCACCACACAAAGCGTTATGCTTTTAGGTCAAAAAGTAAAATTTCGTTCTCATCTGATCAGAGCATCTTCTTCCACATGCTGTGTCCCCCACACAGCTTCTCGCAAACTGCAAACAGGACTTCTTATGGCTTTCTTTCAACAATGGCTTTCTTCTTGCCACTCTAAAACAATAATTCTCCCGCTCTACAAGACTCTGGTCTGGCCGCACCTGGAGTATGCTGTTCAGTTCTAGGCACCAGTCCTCAGGAAGGATGTACTGGAAATGGAGCGAGTACAAAGAAGGGCAACAAAGCCGATAAAGGGTCTGGAGGATATTAGTTATGAGGAAAGGTTGTGAGCACTGAACTTATTCTCTCTGGAGAAGAGATGCTTGAGAGGGGATATGATTTCAATGTACAAATACCGTACTGGTGACCCCACAATAGGGATAAAACTTTTTTTTGCAGAAGGGAGTTTAACAAGACTCGTGGCCACTCATTAAAATTAGAAGAAAAGAGGTTTAACCTTAAACTACATAGAGGGTTCTTTACTGTAAGAGCAGCAAGAAAGAGAAGCACGGATTAAGAATGCAATGATATAAGGAGTGCTGGACATGACAGTGTGGATGAGGGACACAGAGGGTTAAGCTTTATGGGTGGAGTTCAGGAAAAGGTTTGCAGGAAACAAGTTCAGTGTAGGGGAGGGGTCACATAAAAGGGAGAGGTGTGGCTTTAAGGAATCATTCGGAGCCCAGTGTGACACAGAGGAGGCAGTTTTTCGCTGCTCCTCTGCTATGGCGGACCTCGAGGGACTCTTCGCGCGGCTGCGACGGGCGGCGGAGGTGCACGGTGCGGACTGGCTGCGGGAACGTGTGGGTGACCTGACGGACGGCGATGTGGACGGCGGCGGGACAGGTGAGGTTCCACTGCGCGCGCGGAGGTCTCGGCCTCCGGCGCGTTTTTCTCCTGGGCCTACTCCTCGGCCGCCTCGTGACTCCCGGAGCCCGGGGGTGGACCGATCGGTCCCCCCGGCAAAACGGCAGGTTATCGGCTCCCCCCGGTCCGGGCGGTCGTTGCGCCGCCGAACGGAGGGGGGCGGGGCTTCACGGCCGCATGGAAATGGCGCCGGGACCGCACGGGGCCCGGTGGAGGTGGGGGGGAGTGTGGATGGCTCTGGGTCGGCAGGCCAAGAGGGGGGGGTGCACGTGGCGGGGGATCTGCGGCAGGCTGGGTCTGGGGCCAGCATCCGCGCGGTGGGGGGGAGGGGGGCGCTCCGGGGGGGTCGCATGCCGGAGGGGGGGGAGGGAGGGTCGCAGAAGGCTGCCAAGGTGCCTGGCAGGGCTGGTTTTAGACGCCGGCATGCCGGGGGCGGCGGGGGGAGGAGGACATTGCCTGCAGTCCCGGATCGCAGGGACCGGATGGACCGCGCGGAGCACAGGGGGATTGCCGCGTCCCCGGTGCGCGCTGGAGAGGTCGGTTCGGAGAGCGAGCTGTCCCAGGAGGAGGAGGGGTCCTTTTCTACACCCGGACCGGTACCGGTCGCCGAGGCCCCTGGGGGCCCGGGTAAGTTGCGGGAGTCTACATTGTTGGCGGATGCCTTGCGGGATCTGATGGGGGTGGCGCAGGGGGGTGCGGTACCCACGGGATCCCGGGACGTATTGGGGGGGGTTGCGGCAGGTTCAGCGCAGGGGGCGGGGCCTGTGGCCCCGGGGGGGCCGTCAGGTCAGTTGCAGGAGCTGTTGGGGGGGCTGCAGGCCCTGGTTGGTAAGTTTGCTGGGGGCTCCGGGTCGCCTCAGGTGGCCCCCTGGATGGGTACTGTGGGGGGGGCCGGGGGGGCGGAGGTCACTCCTGCGCGGGATGCACCGCCTGCTGCGGTGTCGGGGAGCACGGATGCGGGGGCTGTGGGCTCGGGGGTCCCCCCGGTGCCCGCGGACCCGGGGGCGCGGTCTGACCTGGTTAGGATCGCGGATGCTGCCCGGTGCGAAGTCTATGTTTGTTTCGAAGGCCCATTGGGGGCGCATTTGAAGCAGGAGGTGCGGGACAAGATCGGTAAGGGTGAGTATGTGGAGATTTTCTCCTTGCTCCCCCTCGAGAAATTTAATTTGGACAGGGTTAAGCCGGACAGTTCCAAGAAGGACGACGAGGAAAAACGTAGGTATCGGCTGATCCCGCGCACATTTGCGAATTGGCTTCAGGCGTTCGCTATATTGGCTAGCGTGATAGGGGAAAAGAACCCCGAGCATTGCTCGGCGTTATTTTGTTACCTGGACGCGATTGGAGAGGCTCACCGAGTGTATGGAGGGCTGGCTTGGCTGCGCTATGATGAGCAGTTTCGTCAGCGTAAGGCAGTGCGGGCTGACCTGCGGTGGGATCACAAGGACATAAGCCTCTGGATGAGGCTTATGTCTGCTCCGCGGGCGCCCACTCCGTTTCTTCAGGGGGGGGCCGGGAGTGCGTCTTCCTCGGGACTGCCGGCCGGAAAGAAGTGGGGGGTGTGCTGGCCCTTTAATGAGGGGGCTTGTAAATTCGGAGGCGCATGCCGCTTCAAGCATGAGTGCTCCGGGTGCGGCGGCACCCACCCCCTGTCTCGCTGTTTCAAAAAAGGTCAGCGTGCCAGTGCCGCCAGTCACAAAAGGGATGACGCCGGTGAACCTGGGAAGGATGCTTCCTTTCCTAAATAGGTATCCGGATGGTGCGGCGGCGCGTGGGTTAATTCTGGGTTTTCGGGACGGTTTTAGGATTCCCTGTTCTTTGGGAGGGGTGCCGCCGTTGGCCAGGAATTTGCGATCGGCTTTAGATCACCCGGGGGTTGTGGATGACAAATTGGGTAAAGAGGTGGCGCTGGGCCGGATGGGTGGTCCTTTCGAAGTGCAGCCGTGGGGGGACCTGGTGGTCTCCCCGTTGGGTGTAGTTCCTAAGAAGGAGCCGGGGAAGTTTCGCTTGATTCATCACCTGTCTTTTCCGAAAGGGGGGTCGGTCAATGATTTCATTGACCCGGAGGCGTGTACGGTTTCCTACACGTCTTTTGACGCGGCGGTACGGTGGGTCAGGCGGTATGGTCGTGGGGCTCTCATGGCCAAGGCGGATGTGGAATCGGCGTTTCGCCTTCTGCCGGTCCACCCGGACAGCTTCCGGCTGTTGGGATGCCATTGGCGGGGCAAGTTTTATGTGGACTTGTGCCTGCCCATGGGTTGTTCCATTTCATGCGCCTATTTTGAAGCTTTTAGTTCATTTTTGGAATGGGTGGTGAGAGATGTTTCGGGCCTGGAGTCGGTCATCCACTATTTGGATGACTTTCTGTGCGTGGGCCCGCCTGCCTCCAATGTGTGTGCGATTCTTCTGTCCACGTTGCAGCACATTGCGGGCAGGTTCGGGGTGCCGTTGGCGGGGGATAAGACGGAAGGCCCGGTGACGGAATTGAGTTTTTTGGGAATCGTGATTGATTCTATGGCAATGGAGTGTCGCTTGCCAGAGAATAAATTACGGGATCTGCAGGCGGAATTGGCAGGCATGCAGGGCCGGCCGAAGGTTCAGCTTCGGGCCCTGCAGTCCCTGTTGGGCAAGCTGAATTTCGCTTGCCGGATCATCCCTATGGGCCGTGTGTTCTGCCGACGGCTGTCGGGGGCCACTGCCGGGGTAACCGCCCCTACCCACTTTGTGCGTTTGCGAAGGGAACACCGGGAGGACCTGCGGGCTTGGCATGAATTTTTGGAGTCGTATAATGGGCGGGCTATGTGGATGTCGGGGCCAGTGAGCAACTTCGATGTGGAGTTGGTTACTGACGCGGCTGGCTCAACGGGTTATGGGGCATTTTTCCGGGGTCGGTGGAGTGCGGAACCTTGGCCACGCTCATGGGAGGTTGCGGGGTTGTTGGGCAATTTGGTTTTGCTAGAATTGTTCCCGATAGTGGTGGCATTGGAGCTGTGGGGGGCGGAGTTTCGTAATTTGAAGTTGCGCATCAATTGCGATAACATGGGGGTGGTCCAGGTCCTCAATCGGATGACTGCTTCCTCCCCCCCGGTCATCCGGCTGCTGCGACACCTGGTCTTTCGCTGTTTGCGGCTCAATGTTTACGTTTATGCTGTGCACATACCTGGGGTGGAGAATTCTTTGGCTGACTCGCTCTCTCGTTTTCAGTGGGACAAGTTCCGGCAGCTGGCGCCGGGAGCGGAGGAGTCGGGGGCGCCATGCCCCGGGTGGATGTGGGAACTTCCCTTGGAATCGCCGCAGGTTGGTTAAAAAGGTCGTTGAGTGAGGCTACATGGTCCGCTTATTCTAGAGTGTGGGCGGAATGGTGGGCGTTCCTGCGGGAGGTGGGAGTGGCTGGTCGGGGCTCCGACCGGCGCTGGGTGGTATTGTACTGGGTTGCCCGGAACATTGAGACGGGCCTGTCTCCCGCGTCTATTGAGCGGAAGCTGGCGGGGTTGGCCTTTTTGTTCAAACTGTGGGGGGAGCCGGACGGGACGAAGGATTTTTGGGTGAGGCAAACGTTGAAGGGGTACAGGAGGGATTGGAAGGGTAGGGATGCGCGCCGGCCGGTGTCCTTTCACAATTTGGTGGCAATTTGTTCTCGGCTGGTGGACGTTTGCTCGTTTGCCTACGAGACCGTTCTGTTTACGGCAGCGTTTTCGTTGGCGTTTTATGGGGCTTTTAGGATTGGGGAGTTGGTGTGTCGCTCAAAACGGGTGGCTGGGGGTCTGTTGGATCAGGATGTGCAGGTGGTTGCGGATCGGGTGAGTATACGGTTGCGTAGGTCTAAGACTGATCAACGGGGTAGGGGAGTGGCGATTACGCTGCTCGCCCTGCCGGGCTCGGTAGTGTGCCCGGTGGCGGCGGTACGGGCTTTCCGGGCGGTACGGCCTGTGGGGGCGGGCCCCTTTTTGGTGCACGAGGAGGGCTCTTTTCTATCCCGTTTTCAATTTGTGTCGGTCTTTCGGCAATGCCTGAGGGCGGTGGGTTTGGATGAGCGGGACTACGCGTCCCACTCTTTTCGGATTGGGGCGGCCACGGAAGCGGCTCGATGTGGGCTGGAGGAGGCGGTGGTGCGCCGGATTGGCAGATGGGAGTCCCGGAGGTTCCGGTCCTATGTCCGGCCGCAGTTGCTACTGGGGTAAGGAGGGTGCGGCTGGGGGTTGTTTGCTGTGGGATTTATGGGGGGGAGGACTGTGCTTGTAACATTCCTTTGGTTGTTGTGTTATTTCTCTTGTTTTCATTCCAGATGGAGGTTCTCAACGCCTCGTTTGGATCCTGGGGCATTCGTACGTCTGCTGGGGGGCCAGGAGAGGTGATGCTCTACCAGCAGGCAGGCAATTGGGTATCCCCAGGGAGGTAGCTAGGGTGATGTGGTTGGGTTTCCCGGGCATGAGGTGGGAGCGTGTCATGAGGGAGGTGGAGCGCTTCGCTTTGAGGGATAGGCCCCCGGATGTGCTGGTGGTTCATGCGGGGGGCAATGACCTGGGAGTTCGGAAAGTGAAGGACATTTTGGCGGATATCAAGGCTGATGTGTTGCGCATGCGAGTCCTTTTCCCGGGCACCATTCTGGTGTGGTCGGACATTGTGGCCAGAACGGTGTGGCGGGGGGCCAGGTCTTTAGCCAGCCTTGAGAAAACTAGGATTAGGGTTAATAAGGTTGTTGGGCGGTTTGTAGTGCAGAACGGGGGCATTGTGGTAAGACACAGGGAATTGGAGGTGAATGTAGGGCTTTATCTTAGGCGGGATGGCGTTCATCTATCGGATGTGGGGATTGACCTCTGGTCCTTTGGCTTACAGGAGGGCATACAAAAAGCTCTTCGGGTGTGGGGCGGCCCTCAAGGTTGAGGGGGTCACCCTTTCGGGCTGTGGCGGTGTGTTTTCTGGTGGTTTCTGACGGTAGACAGGTACTCAGAAGGGATCTGAGGGTGTGGGGGGCTCATCTAACGATCGGCCCCTCTGGGTATTCCTGAACGTTGGAGGGAATACGGTTATGTTCACTGGCGGAAGTTGTCTCCGACCGGTCACAGGTGGAGGCCTTTGGGAAGTTGGTCAGGTGTACCGCAGTGATTGGGTATTGGTTTAAGTGTGGTCACCGTCAGAGATCACCAGAATGGGCAGTTAATGTTAATTAAAATGTGGTTTAAGGTTAATAAAGTTATTTATATTTATATATTTATATATATTTATATATTTATATATTTTCATATTTACAAGTTATTGGAGTAATTTTGAGTTATGTTTAATAAAGGCTGTTGTGGCCAGTTTACTCCAACCTATGGTGTGGTCTCGTTTCTAATAGATAAGGAATAGTATAAGGGGAACATTCAGACTACACTAGTCAAGAGAAGCACGGATTAAGAATGCAATGATATAAGGAGTGCTGGACATGACAGTGTGGATGAGGGACACAGAGGGTTAAGCTTTATGGGTGGAGTTCAGGAAAAGGTTTGCAGGAAACAAGTTCAGTGTAGGGGAGGGGTCACATAAAAGGGAGAGGTGTGGCTTTAAGGAATCATTCGGAGCCCAGTGTGACACAGAGGAGGCAGTTTTTCCCACCCTCCCGCCCTATTGTTATGTGTTTGTTTTGTGGTGTTTTGTTGCTGGTCTTTTTCTTCTTTTTCAGGTTCATCGGTTGTCACGGCAGCTGAAAGTTTTTCGTGTTGGCGGTGTGTTTTCTGGTGGTTTCTGACGGTAGACAGGTACTCAGAAGGGATCTGAGGGTGTGGGGGGCTCATCTAACGATCGGCCCCTCTGGGTATTCCTGAACGTTGGAGGGAATACGGTTATGTTCACTGGCGGAAGTTGTCTCCGACCGGTCACAGGTGGAGGCCTTTGGGAAGTTGGTCAGGTGTACCGCAGTGATTGGGTATTGGTTTAAGTGTGGTCACCGTCAGAGATCACCAGAATGGGCAGTTAATGTTAATTAAAATGTGGTTTAAGGTTAATAAAGTTATTTATATTTATATATTTATATATATTTATATATTTATATATTTTCATATTTACAAGTTATTGGAGTAATTTTGAGTTATGTTTAATAAAGGCTGTTGTGGCCAGTTTACTCCAACCTATGGTGTGGTCTCGTTTCTAATAGATAAGGAATAGTATAAGGGGAACATTCAGACTACACTAGTCATGTGGAATTCACTTCCACAGGTGGTGGTCTCAGCGGAAACTATTAGATAAGCACCTGAACGACTGCAAAATACAGGGATATACAATGTAATACTGACATATAATCACACACATGGGTTGGACTTGATGGACTTGTGTCTTTTTTCAACCTAACCTACTATGTAACTATGTAACTCTTCCATTAAGGCCAGATTTGTGGAGTGCACGGCTAATAGTTGTCCTGTGGACAGATTCTCCCACCTGAATTGTGGATCTCTACAGCTCCTTCAGAGTTTCTATGGACCTCTTGGCTGCTTCTCTGATTAATGCTCTCCTTGCCTGTCTTTTTAGGTGGACGGCCATGTCTTGGTAGGCTTCAGTGGCGGAACTACCGCCATAGCAACACATGTGGGCGCTATGGGGCCCGCAGTCAAGTGGGGCCCGGTGAGGACAGGCGGCGTGGCTCCGTTGGTGATAGCGGGTGGCCCGCGGCTCCGTGGGTGGTCCGCGGGCGAGAGTGGGTGGCTCTGTGGGGGATAGCGGGTGGCCCGCGGCTCCGCGGGTGGTTCGCGGCTCCGCGGGTGGTCCGTGGGCGGCTCTGTGGGTAAGAGCGGGTGGCCCGCGGCTCCGCGGGTGGTTTGCGGCTCTGCGGGTGGTCCGCGGGCGAGAGCGGGCGGCTCCGCGGGTGAGAGCGAGTGGTCCGTGGGCGAGAGCGGGCGGCTCCACGGGTGAGAGAGTGGGCGTGAGCGGGCTGGCCAATCAGGGAGCTGACGGGTGGGGGACCATAGAGATGACATCATCTCTCACTGCCCGGCGCCCGCCCTGCATCCCTGCAGTGTAGTTTCCCCCTCACTGTGCAGGCAGCCAGGAAGCAGAGAGATGACATTATCTCTCTGCTGCCTGACTATCTGCTGCCTGACTCTGTGACACAGCAGGAAAGTGACAGAGCAAGTGACAATCCATAATGTGTGGCAGGCGACGTGGCAAGTGACAACTGGGACATGGCAAGTGACAATCTGTAATGTGTGGCAGGTAACGTGGCAAGTGAAAATCCGTGACGTGGCAAGTGACAATCCGTAACGTGTGGCAGGTGACGTGGCAAGTGAAAATCCGTGACGTGGCAAGTGACAATCCGTAATGTGTGGCAGGTGACGTGGCAAGTGACAATCCATAATGTGTGGCAGGTGACGTGGCAAGTGACAACCTGGGACATGGCAAGTGACAAACCGTAATGTGTGGCAGGTGATGTGGTAAGTGACAACCTGGATGTGGCAAGTGACAATCCGTAATATGTGGCAGGTGATGTGGCAAGTGAAAATCCATGACATGGCAAGTGACAATCCGTAACGTGTGGCAGGTGATGTGGCAAGTGAAAATCCGTGACGTGGCAAGTGACAATCCGTAATGTGTGGCAGGTGACGTGGCAAATGACAATCCATAATGTGTGGCAGGTGACGTGGCAAATGACAACCTGGGACATGGCAAGTGACAATCCGTAATGTGTGGCAGGTGATGTGGTAAGTGACAACCTGGATGTGGCAAGCGACAATCTGTAATATGCGGCAGGTGACATGGCAAGTGAAAATCCGTGACATGGCAAGTAACAATCCGTAATGTGTGGCAGGTGATGTGGCAAGTGACAATCCGTAATGTGTGGCAGGTGACGTGGCAAGTGACAACCCGGGATGTGGCAAGTGACAATCCATAATGTGTGGCAAGTGACAAACTAGGACGTGGCAAGTGACAATCCAAAATGTGTGGCAAGTGACAATCTAGGACGTGGCAAGTGACAATCCATAATGTGTGGCGAGTGGCAATCTAGGACGTGGCAAGTGACAATCCATAATGTGTGGCGAGTGGCAATCTAGGACGTGGCAAGTGACAATCTGTAATGTGTGGCAAGTGGCAATCTAGGACGTGGCAAGGGACAATCCGTAATGTGTGGCGAGTGACAATCCGGGACGTGGCAAGTGGATAATCCGCAACATGTGGCAGGTGACATTCTGCAACGTGTGACAATCTGCACCTGGTGGCAGGCGACGTGGCAAGTGGACAATCCGCAACGTGTGGCAGGTGATGTGACAAGTGACAATCCTTAATGTGTGGGAAGTGACAATCCAGGACGTGGCAAGTGACAATCCATAATGCGTGGCAAGTGACGTGGCAAGTGACAATCTGGGATGTGGCTAGAGGACAATCCGCAACATGTGGCAGGTGACATTCTACAACGTGTGACAAGTTAAAATCTGCATCTGGTGGCAGGCGATGATGGCAAGTGACACGCTCAGGGATCCCACTGATTTTGCATTATGGTGAGTTGAACTATTTTGTTTTATATAACAGAACAGAAATTGGTTAGAAGGCATGGAGGTCAGCAATGTGTGCCCTTCAGGGGCTGCATACAGTATACTGCATACTTTGTTGTTAAAAATTAATATAAGCCGTTGCATGGATGTGGTAGTCTGTTGTTCAATGGCATTAGTTAATTATTTTTTTGTTGGGGGGGGCCCATACAACATTTTGCTACGGGGCCCTGTGATTTCTAGTTACGCCCCTAGTAGGTTTGCAGTTATATCATACTCTTTCTATTTTCAGATGATGGATTGAACAGTGCTCTGTGAGATGTTCAAAGCTTGTAATATTTTTTATAACCTAACCCTGCTTTAAACTTCTCCACAACTTTATCCTTGACCTGTTTGCTGTGTTCCTTGGCCTTTATGATGCTTGTTTGTTCACTAAGGCTCGGTTCACACAGGGGCGGCACGACTTGCAGCGCGACTCACAGACGTGACCTGCACACGACTTCAGCGGCGACATGCAAAACGACTTCTGTATAGAAGTCAATGCAAGTCGCCTGAAGTCGCCCCAAAAATAGTACAGGAACCTTTTTTCTAAGTCGGAGCGACTTGAGTCGCTCCTATTAAAATGGTTCCATAGTACAGAACGGAGCGCGACTTGTCAGGCGGCTAAGTCTAAGACAAGTCGCTCCTGTGTGAACCGGCACTAAGGTTCTCGAAAACAAACCTCTGAGGGGTTCTCAGAACAGCTGCATTTATACTGAGATTAAATTACACACAGGTGGACTCTATTTACTAATTAGGTGACTTCTGAAGGCAATTGGTTCCACTAGATTTTAGTTAGAGGTCTCAGAGTAAGGGTCCTTTCACACGGGGCGGATCAGTTCTGATCCGCCCCGTGGATATCCGTTTGCTCAGCGGGGATCACTCCGCCGATCCCCGCTGAGCAGGGAGATGACAGGTCCGTCTCTGCACACTGCGAAGGGACGGACCTGTCACAGCGCCGCTCTCCCCTATGGGAGATCGGATGACGACGGACCGCAGTGCCCGTCGTCATCCGATCCGATCCGCAGACGGATGGAAAAATAGCTTTTTCCTCCGTTACACTTTTTCGGAGCGGGTCGGATGTCAGCGGACATGTCACCGCTGACATCCGACGCTCCATAGACCTCTATGGAGCACCCGTTCAGGTCCGCCTGAAAAACTGACAGGCGGGCCTGAACGGGACATCAGTGTGAAAGAGGCCTTAAGGGGGCTGAATACAAATGCACGCCACACATTTAAGATATTTATTTGTAAAAAAAAAAAATTAGAAAATCATTTATCATTTTCCTTCCACTTCACAATTATGTGCCACTTTGTGTTGGTTTATCACATAAAATCCCAATAAAATAAATTTACGTTTTTTGGTTGTAATATGACATCATCAGTTTAGGCCAATATGTATTCTTCTACATATTTTTGGTAAAAAAAATAAATGAAAACGCAATAAGCATATTTTGATTGGTTTGTGCAAAAGTTACAGCATCTACAAAATAGGGGATATATTTATGGCATTTTATATTATTATATTATTACTTTTTTTTGTTACTAGTAATGGCAATGATCTGCAATTTTTAGTGGGACTGCGACATTAGAGCAGACAGATAGGACACTTTTGACACTTTTTTGGGGCCAGTGACATCTATACAGCGATCAGAGCTAAAAATAGCCACTAATTACTGTATTATTGTCAATGGCAGGGAAGGGGTTAAGTGTTCTCTTGGGAGGTGTTTCTAACTGTGGGGGGAGGGGACAGACTGGAGGAGGAGAGAGATCGCTGTTCCTGATCACTAGGAACAGACAATCTCTCTCTACTCCCCTGAATCTCCATTCTGGCTCTCTGTAGAGCGATCGCAGGTGGCCGACGGACATTGTGGTCGCCAGCCACGCAGATCGGCTCTGGCTTAACGCCACGCTCCCTATAGCTTCTTAAAGCGGCTGATGTACAATGATGGCGATACACGCAGCTGTGCCAACCTGCTGCAGTACAACATGTTATACTTACCTGCTCTGTGCAGTGATTTTTGCACAGAGCAGCCCAGATCCTCCTCTTCTAGAGTCCCTCGCCAGCACTCCTGGACCCTCCCTCCTGCTAAGCACCCCCACAGCAAGCAGCTTGAGCCGAGCCGTTACTCTGAGTGTCTATTCAGACGAGGAGCCACGGCTCGCCCCCCTCTCTCTCCTTATTGGCTAGCTGACTGACTTTGTTTGACAGCAGCAGGAGCCAATAGCGCCCACTGTATGTCTCAGCCAATCAGTAAGGGAGAGTCCCAGACAGCTGAATCTCTCATGAAACTTTGCTGGATTGAATTGGGGCTCAGGTAAGTATTAGGGGGGCTGAGGGGGGCTGCTGCACTCAGAAGGTTTTTTTATCTTAATGCATGAATGTTAAATAATCTTCTGTCTTTAGAAGCACTTTAGGGTAGGGTCGGGCAAAGCAATCAAAGCATGTTTTATAGGTACAAAGAAGCCTGGGTTTTGTCTAACCACATCCCTTTAAGCACCTCCTGCTGTTAGGAGTTTGGCCACACCCACATTTGCCATGGGTCACTACACACGCCACAGGTCACCTCCTCCTTCATTCTGAGGTTTAAAAGTTGGGAGGTATGGACCAGTGTAAAAAGGTAGGTATTTAGGGATTCAAAAAAAGTAGTAGGGAGCTTCATGGAGTTGGGGTTTAAGATGAACAACTGTAGAAAGTCTATGGTTTCCCTTAAAGTTTGTGGCTAGGGAATTCACAGATCACAAAATGACTTGAAAATGCAGGGTGGGAAAATGTATACAAAAAGAATAAAAACTATCCGGCACGGCATCAAAAATGCTTCTATATGTATTTAAAAGCATGTGTGCTTTTTTCTATGGAGATGCATGTGCTCTTGCATACATGATATGCAGAGAAGCTAATGCATGTGAAATTGGTGTACATTTGTTGTACTAAAAATTGGATTTTTAGTAATTCCTTCAGAGCATTGTTCACTAAATGGAGGACTGCGGTCCGGACTCGGATCAAGTGTCCGGACCACCATGCCACTATGCCTGGGCCTTTTATCTTGGGTCTCCTGTCTGGCCACTGCTATCATTCTCACAGCAGGCAAGGGCAGGAAGGGCTGCAGCTTCCTTGCCTGAAAAGGATAGGAGAGTTTAGTTCCGCTTTAATTCCCCAAAAAAGTTAAATTCAATGCATGTCTTAAATAATAACTGTTATGCCCTGTACATGCGATAGGATTTTCCGATGGAAAATGTGTGATAAGCTCTTGTTGTTGGAAATTCCGACCGTGTGTAGGCTCCATCACACATTTTCCATAGGAATTTCCGTCACACAAAAATTGAGATCTGGATCTCAAATTTTCCGACAACAAAATCCGTTGTCGGAAATTCCGATCGTGTGTACACAATTCCGAAGCCCAAAGTGTCACGCATGCTCGGAATCAAGCAGAAGAGCAGCACTGGCTATTGAACTTCATTTTTCTCGGCTCGCCATACGTGTCGTACGTCACCGGGTTCTTGATGTTCGGAATTTCCGACCAACTTTGCGTGACCGTGTGTATGCAAGACAAGTTTGAGCTAACATCCGTCGGAAAAAATACCATGGATTTTGTTGTCCAAAAAATTCTATCGTGTGTACAGGGCATTACAGTTACTAACATGCTTATATTCACTCTCAGCTGAACCGCCAAGCCATCAAATGGCTGGTGTCATAGCTCATCACATGTGCAACACCATAGTCACTGCAGATCAAACAGAGGCTAATAAGTCAGCAACTATGGCAGGGGGTTTAATTCATCTTGATACCCATCAATGGCTTCCAACTGCCATTTCTAAAAAGTTTGAAAACAGAGATGATGATTGGTTCCAATGAGACAAGAAATTCTCCATCTTTTTTAAATAATGTTTCCAGATTATTATTTTTTTCTGCAGATTTATCCAGTAGTAAAATTTTGTAATGATTTTTTAATATAATTACTTGTACTAACGAGAAACATGAATAAATATGTAATAAAATGATTTTTTAGTCTGTTACTTTCCTGATTATATTATGACACTGCATCTCTTGTCCCATTTTACTGGTTAGTATCTCTGGTACATATATTTTATTTGAAATAATATATATTTATATCTTCATAGATGCCATGTGAGTGATGTGTTCTATAAGCATTGTGGTGCCTTTGGTGGTTTAGGCTAGACGGCGAGCATTAAAGTAGCACTGATAGGTCCCTTTCATTAGCTTTATGAGCGCCACTAATCTGTCAGACATGTTATGCGTTTTACGAGGTCTATTAAACGTCTGCTTGGAAATTTAATGTAAACTGTCTGCTGAATCCCAGTAACAATCCTGCCGCAGTCAAGCTAGGAAATCATACATTCTCTGGCTTCTACTCGATTAAAGGGTCAGTCCACTGTAAAGCTATTTTTTTCCGTTTTGGTGGCTATTGGAGAGTTTAATCTGACCTAATCAGTGGAAGACCGGACTACGTGGTATTTGCCTCATGTTGTCAGTATGATTATTATATGTTGGGCTGGTGGTTTTGAGCGGACCCTGTTTATCTCACTCAGATCTTATTCATAGAGCAATTCATTAACAGCTGTTGGATGTTATATAGCTATTTGCTCCCAGGTCATGCCTGCAATCACAGCGCCTGGTAGAGGGAAGTCTTACAGTAGCTTCTTTGTAGTTTATATTAAATAACCACATTTTTTTGAATTATTAATCTCTTGACAGATCTAGGCACCTCATGTTCTTCATACAGATTCCAAGGTCCCTTCTCTATATCTCTTTTGTGCCACAACCCTGACCCCCAAGGGCTAGGGGGGACAGGATGGGCTAGCATTTCACCTCAGGGCAATAGTGAAGCAATATGTACAGATGCTCAAACAATAACAATAAAATTAAAAAAATGACACCAGTGACAGTGAAAACAGTATTCCAAAACAAGTGAATATACATATGGGGCCTTTGTAAAGTATCACCTGTACAAAGCAATATAATCAAGATTCCCCATCATCAGACAGTCCAAAACAGAGAAGTACAATCACACTGGATCTTGAATGGATCTCAAGGAGATGGAAATCATATAGGAAGATAAAGGTAAATGAGAAGATGTAATCAGACTTGGTCTTGAATGGATCTCAAGGAGATAGAAGTCATATAGGAAGATAAAGGTAAACGAGAAGATGTAATCACACTTGGTCTTGAATGGATCTCAAGGAGATAGAAGTCATATAGGAAGATAAAGGTAAACGAGAAGATGTAATCACACTTGGTCTTGAATGGATCTCAAGGAGATGGAAGTCATATAGGAAGATAAAGGTAAACGAGAAGATGTAATCACACTGGGTCTTGAATGGATCTCAAGGAGATGGAAGTCATATAGGAAGATAAAGGTAAACGAGAAGATGTAATCACACTTGGTCTTGAATGGATCTCAAGGAGATGGAAGTCATATAGGAAGATAAAGGTAAACGAGAAGATTTAATCACACTTGGTCTTGAATGGATCTCAAGGAGATGGAAGTCATATAGGAAGATAAAGGTAAACGAGAAGATGTAATCACACTTGGTCTTGAATGGATCTCAAGGAGATGGAAGTCATATAGGAAGATAAAGGTAAACGAGAAGATGTAATCACACTGGGTCTTGAATGGATCTCAAGGAGATGGAAGTCATATAGGAAGATGAAACACTCTTACCAGATATGTTGGATACAAGTACCATATGGCAATGTATCATACGAGCTTATAGCGCTCCAAACATTAGTGCAAGGGGGAGACCAAACCAAGCTGGATCCTGGCAGTCAGGACTGAGGGACACCCATCTCAAAGGCAGCACTTTATCCACGCCAGTAGTCTTGCAATGGCAGGAATCCAATACGATGCACCCAAATAGCTCAGTATATATCCAATACAGTGTGGAAAATATGGAGAAAAAAATGGAAGAGAATTCCGATGGTGCAGGTCAAAAAAGACCTTGACTGGGGTATATCTCCCGAGATATACCCCAGTCGATGACCTATTGTGTCGAAACGCGTCGTGTACGCTTATCTTGTGCTTCCCACATTGCTTTTATACCTTTTGAAATTTTTATGTGATCACATATATTTGTCACATCTGTTTTTATGCTTGATGTGAATAAAGTTTTTAGTCTTTTTTGACCTGCACCATTGGAATTCTCTTCCATTTGTTTTCCATATTTTCCACACTGTATTGGATATATACTGAGCTGTTTGGATGCATTGCATCGCATGTATCTTCCTCTATGATTTCCATCTCCTGAGATCCATTCAAGATCCAGTGTAATTATATCATCCTGTCTGGTCATTGGGACTGTCTGATTATTGGGACTCTTGATTATATTGCTTTGTACGGGTGATACCTTACAAAGGCCCCATACGTACTTGTTTTGGAATACTGAAGTTTTCACTGTAACGGGTGTCACTTTTTGATTTTATTGTTATTGTTTGATTATATTAATATGTATTTTGGATAGATTAGCACTACACTATTTTTGCATGTATATTTTGGAATTTGTTTGAGTGTTAGCAGCTTTTTTATCAATATTTTTTTGTTTTAGCGCAGCTTTTTTCCACTTGAAAATATGTACAGATGGGCACCAGTCACTTTAAGATGCAAAACAATAGGATGTTATTGTCTCTCACCCAATACTCAAGGGAGAGAGGATAAAGGTAATGGACACCCATCAAGTAGAAGGCTTCAAAAACTGACCCAGCACTCTGTGACTCTGTATAGCTCCTAACTGAAAAATACTTGTCAGTTCTGCTGACGACACTCGACAATTTTCAACTTTTCCAGCCCCTCAAGACATCTGTAGTCTTTCCATGGCTCCTCAATTCCCAAGCTAGGTCTGAAACTCAGTCCTTTCTCCAGCCACATGGTCATCCTCCTCAGACAGCAGGCCTAGGAGGGTTCAACATCCAAACACATCTGTCCCCTAGAGCGGGGAAGTCCATGGGAGAACTCACTTCCCAAGGTCCCACTGAATATTAATGCCACGTACACACGACCGGACTTTCCGGCAGACTAGGTCCAACGGAATCAGTCCGTCGGACATTTGGATCGCGTGTGGGCTAATCCAATAATTTTTCATTTTAAAAAATCGGACCTAGAAATAGAATATGTTTCAAATCTGTCCGACGGACTCAATTCCTATCGGGAAAACCGTTCACCTGTATGCTGGTCCGACTGAACAAATACGACGCAAGGGAAGCTATTGGCTAAAGGCTATTGAACTTCCTTTTTTAGTCCCATCTTACATCATCACTTTTGAAAGTAACAGACTTAGTCCGTTCGTTCGGAAGTCTGTTGGAACTCCACTGAGAGTCCGTCGGGAAGACCATCGGACCTTTTCTGCCGGAAAGTCCGGTTGTGTGTATGCGGCATTATACTCTCCTCTACCAGCCTGCACCAATGGTAATAAACCTCCTAGTGATTGGGCAGGGAGAGATATATACTTTTAGTCCTGGTTATTATAGCCTCACTAAAGGCACCCGTGACACCAGAGCCCAGGAGAAACCTAAGAAAGTTGAAATATCAATACAGCTAAGCTGACCACAGCATGGCACCACCAAATTTAAAAGACACGCCTGCTTAGGGCAAGGTGGCTACAATTTTCTTTAGTATTACCCCTCTTTGTGATAAGATTTATAAATCTTTATAATATTCTCCCCAGTCTAAGCTCTTGTACACACGGTCGGACATTCTGACAACAAAATCCAACAGATTTTTTCCGACGGATTTTGTCCGAAACTGGTGTTGCATACACACGGTCAGACAAAGTTGTCGAAAAATCCAATCGTTTGGAACATGATGACGTTTGTACATTACGATGGCACTACGTTCAGGCTAGTAGCCAAAAGCTTTGGTCTCGTAATTTGATCTGAGCATGCGTGGCACTTTGTCCGATCGGAATTCTCTACAAACGATCGGACAAAGTCCTATCGGATCATGTTGTTGGAAAATTTTATATCCAGCTCTCAAACTTTGTTGGTCGGACATTCCGACGGAAAAAGTCAGATGGAGCCCACACACGGTCGGATTATCCGACAACACGGTCCGATCAGACATTTTCCGTTGGAATATCTGACCGTGTGTACAAGGGCTTAGGGGTCTATAAAAAAATATGCTTTGCAAATATCTGAGCATTCTTGAGAAAATCACAAATAATTCCTGCAATGTTTGTAATATGTGCAAAATGTCAGCTTTCTCAGGGCGGATTTAACATTCCCTAACATTTGAGCCTTAAGAACAGTCAGCCAATAGAAAAAATAGCCTAATGCCCCATACACACAAGCGGATTTTCCGTCAGAAAAATCTTGGATGGTCTTTCCAACAGAATTCCACTCAAGCTTGGCTTGCATACACATGGTCGCACAAAAGTTTGCTGAACTTTCGACTGTCAAGAATGCAGTGACGTACAACACTGCGACAAGCCGAGAAAATGAAGTTCAATGCTTCCGAGCATGTGTCGAATTGTTTCTGAGCATACGCAGGAATTTTGCGCAGCGGAATTGCTGCAGACGATTGGAATTTCTGATCGGAACTTTTTCTGACCGAAAAATTGAGAACCTGCTCTCAATCTTTTGCTGGCTGGAATTTGGCCAGCGAAAGTCCAATGGAGCACACACGGTTGCATTTTCTGACCAAAAGGTACGCAAAATAACAATATAGAATAAGAACATTCGACCAGAAGAGGAATTAATATGAGATCTCTGCACTGTACAGTATTTAAGAGCTGAAGGTTCATTCACTGTTTTCAGCGAACAAATGAGCGTTTGGCTGAGCCGAACCTCCATCTGCAGCAGGAACTGCAACATTTAGCAGCAGTATTCTAACGATGAAAGATTCCTATTCATGGCCTCTGGTTGTTAGGACCAGGCCCAATGCTGATCACCCGAGAGACCCAACCCCTTTGTTTACTTTTTCATTTAGCACAAGGGAAGCAACATCCCAAATAGCAAGGATAACTTGCTACAAATTTGCGGCAATGTTGAATAGTAAGTCTGTTAACTTGCTGCATATTTTCACAGTTGTACACTTGCAGAGCACTTGAAGCACAAGTTCTAGTTGACACTTTTCCAATTCGTAGCAAATTTGTCTCTAGTAAGAGCAAAGTTGCAGTGGTGAGTCTACAGCAAGAGCTCTGCAAATCCACAGCATGAAAATTCAGCCACAGTGACCCCTGTGGTGGGATGACTATTGCACAACATAACTGAACCAGAACTTGCAGCAAACTTGCAGAATGGTTGTAAAGAAATTTGATCTGGAATCATGCAATGTGGACTTGCTGCAATTGTGCAATAAACATGTGAAGCCTGGAAAGTCTAGCAATAGCTTAGCAAGTCATTTATAAAAAAAAAAAATGCAGCACAATTGCTTGCTATCTGGGTTCCCCCACCTTCACTACATAAGCCTGCAGTTCTTCCCTAGCTGCCACGACACTGACACACACTCCTTGATGTACTTATTTATCACAAAGCTCACCAAACAAATGTGAAAAAAATATTTTAAAAAACAGTGTATATACTGTAAATAATAAAACTGGTATATTGCATCTTGTTACTGTCATGTGTTCCTACACCTCATAAAGTATAGAAATCTCAAAAGTACAGCACAAGTAAATTTTAATAATATGGCCCTACTGTGCCAAATCATGAAAATGCAATATTCCTCAAAATCTCCTGCGTGTGCAACAAACTACATTAACAATACATAAGATGTGAATTATCACTAGATTTATTATATACAGTATAAATAATCAATATAAAACTCAAATCCTCAAAAGCAACACAGTCCGCAATGTTCTTTATAAATTACGTGTTCTTATTGGGATATCACATGCATCCATTTACATGCCTGCTTGCCACCAACGCGATCCGCCACCTCTATGTCTGTTTGTCCATTGCGTGAAAAGTCAGAACGAGGGCCTTTGCCCCTTTATTTCTCTCCTCTTCTGAGCTAAATATTATATGGATGTGGCCTTAGGATTGTTGTTTCAATCATTTACTTTTCATAATGGGCTAGTATGCAATGCATACTAGCCCATTATGCCTTTGTCTTGCAGGTTTTTGGGGGGGTTTTTCCCTCTGTTTACAACTGCTTTAAAGACTTTATGACACATGCTAGTGTCAGTGTTTAGAGAATGATTTAAAGTAGAACTAAAAAGTTAAAACTTTTTTTTTTCATTTTTGGTAAAGGAGAGTTATACCTCCTGACAGGTTTTTTTTTTTTTGTAATCTGTGTCCCACTGGGGAGATTGATATTCACTTCCTGTCCAATAGCCAAACCAGGAATTGATAAGAAATCCCTCCACAGTGAAGGAATTCATTTTTTTTTTCACCAGAGCTAGTGTCTCTATCAGAAGATTTCTCCTTTATTACTGTTCTGGGAATAACCCAACATTTGGGATTTTCTTTCACTTTCACTTTTCAGTGATAACAATTAACATGACAGTTAGAGAGGGAGAATCTCCCTAATGAGAGGCACAGACAACAATAAAAACCGGACGGATGTTACAATCCTTCTCCACAGAGTTTTGTCTATAGTTATACTTTATGTTCTTGCCTGGATTTGCTCTTTAACCACTTCAGCTCCGGAAGGTTTTACCTACATCCTGACCAGGCCATTTTTTTTTCCAATACTTTTTTTTTGTTTTTTTGCGGCACTGCATTACTTTAACTGACAATTGCGCGGTCATGCGATGCTGTACCCAAATAAAATTGATGTCCTTTTTTCCCACAAATAGAGCTTTCTTTTAGTGGTAGTTGATCACCTCTGCGGTTTTTATATTTTGCACTATAAACAAAAAAAATACAGACAATTTTAAATAAAAAACAATATTTTTTAATTTCTGCTATAAAACAACATTCCCAATAAAATAAAATAAAAATCAGATTTCCTCATCAATTTAGTAGTTTATGTATTCTGCTACATATTTTTGGTAAAAAATTGGATATATTTAGGGACTTTTTATTTTTTTATTGTTTTTACTAGTAATTACAGCGATCAGTGAATTTTAGCGGGACTGTGGAATTGGGGGGGGGGGGGTGGACACATTGTGACACATTTTGGGGACCAGTGACAACAATACAGTGAACAGTGTTAAATAAATGCACTGTCACAGCATAAGTGCTTCCTACTGTGGCTGTCCCCGATCGTCTGTTCCCTTTTATAGGGAAAGACGATCAGTGACATCACATGGCAGGACACGCCCCCTACAATAAAAAAAACACATAACGTCATACATAACCCCTACACTGCCCCCTAGTGGTTAACTCCTTCACTGCCAGTGTCATTTACACAGGAATCAGTGCATTTAAATAGCACTGATTGCTGTATAAAATCACAATGGTCCCAAAAATGTGTCAAAAATGTCCGATGTGTCTGCCATAATGTCGCAGTCACAATAAAAATCGCTGATCACCGCCATTACTAGTAAAACAAACATTTATAAAAGTGCCATAAAACTATCCCCTATTTTGTAAACGCTATAACTTTTGCGCAAACCAATCAATAATCGCTTATTGCGATTCTTTTACCAAAAATATGTAGAAGAATACGTATCGGCCTAAACTGAGGAAAACATTTTTTTTTATATATTTTTTGGGGATTTTTATTATAGAAAAAAGTAAAAAATATTGCGTTTTTTTTCAAAATTGTCGCTCTATTTTTGTTTATAGCGCAAAAAATAAAAACCGCAGAGGTGATCAAATACCACTAAAAGAAAGCTCTATTTGTGGGAAAAAAGGATGCCAATTTTGTTTAGGAGCCACCGCGCATGACCGCGCAATTGTCAGTTAAAGCGACGCAGTGCCGAATCGCAAAAAGGGGTTGCAAATTGGTCCAGGGTTTAGGTGGTCATATAAGCCCACTGCTGTTCTGTCTCTCCATAGAACAATTGGCAGCTTATAAAGTTAGTAAGATTAACTAATGACACCAGTCCATCTGGAGTGAGTGTCTACAATTGTCCCTATCCCTGTACATTGTACACTCATGTTGGTCCCTTCGCTCAAGGAGCCCACAATCCAAGGTCCCCATTCATATTCTAGGGACAATTTTGGACAGAGGCCAATTAACCTACCAGCATGTCTATGGAGTGTGGGAGGAAACTGGAGGAAACCCATGCAGGCACAGGGAGAACATGCAAACTCCAGGCAGGTAGTGTTGTGGTTGGTATTCAAACCAGTGACCCTTTTTACTGCTAGATGAGAGTGCTAACCACTACACCACTGTGCTGGCCGTTGCAGCTGCTGAATCCGATGATTAGCTACCGCTGTGTTCAATCACGACGGGAGTGGCACACGCTCCCCCTACACCTGCTGCAGAATATGTACGGTGGGCAGTACGGAATCGGTTAAATCGTAACTCCACTTTTGTTGAGAAAAAAAACATTCCCCTCTGGGTGATCTATATACATTGCAAGGATTATAACAACCTTTGTTACAGATTCCTGCCTTTTGTTATTCAGAAGAAATTCATGTGTGTTTGTCTGTGCCTCTGTACTGAGTGGGTCTAATGGGAGTGGCTTCATAATTAACTGTCAGGTGTGCAGCTGCAGGGCACTAATGAGGAAATCTGCTGGGCCTGCATCCCTTTAGATGTATTGGTATTGAAAGTATCTCTCCAAAAATGACATTTTTGTTGCAGGGGATGCCTGAAATCTGACATTTATCTTAGGCAGACTTCTGGGAAAATTCATGAGCCAATCACACAAGCAGGAAATGATGTTTCTGGGGCGTGGCCAGTAAACACTCTGTGTACATTCAATTGCAATACGATATGTGTCGCAATTATATGTGCTATATTATTTTTGCTTTATTTGCTATTTTTTTTCCCCCATGGCAGCGGAGTTACCCTTTAAATAATAAACCTTTATTCATTTAACAAATTCATTGTAGAGCTGTGGATCCCCAATGCCCAGCCAGCTCTTTTTCTCAGACTGTGAAAGGGCCCTGTGTTATACAAATGCTGCTGTATCTACATACGGAATCTATGAAACATGATATTCAGAACAGCACGTTTAAACGAGAACATTAAGGGTTGTCTGTCTCCTTCTGGAGAACAGCTGCTACGGGGACGCCGCAACAATAAACAATAAAGCGTCAACATGATTAAAATGTAAACTCTTTCGTTCTCCATAGAAAACATTAAACTGAAGAAATCATTTATTCTCTCCATGGCTCCACTTAGAGTCTGGCGCCCTTTTTATAAGCGTTTGGATGGTACTTACGAGCTGCGTTTCAAGGTTAACAATTTCCCAGAAGAAGACTTACAGGCTACGAATTTGAAAAATTATTTTCCCCAAGATTGTGTACACCTGAGGCTGGATGACAGTCCATTTACTTGTGGCCACATACATTTCAGCCAGACAGCTTGGTCATCCGAGTGTTTTGATATTCTGATCAGCTTTAGAGAACATCAGACCATAAATTGTCTATCGAGGAAAAGGATACAGCATAGGGCAGCCTATGATAATCAGCTTTTTAACTGTAGGGTATATTTACATCCATGTACATTAGTTCCAGCTGCCAAAATCCATTTTGCGTGTGGCGTTTAGTGAGGCATCTGTTTTTTTTATGGCATGTGGCCTGGTTATTGATCTTTTTTCTAGCTTTAGGATGTAAATGTATAAAAAAAAAAAACAGATCATAAGATTTCACAAACAAAACTAAGTTTTAAATATTTACATTTTCTTCAACCAGTTCAGTAGGATGTTTATGCCACTGGTGCATGCTGGGGGAGAACATAAATATTTACGACAGGCCACGTGCTCTCTCTCTTCCCCTGGGCTATATGCCTAGAGAAGTGCTGCTGGACGGAACTCTGCTGTTAGGTCCAATAATCTGTTTTATGGCCTAACATGTGCTTAAAGAGGGATTTCACTGAAAACAAAAATTATTAAAAGCCAGCAGCTATAAATACTACAGCTGCTGACTTTTAATAAATGGACACTCACCTGTTGCAGGGTCCAGCGATGTCGGCAGCCGAGAACGATCGGTCGCTCAGCTCTCAGCTGCTGCCGCTGCCATTCTAGTTGAGGGAATCAGGAAGTGAAGCATTGCGGCTTCACTTCCTGGTTCCCTACTGCGCATGGGCGAGTCGCGCAGCACAATAGGAATGGCCTGCGCTGTCTCTGGGACCCGTGTGTGTCAGCAGACAGCGCGCTGGGACAGGAAGAGGCATAGACTCCCGTGGGAGTCTATGCCTGGAAGTGGGTGCAAATACCTGTTTTAGACAGGTATCTGCACCCCCTTCCCCCTTGAAAGGTGCCAACTGTGACACCGGAGGGGGGGAGGGTTCAGATGAGTGGAAGTTCCACTTTAGGGTGGAACCCTGCTTTAAGTGGTCCTAAGGTTGTCTTGCCTAGTCTGAAGGAAACTGTGCCAAGGAGGAGACCCAGGGGAGGCTGGTCTCTCAGAAGGGCCTGGTGACTCACTTGGAGGACGCACTGACATTTTGGAATGTGCTTACAGTGTAGCTGGGTCAGCTTAATTTCTAACACTGTGAAGCTGGACATTGATCTGAATCTGGAGAGTCTGTAATGCCGCATACACACGACTGGTTTTCTGACGGAATTCCGCTAAAACTGTCTTGCGTACACACGATCAAACCAAATTCCGACCGTCAAGAACGCGGTGACGTACAAGACGTACGACAGGACTAGAAAAAGGAAGTTCAATAGCCCGTAGCCAATAGCTTCCGTCTCGTAGTTGCTTCAGTGCATGCGCCGTTTTTGGTAGGTCAGAACAGCATTAAGACGAGCGACTTTTCCAATAGGAATTGGTTCTGTCGGAAATATTTAGAACATGTTCTATTTCTAGGTCTGTCTGAATTTTCAACGTAAAAAGTCCAGTGGGGCATACACATGATTGGAATATACGTTGAAAAGCTCACGTTTGACTTTTTCTGTGGGACATTCCGCTTGTGTGTACACGGCATTGGTGATCTACTATGGTATCTGGGATCCCTAACCCTCACCTTCTTACTTTTCTGCAAAAAAAACGTCAAAAAGACAAAAGTGACTGCCGCCCAATATCCTTTCTTGGTCCCCTCATTTTAACCATGGACTTAGCCCTGTGGTGAAATTCTAGCCCACCCTGGCCTCTGAGGGTGCTATCCTGCCTTTAGGGTGGCAGTGGGTTGCTATACCTGGCTTGTTATATCATAATATTTAGATCACAAATAAAAGTCTTTGTTGAATTGATTTGTAAATACAAAAAGAGCAATGCCACCACATTAATGTACCTTTGCAAAGTGTGGTCCTTCTCTAAACTATATGAGCACCCACATTATGTCGTTCTTATATCAATAAATAAACTAAGGATAAGAAAAAATGTAATATATCTTGTGAGCAACTACAATAACAAATAATTACAACCATGTGCAAATAAATAGTTATAAGGTTGTGCCTAATTATAAAAGAAAGGTATATGGTATCCTCATCCTTATATATTGAAGATTTTTTTGGGGGGAAAAAGACCAAAGGAATTCATACATGGAACATCATAACCATGGTTCGCCTTAAAGTCACCCAACAGAATAATGGACTGTCTTGATACCAAGTTTATATAAAAAGTACAAATATTTATTATTAATTATAAAAAAGTTTGTTTCAAAAAAGAAAATTTATACATACATAAATAAATACATATTATGGCTATAACATAGACAAAATTTGTTACGACAGTATTTTGTGTCCAATACGGTCTTTGGTTTCTCTACTAGTTTCGCGACTACTCTGTCGCTTCTTCAGGAGACCTTTTTTGTCTAAAACGAAATTTAACACATATTACTTAACAAACAACAATATTTATTTCAAAGTATTGGATGTATTGTTTATAATCAGTTTAATAAGAGAGGGGAAAAAAAATTATATGAACACGAAGCATGTAGCTCACCACCATGCCGATATCGGAGGACATTTGGAGTTCGGGTAGTCCCTACCGAGTCAGGTAATTGACCACCCTTTGGGGCGGACACGGGAGGTTCAAAATCAGCTACAAAACAATAGTAAGAAATTTTTAAATAATAAATATATATATATAAACGACTTGCACAGCTTTAGCGTGGGCATTTATGTCACAGTTTGGGTGTAAAGATTACATACCAATATAGCCAGGAGCTTTAAAAGAAGCAGCATGGGTAAAAGTGCAGCAGTGCGGCAGTTCCGATAGACATTAAAGTCCAGGTATAATTGTCGGTGTGCCAGGAAAGCCCAGAAGGATATATCTATATTGGATCTAATGCACGGTGGACATTGTGTCTATGTCAAAGGGAGAGTCCAAATCTTTGCCCAAACTGTCGTCGGTGTGCGGTGTTGACCTAATAAAAATTTTGTTCGGTCAACCAAGTATATAAATTTGATTCTGGGGTACATAATATATAAGGGAGTTCATACCAATCGGCAGCTTCTCTCCTGCACCTCCTTCGTCCGAACGACGGTTCTGGCCCGAAAGCTCCACGTTCTTCGTTTTGCATGCTGTAAAGGAGCGCCATAATAGCGCGCCTTTAACCTCCAACCCGGCGGCGTCACGAACACGGCGCGAGCGCCGGGCTATGACGTCGCCGGGTCCGCCGCTCCTACTGCGCATGCGCCAGAACGTGGCGACGTGCATCAGCCATAGTCACCTAGGAAACCATCAGTGACTACTTGCTGAAGCGGACCTGATGCCACCCACTGTGTGGGGGCCTATCAGGACCGCCGGAGAGGCGCATGCCCGCCCCTGGGAGTCTCCTCCCATACTCCATACTAGGTCCTACAACAGCATGATTAGAGTATCACATGCCTCGTTTTACACTGTGGATAGATATTAAAAAAAGGGGGTAAACAAAAAAAGGAAAAGCATTACAGCTATTACAATGGCAGCATTTTTTACATATTGTTATATATGCAATTCTCACCAATACGTTAACTTGGTCTGTGGAAAGATAATGCGAAATCATAATTAGATAAATAACTAAATTACAGTATTAAAACAAAATAGACACCTTTGTCCACATAGTGCACTGATGACCAGACACCAGAAATTTGTGGTGGTGTCAGAGGAAAGAGACAGTGGGTCAGGCCCTCAAGATACCATACAGACTGAGGGACTGGGGTAAACAAGAAGAAACAGCTAATAAATAAGAGTATAGGTTTTTCATTTGAGAAAATACTTATATGTTTTTGTTTCGTTCAAGCCTGGCGGGACCAGAGCGTCTAAGCGTTCTATCCATAGGGTTTCTCGTTTTAAAATCTCTCTGTCCCAGTCCCCACCACGGATGTCTTCGCGAACTACTTCGAGGACAAAGAATTTAACCACTTGGGGCTGATACCGATGATGAATGCCTATGTGGCGACCCACTGCAGTGAGCTTACCGCCCGATGAGTAGTAAAGGTGGTCTCCTATACGTTGGCGAAATTCCCTAATGGTTTTACCTACGTAAAACGCTCCGCAGACACATATCATTAAGTAGACAACACCTTTTGTGTCACAACTGGCATAAAAAGATGGAATAAAAACTTCTCCATTTGGGAGATTATAGGTAGTTCCCTCTGATATCCACGGACATCGAGGGCAGCTCCCACAGGGATGAGTGCCGCGAAGACCTTGCCGATTTAATTCGGGAATTTGATAGTGGCTTCTGGTAAGTTTGTCACCAAGGGTAGCTGCTTGTTTGAAAACCAATTCAGGAGTTTGTCTAATATATTTATTTAAAGTGTGACGGTCTGTTAAAAGATGCCAATGTTGTGATAGAATATTTCTAAGGATATTTTGGTGTGCAGAGTATTTTGTGATGATCTTAACTGTGGGGGGGTGGGCTGGCCTGGGGGGGCCGTAGAGTAGAGATTCTCGCGTGCGCCCATAGGCTTTATTGAATGCTTTTCTCAAATTTGATCGTGAGTAACCTCTATTGAGGAGACGCTCCTGTAAATTCTTTGCTTGAATCAGAAATTTCTGGTCTGTGGTGCAATTTCTTCTTGTGCGTAGGTATTGGGCGTATGGTATGCTGCGTATTAGGGGGCGGGGATGCGAGCTTTTGGCATGTAGTAAGGTATTTCCAGATGATGGCTTACGGTAAAGATCAGTGATTAGTTTTCCCGAATTGTCTTTAATGATGTTGAGATCCAAAAAGGCAATTTGGGTTAAATGATATGTATATGTGAATTTTAGGTTGAACGTATTTACGTTTAATATTTTAACAAATTCTTCTAAGGCCTGGACAGTGCCTGTCCAGACAATCAGAAGGTCATCTATGAATCTTTACCAGAGAAGAATGCAGTCAAGATACATCTGTAAAGATTCATTGGTAAATATAAATCGCTCCCAACCCCCCAGATATAGATTTGCATAGGAGGGTGCGCAAGCTGTCCCCATCGCCACGCCCTGAGTTTGTAAATAAATTTGGTCCATAAATGTAAAGAAATTTTTACTTAGAATGAAATCTAAAAGTTGCAGTATGAAGTCATTTAGAGGCCAGGTTGTATGGTCTTGTTTTTTGAGGAAAGTGCTGGCGCCCGGACGCCCTGCTCGTGGGGGATGCTAGAGTACAGAGCCTCAACATCTAAAGCCACGAGGAGGGCGTCCGGAGGGACCTGCACATCCTCAAGGTGTCGCAGAAGATCAGTAGTGTCTTTTATGTATGAGGGTAGACTTGTGACGTGAGGAATCAAATATGAGTCAACTAACCTACTTGCGTTCTCTGTTAAGGAGCCCATTCCCAAGACTATTGGACGCCCCGGAGGATTTTTTCCGTCCTTATGTATTTTTGGGAGTGCATAAAATGTCGGCATACGAGGTTTTGCTGTATTTATATATTTCAGGGTTTCACCATCTATCAGCCCTTTTTCGTAAGCCCCCATGACTAGGGATCTAAACTCTATTGTAAAGGTTTCGACTTTTGAGAGATCTAAATGGAGTATACCATGCCCGATTCCTTAAAATTTTTTGGCACATTAGTTGGTATTGCTGGTGAGTCATTATGACTAGATTGCCCCCTTTGTCTGATTTTTTTGATAATAATATCAGGGTTTTTTTGTAGCTTTAAGAGTGCCCGTTTTTGTTTATAGTTTAAATTGACATAGGTATTAGGCCAATCCTGTTTTTTCAATGATTTAATTACTACAGTCAAAAAGGCCCAGATAGTGGGACATGTCATAAGGTCAGGGAATGCTCGTGAGCTTAATTTAAAGGTGTTTTTTTGTGGCTGAGTGCTTTTCATTAAAGGTTGGGGCTCAGGTACCGGGGTCGTTTTAATACTGTAATTTAGTTATTTATCTAATTATGATTTCGCATTATCTTTCCACAGACCAAGTTAACGTATTGGTGAGAATTGCATATATAACAATATGTAAAAAATGCTGCCATTGTAATAGCTGTAATGCTTTTCCTTTTTTTGTTTACCCCCTTTTTTTAATATCTATCCACAGTGTAAAACGAGGCATGTGATACTCTAATCATGCTGTTGTAGGACCTAGTATGGAGTATGGGAGGAGACTCCCAGGGGCGGGCATGCGCCTCTCCGGTGGTCCTGATAGGCCCCCACACAGTGGGTGGCATCAGGTCCGCTTCAGCAAGTAGTCACCGATGGTTTCCTAGGTGACTATGGCTGATGCGCGTCGCCACGTTCTGGCGCATGCGCAGTAGGAGCGGCGGACCCGGCGACGTCATAGCCCGGCGCTCGCGCCGTGTTCGTGACGCCGCCGGGTTGGAGGTTAAAGGCGCGCCATTATGGCGCTCCTTTACAGCATGCGAAACGAAGAACGTGGAGCTTTCAGGCCAGAACCGTCGTTCGGACGAAGGAGGTGCAGGAGAGACGCTGCCGATTGGTATGAACTCCCTTATATATTATGTACCCCAGAATCAAATTTATATACTTGGTTGACCGAACGAAATTTTTATTAGGTCAACACCGCACACCGACGACAGTTTGGGCAAAGATTTGGACTCTCCCTTTGACATAGACACAATGTCCACCGTGCATTAGATCCAATATAGATATATCCTTCTGGGCTTTCCTGGCACACCGACAATTATACCTGGACTTTAATGTCTATCGGAGCTGATTTTGAACCTCCCGTGTCCGCCCCAAAGGGTGGTCAATTACCTGACTCGGTAGGGACTACCCGAACTCCAAATGTCCTCCGATATCGGCATGGTGGTGAGCTACATGCTTCGTGTTCATATCATTTTTTTTCCCCTCTCTTATTAAACTGATTATAAACAATACATCAAATACTTTGAAATAAATATTGTTGTTTGTTAAGTAATATGTGATAAATTTCGTTTTAGACAAAAAAGGTCTCCTGAAGAAGCGACAGAGTAGTCGCGAAACTAGTAGAGAAACCAAAGACCGTATTGGACACAAAATACTGTCGTAACAAATTTTGTCTATGTTATAGCCATAATATGTATTTATTTATGTATGTATAAATTTTCTTTTTTGAAACAAAACTTTTTTATAATTAATAATAAATATTTGTACTTTTTATATAAACTTGGTATCAAGACAGTCCATCATTCTGTTGGGTGACTTTAAGGCGAACCATGGTTATGATGTTCCATGTATGAATTCCTTTGGTCTTTTTCCCCCCAAAAAAATCTTCAATATATAAGGATGAGGATACCATATACCTTTCTTTTATAATTAGGCATGAATGGGATTTATTTATAATTAGGGATGAAACTAAAATATTCTTAGAAAGGATGTTTGGGCTGCTCAAGAAAAAGTCACATCTGCATTGGCATACACAGTATTTCGAACAATATATTAGGGAAGAAATTTGCCCACTAGGCCTTCGGATTCAAATTTTTCCAACTATCAAAGATCCCTCTCTTGAATTTAAAAAGGATTGGGAGAATATATTAACCAAATGTAGTCTGGAACTAATGACTAAATTAACAATACAATACCATGCAGATATGGCCTCTTTAGACGGGGAGATCGAACGCCTTAATGAACAATTTTCTAAAACTATGGAATCTCCCATTTTTAGGGAAAAATGGAAAGAGGTCAAGGAGCGCATAGAAACACTAAACAAAGAAATTATTGTCAAAAAACAAGGCAAATTTGTCCAAGACAAACTTGCCTTTTCTGAAGGCTATGCCTACAAATGGGGCAACAAATTGATAAGAAGAAAATTTCCACGTACACGAGCACCTAAAGAAGCACTTGTTACTACAGATTACACTGAATCTGATTCCTCAATCTCATCCCTTTCTTCACAGATCACCCATGTGAATTCACGCGCACTGGGTCCCCCCCCCGTAAAAGATCACTTACTGGTGGAGACCACCCAGCGAAGGACTCCAAAAAAGGCAAGAAAACGGGTAAAACCGCTAAAACCACTTCACCAGCGCACTCAGACTCACAAGGCCAAAGCACTAGCACACAAATATCGACCTTGCACAACATTATCCCGAAAATACTACATGCCAATACACAGGCTCCACTTCCAAATCCCAGTGGTTTTTTTCCACAGGCCACACCCGATCCACACCGACGATGGAGTCTAGACGCATTCATGCTAAGAACCCCTCTACCCCATTAGATGCAAATTTTGCTAAGATCAATCCTCAGATGGACAACTTAAACATTGTCAACCTTACTCCCTACCCCCTGACTTATGATGAAAAATCAGTTCTCCAATTGGGACTTGGGTTCAGTCCTTCTGAACCCATAAATGTTTATGAAACAATCAAAGACATATACCTCTTTGCCCGTAATTTAACTTACAAATTCATGTATGATAAAGACAGACGAAATTTAAATCTAGAAAAAGAACTAGCAGAGAGAACTAAGGACTATTCCATGCAAGAATTCAGGGCTCTACGCGACCTCATGCTACTATATGACGAGGGACAGGTTGAAGTTGAGGCAACCCCGGAGGTTCTATCGACCCCGGTACCTGAGCCCCAACCTTTAATGAAAAGCACTCAGCCACAAAAAAACACCTTTAAATTAAGCTTGCGAGCATTCCCTGACCTTATGACATGTCCCACTATCTGGGCCTTTTTGACTGTAGTAATTAAATCATTGAAAAAACAGGATTGGCCTAATACCTATGTCAATTTAAACTATAAACAAAAACGGGCACTCTTAAAGCTACAAAAAAACCCTGATATTATTATCAAAAAAATCAGACAAAGGGGGCAATCTAGTCATAATGACTCACCAGTAATACCAACTAATGTGCCAAAAATTTTTAAGGAATCGGGCATGGTATACTCCATTAGATCTCTCAAAAGTCGAAACCTTTACAATAGAGTTTAGATCCCTAGTCATGGGGGCTTACGAAAAAGGGCTGATAGATGGTGAAACCCTGAAATATATAAATACAGCAAAACCTCGTATGCCAACATTTTATGCACTCCCAAAAATACATAAGGACGGAAAAAATCCTCCGGGGCGTCCAATAGTCTCGGGAATGGGCTCCTTAACAGAGAACGCAAGTAGGTTAGTTGACTCATATTTGATTCCTCACGTCACAAGTCTACCCTCATACATAAAAGACACTACTGATCTTCTGCGACACCTTGAGGATGTGCAGGTCCCTCCGGACGACCTCCTCGTGGCTTTAGATGTTGAGGCTCTGTACTCTAGCATCCCCCATGAGCAGGGCGTCCGGACGGCCAGCACTTTCCTCAAAAAACAAGACCATACAACCTGGCCTCTAAATGACTTCATACTGCAACTTTTAGATTTCATCCTAAGTAAAAATTTCTTTACATTTATGGACCAAATTTATTTACAAACTCAGGGCGTGGCGATGGGGACAGCTTGCGCACCCTCCTATGCAAATCTATATCTGGGGGGTTGGGAGCGATTTATATTTACCAATGAATCTTTACAGATGTATCTTGACTGCATTCTTCTCTGGTAAAGATTCATAGATG
This sequence comes from Lithobates pipiens, assembly GCF_037356315.1. Taxonomy (NCBI): domain Eukaryota; kingdom Metazoa; phylum Chordata; class Amphibia; order Anura; family Ranidae; genus Lithobates; species Lithobates pipiens. Next base: position 569,711,350 of record NW_027507903.1, read on the forward strand.
ACCTTCTGATTGTCTGGACAGGCACTGTCCAGGCCTTAGAAGAATTTGTTAAAATATTAAACGTAAATACGTTCAACCTAAAATTCACATATACATATCATTTAACCCAAATTGCCTTTTTGGATCTCAACATCATTAAAGACAATTCGGGAAAACTAATCACTGATCTTTACCGTAAGCCATCATCTGGAAATACCTTACTACATGCCAAAAGCTCGCATCCCCGCCCCCTAATACGCAGCATACCATACGCCCAATACCTACGCACAAGAAGAAATTGCACCACAGACCAGAAATTTCTGATTCAAGCAAAGAATTTACAGGAGCGTCTCCTCAATAGGGGTTACTCACGATCAAATTTGAGAAAAGCATTCAATAAAGCCTATGGGCGCACGCGAGAATCTCTCTATGTGGACAAAGGTGTCTATTTTGTTTTAATACTGTAATTTAGTTATTTATCTAATTATGATTTCGCATTATCTTTCCACAGACCAAGTTAACGCATTGGTGAGAATTGCATATATAACAATATGTAAAAAATGCTGCCATTGTAATAGCTGTAATGCTTTTCCTTTTTTTGTTTACCCCCTTTTTTTAATATCTATCCACAGTGTAAAACGAGGCATGTGATACTCTAATCATGCTGTTGTAGGACCTAGTATGGAGTATGGGAGGAGACTCCCAGGGGCGGGCATGCGCTTCTCCGGCGGTCCTGATAGGCCCCCACACAGTGGGTGGCATCAGGTCCGCTTCAGCAAGTAGTCACCGATGGTTTCCTAGGTGACTATGGCTGATGCACGTCGCCACGTTCTGGCGCATGCGCAGTAGGAGCGGCGGACCCGGCGACGTCATAGCCCGGCGCTTGCGCCGTGTTCGTGACGCCGCCGGGTTGGAGGTTAAAGGCGCGCCATTATGGCGCTCCTTTACAGCATGTGAAACAAAGAACGTGGAGCTTTCAGGCCAGAACCGTCGTTCGGACGAAGGGGGTGCAGGAGAGACGCTGCCGATTGGTATGAACTCCCTTATATATTATGTACCCCAGAATCAAATTTATATACTTGGTTGACCGAACAAAATTTTTATTAGGTCTATACCGCACACCGACGACAGTTTGGGCAAAGATTTAGACTCTCCCTTTGACATAGACACAATGTCCACCGTGCATTAGATCCAATATAGATATATCCTTCTGGGCTTTCCTGGCACACCGACAATTATACCTGGACTTTAATGTCTATCGGAACTGCCGCACTGCTGCACTTTTACCCATGCTGCTTCTTTTAAAGCTCCTGGCTATATTGGTATGTAATCTTTACACCCAAACTGTGACATAAATGCCCACGCTAAAGCTGTGCAAGTCGTTTATATATATATATTTATTATTTAAAAATTTCTTACTATTGTTTTGTAGCTGATTTTGAACCTCCCGTGTCCGCCCCAAAGGGTGGTCAATTACCTGACTCGGTAGGGACTACCCGAACTCCAAATGTCCTCCGATATCGGCATGGTGGTGAGCTACATGCTTCGTGTTCATATAATTTTTTTTCCCCTCTCTTATTAAACTGATTATAAACAATACATCAAATACTTTGAAATAAATATTGTTGTTTGTTAAGTAATATGTGATAAATTTAGTTTTAGACAAAAAAGGTCTCCTGAAGAAGCGACAGAGTAGTCGCGAAACTAGTAGAGAAACCAAAGACCGTATTGGACACAAAATACTGTCGTAACAAATTTTGTCTATGTTATAGCCATAATATGTATTTATTTATGTATGTATAAATTTTCTTTTTTGAAACAAACTTTTTTATAATTAATAATAAATATTTGTACTTTTTATATAAACTTGGTATCAAGACAGTCCATCATTCTGTTGGGTGACTTTAAGGCGAACCATGGTTATGATGTTCCATGTATGAATTCCTTTGGTCTTTTTCCCCCCCAAAATATCTTCAATGTGCAAATACATGTGAATGACAGCCGCTGAACACCCAATCACATTCCCATGTCTTTGTTACAATAATGTAAATAAAAAATAGTTTTATTGGGAAGATTAGTGAATATGAGATTTTATTGAAGACTTTGTTTAGGATTTCATGATGTGTTTTAATTTTGATCATTTTTTAAGCACATCATTTATTGTATATTGTGGTCATTACTATAAGCGCTGGACTAATTATTTATTTACATAAACTGGGAATAAGCACACCCTTTTTCAAAGTAAAGGAAGTAAAGGAAGCCCAGGTTCTGGCATGTGTAGTATGAAGTTTTTATGACATCTCTCAGTGGCATGAGCAATTCTTCTTATACCCGTGATTGGTGCCCCCTGCATATTGAGGCTAGATGTAGTTGTGTAGAACTTTACAAGTGTAATATGTTACTATTGACAAAGTTCTAGGAAAACTCAACACCCATGAATTTGGACACACTAACAAACTGCCATGATCTCAGTTCCACAAATTATTTACTCAACACTGAAGCCCCATACACATGATCAGATTTTACAATAGGAAATGTTGGATGTCAGGCTGTTGGTGGAAAATCCAAGCGTGTGTATGCTCCATCAGACAATTGTCAGACTTTTTGCCAACAAATGTTGGCTAGAATGTCTTCAAATTTTCTGCCAACAAATGTGTGTTGTCGGATTTTCTGATCGTGTGTACACAAGTCTGTCACACAAAAGCCCAAAGTACAAACACGCATGCTCAGAAGCAAGGACGAGCCAGAAGTGGTTCGGTCTTGTAAACTAGCATTCATAACGGAGAATTAACATTCGTGACGTGGCAAATTATGAAATCTCGAAATGCAGTGCACAATTCTCTTCTACTTTAATGGGATAATAATGAAGCTGTTTTATGGTGATACTGATGGAGTTATTGCAAATTAATTTGCGCTGGTCTAAGGCACATAAAAATTTGAGTGTAAACTTTAAAAAAAAACGGAAAATTGTATACTCACCTTTCCGTAATTTTCCTTTCCTGACGCATCTTCATGGCAGCACACACTGGGTTGTGACTCCACCCCCACAACCTGACAGGATTGGTTTAACTATAAATTTGAAGGGGAGACATCCCGCTGCATTTTTTGTAAATATCATCATAAAAACGGGGTGGGCAACTGTGTGCTGCCATGAAGATGCGTCAGGAAAGGAAAATGACAGAAAGGTGAGTATACAATTTTCAGTTTTCCTGACGCCTTCATGGCAGCACACACTGGGAAATAACTCACCAGTCGGGTGGGTGCAAGAAAAATAATATTTATTCCTTATAATGCGCAAGAATTGGCTCTAACAACAGATCTACAGAAGTCTGCCATGGACAAGTGAGCAGAATCCACTCTGTAGTCGGAATTGAAAGTTAGTCTTGAAGACCATGTTGCTGCCCTGCATATTGTCTCTGGTGAGAATCTGTAATACGCTGCCCAGGAGGTAGCCACTGCCCTAGTCGAATGTGCCCTGATGTCTTCAGGAACCGTCAAATGCTGAGTGGAATACGCCTTCTTAATGGCTCTCACTAACCAGGATGCAATAGTGCATGAGGAGGCCACTTGCCCGCGTCTGGTCCCATGGGGAATGACCATGAGAGAATCAGTCCTTCTAAAGGAGGTGGTAGCTGGCAAGTAGTTAATGATGGTAGTCTTGACGTTCAGCAGATGAGGTTCACCCTGATCATCGGTGAAGGATGGAAGGATGACTTAAGGGTACTTGAGCTTAGATCCTTGTTAACCCCTGATTGAAGGAACTCTAGAATTTGAGAAGGTTCCGGAGAAAAAGGGTTCAATTCTTTCTGTTGGGTCATGGAGCAGAATTTTTCCCAAATCCTTGTATAGATGGTGTTAGTAGTGTTTTTCCTGGCTTGCATCAGGGTTGATATAACTTTCTGAGAACAGCCTTGTGCCCTTAGCCTAGCCCTCTCAACCTCCAGGCCATCAGATGCAACTTCTCTGGTGCTGGGTGTAAGAAATGTCCTTGGGATAGGAGATCCGGGGGTTATTGGATGAGGAATTGGAGGTTGAAGGCTGAGCTGTAAAAGGGTCGTAAACCAAGGTCTTCTTGGCGAAAGTGGAATTACCGCGATTACTCTCACTGAGGGCCTCCGGAGCCTGGACAGGAATCTCGCAATTAACGGAGTAGGAGGGAAAATGTACCCCAGCCTGAATTTCCACGGGTGGATCAGACAGTCCACCCCCTTGGCTGATGGAAACAAACCTCTTGACAGGAACCTACGAAACGTGGTATTCATTGTTGTGGCTGCTAAGTCTATTTCCGGAATTCCCCAGGCTTCTGTAAGGAGAGAGAAGGCCCGAGGGCTCAAGGACCACTCGTTGTTTGATAGTGTCTCTCGATTCAGGTAGTCGGCTAACATGTTCTGTGCCGCTGGGACATACACTGCTCTCAAGATGGGATGGACTTCTTCCATCAGCGTGACACTCCTGGTGCCTCCTTGTTTCTGAATATAGGACACTACCACTCTGTTGTCCGGATAAGCACATTCTTTCATCTTATGCCGCGTACACACGATCAAACAAGCGGGTGGAAAAGTCCGGCAAACTCAAGTCTGCCAGACAATCCCCCCGTGTGTAGCCTCCGGCATATTTTTTGACTCGAAAGTACGGCAGACTTAGAAAGAAGTTTTGCACTCCAATCTTCCCACCGGACTCGCATTTCGGCGGACATTCCGGCCGTGTGTATGCCAGTCCGCCGTACTTTTGAAATGAGCGGACTTTTCCCGCCCGGAGAAAAGTCCGCTCATTTCGAGCGGGTCTGCAGGTAGGCGGGGCCCGCGAAAGGAGACGCCGCTGGATCCGCCACCTGGTATGGACTTAAAGGGGAACCCCAACGCCGAAAAAAATCGGCGTGGGGGTCCCCCCAAACAGACCCTTGTCCGAGCACGCTACCCGGCCGGCCAGGAAAGGAGGGGCGAGCGAGCGCCCCCCCCCACCCCAAAGCACCTTGTCCCCATGTTGATGAGGACAAGGGCCTCTTCCCGACAACCCTGGCCGTTGGTTGTCGGGGTCTGCGGGCAGGGGGCTTATCGGAATCCGGGAGCCCCCTTTAATAAGGGGGCCCCCGGATACCGGCCCCCCACCCTATGTGAATGAGTATGGGGTACAATGTACCCCTACCCATTCACCTGTCAAATAAAGTACAAAAAAAACACAACACACAAGATAAAATAATTTATTGCACAGCTCCGGGGGTCTTCCGTCTTCGGGGGTCTTCTCGCCGGACTCCTCCGCTATCTTCTTGTAGCTCTTTTACTAGCGGAGGAGCCCGGCATTCTTCTTCGTCGCCGCGGCCTCTTCTTCCGACTTCGGGGGTCTTGTCCCCCTCTTCGGTTCTTCTGCCGGGCCACCGCGCCTTCTTCTAGCTCTTTTACAGGCGGTGGCCCGGTCTTCTGTCGCCGCCGCCACCGCCTTCCGTTCTTCTTCTTCTTCTATTGGAGATGTTCACTCGACGTTCTCTCCGGCCGCAATGCCAGGGACGCGCTGCGCTGCCACTTATATAGGGACAAGGGGCGGTGTCACATGGGTTGGTGTCACATGGGTTGATGTCACATGGCAACAGTCCCAGCATCCTCCGGGACTGTGACATCGTAATGGGGCGGGGTCACCATGTGACACCAACCCATGTGACACCAACCCATGTGACACCACCCCTTGTCCCTATATAAGTGGCAGCACAGCACGTCCCTGGCATTGCGGCCGGAGAGAACGTCTAATGAACATCTCCAGGAGAAGAAGAAGAAGAACGGAAGGCGGCGGCGGCAGCGGCGACAGAAGACCGGGCCACCGCCTGTAAAAGAGCTATAAGAAGGAGCGGTGGCCCGGCAGAAGAACCGAAGAGGGGGACAAGACCCCCAAAGTCGGAAGAAGAGGCCGCGGTGACGAAGAAGAATGCCGGGCTCCTCCGCTAGTAAAAGAGCTACAAGAAGATAGCGGAGGAGTCCGGCGAGAAGACCCCCGAAGACGGAAGACCCCCGGAGCTGTGCAATAAATTATTTTATCTTGTGTGTTGTGTTTTTTTTTTGTACTTTATTTGACAGGTGAATGGGTGGGGGTACATTGTACCCCATACTCATTCACATAGGGTGGGGGGCCGGTATCCGGGGGCCCCCTTATTAAAGGGGGCTCCCGGATTCCGATAAGCCCCCCGCCCGCAGACCCCGACAACCAACGGCCAGGGTTGTCGGGAAGAGGCCCTTGTCCTCATCAACATGGGGACAAGGTGCTTTGGGGTGGGGGGGCTGCGCGGCCCCCCCTTCCCCAAGGCACCCCCCATGTTGAGGGCACGCGGTCTGGTACAGCTCAGGAGGGGGGGGCGTTCGCTCGCCCCTCCTTTCCTGGCCGGCCGGGTAGCGTGCTCGGACAAGGGTCTGTTGTGGACTTTGCGGGGACCCCCACGCCAATTTTTTTCGGCGTTGGGGTTCCCCTTTAAGTCCATACCAGGCGGCGGGGCCAGCGGCATCTCCTTCGCGGGCCCCGCCTATCTGGAGACGCGCTCAAAATGAGCGGACTTTCCTCCGCGTGTGTGGGCGAGTCCGTTCATTTCAAAAGTAGGGCGGATAGTACGGCGGACTTAGTACGCCATATTAGTCCGCTCAAAAAGTGCCGTGTGTGGGCAAGTAGCTCGTTCGGAAAGTCCGACGGACAGTCTGGCGGGAAGTCCGCCAGACTAAGTACGTCGGACAAACGGCTACGTGTGTACGCGGCTTTAGGAGTGGTGTGAATGCCCTTAAAGCGTGGAAAGCTGCCCTGAGTTCCAGCATGCTCGAGACCACACCTTGTGCCTTGAAATTACATTGGCCCTGGGCTGCCTGATCTTGAAAGTGTGCTCCCCAGCCGCTCTGGCAGGCATCCGAGGTAACTACATCGGGATCCGGAGGGACTATCGGTCTGCATTTCCAGAGATTGCTTGGGTGCGTCCACCACCATATTGATCGTTTCACTGATCTGGAGATGAGAATGGTCTGATGCATCGCTATTCCATCCCACTGCTTGAGAAATTAGTTCTGCAGGACTCTCATGTGCCATTGCGACCATTGTACCATGGGTATGGTTGCAGACATAGACCCCAGTATACTCAGGTAGGCTCTGGCTGGTAGATGATTTGTTGATAACAGCTTCCACATTTTCTATATTAAAGGCTGAACCTTCTCTTGCGGGAGCTGTACCCTGTTTGATTTGGTGTTTAAATCTGCTCCAAGAAATACCATATTTTCAGTGGGTTGTAGGTTGTAGGTTTTCTTGCAATTGATTAACCAACCAAAATTCTGGAGAGTTGTAAGGAGAATTTCCCGGTGTTGGATCAGTGTCTCCTGACTTTCTGCTAAAAGTAGCATATCGTCTAGGTAATGGTGGATTCGCAATCTCTTTTTTATGAGGAATGCCACTAATGGCAACAGAACCTTGGTGAAGGTGAAATTTTCAAAACGATTTCTGCTGCTCCCCTGCCGGAGTAGCCTTGGATTTTTGCATCCCCAGGAAAGAAGGTTTTGTGTTCTTCCAGTCTCTTCTAAATTCCCTAACAGGACGGTAGGATCTAGATTCTCTGTACTTATCCGGAAGATATTACGTCTGTAAGGCGGCCCTTTCTGGGCCTTGGGTCTTCTATCTGAGGAAATGAGACCTGACTTCCCTCCTGTTACCTTGGAGATGGTGGAGTCTAATTTGGCACCGAATAGATTTGAGCCATCGTACATAATTCTGCACCAGTTTGTTTTGAAAGCCGTATTTAAGCCACAAGGCTCTTCTTGCTGTTACTGAGGCTAGCATTGCCTTGGCTGAGGATCTTATGGTATCCACTGAAGCCTCTGCCACGAAGTCACCCGCCAGTCTGATTTCTTGAAGAGAGGAAATTATTTTCTCCATTTTGATGCCATCTTGTAGATCTTTTTCTATCTTAGTTGCCCATCCGGAGATGGCCTTAGCCACTGCTGCTGTGGTAATTGCTGGCCTACAAGCACCCCCGGCCATGGAATATGCCTTTTTAAACTCCAGGTCCATTTTCCAATCAAGCACATCCAAAAAAGAGACAGCGTCCTCAATTGGTAGTGTGGCATGGCGGGCGAGACGCATCAAGGATGAATCGACGACGGGAGTGTTAATCAAAGACTTTACTTTTGATTCGTTCAAAGGGTACATCTTCACCAGTCTGTTAGTAAGACTAGATCACTTATCCGATCTCTCCCGCTCGTATTTAATGAGATCCTTGAGTTCTTCTATAAACGGAAAAGATTCCGGATCTCTTTTTAAATTTGGGAAATATTTCCAAATTTTTTGTGGTTCCGCCTTATCATCTTCCCAGCTGATCACTTTCTTGACTGACTTTAAAAAAGGCTCCACTAGTGAAAAATCAAACCCTACTCACATTTCCTGACCTTCTCTTTCAGAGGAAGATTCTGATGCCTGGGTGTGATGGGGTTCAGCTGAAGATGTACTAGGAGCTGCTCTATCCATTGTTGGTGCTGTTGTTTCCAAAATGGACTCCCGCACTGATTCTCTTATGAGCTCTGTAGCCATCCTTACGCCTGCTTCCTTCTCTTTGGTAGCTTCATTGAAGCAAGAGTGACAGGCAAGTTTATCTGGCAGTGCCGGAGCGCTGCATACCCAGCTAATGTTGGCTGCAGCTCAGATGTGGTGGCTCTGACGGTGCGAGGAAGGAGACCGCCTGTGATTTGACCAACTATGACGGGATCGACTGTGGCGTGAATAGCTGTGACGTGAGTGGCTATGTCTTCGATGACGAGATGGAGATCTTGAGCGGCTCCTGTGGGACCTTCTGCTTGAAGTATAGCTTGGTCTTCTCCCATGCCTGGTACTTGGGGCTCTTGATCTGATAAGGCTGCCAAGAAAATGCAGCACTCTTTTTTTTCTCCTCTTCTTCAATACTTACCTATACCTGGTACAGCCTCTTACCCAGTCTGCTGATGGTGGTCTGCGTGAGCAGTGGACGCCACAGGGAAAAAAGGGACAGTGCAGTCTGAAGGAATAAGAGAAATAATGCAGTTTTATATATATATTTTTTTCTTGCATTATTAAATATTTATTTATTTACATATTTTTTCCTTTTTTTTTTATTTTTTTATACATTCAATATAAACATAGGCAAAAACCCTGAGACTGGCAAAAAAAGGGACTTACCTGTAAGCCTAAGCGATTTTGGGCAGACAGAGCAGATACTTGTGGATGCAGGAATCAGATCAGCTTCTTAGCAGCAACAGCACATAGAAACAGAGAAAAAACTCTGTATTTAAAAATGTGGCGGCCAAATGATGCTCTGGCGCATGCGCAGAAGCGCCCCGAGCGTTCCGGAGCCATCTTGGATAAAGGCACAATGTAATCTAGCATATGCCTGGCTCTGCACATGCGCAGAGCAGTGAGAAAGACGAGCGGCGGCCATGATAGCACAGCGGTGGACATTAAGAGCCAGCAGACCAATAAAACAAAGTAAGAAAAATATTTAAAAAGGGGGAAAAGGAAAAAAAGGAGGAGTGAATGGGGAAGTCCACTGCAAAAGGAAAAGCTTTAAAGCTTATTAAATGCCAAAATCCAGTCACCCCCTGAGACCACCAGAACGGGGGTTCCCTCCATAGAAGCTCCTTTAGAGACTGTACAGTAGGGACTACCAAACGGGAGAAGCTTGAACCTGCTGGGGCGATTGCAGTAAGAGGCTTATTCATCTGTCAAATAGGAGAAACCTGTTTGTCCAACATGTCAGGTGAGGATAAAAAAGAGAATGCAGCGGGGGTCTCCCCTTCAAATTTATAGTTAAACCAATCCTATCAGGTTGTGGGGGCGGAGTCACAACCTAGTGTGTGCTGCCATGAAGGCGTCAGGAAAAAAATTTTTAAGAAATAAATGTGGAATTGTGCGCAATGATGGCCGTTTGTTTTTTCATGAGAGTCTGAGAACCATAAAACAGTGGAGATACGTGAGAGAGTATTGCTGTATCTGTTGGAGATATCCCTAACCATCCGTGTAAAGAACCAGAGAGATTAAGGCACAATACAGGCTTATATTTTACCGGTTTCTGGTAAGAGCATATATTGGTAGGTGGTGGTGAATCACAAATCAAGAATGCTTTGGATTGTACATTTTTTTCAGCACAGTGGATTAATATATGAAGAATGCATATTGGGACTTTTGTTTACACATAGATTTTGTTAAGCACAACTGTTTATTGATGTGAATCCATTAAGGTTTCATATTTGATGGTATATTTGACACATATTTTTCTGATATCTTTTGATATTATTTGACACGTTCAAATTTTTTTTTGGCACCACAGGGTAAGCACAGTTATCCATTATATATACTGTATCTTCTATGTGATGAACAAGTCTAATAAAGTAGGGGTGGAGACTGGAGCATGAAATCATCTCAAGGCCATCGCTGTCTGTGGTTGTAAACCGACATATGCAATATCCAGCTAGCACTGCTTAAATGCTTTTTATTGTAAGTAAATTTCTTTATTTTTAAGTAATATTTAAACTGAGAGCACTAGATTAGGTGTGTTCTATCTCCATTTCTGTATGTACATCTGCAAATTTGGAGGGTGACATGGGGACATAGGAGACTTGGGGGAGTAAGGACGCTATACCCCTATCTTCAACTCCCTTAAGGGGAATAAATGCTTATCATGATCTTATTGGTAAAGCATTAAGATGAGCGGTTAGTAAAGCACAAGTGGTGGCTGACACTGAAACTGCAAGCTTTGTCACATGGTGGTGGATCATTTACTATTTTTTATGGACTATTATTTTACAAGTCAAAGGTACTGGGTAAGGATCAGTTCCAAATGTACAAATTACAGTACCAACATCCCAAAATGTAAAAATAGAGAAAAGCTTGGAGACTTTTAGGGTACCCATTCATAAAAATAACACACTACAGTTGCATAAAACAGACAAATATTGTTTATTTGAAAAAAGTTAAAAAGAAGATATAATGACTGCAATGTTTCCTGTTGTCATAAGTCTATACATAAAACCTATCATAGGCAAACAGGAATCACTACACTCAAGTACATAAATACTCAGTTCAAATTTTTCAACATGTTTCGCCGATGTGGCTTCTTCAGGAAAAAGGACGCATAGTATTCGTTCTAAGTACAAAGAAATAGATCTCACTCTAGATGTATATAACAAAAAAAACAAGAGAAAGAAAGACAAAATTAATATATTACATTACACATATTAACGGACACATAATGTACATTTCTACAGATACGTGGCTATACAACCCATACACCAAAGAAGCTCCCTGAAAATGACCCCCACAAAAAGACATGATAATGCATGTTCCCCCTACCTCCAAAATGGGGGGCATAAGGGTCAATTCCAGTCAAAGAGAGTTCCCCACAAGTCTCATCACCCACACAGCCAGGGAAGGTCCACAGAAAAGCCCCATGACGCAACGCGGACACTAATACGGAGGTCCGTGAGGCACAGACTGACAAACCGGAACTGGAAGTGAACATCACTTCCGGTGCGCACTCATGGTCTGTACAGCAAGATACCTCCATGCAGACTGTCAGGAAAGGAGTGGCTGTGCAGCAGAAATTGCACAGCGGAAGCACACATTAACGGTGCGTCACAAGCGCACATGTGTGCCTGTCACTAACGTTGGTGCCAGTGGAGCTATTTAAGATGATTGCACCCAGGACTTTTTGCTGTTCGGTCTGCAGCTTCTGTGTATCCTGAAATCTGTTATGTGTGCTGATTTCTGATCTCTGACCCGGCTTGCTCCTACTAACCTTGTCTGCTTGATACCCGGACCTCGGCTTGCTTATTTGACTTCCCTTCTGCTTCTGCTCTGCCTTCTGCCTTACTGACCCGGCCTGCCTGACTCTGCATCTACACCTCCAGCCTGCTGCATTCCTGCCCTGTGGATCACACCAGTTCCTGTTCCTGCTGCATTACAGTCTACCACAGTCTTGGTCTACTTGGTCTACTCAGCTCTACCGGTCTGCCTGCTGCATCTCCAGCCACGAGCATCCAGCCCTAACAATACCGGACTGAACCCAGACACTCCTGCACCACCGTGCTTCTGTGGCTACTGTCTCAACCCCAGGAGCCCACAAGCTGGTGCGGTAAGAGAGGCTCTGCTCTACACTTCAGGCTCATGATCCAGGTACGTGACACAGATACTGCTTGATGGAATTCCAGTTCGGCAAGTATGTACCTAGAGAGCCTGTGCAGTGGCTTCGGAAGACTGTGTCACAAAGAGGACCTCCAAACCGGGCCTGTGGGGAAACAAGTCACCCACATTACAGTGGATAAAACAAATGCCTCCCCACACACCCTCTGGCGTCTGCACGGGCATCTATGGCACGTGGACCAAATAGCTAGGATTGGGGATCAGAGAAAAGGAAGAGAGGAAGAAAAAATAAAATTAAAAAGAAAAAGGGGGGTGTATGAATATTATATATATATTATATATATATATTATATAAATAAAGCCACCCAAATACAGTACAAAATCGTAACACAAGTATTTTCACTGAATCCCAAAAGGCAAAACTGTATACAATATACATGAATTGCACTACATTAACAATTAATGCTAAACCTCCTTTGTTGGAGGAAGATGGCAGCAACACTCAAGGCACCATCCCAAAGACCCCCCGGGAGGGGGAGACACAGAACCAAATTGCCGGTTAGGTGAGGTCCAAACAGGGAGTGGACTTGGAATATGCTGGTCAGAGATAATCTATAAATTAAAATAGGGAGAAAACAATCAACCATTATAAAAACGACTTATAGCTGATTCCCTCATTTAAACCCGGAAAACGGGTCGCTTGTAGTGAATAGATCCATTTAGTCTCTAATTGCAACAATTTTTTGTCCAAGTCCCTTCCCCGTCCTTGTGGTGGCAGATGTTCCAGACTAAAAAAAACAATGAAGCTGAGGTTAAAATTGTGATGCAACCCTACTTGGCGACTTATCGGGGTCTCCATTTTGTGTTTCGATATCAAAGAAACGGGATCCCTCATTCTGCAGTACATGGAACGCTTTGTCTTGCCCACATAGAAGGCTCCACAGGAGCACTTCATTATGTAAACTGAGCCCACCGACTAACAGTTCGTTCTATGTTTGGGGGTCCATACATTCCCATCCGGGAGTACAACATTTTTCCCTTCCAGGATATAGCGACAGAAACCACATTTCCCACACCGGTATGTGCCCAGGTATTGTGGTTCTAGTGATTTCTGTGTTCATATAGTGGCTAGAGACCAAGGTATCTCGTAATGAACGCGATCTTTTATAGGTCATTTCTGGGTAGGACTTAATGAATTTAGAAATTCTCTGATCCAGTCGGTGGGCTCAGTCTACATAATGAAGTGCTCCTGTGGAGCCTTCTATGTGGGCAAGACGAAGTGTCCCCTGTACTGCAGAATGAGGGATAACGTTTCTTTGATATCGAAACACAAAATGGAGACCTCGATAAGTCGCCACGTAGGGTTGCACCACAATTTTAACCTCAGCTTCATTGTTTTTTTTAGTCTGGAACATCTGCCACCACAAGGACAGGGAGGGCAACAAAAAATTGTTGCAATTAGAGACTAAATGGATCTATTCACTGCAAGCGACCTGTTTTTGAGGGGATCAGCTATGAGCCGTTTTTATAATGGTTATGATTGTTTGCTTCCTATTTTAATTTATAGATTATCTCTGACCAGCATATTCCAAGTCCACTCCCTGTTTGGACCTCACCTAACCAGTAATTTGGTTCTGTGTCTCCCCCTCCCGGGGGGTCTTTGGGACGGTGCCTTGAGTGTTGCTGCCATCTTCCTCCAACAATGGAGGTTTAGCATTAATTGTTAATGTAGTGCAATTCATGTATATTGTATACAGTTTAGCCTTTTGGGATTCAGTAAATATTCAGTATATAACTCATACATCCCCCTTTTTCCTTTTTTTTTCCTTCCTCTCTTCCTTTTCTCTGATCCCCAAACCTAGCTATTTGGTCCATTTGCCATAGATGCCCGTACGGACGCCAGAGAGTGTGTGGGGAGGCATTTGTTTTATCCACTGTAATGTGGGTGACTTATTTCCCCACAGGCCCGGTTTGGAGGTCCTCTTTGTGACACAGCCTTCCGGAGCCACTGCGCAGGCTCTCTAGATACATACTTGCCAAACTGGTATTCCAGTAGGCAGTGTCTGCACGGAGGTATCTTCCTGTGAAGACCCTGAGTGTGCACCGGAAGTGATGTTCACTTCTGGTTCCGGTTTGTCAGTCTGTGCCTCGCGGACTTCCGTATTAGCGTCCATGTTGCGTCATCATGGCGTGACGTCACATGCCGCGTTTTGGCAGCATGGATAGAGACATTTAAACCCAGCTTGACATGTTACAAGCTGGGAGTACATGGAAGCTTGGAGCACGTTTGAATTTTCACCCATAGGTAAAAATTACTCTTTTATTCAACTATGGAGCTCTTTTTCCTATTTTTCTTCTTTTGGAGATCCACGTTTAACAGTACCCCTTTTAATGCATACTTTTTCAATTAGGCACATGAACTGAATTTTCCAATTTTTCCTGTTGGCGATGTGTATCTCTTTGGAGACTCACTGGGGTGTCCCGTATAAGAGCTTCGGCGATATTTAAGGGGAGAGCCTTATCCCTGAGATTTATAAGGTATGTCTAAATTAATCTAATAATGAGTTGTGCTTAAAGTTGTTTACTTTATTATCCTTGCTCCTTCTTTTTATTTTTATTTTAAGTTTTTTCTTTTTAGATTTTGGTGTTGAAACTCTCTTTTTTTTATGGCATAGCTCTTTGTAGTGTTTACCCGAGCTTCCGGAATTATTTTGATGTTTCACTTTACCATGAGTGGGAGGCAGGTGCAGTTCAGTTTTTGGAGTCTGGTTTAGACTGTGCCTTTGCCCCCCTCCATCTTTTTGATGTATAGGTTTTTAATTGTTTAATTTTATTGCAGGTATCTTATTGTACCTTCTAGAGAAACATTTAGTAACTTTTTCCCTCTCTTCGGGCAATCTGGCTTTTCTGTGGACCTTCCCTGGCTGTGTGGGTGATGAGACTTGTGGGGAACTCTCTTTGACTGGAATTGACCCTTACGCCCCCCATTTTGGAGGTAGGGGGAACATGCATTATCATGTCTTTTTGTGGGGGTCGTTTTCAGGGAGCTTCTTTGGTGTATGGATTGTATAGCCACGTATCTGTAAAAATGTACATCATGTGTCTGTTAATATGTGTAATGTAATATATTAATTTTGTCTTTCTTTCTCTTGTTTTTTGTTATATACATCTAGAGTGAGATATATTTCTTTGTACTTATAACGAATACTTTGCGTCCTTTTTCCTGAAGAAGCCACATTGACGAAACATGTAGAAAAATTTGGACGGAATATTTTTTATGTACTTGAGTGTAGTGATCCCTATTTGCCTATGATAGGTTCTATGTATAGACTTATGACAACAGGAAACATTGCACTCATTATATCTTCTTTTTAACTTTTTTCAAATAAACAATATATGTCTCTTTCATGCAACTGTATGGTGTTATTTTCATGAATGGGTACCCTAAAAGTCCCGTATCTCCAAGCTTTTCTATTATTTTACAAGGGCCTCTTAATATTGTATGTTCCTCTATGCAGCATTGACCCTGTGGACTTTCCAGCCCTTCTGACACTCTAGGTTCAGACATGATGTGTATATCTTTAAATAAGACACCGACGCAATGCAAACTGAGTTCAAACGTCTTAGTTTTACTTAGTCAGAAAAAGAGGTTATATAAGAGTGTCAAATTAGTCAAGCCCTGGAAAACAACAGCCAAGACTCAGTTGGGGTAACTCTCAGAGCCATTGAATGAAAATAGTAATAACGAATGACAATAGTATCTGAAGTAACAGACAGTAACAGACATTAAGCAAATGGATTTTCAAGTGGTCATTAGTTGATGTCAGTACTATTACTATTAAAGGTAAAACCCAGGCCGGCCTATAGTATCTCTAATCCTAATTAGAGATTGAGAAGTATCGGTACCAGTAACGTGTCCCCCATAAGAGCAAAAGGGTAGTGTTCTTTATAGAAAGCCTTGTAATTATCTTTGCTGGCAGTTGGAGCTCAGAGAAGCAAAAGATCCTTTAGTATGGCAAAAGTGGTCAGAAATCGGTGCAAAGATACTTGGTCTGACTAATGACAGGTCCTCTTGGCAATCCGAGTCTGTGAGGTCTGTATACAGTGTTCAAGAGTGATGTGTTAGTGGCTGGCAATAGGACTTTGGGCATGTGCCCTCTCACCAATTCTGATGACCATAAACAACTATCCTATAAATGTTGCAAGTCAGTCCTTCATCTAGCGATCAGGTTGAGATGGCTGTTTGGCTAGCTGGTTCAGCGTAGGGGGCAGATCTGGGGGGGAAATTATTTTTTAAATATCTGTTTTAATTACTTTAAAACTGCAGTCTGTAAAAATAGGAGGCTTAAGAATTTGGGGATTATTTTTTTTTAAATAAATCTACATACTCACCTAGGTGGATACAGCATCAGTCTAATGCTGTAGCTGTCCCCCGCCACTTCTTCACCGATAACTGAGCAATCAAAGGCCACTGATTGCTCAGGTTCTTGGTATTCAGTGATTAGAGAGCCGGTGACTGTCAGTCACCACTCTTTGCTCTGTACCTCCAGGCTATGAAGGAGGCAGGATCAGCTGGCTAAGGCTCTCATGCTGAGAGGGCGAGCTAACTGCCTTTTGTCATCTGGGTGGATCCTGACAATAAAGTCAGGATGCCTGCCCAGCCTGGAGCAGCTGAGTGACTTCAGCCAACAATGGACTTTAGCCTGCTGTCAGTTAAATCTGGTTACAGGAGTGCAGAACTAAGTGATAAGTGCAAAGAAGAAGTGGTGCAAAAAGAGCTTTTAGATAAAGCCAAAACTTTCTTGTTTTTTGGATAGAGTAGAGGGGCTTAAAACCATATTTTTTCCCATCTGTGTCTTATTAGGGAGGTTTCTCTTTACTTCTCCTGTAGACACAGCAGGAAGTGAGAGTCCAATCTGACAGATAAATCCCCTATAATAATAGGATTTCCCCCTATCCCTGTTCTGGTGGCAACTCAGAATTTTGACTTCACTTTTGACATCAGAAGATGTCCAATAGTGCCATCTGCACAGAACTGACAGGAACCAGTGGGACCCAGGTACATCTATCTACTGTCAGGAGAAGTCTGGTCAGAAGTGATCTTATTGCAAGAATTGCGGCCATAAAGCCATAGACCCAACATAGAAAAAAGGCTAAAGGACCCAACTATGCACAAAAGTGGAGTGCAAAAAAATGGACCAGGTGCTCTGGACTGATAAGTCAAAATGTGAAATAGTTGGCTGTAGCAGGAGGCAGTTTGTTCACCGAAGGGCTGGAGAGTGGTAAAATAATGAGTGTCTGCATGCAACAGTGCAGCATGGTGAAGGTTCCTTGAAAGTTTGGGGCTGCATTTCTGCAAATGGAGTTGGAAATTTGGTCAGAATCATTGGTGTCCTCAATGCTGAGAAATACAGGTATACACTTCTTCATCATGCCATACCATCAGGGAGGTGTGTGATCTGCAGCAGGATAATGACCCAAACATACAACCAATGTCATTAAAGGAGAAGTCCAGCCAGAGCTCGTTTGGCTGGGCTTCTCCTATGGGTCACAGGTCTGAAGTCCACTCTCTGCTGACATCAGAGAAATCAGTCCAGGCACCGCGTCATCACGACAATGCCTGGACTGATGCCTTTCCCAGCCTCTCAGCGAGCTGCAGAGAGCCTGAGATGGCCGCTCCCACCCCTCCACAGCTCAGTGCTCCAGTAAGGGGGGGGGGGGGGGGGGGGCAGAGCGGAAAGTTGCTGACTGACAGGCAGAAGCTCTCTGCTCGGGGAGCTGAGAGAACCGAGCCATCGGCGGTGTTCGATTGCTTGGTTCTCAGTGCAGAGGTGGGGGACAGATATAGATTCGGTCTGATGCTGCATCCACCTAGGTAAGTAATGATGGGGAAAAAAGAAACATACTATCAGGGAGGAGTGTGATTGGGCCAAAATGTATTCTGCAGCAGGACAATGACCTATATATATATATATATATATATATATATATTGCCTTGCCTTGAAAAAGTATTCATACCCCATTACAACCAAAGACGGAGATGTATTTTATTGAGCTTTTATGTGATAAACCAACACAAAGTGGCACATAATTGTGAAGTGAAAGGAAAATGATAAATAGTTTTCAATTTTTTTTACAAATAAATATCTGAAAAGTATGGCATGCATTTGTATTCAGCCCTCTTTACTTTGATACCCTTAACTAAAATCTAATGGAACCAATTTTCTTCAGAAGTCACCTAATTAGTTAATAGAATCCAACTGTGTGTAACTTAACCTCAGTACAAATACAGCTGTTCTGTGAAGCCCTCAGAGGTTTGTTAGAGAACCCTAGTGACCAAACAGCATCCTGAAGGCCAAGGAACACACCAGAAAGGTCACTGATAAAATTATGGAGAAGTTTAAAGCAGGGCTAGGTTATAAAAAAAAACATCACAAGCTTTGAACATCTCAAGGAGGACTGTTAAATCCATCATCCAAAAATGGAAAGAGTATGGCACAATTGCAAACCTACCAAAACATGGCCTTCCACCTAAACTGACAGGCCAGGAAAGGAAAACATTAATCAGAGAAGCAGCGAAGAGGCCCATGGTAACTCTGGAGGAGCTGCAGAGATTCACAGCTCAGGTGGGAGAATCTGTCCACAGGACAACTATTAGTTGTGCACTCAACAAACCTGGCCTTTATGGAAGAGTGGCGTGAAGAAAGCCATTGTTGAAAGTAAGCTATAAGTCCAGTCCAGTTTGCAGTTTGTGAGAAGCCATGTGGGGGACACAGTAAAATATGTGAAAGAAGGTGCTCTGGTCGGATAAGACCAAAAGGAAACTTTTTGGCCTAAAAGCAAAGCAGCAATGTGTGGCGAGAAAACTAACATTGCGCATCACCCCGAACACACCATGTTGTGGGATGCTTTTCTTCGGCGGGGACAAGGAAGCTGGTCAGAGTTGATGGGAAGATGGATGGAGCTAAATAGAGGGCAATCTTAGAAGAAAACCTGTTAGAGTCTGCAAAAGACTTGAGACTGGGGCAGAGGTTTACCTTCCAGCAGGACAACGACCCTAAACATACAGCCAGAGCTACAATGGAACGGTTTAGATCAAAGCATATTCACATGTTAGAATGGCCCAGTCATAGTTCAGACCTAAATCCAATTGAGAATTTGTGGCAAAACTTGAAAATTGCTGTTCACAGACTCTCTCCATCCAATCTGTGCACAGCTTGAGCAATTTTACAAAGAAGAATTGTCAAAAATGTCACTCAATAGATGTGCAAGGCTGGTAGAGACATCCCCAAAAAGACTTGCAGCTGTAATTGCAGCAAAAGGTGGTTCTACAAAGTATTGACTTTTTTATTGGCTGAATACAAATGCACACCACACTTTTCAGATATTTATTTGTAAAAAATTTGGAAAACAATTTATAATTTTACTTCCACTTCACAATTATGTGGCACTTTGTGTTGGTCTCTCACATAAAATCCTGATACAATACATTTACGTTTTTGATTGTAACATGACAAAATGTGGAAAATTTCAAGGGGTATGAATACATTTTTCAAGGCATCGTATATACGTTTTGTTTTATTTATTTTTTTATTATTCAAAATAATCAATAAATAAAGAAGTGATGCACAAAATCACTTTACATTCTCTTTCAGTGAGCAGTATGTCTCTTATCTTGAGTATGTGCACTTAACTTGTGTCTTGATATTAGCATCATTAACTATGATTTAGTATTCATACCACAGTCATGTAATAATCCTCTGGAAATACAGTTTGATAAAATCTACATATTTTCAGCAAGTCATTTCAACCCCAAAAATCTATTAGCCAAATTGAGCATTCCGAGCAAAGCTCTCTAGAATTTGCAGAGAAAGTGTCGAGATAGCTAAGCTTGTTTAATCGCAAGCTCACTTTTAATAAAGGGGGGAAAAAAATCAATTTTCAGAAAGGCCTTCAACAAAATTAAATTAGTTTCAGTTGATACAATTTACACAGGAATGATTGGGCCCCTGTTTAATTCCGTCTAATTTCTTTAATTGCCAGCGCCGGCCAAACTAACGAGGAAAATAATGGTATCATTTGCATATGTTCTATCCTGGGATTCTTATTTATTTTTAACAGAAGCTGTTGAGTTAATTGCAAGCAATCGCAATGTGGCCCATGTTGACTTAGTGGTGCCGTGATGCACAAAATCTCCCTATTCTATCTGTGAGCTTCTGGATGACATCAAACCATTGAACGTTTCTGCAAAATTACACAACAAATCATTGCTGGTAAATGAAGCAGAAATAGGACATTTGTTTGTAAGAAATCAAGTAACATTAACTGTGAAATGGGTATTACTCATCAGCAGAATTGAGAATGTAATTTATGATTAGAGTGATAGAGTGTGATAGAGTAGGCTTCTGTACAAGCATGTATTAAAAAAAATCTTCAAATGATTAACATCAAGCCTTTTCAAACATCTGGATCCATATCATATTAGTGGTAGTAGGTCAAGTGAATGACGAGTTTCTTTGTGGAATTATTGGAACAAGCAAATGATGATTACGAACAGTAAGATAGAGATGACTTTAGTTTCAGGTGGGAATGACTAATATATTTTGGCTATTCTTTTGAGGCACTATTGTTATTTGTCAAAGGTCCTTACATACTGTACATTTCCATTTCCCCAAAAGCAGTGGGTGTGGCGGCATACAAGGCGGCTGTATGTATGACATCAAAGGGCTACAGATATATGTTCACTAGAAGGATAGTGTTGATTACATTAAGGACCTGGATATGCCTATTTCTTTGGATTCCAGTATTAGCTGAAAATGGGCAATATATTTATTAGACATTGACTCTCTTGTAGGTTAGTGCATGGTGATTAGGGTTGAGGTTCCAGTTTGCTGATACTATGTGTTTGAGGAAAATCCTGTTTTTGTGGTCCCAGCTAATTTTTGGCGAGATTTGCCCAAGAGAATTTAGCATATTTTTTCCATGTTTTTATGTTTTTGTTTTTTTTGTAATTGTAATTTTTATTAGTTCAAGAAAAGAACTGTCAGGAAAGGCTGGCTGGGGACAGTGGTCCGTCGCCTGTCTGTGCGCGCCTGCGGGTGCCTTGTGCGCGCGTTCGCGGTCACGCGGCTGTGGGCGCGTTCGCGGTCGCGCGGGCGCACGGTTACCGGCGCCAGGCGGGCTATTTAAACCCAGTTCTCCCTTCTGATCTTGCTGCTTGATCTACAGCGTTCCTGAGACTATTACCTGAATCTGATCTGTTTGTGTATTGACCCGGCCTGACCTGCGACCTTCCCTGCCTTCTGCCTGCCTCTGACCTCCGGCTTGTCTACGACTCTGCACCTGTCTCATCCTCTGGTCCATCCGTGCTCATCCGTTATCGACCCGGCTTGTTCCACGTTCCTGCCTCTGCCTGCTGCATCTGTTCCTGTACTGACTGTCTGGTTTGACCCGGCTTGCCTGACTCTTCTGTGTGCCTGCCCCTGAGTGATCCACCTGTTCCTGTTGGTCTCCTGCTGTCTACTGGTTCCTGTCTGCTGTCACCGGGGCCTGCTTGTCCAGCTACAGTTCCTGAAGTCAGCCAGATCCATCCACCGGCTGTTGATCCTGCCAGGCACTCGTGCTACCTTTGACTCCCGAGCCTCCTGTCACCATCATCAGGGGCCGTGAGTCGGGGACGCAAGAGAGGTCTCCTTCTGCATTCCGGGCTCACAACTAGGTACGTGACAGTATCAAGCAGCCATGACCGAGCCCGCGCAGGGAGCCTCTCCTTTGGATGAACTGTGTTTGCATCTGGCGGGTTTGACCCAGGCAGTTAAAGGCCTTCAAGAAAACTATTCCCGTTTGGAGGAACGTGTTCAAGCCCTCTCCCTGCCAGCTACTACCCAGGGGTCACCATCCGCCTCTGCCAGCATGCCTGCTCCACCAGCAGTGGTGATGTTACCCCCTGAACCTCGAGTGCCCACGCCTGAAAGATTTTCTGGTGAACGCAGCAAATTCAGGGCCTTTCGCAACTCCTGCGAGTTATACTTTGCTCTTCAGCCACGGACTTTTTCTTTGGAAGCCACCAAAGTAGGCTTTGTGATCTCCCTGCTCCAGAACGAACCCCAGACATGGGCACATCGCCTTCTTGAACGAAAGGCTGACGAACTTGCCAACCTGACCACCTTTTTTGACGCGATGGCCCGAATTTATGAGGACCCTCAGCTCTCAGCAACAGCCGAAGCCGCTCTCCATGCATTACAGCAGGGTTGCAGGGCCGCAGAGGACTACGTTGCAGAATTCAGGCGTTGGAGCGCAGACACCAATTGGAACGATGCTGCTCTCCGCTACCAGTTCCGGTTGGGTCTGTCTGATCCCCTGAAAGATGAACTCGCCCCGTGTAGGGGTTCCTCAGACTCTAGATGAATTAATCAATCTATCCATACAGATTGACAGGCGCCTACGTGAACGCAGGTCAGAGAGAGCCGCAGGTCCGTCACGTCCCACCTGGATGTTGTCAAGAGTGCCCAGTTACTCAAGTACTATGCCACCAGCTCAGTCTACTCCTACTACTGATGTGCCGGAGCCTATGCAGCTGGGTTTGCTACGACCAACGCTCACACCTGAAGAACGTCAGCGTCGCCACATGAATGATCTGTGCATGTATTGTGGGGAGCCTGGGCACTACGTGAGGTCCTGTCCAACCAAGATCCGTAAGTGGCTTCCTCCTTCTGCTGATCAAGTTCTTGCAATCACCAATGCTTCCCCTCATCTTGCTCTTTCCGTTTTGTTGCAGCTCCCCGGAAAGAACATCCAGGTTCCCGCTATCGTTGACTCGGGAGCATGCAGCTGTTTTATGGACTCTGTTTTTGCAGCAAAACATCACATACCACTACGCTCCAAGACCCAAGGACTAATGATACATCTTGCTGATGGATCCGCCATCCGGTCTGGTCCTGTCACCCAGGAAACCGTCCCCATCTCTGCCAGCATATCCAATCTTCACCATGAACTTTTATGCCTTGACATCATCACCTCACCCTTGTTTCCTGTTATCCTGGGAATGCCCTGGCTCCAGGCCCACAACCCTCGCATTGACTGGACTAACAGAGATGTTACCTTCCCTTCACCCTATTGCTTCCAACATTGTCTACCAAGGACTTCCAACCAGCCCACAGCTCTGATGTGCCTGGATACAGAAGCTCGCCAATTAGTTCCAGAGGCATACCACGATTTCATGGATGTCTTCAGTAAGAAAGGTGCAGAGACTCTTCCCCCTCACCGGGTCTATGACTGTCCTATCGAGCTCCTCCCTGGGGCTGAAGTACCATTTGGAAGAATTTTTCCTTTAACTGAACTGGAACTGGCAGCACTCAAGGACTATATTGATGAAAATCTTAAGAAAGGATTCATCCGCTCTTCCACATCCCCTGCAGGAGCTGGCATTTTCTTTGTGGAAAAAAAGGACCATACCCTTCGGCCATGTGTCGATTATCGGGAACTAAACAAAGTGACCATTAAAAACCGATACCCTCTTCCTTTGGTGCCAGAACTTTTCCAGAGACTGGGGGCAGCAGTCATTTTTACTAAATTAGACCTACGGGGGGCCTATAATCTGGTCCGCATAAGAGAAGGTGACGAATGGAAGACAGCTTTTCGCACCCGATTCGGACATTTCGAATATCTAGTTATGCCGTTTGGGCTCTGCAACGCCCCCGCCACCTTCCAGCATTTTATAAATGACATCTTTAGAGACTTCCTGGACCTATTCGTCATCATCTACCTGGATGACATTTTGATCTTTTCTGCCTCCATCAGTAGCCATCGTCAACATGTCAAGTGTGTGTTAGAGCATCTCCGTCAGCATGGTCTTTATGCAAAACCTGAGAAGTGTGAATTTGAACAACAGAGTATACAGTTTCTGGGACTAATCATTTCTGTTGAGGGCATTAAAATGGACCCTCAAAAAATTTCCGCTATCCTTGAGTGGCCTGCTCCTGTGGATAAAAAGGGTGTTCAGCGGTTTGTGGGCTTTTCGAACTTTTATCGGAAATTTATTAAAGGATTCTCAGCCATCATCTCACCTATTACCCAGCTGACTAAGCAGGGAGTTCGATTTCATTGGACTTCTGAAGCTCAAACTGCTTTTGACACCCTTAAGAGACTTTTTACCTCCGCTTCCATACTGAAACACCCTGACCCGGCTCTTCCGTTTGTTCTGGAGGTTGATGCATCCGAAGTCGCCGTTGGGGCAGTACTCTCTCAACGACAAGGCCCCAAGTCTCTTCTGTTCCCTGTTGGCTTCTTTTCACGCAAGCTTTCTGCTCCTGAAAGAAATTATGATGTGGGAGACAGAGAACTATTAGCAATAAAAGCGGCTTTGGAGGAGTGGCGGTACCTTCTGGAAGGAGCAGCTCACCCGATCTTGATCTATACGGATCACAAAAACCTGGAGTACCTGAAATCTGCTAGAAGGTTGAAGCCACGTCAAGCCAGGTGGGCGCTGTTCTTTTCCAGGTTTGCCTTCCATGTCACCTACAGACCAGGTTCAAAAAATACCAAACCGGACGCATTGTCCCGCATGTTCAATGATCCCAAAGTACCTACCTCTCCGGATACTATTCTGTCGGCGGAAAACTTTCTCCTTCTTCAGGAAGATCTGTTAAGCCGGATTAAGCAAGCTTCCAGTGAAGACCCCCCTCCTGCAGTAGCAAGGCTGCTTGCGAAAGACGGTCTGTTCTGGCTTGAGGACAAAATCTTCATTCCAGAAAATCTTCGGGCCACCATACTCGGGCTCTGCCATGACCATGTACTAGCCGGCCACTTCGGTGTCTCCAAGACGTCTGACCTCGTGCAACGAACATTCTGGTGGCCGCAAGTTGCAAAGGACTGCAAAAGATATGTGGAGTCTTGTTCCATCTGTAATCGCAGCAAGGGTAATAAGGCCAGGGCTTGGGGCCTGCTCAAACCTCTACCTGCTCCAGAGAGACCCTGGAAGTTAATCTCCATGGACTTTATTGTTGAACTTCCCCCTTCAGAAGGCCATACGGCCATCTTTGTGGTAGTGGATCGGCTGTCCAAGATGGCACACTTCATCCCCTTGAAGGGAACACCATCAGCACCGGAAACTGCACAAGTCTTTATCAGGGAAGTCATCAGGCTTCATGGAGTTCCAGCCAACATCATATCAGATAGGGGGGTGCAGTTTACCTCTCATTTCTGGAGAGCACTATGCAGTTCCCTTGGCATCGAGCTATCTTTTTCTTCTGCATACCACCCTCAGACAAATGGGCAGACAGAGAGAACTAACCAGACTCTTGAGCAGTATCTACGCTGCTTTTCTTCCTTTTCCCAGGATGACTGGCTCTCTCTGTTGCCACTAGCTGAGTTCGCTTATAATAATTCCATCCATTCTACCATCAAGCAGACCCCGTTTTTTGCCAAATATGGTTTCCACCCATCATTTCTACCTAACTCTGTTCCTGAATGTTCTGTGCCAGCCGTTCTCAAGACTGTGGATTTTTTCAGTATCAACAATAAACTGTTGCAGGAAACCATGACCAGAGCACAAGCACTAAACAAAGAGACTTTTGATAAAAACAGACGGGGGGAACTGATTCTGAAACCTGGAGACCAAGTTTGGCTGTCTACAGTTAATCTCCGACTCGCTTGCCCTTCAAAGAAATTGGGTCCTAAGTTTCTGGGTCCCTTCTCAGTCAAGAGGAGAATCAATGAGGTGGCCTACGAACTGGAACTGCCAGAAACACTTCGGGTACACCCCGTTTTTCATGTTTCTCTCCTGAAACCCGCCATCTCTAACCCTTTCCCAGGACGAGCCACAGATCCTCCTCCTCCTATCATGGTCAATGGTGAAGAGGAGTTCGAAGTGGAGGCAATAATGGATTGCAGGAAGAGGAATAACTGTGTCCAATTTCTCATTAAATGGAAGGGGTACGGTTCCGAGGAAAACTCATGGGAGCCTGAAAGCAACATACATGACAAGCATCTGATACAGGCCTTCAAGAGATCCCATCCTGAGAAAATGGCCCGGTTGGGCATCCGGAGGCTGCCCCTTGGGAGGGGGCAATGTCAGGAAAGGCTGGCTGGGGACAGTGGTCCGTCGCCTGTCTGTGCGCGCCTGCGGGTGCCTTGTGCGCGCGTTCGCGGTCGCGCGGCTGTGCGCGTTCGCGCGGGTGCGCGCGTTCGCGGTCGCGCGGGTGCGCGCGTTCGCACGGTTACCGGCGCCAGGCGGGCTATTTAAACCCAGTTCTCCCTTCTGATCTTGCTGCTTGATCTACAGCGTTCCTGAGACTATTACCTGAATCTGATCTGTTTGTGTATTGACCCGGCCTGACCTGCGACCTTCCCTGCCTTCTGCCTGCCTCTGACCTCCGGCTTGTCTACGACTCTGCACCTGTCTCATCCTCTGGTCCATCCGTGCTCATCCGTTATCGACCCGGCTTGTTCCACGTTCCTGCCTCTGCCTGCTGCATCTGTTCCTGTACTGACTGTCTGGTTTGACCCGGCTTGCCTGACTCTTCTGTGTGCCTGCCCCTGAGTGATCCACCTGTTCCTGTTGGTCTCCTGCTGTCTACTGGTTCCTGTCTGCTGTCACCGGGGCCTGCTTGTCCAGCTACAGTTCCTGAAGTCAGCCAGATCCATCCACCGGCTGTTGATCCTGCCAGGCACTCGTGCTAACTTTGACTCCCGAGCCTCCTGTCACCATCATCAGGGGCCGTGAGTCGGGGACGCAAGAGAGGTCTCCTTCTGCATTCCGGGCTCACAACTAGGTACGTGACAAGAACACATTAAAGGTGTAACAGGTATATCACAGGATGTACATCAAAGAAGAAAGTAAAATAAGTACAAAAAGGATCAGGATAAAAGGACAATAAATTCCATGGAGCAGTATTAGAACGTTTTCAGCGTACCAAGAATAGAGAACATTAATAGTTGACACAGGGCAAAGGCATACTTTACAGGGCGTGTATGCATGGGTGTTTTCTCACAATGAAAGGGTCCACAAAAGAGCAGTTCCAAGGGAGAAGAAAAAGAAAAAACACATATAGAGGGAAAACATAGCGTTTCTACCATACTTATTCAAAAATCTTTCAGTTCGTATGATCCCCGTATTTCAAATGGTCCCAGGGCTCCCAAATTTTGTTAAACTGAGAGACCAACTCGTGAGCTGTGGCCATGAGAAATCTCATCCTCCTAATCTCTGCTATAGTTTGTAGAAATTGTAAGTAGGAGGGAGGGGTAGTGGACAGCCAATATAGTGGTATAGTCCTCTTGGCCGCTAGAAGAATATAGGAGATCAAACGTTTAGTTGATTTAGGAATACCTGGGAAGGGGAGACCTAGTAGGTAATTGCATAACGTCTGACCAAAATGTCTGTATAAGTGAACAGGTCCAGAAAATATGAAAGTGTATACCTCTCTCCGTACCATACCTCCAACACCTAGATGAGAGGGTGGGATTCATATGATGAATACGCTTCAGGGTCCTATACCAAAACATTAAAATCTTCCCCGCTGTCTCTCTCTGGACAACACAAAAGTTGATACCCATATTTTAGCCCATAACTGCACAGGAATAGTACGTCCCAATAGCATATTCCATTTAGGCATATATAGGCGATTATCAGGTAAAAAATCCTTTTGTGGATTCATGCAGGATATGATATATGGAGGATATTAAATGTAATTGATGAGGGCCCTCAGCGCATAGATGTTCAAAGGGAGTGGGTGCATCCAGGGCTAGAGTCTGGGATAATGAGTGGAAAAAATGTCTAATTTGAAGGTAAAAATAAAATAGGCTTTGAAGGATAGAGAATTTTTCTTGTAGTGTCGCAAAGGCATGTAATTTGCGAGTAACCGGATGTACCAGGTTGCGTAATTGAAAGAGGGGTGTCTGCATCCAAGGCAGTAAGAGTCCAAACGCTAAACTGTTTGGTAAAGCTGAGTTCAACAGTATATTACAGAGGGGGGCAAGCTGAGGAGAGTGTGTATTTCAACACACATTTACCCCATAAGGACAAGGTAAATAACATTGGCGCTAAACACATATGTTTCAATGTGGGATTGGTTAGCAGGGAGCAGGACCATACCATGGAGCAATTATGTACCGGATATATAGCACCCCTTTCAATTTCTGACCATGGGTTTGGAGCCACCTGACAGGACCAGGAGATCACCGCCCGAAGGTGAGAAGCATAATAGTATTTTATTATGTCAGGGGCCCCCAAACCCCCCCTGGGATTTTAGGGAGAAGGCCACTGATTTAGCTATCCGGTGTGTCTTATTATTCCATATAAATTTCAAAAAACCCCTGTGGAGGGCCTTGAGTTGACTAATAGGTACTGCCACCGGTATAGTTTCAAAGAGGTATAATAACCGTGGTAGCACGGACATTTTCAGAACCTTGATTCTACCCAACATTGTGATAGGGTATGTAGCCCATTGGTGAAGGCATCGGTGTATGTCCTGGAACAAAGGTGGAAAGTTAGCGGAGTATATGGTAGAATATGAGGAGGTAAGCTTAATACCCAGGTATGTGAGAGTTTGAGAGCACCATTTATAGGGATATGTATAGTTGTATTAGAGTAGCTGGTGGGATATGCAAGGGGAGCACTTCAGTCTTGGTAGTATTAATTTTATAGCCTGATATGGCCCCAAAGGCATGCAAAATGGCAAATAGGGAAGGTAGTAAAGTAACAGGTTTCATCAGAGTCAAAAGAATGTCATCAGCAAAGAGGCATAACTTGTACTCCCGCTGTCTCATCAGTACCCGTTAATGTCAGGATGACACCTTATTGCTTCTGCCAAAGGCTTCAGGCAGAGGATAAAAAGGAGGGGGGTAGAGGGCATCCCTGCCAGGTGCCATTAGACATGGGAAAACAGGGGGATGAAAATTAGGCCATCTGCACCTGTGCAGATGTGTGGGTGTACAAGGCCTGTATAGCTTTAAGGAAAGGACCCTTAAACCCAAAGCACAAAAGCGTAGAGAACATATGAGGCCAGCTTAGGCGATCAAGCGCCTTTTGGGCATCTAAACTTAAAATAAGAGCTGGACGAGGAAACTTATTCAATAGGTCAATCAAATCTATATTACGCCTCGTGTTGTCCCAGTGTGTCTGGATGGTACAAAACCTACCTGGTCCCTGTTGATCAATTTGGGTATATATTGGGACAATCTAGATGACAGAATCTTAGTAAATATCTTATAGTCCGAATTCAATAGGGCTATAGGCCTATAGTTGCCAGGTATAAAGGGATCTTTCCTGGTTTTGAAATCACTGATATCTAATGCCGCGTACACACGGTCGGAGAATCCGTCGGAATGCGTCTTATCGGACCGTGTCGTCAGATAATCCGACTGTGTGTGGTATGCATCGGACTGATTCCGTCCGAATCTCCGTCCGACCCAATTTCCCAACATGTTGGAAATATTTCCAGACCAACTGGGCCGGTCGGACGTAATCCGATCATGTGTAGAGAATTTTGATCGGACCAAGTGCCACGCATGCCCAGATCAAATTCCTACATCAAAATTACGTCATCACTTTCTGAAAGATCGGATTTTTCGACAACTTAGTCCGACCGTGTGTATGCAACAGTTTCAGACACAATCCGTCAGACTAAATCTGACGGACAAGATCCGATGGATTTGGTTGTGGAAATCTCCGACTGTGTGTACAGGGGCTAAGAGTGAGTGAACTGGGTATGAGGAGTGTCACCTTGTAACAATGTACCAAAGAGATTCAACATATGTGGCATTAAAGTGGGCAAGAAAGTTTTGTAATAAAGATTTGTTAGGGGGAGATCTTTGACTATTCCAGTTAACTCCTCAGAGGAGATAGGAGCATTAGGTTTCTCAAGATCTGAAGATGTCAATTTAGGTAGAGATAGGTCCTTAACAAACTGATCAAAATTATCCTGTGTAAACTTAAAATGTTTACCGGGTGTAAGACAGTTATAAAGCTCTATAGAAGTCTCCAAAAGTTTTGGTCATAGTTTGAGGACAGTGGGTAGGTGTGCCGTCTTTTTGAATTAATAGTTCAGGGAAACAATGAAATGGGTGTGGGCGTAACTTATTAACTAACATTCTGTGTGGCTTATTTGAAAATTCTTAACATTTTTGTGTAGCCCAGATAAGGGATTTTGCTGCTTTACTATATGCTAATGGTTTCAGCTGGTTACGTAGCGCCACTACCCTACGAAAGCCCTCCACTGTTGGGGAGCCCACAAGACCACGCTCCACAAACTTCAGATCGGCTAATAAAGATACCTGACGGCTCTTGCTATCTTTCTTCAGGCGATAACCCTGGGCAATGTAGAAGCCTCGGAAGCAGGCCTTGTGAGCCTCCCAAAGGGTCGAGACCTTTTGTACTGAGCCTACATTCAGCTTAAAAAATGTGTCCAATTCCCTGGTCAATCTCTCCCTGACAGGCGTGGAGTTAAGAAGATATTCATTAAGCCACCAGTGGCATGCCCTACTGTTAGAATTTTGCAATGAAATGTCCAATGAGATTGGGGCATGGTCTGACCATGTAATAGGCGAGATATCAGAATCTACTGTGTGGAGAATTAGAGGTGCCGTTATAAAGAAATGGTCTAGTCTAGAATACGGGCTATGGAGTAAAAAGTATATTGCTTTTGTGTTGGGTGTTTAATTCTCTGGGCATCCAAGAGTCGATGAGACCTGATTAGTTTCCTAAAGGAAGTGGCCTGGGAAATCATCCTCTGAGATGTAGTAACCCCAAAGAGTGTGTGTCTATACTCTTCTATGAGACATAATCAGATTGAAATCTCCACCTATTATCATAAAGGGTTGAGAGTAGAGTTGTACCTTCCAAAAAAACAGTTTGACCCGAATTGGGTGCATAAACATTTACCAACGTGAACGTAGATGACAAATATTCACAAACCAGGATGACTAACCTCCTGTGGGGGCCAATGCATTTGTCTTTGATCCTTAGAGGGCAAGATTTTTTGATGAGTATAGCAACACCAGCCTTTCCAGAGGGGTCAGAGGCCATATATGCATTAAGAAAATGTTTTGATACAAATTTGATTGAACCCCCAGCTCGGCAATTAGTCTGCTGGGTCAGCACAATATCAGCACCTGACCTTCTAAAGTCTTTAAGGGCAAGCCATCGTTTCTGGATGGAATTTAGGCCCTTTACATTATAAGAAATTATATTCAACACAATAATACATTAACAGTGTATCTGCACATTGAGACCATAGACCTTGGCACCTGTAGTTCTCTTAATGGAGGTTTTGCCCTATACCGGTATAAAAGTGTATACGTTTTAAACAGCCCATGGAACAATAAAAATAAAAAACAACAAAAGGAAAAAAAAACATAAACCAACATTGGTGAGAGCCAGGAGGGCTCTGAGATTAGAAAAAATGAAAAAACAGAGTCAAAATGCCTGAGCAATAGGAACTGCTCAGGAGTCCCAGACTGAAGTCTTGGACAATTTGGGGCCACTTGGCGATTCCCATCAAATGGAGATGAAAAGAGGAGGGCTCCACCCACTCTCCAGCAGGTGTGTAGCGACTTGAAAAACAACAGTACATGAGAACGCAGATATGTCCTTTTCCATCTCATAACATGGTGTAAAAGGGTAGCTGAATTATAGAAAAAGAACTAAGCATGTAAACTTTGTATATAAACTTATACAAACTATACCCCATGGGTATGCAGGGTAATGTCTCCAATTTTAGGAGAAATGTTCCACCTAGTGTCCAGATCAAAAACAGCAGGGAAAAAAAAAGAAAGAATAACAGGTAATTTTTGTCACCAGAGTAAAGGCAAGCCTGCCTGTAAGTTAGAACAGATTGTAACTGTCATTTTTTCAAGGAGGACATCTGGAAGAGTGTTGAGTGGGGGAGAGGGATCTCTTCTGTTTGTTTTGGATCAGGGTCCACATTCAGTTAGGTGTAGTAGGGGCAGCATGAGCTGACATAGTAGCAGATGGGAGCATAAAATCTTCTGGTAAAGGAGGCAGACCCAGACCCCTAATGAATGCCTCCCCTTCATTTATGTCATGGAGGCAATGTTGAGATCCATCTTGAGGAACGATCAGACAAAAAGGAAAACCCCAAAAACATGGGATGCGTAGGTTTTGTAAATGGGAAGTAATTGGACAGAGATTTCTGCATTTAGCCAAAGTGATCGGGGATAGATCATTATAAATCTGGATCTTTGCCCCCTTGTACTCAGTGGATGACTTATTGTGCCTGGCAAGGTTTAGGGCCTCTTTGCTGTCATAAAAATGAAAGCAGACTATGACATCTCTCGGTCTAGCTCCAGAGGGTGGTTTAGGGCCCAGGGACCTATGGGCACGATCCAGTCTCCAGTCTATGTCTGCAATTTTGGGAACTAGGGTATTGAAGAGACCCAGCAAGTAAGGTCGCAGAGTTTTATCTCCCACCTCCTCCGGTATACCTCTAGAGCGAAGGTTCTGATGTTTCTCCCTATTTTCCAGGTCTTCCTGTTGTAATTGGAGTTGGGATACAGTATGTTTCAGTAAGGAGGTTTCTTCCTTTAATTCCTGGACATAATGGACAAGATCATCCATCCTAATCTCTACAGCATCAGTCCTTTCTCCTATTTGAGCAATTTTCCCCTGCAATTCCTGTGAAAGTTTACCCACCTCTGCAGCAATGGGGGGACATTGCAGGGGTTCCTTGAGTGCCATGGGTGTGAGGTGTGCCGCTGTCCATGTCGTCTATCCCCAATGAGGGGTCCATAGCAGAGAACAGGTCCATGGAATTAGGCAAGGCCAGGGATTGCAGCCTAGTAAGAAAGTTGTCCATCTTGGTCTGGTATTGCGGATCCAGCAACGGCTTATAGCAGTGTTTTTTACCTATGGGGTGCTGCAGGCATTCAGGGAGTATTAGTGCTTACCCCCGTGGCAATTGGAGCAGGTTATAAGCGGTACGAGGGTCTAAAGAGCGGACGGGATCCAAAGCTCAGCCTCTACACATCCGCCATGTCTGAGAGCCGCGCATGCGCCTTCATGTTTTTATGTTGATAGGACCTTTTTTGGTTAAACCTTTGAAAAAAAGTAGGCTTTTGTTTCAGTGGTGGTATTTTGGGGCTATCATTTATTTTGAGGAAGAGGGGTTCTTGATTTTTATTTTATGCTGATAGGACATTTTTTGGGGTGCTTAAAGCAGTATACTATTTGCTTTTGGGAACGCTTTTTGTTTCCAGCACTTGTTTGAAAGAAAACAAAAACAAAATGCAAAAAAAGTGTGCACCTAAACCAACGCAAATGATACCCCTTTGGTAAATTAAAAGTAAGACTAGTATGGCCTGTTATCCCTGGTTAAAACTCTCCTACTGCTTGTTAATTTTTCACTTCTGTATCCTCTGTAATGTCTTAATTCTTGTAGTAAAAAACAAAAAAAAACTAAATAAAACAGTTTGTGCTGTTTGTCTCGAGTAAATTTTGGTCTAACCTTGCTTGTTAAAATTGTGCTGCTGACCAATGTTACACTGCTGTATCATTTGCAGTCTCTTAACGCTAGTAAATCCCCTAATGCTGTCCCATTGCCTTTCGGTGTATTGGATTGCAATTTGGTAATGCTAACTATTACTCTCATTTACTCTTACTATTTAAGAAAGGGTTAAAGCTGAACAATTGTTAAATATATTAAATTACACTGGTAATATAGTTTTTCTAAAAAGATAAATTACTTACTCATTCCAATCTATCCAGTGTTAAGGGTTACAAAATAAAGTATAAAATATAACTGTTGAAGGCAAAGGATAGGTTTATCGCTTAAATATTTGTCTTAGTCTTTCTTCATAATGAAGATGTTAGGAACAAAACATATGGTGGGGAGATATAGCAGATGCTCCCTATTTAAAATCACTTACCTAACTAACAAAAGAAGAAATTATGTTATGTTCTACCAAAAGTAAGACAAAGCACCTGGTCCATATGGCACCCATCCCTGTGTGCTGGAAAAATGTAGGTTTCCCTCTAGCCAATACTGAAAGCTAAACTTTACAATTAACACTGGAATCACTATAGACTTAATACTTCAATTTTTCACCCAGGCATTACTATAGTGCACCAGTTTAACTTATACTTTATTTTGCCTCATAAACTGGTGATCTTGGGACATACCTGCTTTTGATCCTGCATACACTCCTTACTGGCCTTCACCTTCTGAAAGCTAAATATTCCAAAAAATGTCAATACTAAGAAGTTGCTTACAGCCACCAATAAAACTCATCCCAGAAGTTTGAAAGTCATTAAAGCGGAGCTTTAGCTGTTAAACACCCATGTGATGGTTGCACATACACACACATTATATATATATATATATATATATATATATATATATATATATATATATATATATATATATATATGCCAGAGAAAGCCTGAGGAAGAGCATCTTCACTCGTAACTGTAGAGTGGCTGTTGCTGTTTATCATGCTTGATACAAGATATTGAAGTAAAAGGAAACTATTGCATCGGAACAGTTGTCCTGTCTTTTTCCTATATATATAGCGAGTGGTATGAGTAATAAATGTAAGTCTTAGTATTCTTTTTTTAAAGACTTAATTTAATCTTATAAACCCGCTACCATCTCAACTTTGGGCATCTCAAGCCCACTCTTTCCTTTCTTTCAGGATACGGCACTCACACATTTGCATATTGTAGAAAGCGTGGTGCACAAGTACCGCGATGCTACAAGTGGAGGATGCCAATTGACTCCTGGGATCGATGAAACTCATATCCCAGGAGCCAATATGCGGGCGATGGTCAGAAATTATGTACCTCTCTCTGTGACGAGGTACAGTGGAAGTGGAGCATTGGCCGGAGAAAATAAGGTACATATATTGCTGGAAAAAAAAATGCCTAATGATAAATTGTGCAGTAGTCACGAATGCATGGGCAAAAAGGTTTAAATGTGGGTGGAATTCTGCTTTAATGATGCAGGAAGCAGAGAGAGAGAGGATATTATACGGCACATATTGTATGTCAGGAAGTACACTTCTACTGTTCTCTTACTAACTCTGTTCATAAATTATTTTATAAGTGCTTATAAAAATAAATGAATTTTATACTCATGAGTTTTCTTTTATCACCACATCAGTTGGCTAATTTTCTGGCTTTTATCAATAGACATTGATATATAGGCCCTACTGACACCTAAGTGCTCAAAGCTCCAAAACACTCAGCTGCTTAAATCCCAAGCATTTCAATGGTGGCTGATCACATATAAGCACCCTGGCACTTGTAGCTCAACCTGATGATTCAGAAGCTATATTCTAAAAATATTGAGTTCAAGTGTATCCAGTGTACAGCACTGCAGAATACAGTACAAAGATGGTTAGCATAACATTTTTGAAAACAACCTTTTCTGTTCCGCCATCACTGTTCCTGTGTGCATTAAGCCAGGTCTATAAAGTTTGGTGTAAAATAACTTAGGTGGCCTATTGACCTGAATCCTATTGAACCCATCCTTTTGAGATGGGTTGGAATGTTGATTCTGAGCCAGGTCTGTTGATCCAACATCCGTTTTTGACCTAACAAATGCTGTCCAGGCTTACTAGGGCACTTACTAGGCCCATGTATCATGAACAGGTAATTTCTATTTTGCATCTCTATGCTCCAGGTGCTGTGTGCAGGCAGCCCATCCAAGTCTATTAGGTCAGAGCAGCTGCACAGACACAGCTGCTCCTCCTAGTGTGACAGGTGTAGGGTCTGTGAACCCCTTAGGGAAATTCACCCTTTATATTTGTCCTGTTTGCCATTATCCCCAAGAGTGAAAATAAAATAAAATGACAAATTTTGGGTTGTCTCTAGAACAGGAATAGAGGGGAAATCTTCTAATAGGGGGTGACCTTGGTGACAGCCAAAAATCCATATTCCCACTGCACATGTTCCCGGAGAAGGCTCTAGGGTACTTGAAGCTGCAGCAATCACCAGCTGGATACTGTATCTTACATGACGCTGTGTAGATCTTTGCCAGCACACCACAGATTTTTAAGTTGTCCAAACAGATTTATTGAAGTATCATCACATCACAAAACAGGAAAGTGCAACGTTTTGGAGTCACGCAGGACCCCTTCACATACATGCACGTGATCACATGCCTGACAAGGGGGTCTTGCGTCATTCCGAAACTCTCCTGTTTTGTGATGTGATAATACTGCAGTAAAGCTGTATGGATAACTTAAAGATCCATGGTGTGCTGGCAAATATCTACACTTGGTGGGGGGCATGTCCAAGCAGCAGACCGAGATGGGCACTCAGCTTCAGATCTCCCTGCCACATCGTGTCTCTGCCGTGACTCACATCGCACTAGACAGCCATTTTCAGCTCCAAAAGAGGACACAAATACAGGGGAACACTCATGTCCCGTAGAAGAAACCAGGCCCCGGGACCGCACCGTCTAACGGATTTCTTCATGCAGAAATCCAGGAAACATCTACAAGATGGCACCCAGGGGAGTGGCCACCCTCCTCCTCCTCCTCACACAGAGCCTTTACCTCCATCAGCCCCAGATTATCTCTCTGAGATGAAGGACTCCTCACAGCCGCAAGATAACCATAAAGCCTCTGATAGAGGTAAGACAGCCGCCGAATCCCCTGCACACTCTCCACAGAAACTTCCCTCAGCTAGGAAGCATCACTGGGCAGACATTCCTGATTCAGCAATAGAAAATCCAGCAGAGCACATATAGCATCCCTAGCTGCATTCCCTGCATCAGATGCCCCTGCCTCTGAAAACACCATTAAGGCTATGCTACTATCCCTCCAGGCTGGCCTGCACTCTGTGCTGCACTCCTCAGTATCCCACCTCACCCACAGTATAGATGGCATTGAAGATCACACAGATCGCCTAGAATCACAACTAGGAGTGATTATAAAAGCATATGATGAAACGGTGGATGCCAGTGAGGAACAGACTGACATGACCCATGAACTGCAAATGAAAGTCAAAAATTTAAAGGATTGCTCCTGTCGCAATAATTTTAAAATAAGAGGAATCCCTGAAGCTGTTAAACCAGAAGATCTCATACCTTACTTGCAGCAGCTTTTCCTAAAGCTTATCCCAGATCTCACACCTAGAGATTTACTGATGGATAGAGCTGACAGGATCCCCAAACCAACACATCTACCTGATACAGTCCCCAGAGACATGCTAACAAGGATCCATTTCTACCATATCAAGGAACGCCTGCTCAGAGCAGCCAGATGCTCCTGTGCACTCTCCCCTCCTTATGCAGGGATAACCCTATACCAAGACCTGTTCACAGCAACCTCAAAAGATGGCAAAAGAATACTCTCCTATCACTGCAATTTTGAGGGACCAAAATATTGCTTCCCCACCAAATTGCTGGTCACATATCAGAGCCAACAAATCACCATCACCTCCCCTAAGGATGGTTACAAGATGCTTCACAACTGGGGCCTGACACCTACATCACCTACAAGTTGCCCAAGTAACAATGTTATCCGTAAATCCTGAGGAATATGCTAAACAGAAATCACAACATCTATCTGTTTTTTTCATGGCTACATGGCCTTCCTACTACCCTTTCTGACAAGTTGTCTAGCTCCTCATTCTCCGGTTCTTCTGGAACCTGGAATGTGGACCAAAATGTTTTAAATTGTTCACCTATTTGACCCAATTTCTGGTTATTACACCCCCTGGCACAAAGTGTTCTACGCACACAGCCTACACTCACTGCAACTGTTTCTATTAGTTATTAGTTAGTTTCTGTTTAGTTATAACCTACTGCTTAAAGCGGGAGTCCGCCGGGACTCCGCATTTTTTTTTTTTTAAAAGCCAGCAGTTACAAATACTGCAGCTGCTGACTTTTAAAATAGTGACACTTACCTGTCCAGCGCGCCCGCGATGTCGGCACCCGAAGCCGATCTGTAGATCGTTTCTCGGGTGCTGCCGCCGCCATCTTGGGTATGGCAATCAGGAAGTGGAGCCTTTCGGCTGCGCAATAAAGACGGTCCCCGCTGCCTCTGGGATCTGTGTGTTTTCCCAGCAGGCAGCGGGGCACTTGCGGAAAGGGGCGGGCACTTGCGGAAAGGGGCGTAATCTACGCCCCTTTCCGCAGAGAGCTATCCCGGAAGTGGGTGCAGTTACCTGGATTATCCAGGTAACTGCACTCCCCTTCCCCCTGAAAGGTGCCAATTGTGGCGCCGGAGGGGGGGAGGATTCCGATGAGCGGAAGGTCCATTTTAGGGTGGACCTCCGCTTTAAAGAGAAAGTAAAGCCTCTTAAAAAAAAAAAATACACCCTGCAAGGCATAATGAGCTAGTATGCATAGATATTGACATAAAAATCAACATATACTAGCTAAAAAATGCAAAAGCAATAGATTATAATAAACCAGAATTTGTAAAACTTTTGAAAGCGTCAACATTACCTGCATGAATGTGTTTGAAATGCTTGGAGACATTTGATAGACCTTTATCATTAGTGTAAGAAGCTCCAGGATAATGTTCGCTGTAATGGCCGTGTGGTGTTTCACACATATTGTAGTTTGCATGACATACACTCTACCGCATAAACTACATTTGTAGATCCGCAATTGATTGCGTGCAGTGATCGTGTGCCAAAACGTGTCTGCTTTTGTATTTACCATGTGCCAATAAAAGTATTCACATTTGATATGGACATGGAGTTGACCAGCCCTTCTCTCTTCTACTATTGTCTAAGTGTTGTTCGGACAACACAGCAGCCAGAGCACCCTATCATGGACTTCATTTTACACCCAGGAGGCTCCCTTTGCGAGAACGCTCTAATCCCTTGTCTGCAGTCCAGGGTTACAGAGTAAGTAATCCTGTGGACATTGCTAACTGCTTTTGAAATTTCTACGCATCCCTATACAACTTGAACACCCCCACAGATACCCCTAATTTAGCAGCCACTCGTATTTTCCAGTTCCTGGACCCAATACAACTACCCAACCGTACGCCTGACCAATTAAAAGATCTTAATGCCCCATTCTCTACGCCAGAAATCCTAAAAGCGATCCACTCATTGCCCTCACACAAAGCCCCAGGCCCTGATGGCTTTTGTAATGAGTATTTTAAAATGTATGCAGATATAATAACATCACACCTCTGCACTTCCTTTAATCACATTATACAGACAGGCAATATCCCAAAGGAATCCTTAGAAGCCCTCATTGTCATCTCATTCCTAAACACTGATCTTAAAATCTATGCAAAGATCCTAGCCGCCCATGTATCATGTCACGTCCCTTTAATAATACATGCAGATTAAGTTGGATTTATTCCAAAACGACAAACTTCTGACAGCACGAGAAGAATATTAGACCTTATACAATGGTCTGAATTCCACAAAACACCTTCTCTGTCCTCTCCCTGGATGCAGAGAAGGCATTTGACAGTCGATTGGGCTTATCTGATCTCAGTCCTCCAAAAATTTGGATTTACAGGCAACAGCAACACAGCGATTCTAGCTTTATATTCAGAACCATCAGCGAGGGTTCGGATGTCTGTTATGACCCTTTCGCAATCTCCAACGGCACAAGACAGGGATGCCCCCTCTCCCCAATAATATTTGCACTAGCGATGGAACCCTTTGCAGCGGCCATGAGAGCTCATCAGACGATATCAGGGCTTCAGATCGGAAACACTACCCACAAAATAGGACTTTACATAGATGATGTCATTGTTGTCCTGACCAATGCCTTCAGTCCCTACCAGCACTTCATGATCTTGTGATACAGTTTGGCCAGATACCTTTATACAAAATCAACTACTCCAAATCAAATTTGATGAGCATACGTCTAGCTCAAGACAAAAAAGCATATATTACTCATCTATCCCAGTTTCCATGCCCCAGCCTCTATGCTTACTTACCTAGGAATACAATTATTTGTAGCTTTCAGAAACACCCTCCATATAAATTATGAAGCATTTTTTAAGAAACGACAGGACATCTGCACCTCCATTCGCACCTCCTGGGCTGGGTGGATAGTTTCATAGTTTCATAGTTAGCAAGGTTGAATAAAGACACCAGTCCATCCAGTTCAACCTGAGTGTCTACAATTGTCCCTATCCCTGTACATTACACACTCACATTGGTCCCTACCCTCAAGGAGCCCACAATCCAAGGTCCCCGTTCATATACTAGGGCCAATTTTGCACAGAAGCCAATTAACCTACCTGCATGTCTTTGGTTAGCGCTATCCAAAATGTTTCTCTTGCCTCACCTGCTGTATCTGTTCCCTCCCACTACCACTACTCTCTTCTCAACTGGATACACTCCAATGCACCATCAACAACTTTATTTGGGAAGGCAAATGCCCAACAGTTAAACACTCCATCATGTGCACTACAACAGCAAAGCAGGAATGGGAGCTCCTAACATGAAGAATTACTACAAAGCAGTTCTACTAAACAAAACCCAATATTGGTGGTCATCCTCATCACGCCCTCTGTGGGCACAGATAGAAGAAATCGTCCTTCACTATCCTACCAATTCCTTGCTAGTGGCTATATAGGAATTGGACGGCTACAATACCGTCCAACGTCTTTCTTAAGTACTGTAAACGCAACCCTCAAAATATGGAGCACAATCCATCATCCAAATAACGGTCTCTTGAGAAAAGCATTGGAATCTCTTCCTCTGGCTGCACTAGAAATAATATGCTCTGATATGTCCCTAACTTCCTGGATAACAGCAGGCATCACCATAATTGGAAACATTCTACAAGAAGGGAAGCTACGTTCCCTTCCAACACCTGAATGAGGATTACAACATTCCCAACAAGGACTTCAAATACCTAAGAGTGCGACATGCCCTATCCTCTATCACTCAGTCGGAACAACCCCTCACAACCGACCTTATACAAATCTATGACCACCCAGCTTCACTCCTGAAGGGATCTTCTATCTTCTACAAAATGCTGGACTCTACTCAAACCCCAGAAAAGACTCCATCCATGAAAAAAATGGGAGGATACTCTAAACTTCTTGACAGACCTAACATCTTGGCACATTGCAACACACCTCACCTTGAAGGCCTCTAGATGCATATCATACTGGGAAACAGAGCAAAAAAAAAAAAAACTCCACCAATGGTATCTCATTCCAACGAGATTATCCAGCTTCTTGCTATCCCATTCATCTGCTTGTTGGAGAAATTGCAGAGACACAGGGACCACATTACATGTCTGGTGGTCCTGACCCCTACTCCTTTCATTCTGGCAATCTGTTCAGTCCCTTATCACCAATAGGGATGAGCTTCGTGTTCGAGTCGAATGTACGTTCGACTCGAACATTGGCTGTTAGGCCGTTCGGCGAATTCCGAACGTTTGGGCCGTTCGCGTCAAAATTCGAGTGACGCGCGCGCGGACCACAATGCACTGCGGTGGCGCAGTGCATTGCTGCCCCATGATTGGCCAAGCATGCACTGTGACCCCGCATGCTTGGCCAATCGCAGCGTCGGCAGCGAGGAGAGCCATGATTGGCCACAGGCATCCTGCCTGTGGCCAATCATAGCTCAGGCTGTGTAGTGCACGCCCCACACTATATAAGGCCGCCTTTGAGGCGGCTTCGTGTAGTGTGTTACTTAGCATCTGAAGCAGTGGGTGTTCTGTGTACCTTCAACACAGTACACACCAATCGTTTTTGGCTGATTTCCTATCTTGCTGCTGTGTAGTGGTTGTTGTCTGTGCCCTGACTGCAGTATACACCACTATATTCACCTCACCTATATAGCTAGTGATCTAGCTTTAACCACTTAACAACTGCCCATTGCCGATTAACGGCTTCAGGGTGGTTGTTTAACTCTGAGAGGCCGTTAATTAACGGCCTCCCAGAATTCTGCTCTCGCGTGCCCCGAGGTGTGCGCACTCGAGAGCATCCGTGACCGCCGGGTCGCATCACGGATCACGGTAAACGGCCGCTCATAGCGGCCGTTTACCACGTGATTGCTCCGTCAAATGACGGAGTGATCACTTGGAAACAAACCGGCGTCATGTTATGACGCCTGTTCCTCCCTCCCCTCTCTGTACCGATCGGTACAGCGGAGGGGAAAGAGATCGGTGTCAGCAGCGATGTGGGCTGCATCTGCAGTGCCCACATCGCTGCTCACCGAATTTAACCCCTCAATTCCCTGCCAATACTCTGCAATACCAGTGCATACTCTGCAGTACCCTGCCATTACTCTGCAGTACCCCGCCATTACTCTGCAGTGCAGTACCCTGCCATTACTCTGCAGTGCAGTACCCTGCCATTACTCTGCAGTACCCCCCATTACTCTGCAGTAACCCCCATTACTCTGCAGTACCCGCCATTACTCTGCAGTACCTGCCATTACTCTGCAGTACCCCCAATACTCTGCAGTACCCTGCCATTACTCTGCAGTGCAGTACCCTGCCATTACTCTGCAGTACCCCCCATTACTCTGCAGTAACCCCCATTACTCTGCAGTACCCCCCAATACTCTGCAGTACCCGCCATTACTCTGCAGTACCCGCCATTACTCTGCAGTACCCCCAATACTCTGCAGTACCCTGCCATTACTCTGTAGTACCCCCCAATACTCTGCAGTACCCTGCTATTACTCTGTAGTGCCCCGCCAATACCCCGCCAATACTCTGTAATACCCTGCCATAAATTGCCATACCCAGCCATACTCAGAGATACCCAGCCATACTCGGTGATACCCTGAAATACCCAGCCATAGATGCCCCCCACCCCTCACCGCCCTCCGGTGCTTCTACCAACTCGCCAGTACGATCAAAGCCAGAATCTTTTTTTTTTTTTTATTTATTTCAGGCTTCCCAGCCTAGAGGTGAGATGTGGGGTCATATTGACCCCCCAGATTTCACTGTAAAGAGGACCTGTCACCCCATATTCCTATTACAAGGGATGTTTACATTTCTTGTAATAGGAATAAAAGTGATCAAAAATATATTTTTGGGGAAAAAAATGTCA
The DNA here is from genome assembly GCF_037356315.1 of Lithobates pipiens. Lineage (NCBI taxonomy): Eukaryota > Metazoa > Chordata > Amphibia > Anura > Ranidae > Lithobates > Lithobates pipiens. Next base: position 569,754,406 of record NW_027507903.1, read on the forward strand.
AACTAACATAAATAAAGTAAAATGAACAATAAAAAAATAAAATAAAAATTAAAGCGCCCATGTCCCCATGTGCTCGCATGTGCCACACATGTGAGGTATCGCCGAGAATGTTAGAGCGAGAGCAATAATTCTAGTCCTAGACCTCCTCTGCAACTCAAAACATGTAACCAGTAAAAAAAAAATTAAAGCGTCGCCTATGGGGATTTTTTAAGTAGCGACGTTTGGCGCCATTCCACGGGCATGTGCAATTTTGAAGAGTGACATGTTTGATATCTATTTACTCAGCATAACTTCATCTTTCACTTTATGCAAACATTGGGCTAACAAGTGGTTAATAATAGAGCTTGCAGTCAGTAGTGTTAGGAGATAGTGCGTGCTGTCTGCGTGCTCTGTACCCAGTACATACCGCTATAATATAGGGCAGGCCCCTACTTTCAAACATCCAACTTACAAACATCTCCTACTTGCAAACGCAAGGAGACAGCAGCAAGTGAGATGAAAAAAGATGGACGACAAAACAAATTATACAGGGGTGATAACCCTTCCCTATGTTTTCCAAAAAGCTTAAAGATCGTTTTTTTGACTGGAGCTACACTTTAAAAATGTACCGGTTGAAAATGACAAACAGATTCAACTTAACACAATAAACCTACACAGTCCCTGTCTTGTTTGCACCGCCTGTATACTGCTGTCCTGAGTATATAGGGCCTGGGGGCCACACGCATTTCCTTTTTTTAATATGGGTACGGGGTTCCCCTTAATATGCGTACAAGACCCAAATAGGCTGGTAATGGGCAGGGAGGGCTACCCATGCCATGTTTCTCAATGATTTTCAACCATATTGCAGGAACCAGATATAACATTAAAACCGCAAGCAGTTTTAAATGGTGTTATTTCCGTTTAATGTCATTTTGTGCAGGGACTGTTCTAAACACGGGAAACACGTGGCACTTCACAGGCATACTACAGACACCCCCCAGGCACCATATTTAAAGGAATATTTCACTTTTTTTTTTTCACTTTAATCGTCATTAAAATCAGTGCTCCTGCCAAAACAGCAGTTTTTAAAACTTTTTTTTTCAGTGACCCATGTCCCCTGAGGCAGGAGGCAGGTCCCCAAACCCTTTTTAGGACACTATCTTGCATATTAGCCGTTAAAATTAGCACTTTCCAATTCGAACGTTCGAGTCCCATAGACTTCAATGGGGTTCTAACGTTCGTACCGAACGCGGGGGTCGTTCGCAAGTTCTGGTGCGAACCGAACCGGGGGGTGTTCGGCTCATCCCTAATCACCAACATCACTCCACAACTAGCACTGCTAGGCTTGGGAATAGAAAAATTGGACACCTCTCATCATATCATCCTTACCCACATTCTAATTGTGGCTAGACTTTCCATAACTAGGAATTGGAATGCCATCTCACCACTCTCACCTCAATTAGTCCCTCAATTCCTTCATCAACATCTACAGATGGAACTCATGTTCACCAAAGCAAACTTGACTCTCCCTAAATTACAGAACGAATGGGCTCGATGGCTAAACTACTCCAATACTGACACTTCCTCCTTACTTCATTGATTACACAGTACTACTCCCTGATGAATCAGACAACACCTACCTCACTTGCAGAAAAAACCCCTCTTCCTGCCTGCTTAAGTATAACATTATCTACCACCTAGTCATAACACCCCTGCCCTCCCCCCACCTCCTTCCAATGTACCTGGATATAAAAACTGGACTATATAACGTATTGTCATAAGAATATAGCTTGATGTTTGTACTGACCAACACTTTTTTGTTTTCTTAGAATGTATTTTGTATCACATATGCCTTAATCTTCACGCATAAGTACAAGTATGTAAAAAAAAAATTGTGAAACCTCAATAAAAAAACTAAACTAAACTAAACCTAAAAAAAAGGGATTTCCTCTGACTTCCTGTTGTGGCTATAGGACAGGAAGTGAAGGCAAATCTCTGCAATGGGACAAAGATTGCAAAATAGAAAGCAGAGGTTATATCCCTCCTTTACTCTATCTATACTCTGTTGATTTCTACTTCAACACTTTAGCGTCTAAAAAAAACAGAAATATCAGTTTTGAGAAGATTGACCCTTTAACTATGTAAACCATTGTTCTCACATAGCAGATGAATACAGTGCCATCAATCACAAACTACAGACTTGTAGGATAGAACTACAGTACGTATGTTTATATGAGCGTTAGGCTTATTAATGCCTCCTGTTTCCTTATGTTTGCAGAGACATTGAAATGATCTGTTATTCATATAGCAAATGTTCACATTTTGTTTGATACCTACATTGTCAGTCCACAGCTGTCCACAGTCATCTACAGCTGGCAATTGAATGTTCGCAAATACGTAACATGATGTTAAGAAAAATTTAATAGTTTTCCGTTCTGCACCATAAATATTTCGACAAACTACAGCCTCAAAGATGTGGTGAAAGGTGCAGTTATACAACTTGGGTTTTTTGTTGGCAAGACAAAGATGTCATTAATTAAGGAGGCATGGCATGATTGTTCTTTGTCCAGGAGAAATGTAGTTTTGAAAATGCAGTCCATCTGCCAATAGTCTAATATATCCCAACAGCCAAAGTAAAATAGAGAAATGAATACATATCTGTAGTGATGAATAGAAAAACCGTGTCTTTTTTTTTTCAGTTATTTTCACTGACAAGATCTTGACTACTTTAGACTAGTAACATTAAATTTATTCTGTCAAATTCAAGAGGTACCTATTTTCAGACTAGCTGAGTAATCCATAGAGTTAAACTATGAAAACTTCAAAGTTCTGTTATATGATCAGTAGTCCTGTAGAGTGGTAACATCTCATGATATATTGAATACGTGATTCTGCATTTCAAGTTTATCTTTCTAGCTTTCTGAAATCCACTATATCAGCCTTTCTCATCCAGGGCTCCATAGAACCATAGGTATACTCCAGAGGTTGCTAGGGGTTCCTCGAGCAATGAGCATAGTCTTCCTGTCGTGATAAGTAATCATTGATAACAATGATCTTTTTTTAGCTATCTATAACGGTTGCATTCTATCCAATGACCACGTTCTTCCCAGTGACCATAACACTTACAGTATGTACCATGAGCTGTATATATAGTAATTATTGGCAGTTGTTCCCTGAGCCTGGGAAGTTATTTTAGGGGTTCCTCAGCATTAAAAAAAGGCTGAACTTTATGATTGTTACAAGCTCTCAATTTGATGTGCATTGTACTGCATCTCTCCAAATTATGGAGGTAACATTCCTCCAAATAAGACCATTAGACTATATTGCTAATAAAACTTAAACCCAGGTGCTGTATGAATACCAAAATATATATATAAAAAAAAGTTACTCCAAAAAAATATGTAAATAAATCACAATTATAGTTCATAGACAACATATACCCAAATCTTTATAATAAATAGCTTTGGTAAACGTGAATAAAAAACAAGACAACATACATCAATAAAATAAATAAAACATATACCTACAATCCATAAACGTAATAACCAAAAAAACACTAGAGAGTTCTATGTTGATATACTGTATATATATATATATATATATATATATACACACTGATCAAAATTATAAATGCAACACTTGTGTCTGCCCCTATTTTCATGAGCTGAATGTAAAAATCAACGACTTTTTCTATGTACACAAAAGACCTATTTCTCTCAATTATTGTTCACAAATCTGTCTAAATCTGTGTTAGTGAGCACTTCTCCTTTGCCAAGATAATCCATCCACCTCACAGGTGTGGCATATCAAGATGCTGTTTAGACAGCATGATTATTGCACAGGTGTGCCTAATGCCGCGTACACACGATCAGATTGTCCGGCGTACTTAGTCCGCCGAAACGCATTTCAGTGGACAATTCGATCGTGTGTGGGCTTCAGCGGACTTTTCCAGCATGAAGTCCGGCGGACTAAGAAAGTATTTTTGCACTCCAATCTTCCAGTCGGACTTGGGTTTCAGCGGACAATACGTTCGTCAGTATGCTAGTACGGCGGACTAAGAATGACGCATGCTCAGAAGCAAGTACGAAAAAAAAAGCTATTGGCTACTGGCTATTGAACTTCCTTTTTCTAGTCCCGTCGTACGTGCTGTACGTCATCGCGCTAGCAAACGCCGGACTTTCTGTTTGTCCGTGTGTGGCCAAGTCCGTTCGGTAGAAAGTCCGCCGGACTATCCGCCGGATTGTTTGCCGGACTAAGTACGCCGGACAATTCGCTCGTGTGTACGCGGCATTAGGTTGGCCACAATAAAAGGTCTAATGTGCAGTTTTATCACACAGCACAATGCAACATTGATAACTGTACAGTGCCCCTTGCCTCCAATAAAATAATCTAACATGGCATCAAAAAAGCGCCACTTCGCTACAAAATCGCCTTTGGACCAGCTGAGTGATAATGGCAGCGACACGGAGTTGCATGATCCTGCACCTGACCTCAGCGATGTGCGCACTCGGTGCCCTATCGACTGCGATATGGACCAGGTAGCACCGCCAAGATTCCCCTTCACTGGATCACCTGGGATGAAGGTAGATGTCGAGCGTAACAACCCTCTAGCATACCTGAAATTATTCCTCACTGAGGAGGTAATTGAAAAAATTGTCACAGAGACAAATCGCTACCAAGAGCAGCAATCCGCTATGCTGCATGCCAGGTTTTCCCGAAGCAGAAAGTGGGAACCGGTGACCAAAGAGGACATCTGGCAGTTTCTGGGACTCATCATTCTTCAGGGGGTGGTGGGGAAACCGCTCCAGAAATAGTATTGGACCACCAATAAATTACTGGCCACTCCGTTTTTTGGCGCTGTGATGTCCGAATACCGGTTTTCCCTCATCATGAAGTATTTCCACTTCACGAATAATGAAGAGTTTGATGAGGCCACGCATCCTGCACCCAAACTAAAAAAAAACTGGGAGGTATGCCAGATTATCGTGACCAATTTCCAGCGGACCTACATGCCAGAAAGGGACGTCTGCGTGGATGAAAGCTTGATGGCCTACAAGGGACGCCTGAGCTGGATACAGTTTATTGCATCCAAAAGAGTGCGGTTTGACATAAAATCCTACATGCTCTGTGAGTCATCCACTGGGTACATCTGGAATTCGGTCATTTACACCGGTAAAGGCATGAAGCTCAACCCCAGGTACAGCGGCTATGGGATGGCCCCATCATCAGTCCTTACACTGCTGGAGCCATTGCTGAACCAGGGATATTGTGTGACCATGGACAATTTCTATATGTCTCCGGAACTGTTTGAGGTTTTGCTACAAAACAAGACTGATGCCTATGGTACTGTTAGACATAACGGACGTGACATGCCATCTATGTTCTCCAAGAAAAAGCTAAAAAACTGAGAAATGGTTGCCTGGCAGAAGGGTAAGATGATGGCGAGACAAGAGGGACGTGTGTCTCATGAGCACTGTGCACAATACCTCCACTGCCATGGTCCACACAAAAGGTGGAAAAGATGTGCTGAAGCCGCAAGTCATGATAGAATATAATTTCACTATGGGAGGGGTCAACAGAGCCAATCAGGCAAAGACATTTTACCCGGCTATGCGCAAACAGCAAAAAAAAATTATAAAAAGATTTTCCGGCATCTTCTGGAACAATGCCTTTGGAATTCATATATTCTATACAGAGCAAAGAGTGACAAGCCTCTTGTTCATGCTGATTTTATCTTGAAGGTGGCTGAGCAGATTTTTGTCAAACACCAGACACCATCAAGAGCTGTGAACAGACCTGGACGACGTGCTGTTAATGTTGCCAACCCAGAACAGGTCGTCACTTTATGCACTACATACCGCCAACCACAAAAAAGGCGGCACCTACCAGGATGTGCGTGGTTTGCTGTTCAAAGAGAGATAGCATTGGAAAGAAAGTCAGAAAAGAAAGCAGGTTCTATTGTCCGGATTGTGATGTTGGACTGTGTGCTGTACCTTGTTTCAAAATTTATCACACTCAGGATGTTTATTGAATTTTCTTTGTTTGACAAATTTCATTATTTCGCATTACAATATTGAATACAATTATATTATTTATTAGATTATAATTCATGATTTTGTGTTTCAAACTTTATCACATCTGGGATGTCTACTAGAGTCTTGTTTGGTCAGGTTTAAGTAAGTAATTACTAAGGCCGCGTACACACGGGCGGATTGTCTGCCCAACTTAGTCCGCTGAACCGTGTTTCAGCGGACAATCCGCTCGTGTGTGGGCTTCAGCGGACTTTTTCAGCGGACTGTCTGACGAACAAAGTCTTACGGAATTTCCGAAATTTTGTCCGTTCAAACTTGGTTTTGTCCGTCCAAACTTGGTTTCACCGGACAGTCCGCTCGTGTGTAGGCAAGTTGGACGAACTAAGTATGACGCATGCTCAGAAAGGATTTACACGGCCGAAGGTTGCATTGCAGTGTATAGGACGTCGTTTTTCTAGTCCCGTCGTACGTGCTGTACACGTCATCGCGCACGCTTTCAGCGGACTGTCTGCTCATCGTGTGTGGTCAAGTCCGTTCATGCAAATTTTGAACGGACTGTCTGTCGGATTGTCTGATGAACTTAGTTGGGCAGACAATCCGCCCGTGTGTACGCGGCCTAAGAATTGTAGGCCTATAATACATAACACCAAATTTCCATGCAAAAGAATTGTACCGCTTTTGGTACAAAATTCCTGACATAATCATACCACCAGGGAGGTTAACCAAGCCAAGGGGGTTGACCCTCCAATTTTGAAAAGACGGTGTGGAAAAAGGCCCAAGGATGAAGCCTTTGTCCAGCTCGGACTGGAGTAGCAAGTCCATCACCTCCAGGTGTACTACTGCTGACTATTTTTAGCATCGTTTTACCGACGTTTTAGTGGCAGTCTGTGGCCGCTAGCGGGGAGGTTTTAACCCCTGCTAGCGGCCAAAAAGGGTTAAAACCGCCCGCAAAGGGCCGCTTTGCCGGCGGTATAGCCGCGCTGCCCCATTGATTTCAATGGGTAGGAGCGGTTTAGGAGTGGTGAATACACCGCTCCTTTCACCGCTCCAAAGATGCGGCTAGCGGGACTTTTTTCACTGCCCTGCTAGCACACCGCACACTGCTCCAGTGTGAAAGCCCTCCAGCTTTCACGCTGGAGTGAAAGGGGACGGTTTTTTCAGGCGCTACACAGGCGCTATTTTTAGCACTGTAGCGCCTGAAAACCGCCCCAGTGTGAAAGGGGCCTTAGTCATTAGGGTTTCACCTGCTTCAGTGAACAGGCAGATTTGGGGTGTGCCTTATAGTAGCTGGCACAGACATGTAAGAGGCGGCACTGGCTGTAATTGAACGAATCATCTTTAAAATTATTACAAATCTGTGACTTGCCTAGAAACTGATTTGTTTGGCCAAGTTTGTCAAAAGCAATTGAATGAGCTGGGGTTGGTAACAAACTTGAGGGTGCCCTGGAGATACCTGGAACACTAGTGGGTCCCAAGAGCGGGCACCAGTAGGTAGTATGTATAGAAGACTGACACGTTTTCATAGTTATGCAGTAATCTTTCTCTGTCAGCCTACCTCTCCTCATGTGTTCAGACTAAGAGGCCAGCCACTCTCAGCTGGCTGTTTTTATAACTTCTCCTCTAAGCATGGCTCCATCCCAGGCCCAATCAGGGAACCCTATATTAACCTGTGCACTGCAAGCCAGCCACGCTGATCAACCATTGTGTATTCATTGTGTGTTTGACTTCCTGTTTCCTGCTTGCCCTGTGCTCTTCGTTGGTCTCTGTTACCGACCTTGGCGTGTTCTCGACTATTTCTGTCTGCTCGTGACCCTGAACTTTTGGCATATCCCAGATGAACGGCTTTCCCAATAGGAATTGAGTTTGTTGGACAGATTTGAAGCATGTTCTATTTCTAGATCTGATTTTTTTTAATGAAAAATGATCGGATTAGCCCACACATAACCGGATTGTCTGACGAACTGATTCCGTCGGACCTAGTCTGCCGGAAAGTCCGGTCGTGTGTACGCGGCATAACAGTACCAAGTCTCATGTGACCTCCAACTGGAACTTCGGAGCACACAAATGCGCGGAACCCCCTTTGGTTATTTTTTTTTTTTTTGGGGGGGGTATCACCAACTCCATAATATTACACACAACCGGGAAAATTACATGACTGAGCAAACCATGAAAAACCTGAATTGCCCCAACCCGCCATGCCTCAGCGACACCCACGAAATACATGAAAGAAAAAAGGGGAGCAAATCATATCTGCACCATAAGTAATTTTCTTTTTTTAAGTTTAGTTTACACATGTTGGCAGACAGTTGTTAAGTAGCCTGTGGGCGTGAAATGATGAAATGCACAACGTGTCTGAAACACTGTGTTGTGAAGTACATTCAATCTTTGGCATTTTCTCATTGTATTACATTCTTTCATTCTAAATAAAATTTTGTATTGAGTGACTGCTGCAAGTGGCAGTAACCCTAAGCCACTGAAATACAGGGATGAGCCTGAAATGATGATGTGGTACCTGTAATCCCATAGCCTTGCATGACACATTTAATATTTTCCCTAACCAGACACAAAAATAAGCCAGTGTGGTGCTTGCATCCCCCTCCCCAACCTGTATGAGCATGGAATGATACACACATGCACACCCCTCCCCCCAAGTTCCTTTTCTGGGAAAGGTGACACCTCCCCCCAAACAAGCAGGCCCCCTCCCCTACAGACATAAAAGCTACTCAGGCTGGAATAAGTGAGTGAACGGGCGGTCCTCCTGAAACCATACTTGAGCCTGCCCTTGAGAAAACAGGGAGAAGAGGCAACCATTCAGCAGCCACGCATTCCCTCGATGGACCGAAATTGTCGGTGGTCGTGCTGGAAATTACGCAAGCGAGCCTCCACAACACAAACAGGAAACGCCTGATCCACCCCTCCGCCCCTGATGCCTGAAAGGACTGCCCCTAAAATGAATGGCAAGCCCCTCAACATGAGAAGACATGCCAACAGGAAAGGAGGACCAGGGGCATGCCTTTTTAGAGGCGAGGCTCCTACTACAAATTCATGTTGGCCTGCACCCCGCCTTCCTACTTGTTTGCAAATCTGCCTTGCAGTGGATTGCAGGTGGAATGCAGATCTTCTGCAGAATGCCTTTAGCTCCTTGTCTGTACCGAGGTACGGAGTTTCGGTTACAGAGATGGAGAAAGTGTCAATGGACTATGAGTGCGGTACTCACCATACTTGTGTTCCATTGATAACTACAAGTCTATCTGCTGTGGTGTCGGACAGGACTTGTGTTTCAATCATTCACAAAATTCTAAATCAACAGCTGCTGCTGGGGAAAATAACACTCAAACTAAAATGAGGTTGCATCTTGTAACATACTCTAAAAGGTGGACTTAGTTTATCCGTTTATGTTACTAGAACTGAAGAGAAAATCCATTCAAATTATGTCAATAATCTACAACAATGAAAAAAGTAGTTTTTTCAGTGTCATTGTTTAAAGAGTTTAGCCTTTTGACCAAGTCTTTATTTTGAGTTGTATATCATATAAGCAATAAAGGGCTTTCTACCTTCAGTAAAACAACTATACCACCTCTGCAGTTAGGATTATATTTGTAAACTTTAAGTACCTTAACAACTTGTATGCAATATTTCTTAATTGTAATTTTAAAGTGGAACTATACCCTCCATTTTTTTACAGATGAAAACAGAGCTATCTAATGCGCGTACACACGATTGGAATTCCAGCCAGAAAAAGACAGATGAGAAAATGCGACTGTGTGTATGCTCCATCGGAATTTAGCTGTCCGAATTTCCGCCAGCCATAAATTGATAGCATGTTCTCAATTTTCCCGATGGAAAAACTTTCTATCGGCAATTCCGATCGTGTGTATGCAATTCCGACATGCCAAAAATCACGCATGCTAAGATTCAACTACGAGACAGAAGCTATTAGCTACTGGCTATTGAACTTCCCTTTTCTAGTCACGTCATACGTGTTTTGTACGTCACCACGTTATAAATTATCGAAATTTGATGTGACCGTGTGTAGGCAAGACAGCTTGAGCCGAATTCCTTCAGAATTCCATCGGGAGAACCATCAGAGCTTTTTCCGATGAGAATTCCGATCATGTGTACGTGGCATAAGCCTTTGTTTAATTCTGCAGTAGCCATGGTGCTACACATGCGATCAACTATGATAGTTTTTGAGGGCCTGATTGTTTGGTTTAGGCCGGGTTCACACTGGTACGACACGACAGTCTTACCACTTTGGATCCGACTTTGCCCTTCGACTTGAAGTCCGACATGCATCTGACTTCAGTGAACAGGGATCCGACTTTGATCTCCGACAATACCAGGCACTGTGCCTGGTATGAATCTTTAGGGGGAACTCCACACACAATGTAAAAAAAAAGGGCACGGGTTCTCCCTCCAATGGCATACCAGGCCCTGAACCACACCAGGCCCAATACCCTCAACATGGGGGTGGTGCTTTGGGGCAGGGGGGCCTTCGCCCCCCCAACCCAAAGCACCTTTTCCCCATGTTGATGAGGACAAGGTCCTATTCCTGACAACCCTGGCCGTTGGATGTTGTGGTCTGCGGGTGGGGGGGGGCTTATCGGAATCTGGAAGCCCCCTTTAACAAGGGAGTCTCCAGATCCCGGCTTCCTACCCTATGTGAATGAGTATGGGGTAATTTATTAGGCAGATTCAGCATCTCTTCCGATCTGTTCTTCCCTCTCTGGCTCTTTTGTGTCCTCCACTGACATCTTCTGCCTCTGTTGGTTCTTCTCCCCTCTTTGGTTCTTCTCCACTCTCTCTACGGTTCTCCTCTGTGTCCACTGTCTTCTGCTGGGTCTCCTCTGCTATCTTCTCGCTCTTTTGCTGGGTTTTCTCCGCTGTCTTCTCCCTCTGTTCTTCTTCCAATGTTGTCTCGACGCTCTCTCCCGCTCTAATGGCGGTTGCGCGGTGTGCCATTACTTATATTGGCATGGGGCGGGGTCACTAGAGGCTCCGCCTCTTATGACATCACCACCCGGCGTACCTCCGGTTCCCCTTAAAATCCATACCAGACAGAAGAGCCTGGTATGCTCTTGGGGGGAACCCATGCAGCAAGTCAAAGTTGCATGTCAAAGTAAGACCAGTCAAGACGGCGATATGACTTTCATCTGACTTCAGTGATATTCAATGGGCTGAAGTAGGGTCAAAGTTGGACCAAAGTAGTGCAAGGAGCGTTTTCAAAGTTGGACTGACTTGTGTTGGACCAGTTAAGACGGCTCCTATATTTTCACACGTCATGCGACATGAGCTCCCAACGTCAGAGCGTTTGTTGTACCAGTGTGAACCCGGCCTTAGAGCTGACATAACCACACTAACAACATGACAATTACCTCCCAACATTAGAATTTGAGAAAGCGGTACAATCTAAAAAAGGAGAAAAGGTGTGGCGTGCTGAGCGTGCTGTGGCAAAAAGCTAAATTTTGCTGGGAAATGGGCATGGCTGGAAGGAATATGGGTAAATATTGTCTAAACACAGTGGTTTAGTGGATGGTATCACTATCACGTAGCCTGGCAGCACTAGGGTTTTTATTTTCAATCTCAACTATGGATGTTCACTCAGGCTTCCTCCCACACTTCAAAGACATTCTGGTAGGTTAACTGGCTCCTGTCTAAAATTAGGCCTAGTATATTACATAGGGGGTTATTTAGTAAAGGAAAATCCACTTTGCACTGTAAGTGCACTTGGAATTAAAGTCGCTGTAGATTCAAAGGGGACATGTAAGGAAAATAAAAAACAGCATTTTAGCTTGCACATGATTGGATGATAAAATCAGCAGAGCTTCTACTCATTTCAGATTTACCCCTTAGACTTAGCCCTTGTACACACGGTCGGAGAATCCGTCGGAATGTGTCCTATCGGACCATGTCGTCGGATAATCCGACTGTGTGTGGTATGCATCGGACTGATTCCGTCCGAATATCCGTCGGACCAAATTTTCCAACATGTTGGAAATATTTCCCGACCAACTGGGCCGGTCGGACATACTCCGATCATGTGTAGAGAATTTTGATCAGACCAAGTGCCACGCATGCTCACATTCAAATTGCGACACGGAAGCGCTCGTTCAGGTAAAACTACTGCTCGTAAGCGATATAGCACATTCGTCACGCTGCAATGTTAAAAATTCTTTCATCAAGCGCATTCTCTTGTTCTTTACAATGCTGCAAGAACGAACTTCTTTTGATGCTCATAGTCACACACACTTCTCCCGAATGGATTTCATTACTCTTTTTTAACCATTTCAGCAATAAAATTTTATTTTGCGTCACATCTACACAATTTTTTTTTTTTCTTTTTTGGATGTTTTTTTGGGGGGATTCACTAAAAATCTCCTTTAAAGACACTTTGCTCACTTCTCCTTTTTTTGTGTTTTTTTTTTGTGTGTAAACTTACAACAACAACATTATTCTATTTTTGATATTTTGTTTTTCTTTTTTAATCAACAGGAGGTTGTTTAGTGTTGGTACCCCTTGTTATTCATTTCACTTTGTATTTTTGAAATGTACCTGCCTGCTCACAAATAAACTGTACTTTTGGAAGGAAAACACATTACACAAGTATTTCATCAAACAAAAAAAACCTTTATTTTTGTCGCTAGAAACTAAAAATAGGAACGCATCACTGGAGAAACTTCTTAACTTTGGTGCAGCCTTTGGCCCCCAGGGCAGACATGAATACATTCTAATTGAAAAAATTGGTGGCCTGAGGAGTAGATATCTCAGGGAGAGAAGTCTGCTCCTGAAGTCCTAGAGAGCAGGAAATTCAGATGCCATTTCTGTCCCCAGGATGTGGATCTTCAAGAGGCTGCATCTTCTGGCAGACCAGACTCAACCCAGGCCATGACTCTCTGGTCTTCCTTCAGCACTTCCCACCAGGCATCCTTCCAGGCTGTGGCTGGGCTCCTGTAGCTGGGACAGGAGGAGGAGGGCGTTGGTCAACCTCCTGGCTGCCACTTGCCACAGCCTCCCCCCGACTGAGGTCTTCCTGTGTATGAAAATGGGACATAGTTTTAGTTTTTTGCTCATCAATCACACCATTTTGTGCTCCTGGCTTTTGCAAATTGAATGTTACCAAATAGAACAGACTATCATTCTGAGCCCAGCATTTTTCTTTCCCGTCCCAATCATTTTTGGTCACTACTGTCTATTAAGATGTAAACCACTTTGAGAAATCACAACTTACTGATCAATAAGAACATCTAGTTAACATCATTAAATGTAACACAAGAAATATGTTCAACAATGCAATACCTGTCTCAAGCTGGGCCCCACCACATGTTGCTGCCTGGAAGGCCCAGGTTGGACATCAGAAGCCTCAGCTGGGGGTGAAGGATGCCTTGAAGGAAGCCTGGAGAGTGGTGGCCTGAGTGGTGGCCTGGGTACCCCTTGGTCTACCAGAAAATGCAGCCTGTCAAAGTGAACCATCCTGGGGTAATAAACAGCATCTGGATCCTCTCCAGGACTCCAGGTGCTCTCAGTCCTCTCAAGGACTCCAGGTGCTTCTTTCTCTCCCTAAGATATGTTAGCTTCATGTCCCCAATTTTCCCATTCAGATAGGCCATGTGTGCCGGGGGACCATGATCCGCAACAAAGCAAGCAGTTTCTCCAGTGCTACATTCCTCTTTGTTCTGTCAGTATAAAACTTGTTGTGGAACTGCCACAGGCAGGGCATCTCCATGTACAGTTCTATGAATAGCCCCATAAAGTTTGCATTTGTGAAAGGATCCATATTGTCTGCAAGACACAACACAAGACAAATCCTCAAATACTAATAATGCAATTAAAAATCCTCCTAATCTTGTCCCAACATCGGCCTAGATAGAAGCAGTCTAGTCTAGCGAAGCACCAAGTAAAAAATTTGTTTCCACGTTCGTCGCGTCCGCGCCTCACACTCTCCTCCCAGATCGTACGGACGATACACGCGTGTTGCGTTTTATATACAGTGCGCATGCGTGAAACTCTGCCTGCCCCTGACGTTCTTTCCAGACTATTCCCTTCCCCTTCGCTTCCCGCGCAGTGGGGAGAGCACATGGCGGAGAGAACGCAGGTGCGCACTAATAATAGTTCCACTAACGAGGAGGAGGGTGAGGAAAGCCCGGAGCCTGAAACGTCACGATCCAGGAACACAAGATTTAAGGCCTCAAATATGTCTTTTGGAGAGATGTTGGAGATGGTCGACATATTGAACAGGACCGACTATGATTGGAAGTATGGACCTTACCCAAACCCAAATATCAGAAAGGCCAAGATCATGAATAAAGTTGTGAAGAGTCTTCTGAAGAATTTTTGGGTACACTGATCCAAGGATCAACTGAGAAAACGCTGGTCAGACCTGAAACTGAGGGAGCACGAGCAGTACCTAAGGATCAAGTGTGTTCTTAAAAAAAGTAAGTAGTTGTCGTGTGTTCATATGATTATTCTTGCTTGCATACTGCTCCATGTGCTTTGATTTCATGTTGTGCATTTTAAAATGGCCACTTTCAAGGTCATGGTTTCGTTCGTTCGTAGGAAACATCGTTCTGCAGGGAAGTATTCCAGCTTAACAAAGTGTCCCCAATAATGTTCTTACCTTGTAACTCGGCCCAAAAACACAATTGTACAACACTTCCAAGCAATGTTTCATATTCCTATTTCTGCCCTCTGTGTGCTAATTAATCTTTGTTTACATTCTCATAGGGGAGAGAAGACTCGGCAAGTATGAGGACACCAGGAACCATGGGGACACCAGGGATCACACCCCTCCCAAAGAAGGGCAACTTCCAAAAGCAGAAACAGAAGCAGGAGCAGGAGGAGGAGGAGGAAGGAGAGATCGTGGAGGTTGGACAAATTGTCACCACAACAGGTGAGTGTCGGAGAACACAGCTTCCGGTAAGCTCATCAATGTATATCACCATATTTTGATTACATGGTGTGTTTGTTTGCTTTGTTTTGTAGGTGATGTGGAAGAAGATTCCCGTTTTACCAGTGAAAGTGCCCAGATCTTGATCGGGGAGATAATGGGGTGCAATCGGGATTTGGAAATTGTCCAACAAAACATCAATGATGTTAAAACTAAAATGAAGAACATCATTTATGTTTTGGGGAGAGTGTGAAACACAAAAAACTAGATAGGGTTTTATTTTTGCTTTTTTTTTTTTTTTTAAATGTTGTATTTTGCTAAATTAAAAATTTGGAAGATGCACAGAGTGTGTAAACATGCGCTATCTCCCATCATGGGGGATCAATGTACGTGTTTTGTGGAAAGTGTCTGAGATGAAGGGGTTGCAGCCCCAAAGCATGTACATTGATCCTCCATGATGGGAGATAGCACATGTTGACACACTGTGTGCATCTTCCAAATTTGTTTTTTTCAGGGGTGACACCCCATGTGATGAAGGCAATATCAGCCCAGTTTGTACATACTCATGTCTGATATTGTCTTCACTTTTCCAAGTTGAACTTTGTAAGTTCCTGTGTTCTGTATTTTACGGTTTGATACATGCCTGTTTACACAAAAACAACAAGGACAAAAAAATCTGATTAAACTCTGTTTTGGATACACAAAATCTCTAAACGCACATGTGAATGTGCTTGTATTAAAAAGTTGAATTCTCAACAATGTGTGGCTTCCTTTTTCATTGGGCATAAAATGTATTTGTAGTCAAATTTCATTTTGTGTTGAGAATGAGTGTGATTTAATAAGGCAACTCCACTTTGCACTCCAAGTGCAGTTTCAGGTGTACTTTTGCAGTGCACTTGTAGTGCATAGTGGATGTGCCTTTAGTAAAAAAACACCCACAGTGAGGTGTAAATTTGGACAATCATGCCATTTTCCTGCCATGGTGCTGAAAATGAGCACGATTTGGGTCAGTAATACACTACGTACATTCGTTAACAAAAAGAAGAATGTGTGTGTGTGTGTAGAAGACCCATAACATAATAAGATTATCTGAAGAAGAGACTGTCCCCTCATCTCGCTCTGAACTTGGGTTTGCACTGTTGGTGAAAAAGGCACAACTTTAATAAAACTGGCAAAGTGGGAGGCCACAGTCTGCCATTCCTGTGGCGTTGAAGGACACTGTGTAGTGAAACAAGAACAAAAACTAGTAATTTGACAAATCAACATTGCATGCAGATTAGACACCCACATTTTTGGTCAAAATTCTTATAACATTTTGAGAACTGAGTATTTAAAGCCTAAAGTATAAGGCCCCCTTATGAGAGTCATAACCCCCCCCCCCCCCATCAGATGTGCCCTTGCTAAAAAATGAGGGGGGATGTTTAGGACAGGTAACCCTCTCCACTTGATTGAGAGCTGAATGACTAAATAATGTGTGATACTTTGGGAAGCCCCTCCTTACTTACACTATTGGCAGCCCACCGGACAGGTAAGAAGTGTCATAATAACAAAATGAAAGCACATTTTGACATTCTGCTATTACATAGCAAGAAAATTAATGTGTTAAAAAAATAAAATTAGCATTTGAAAGTATTGAGGCAGGCCCTTAGGCCGCGTACACACGCGCGGACTGTTCGCCCAACTTTGTCCGTCAAACAGTTTCGGCAAACAGTCCGCTCAAACTTAGCATGGACGGACATGGCCACACACGACGGACGAACAGTTTGCTGAAACCGTGCGCGATGACGTGAACGGCACGTACGACGGGACGAAAAATACGACGTCCTATACACTGCATTATAACTTTCGGCGTGAAAATCCTTTCTGAGCATGCGCGCAACTTTGTTTGACGAACAAGCCTACACACGAGCGGACTGTTCGCTGAAACAAGGTTTCAGCGGACAGTTTTTCGGAAATTCCGAAAAACCTTGTCCGTCAAACTGTCCGCTGAAACTGTCCGCTGAAAGCCCACACACGAGCGGACTGTCCGCCCAAATACTGTTCAGCGGACAAAGTTGGGCGAACAGTCCGCCCGTGTGTACGCGGCCTTACACTACATGCTTTGGTGAATTAGTCCATAAATGTGATCATGAAAAAGGTAGGTACCGTGTGTATTGGGTTGGGTCAAGTCATCAGATAGAGGATTGCTATCAGCTGAGGTAGCAGTTGGGGAGAGGGGGGGTTACTAATGAGTTTGGCACAACTCCAAAAATAAAAAAAAGGTCACTTTGTATGAATTGAAGCACACACATCACATTTGTAGACATTTTAGGGGGTGTTTAGGGGAAAGCAATACTATGGAGCTGCCAAAAGACATTGTTAAGTGACTAGACTATAGTTTTATGGGCCAAGAAGAGCATGGTGGGGAAGTTAGTGAGGCAAATATGCATGAGGACAAAGGGGCAGAGTATATGAATTAGAGCATATTGCAATGCTGGTAATTAGGGAAGGAGGAAAGAAATGCAAGACATTAGCAATCATGAAATACATAGAATGTTATGTTTAAGGATAAAACTTAGCATAATATAGTCCTTCTGCAGGACCTGAATGATGGCAGAACAGGTCTCTGGAATAATGATCCCCAGAGCCTGGGGGGAGATGCCTGTAGAGAACTTGAGGTCCTGAAGAATTCTCCCTGTCACCAAGTAGCGCAACGTGGCAATGAGCCTCTGCTCCGGAGTGATGGCTTGCCACATGCAGGTATCCTGCCTGGTGATATAAGGGGTCAGCAAAGCCAGCAGACGGTGAAAAACGGGGTCCGTCATCCTGAGAAAAATCCAGAAATGATCAGGATTATTCTCGCGGATCTCACGGAGCAAAGGCATGTGCGAGAACTGGTGACACTGGCGCAAACAATTCTTGGTCCACAAACGCCTCCCCTCCCTGTTCATGGACCGGGCTTGTGTCAAAGTCAAAGTAAGAACCCCAACACGAAGCCCCTGCACAGCACAAACTGTACGACGAGTATGTAGACAAAACGTGTTTTGAAAACGGTCGGCTGGTCAGAACAGACACCAGAAAGCACCGATAAACAGCAAGGCCTGAAAGAACGACCTGAATAGCAGAAGCAAGCAGACAATAAAAAATGCCTTTCAAAGCGTACTATACCAAGATATAGTCCACAATGAGAAGCAAATACTTAATGACTGCACGCACTGATTATCAGATACGCAAAGACAAGCACAAACTGAAGAGCGGTAGCGATCTGAATCACTAATCTGAAAAGCGCGAATCGTCTCTCACCAAACTTCTACTAAAACACGCGATAGACACGAGATCAGCAGAAGGAGCCCAAAGGGTGCCGGACATGGAGCTGAACTTCCCTTTTCTAGTCCCGCCGTACACGGCTTACGTCACCGCATTCTTGGCAACCGCTAAATCAGAAAACTTGGCCCGACCGTGTGTATGCAACAGTTTCGGACACAATCCGTCGGACACAATCCGACGGACAAAATCTGATGGATTTGGTTGGCAGAATGTCCGACCGTGTGTACAGGGGCTTAGAGCGACTGCACTTCTAAGTGCACTTTCAGAGCATTTTTGATTGCACTTGCAGTGCAAAGTGGATTTGCCTTTTTCGTAAATAACCACCATAGTTTCATAGTTAATCTTGTTAAAAAATAAACACATCCATCCAGGTCAACCAACGTCAACCATGTGTGTGTATGAATGTGAATTAGGAACGTTAGATTATAGACTCCATAAGAGTAGGGACTGATGTCAATGTACAATATATGTGAAGCGATGCGTAAATTGTCGGCACTATATAGGTACCTGAAAAAAGAGATACGCTTACATACAGTACACACTGCACACATATGCCTGTACCAGGAGGAAAAACACTTTGAGCCTACATTAGAAAAAAGAATGTCTTTTTGCAGTATGTGTCATAGTTCCCCTTATATTGCTGGTTAGCAGGAGGGAAAAATAACTGACCTTTGTTGCCAACGAGAGAAAAATATTGCTTGTGCAAGTGGTCGGCTGGATAAAAAAAAAATGTCCAGCACTGACAGTCAGGTGGAAAAATATGTCTGGCTTCGGTGGTCAGGGAAGAAAAAAGTGCCCAGTGTTGGTGGTCATGGGAAGGAAAAATGCCTGGCATTGGTGGTCAGCAGGAGAAACATAGGGATAATGTCTGGTCAGTGCAAGGCAAAAATGCCTGGCATTGGCTTTAAAAATGTTAGTTGGAAGAAAGAAAATGCTCAGCGTCAGTGTCCTAGTGGTCAGGAGCACTGGTGCTGATTAGAGGGAGCGTAAGGGCATAGGTTCCCAGTGGTGGGAAAGGAATAATGTTGTTCTGTGGGAGTTTATGTACACTTTAAAGTGGAAATGAACTAATTGATTTAACTGTTTCCCCGAAACAGTTTCATACAAGGTATTCCATGAATGATAACTTTCTCAGTTGTTTATGCTCTCCCAAACTGTCAAGCTTTCAGATGTAGCACCATGGCAACTGCAGATCAAACAGAAGCTACGATGGTGGTATCCTTGGCTGTATAGGCTAGGCAGGTTTAGTTCTGCTTTAATTGCTGGATCGATTAAGTTCTAAGAGCCAGTATTTATAGGGACCAGTCTTCAAGCCCTGGCACGGTGCCTGGAAATCAGGTTCAGGGGTGAGGGCTAGCTGAAAAGCATGCAACACTAAAATAAAGATGGTTGCATTTGCTCTTTGCAGGGTGTCAAGGTTGCACAGTGAGAGAAGAAAGACAAGCTAGAAAAACTGTTCATCAATCGCACAGACATCTTTCTTTGAATACCTTGAGCCATTAGCATGCAGTCAACAGCTGTTTAGTTGCCAGTGACATGCTAGAACATGTGGTTCCACAGCAGATTAAAGATCATAGCTTAGTATGTTTTAGCCTAAAGAAATCATAATACATCAAGGTGTGTATCTGACACATCACAAGCTCCCCTGGGTAAAGAAGGCATACAACCCTTGACAAAAGTAGTGCCATGTGTTGCCATGGTAACAGCGTCTAGGCCTATTTTCCACTCAAGCCTCTTAGCATAATCCCCAGTGCAGCTCCTACTTTTTGCCTGAGGGGTGACTTCCTGTTTGGAGCTGCAGGGTTTGGGCATACCCCTATGTTATGGCTGGACAGCTCCTGTGCTGTGTGGGAAAAGTGTGTGACCTTGATTCCATGTCTTGTATCTTTATGCAACTGGTGGCAATCATTACTTACCTGTCCGCACAGTTGATCCTATGCCATTGCCTCTCTTTGCCGGAACTGGGTGGTTCATGGTGGGCAGTTGATCACTCCACCCAACAGAGCAGCAAACAAGCTGAAGCCAAGCAGAATTAAAATGTCATCACCCAGCCAGTAGTAGGGCACTGCTGGATGCTGTGATTTTGTACAAATCTGGGGGGGAACGGGGACAGTAACGCAGAATCAAGCATTGTTGGGAGGTATTGGCATGCCTTGTATCTGCTTTGGTAAAAAGTGGGTTTAGTTCTGCTTCAACCTTTTACTAAGCTATGTTCTTTTCACTCCCATTAATTTTACACAGAGCATAATCATTTGTATTCACTGAGAGAGTTCTTTAGTGTAGGTGTCTTGGAAAATGAAACAGAAAACCACTTGAAGTTGTTATGGAGCTGTAATGAATTGATAATGGGGTCCCATTTTTGCATAAGTTCAAAGGTTAATTGCAATTGGACTTGATAATATGACCTATATCAGTAAGGTGACATTTGCCAAGTTTAGAATATCCCACTTGCTTTATGACTAAATTAACTCGGAATGTGTTGGTTGATTGCAAACATACATTTTAAATGTAATATGATAGATGAACTGTCTGCTACTTACAGAGAAAAATGGGTAGAATGTGCTGTTCTAGACCAGCACCCTTAAAGTATGCATGTTTGTATGTATTGGAAGAATTTCTGTTCTCTATAAACTCTAATGCCGCCTACACACGACCGTACTTTTCAACGGACTAGGGCCAACGGTCTTCCCGACTGACTTTTGGCGGAGTTCTGAATGAACGGACTTGGCCACACACAATCACACCCAAGTCCAACAGATTTGAACGTGATGACTTGCAACCGGACTAGAATAAGGAAGTTCATAGCCAGTAGCCAATAGCTGCCCTAGCGTTGGTTTTTGTCTGTCGGACTAACTACACATGAGTGGATTTGTCGATAGGAACTGGGTCCGTTCTGGTGAAAAAATTTGAAACATGTTCTATTTCTAAAGTCCGTCAGATTTTTGGACAGCAAAGGTCCGATGGAGCCCACACCCGATCTAGTTGTCCGACAGATTCGTTCCGTCGGACCTTTGCTGTAGAAAAGTCTGGTCGTGTGTACGCGGCATTAGTATGTTTACAAACAAATATGTCTACCATGACCAGTGGCGGCCCGCCCATAGGGGGCGCCCGGGCGCAGCCTCCCCTCCCCCTAGGTGTAAAAAAAATAAAAAGTAAAAAAAAACAAAAAAAAAACGGGCCCTTTAAGACATTTAAAAAACAAAAACATATGTCATTTAACAATTTAACATAGTGTACTGTGGCGCCGGTCACAGTGCACTATGAGAAGCGCCACGTCGATGCAATCACAAGATTGCATCCATGGCGCTTCATTTGCGGGTTAAAAACCCGCCTTGCGGCGCACTGCAGAATGCCGACTAGCTTCCGCCCGTAAAATCACTGTGATTCTACGGGCGGGAGCATTGTCATTCTTAGACAGGCAGGTCACTTCCGGCTTTCGGCTGCTTCACGAAACCCGGAAGTGACGTCGGCAGCTCCATTCCTCAGCCTGAGCAGAGCTGCAAGACAGTGAGGCAGGAGGTGAGTCACCGCATAAAGGCTTTCTAGTTTCTACTTTGTTGAGAATGTTCATGCATTTAGCTGAATGAATGGAAAAAAAACTTTCACAGCCAGAAAGGTTTCCCCAGGCCAGGCGACTTTTGCCGTGGCCAATCAGAGAATGAGCTCTGAAGGGGGAACTCCACGCCAAATTTCTGAAAAAAAAATTGACGTGGGTTCCCCCTCCGAGAGCATACCAGGCCCTTAGGTCTGGTATGGATTCCAAGGGGAACCCCCTACGCCGAAAAAATGGCGTGGGGGTCCCCCCCAGATCCACACCAGACCCTTATCCGAGCACGCTACCCGGCCGGCCAGGAAAGGGGGTGGGGACGAGCGGGCGCCCCCCCCTCCTGAGCCATACCAGGCCACGTGCCCTCAACATGGGGGGGTGCCTTGGGGGAGGGGGGGCGTGCTGCCCCCCCACCCCAAAGCACCTTGTCCCCATGTTGATGAGGACAAGGGCCTCTTCCCGACAACCCTGGCCGTTGGTTGTCGGGGTCTGCGGGTGGGGGGCTTATCGGAATCCGGGAGCCCCCTTTAATAAGGGGGCCCCGGATACCGGCCCCCCACCCTATGTGAATGAGTATGGGGTACAATGTACCCCTACCCATTCACCTGTGAAAAAAAGTACAAAAAAAACACAACACAGGGTTAAAATATTTTATTGCACAGCTCCGGGGGTCTTCCGTCTTCAGGGGTCTTCTCGCCGGACTCCTCCGCTATCTTCTTGTAGCTCTTTTGCTAGCGGAGGAGCCCGGCTTTCTTCCTTCTTCCGACTTCGGGGGTCTTGTCCCCCTCTTCGGTTCTTCTGCCGGGCCACCGCGCCTTCTTATAGCTCTTTTACAGGCGGTGGCCCGGTCTTCTGTCGCCGCCACCGCCGCCGCCCGTTCTTCTTCTTCTTCTTCTTCTTCTCCAGGAGATGTTGACTCGACGATCTCTCCGGCCACAATGCCAGGGACTCGCTGCGCTGCCACTTATATAGGGACAATGGGGCGGTGTCACATGGGTTGATGTCACATGGGTTGGTCACATGGGTTGATGTCACATGGCGACAGTCCCAGCATCCTCCGGGACTGTGACATCGTAAGGGGGCCGGGGTCACCATGTGACATCAACCCATGTGACCAACCCATGTGACATCAACCCATGTGACACCGCCCCATTGTCCCTATATAAGTGGCAGCGCAGCGCGTCCCTGGCATTGCGGCCGGAGAGATCGTCGAGTCAACATCTCCTGGAGAAGAAGAAGAAGAAGAAGAAGAAGAACGGGCGGCGGCGGCGGTGACAGAAGACTGGGCCACCGCCTGTAAAAGAGCTATAAGAAGGCGCGGTGGCCCGGCAGAAGAACCGAAGAGGGGGACAAGACCCCCGAAGTCGGAAGAAGAGGCCGGCGGCGAGGAAGAAAGCCGGACTCCTCCGCTAGCAAAAGAGCTACAAGAAGATAGCCGAGGAGTCCGGCGAGAAGACCCCTGCAGACGGAAGATCCCCGGAGCTGTGCAATAAAATATTTTAACCCTGTGTTGTGTTTTTTTTGTACTTTTTTTCACAGGTGAATGGGTAGGGGTACATTGTACCCCATACTTATTCACATAGGGTGGGGGGCCGGTATCCGGGGCCCCCTTATTAAAGGGGGCTCCCGGATTCCGATAAGCCCCCCGCTCGCAGACCCCGACAACCAATGGCCAGGGTTGTCGGGAAGAGGCCCTTGTCCTCATCAACATGGGGACAAGGTGCTTTGGGGTGGGGGGCGCACGGCCCCCCTTCCCTAAAGCACCCCCCCATTTTGAGGGCACGCGGCCTGGTACGGCTCAGGAGGGGGGGCGCCCGCTCGTCCCCACCCCCTTTCCTGGCCGGCCGGGTAGCGTGCTCGGATAAGGGTCTGGTGTGGATCTGGGGGGACCTTCACGCCGTTTTTTCGGCGTAGGGGGTTCCCCTTGGAATCCATACCAGACCTAAGGGCCTGGTATGCTCTCGGAGGGGGGAACCCACGCCAATTTTTTTTCCAGATTACATAAGGGGCGTGGTTTATGAGAAGTGGGAGGGGCCAACATGATGGGCGGGGTCATGATGGGCGGGGTCTGGCACCCCCCCATCCAAAAACTTCACCAGCCGCCACTGACCATGACCAATATGGTAGTTAGTTACTCCTAACTACCATATTGGTCATGGTAGACATATTGTCTCCTGCTGCTGGGGGGGGGAGGGAGCGCAGAAGAGGGACCCAAGAAGAGTAGGAGGATCCAGGCTGCTCTGTGCAAAACCACAGAACACAGCAGGTAAGTATAACTTGTTAACTATTAAAAAAAAATAAAAGACTTTAGTATCACTTTAAGGACTCAGGATACTCCAAATTTATAGCAGAACATTTCCTACAAAATCCTCTTGAAACAACCTTGAATGGAGGTCATAGGGAGTGAGCAGTTAACCTAGAACTCTATAGAAGCAGCTCTTGCCCTTATTGCAACATCTGGCACTTACTCCCCCTAGCATATGAATACCTGGGACCCCAAATCTAGGCCTTTACTAACACAATCCAAATAAAGCTGTCTCCCATTCAGTTTCCATCTGACATCTCCAATGAGGGAAGAAACACATGCTGAGGCCCAAACAGGCACTCCAGTGCACATGTTGCATCCCAGAAGCAGCAGCCCAGGAACAAGACTTCTCTAAGCAGGCTCCATTTACCAAATATTTACCATCTTCCTCAGCCACCTTCTGGATGCCCCCTCCCAGGGATTGTCTTAGGTCTGATAAATATTCATAAATCATTGGCTGACCCTCCTATTCCATTTCCAGTAGAACACAGGAGCAATCAATCACTGACCTAAGAGAAAACTGACCAGACCAAAAAACTGATAATTTCTCCATTGAGTAAAGTGAAGCCCCAAAAAAAAACTATACTTAGCCTTACTTTTGGCAGGGAGCTACACATACAGTATATGAATCACAGGACTTGCTAAACAGAATCCTCCGGAAGGTAAAACAGTAAATATTTGAGCTATGTACAGTGCCTTGCAAAAGTATTCACCCCCTTGGCATTTTTTGTGTTTTGTTGGCTTACAACCTGGAATTAACATGGATTGTTTGAGGATTTGCATCAAATTACAGAACATGTCCACAACTTTGAAGATTTTTTTTATTGTGAAGCAAGCAACAAATAGGACAAAATAACAGGAAAAGTTAATGTGCATGACTATTCACTCCCCTAAAGTCAATACTTTGTATAGCCATCTTTTGCTGCTATCAGAGCTCCAAGTCACTTTGGATAAGTCTCTATGAGTTTGCTACATCTTACCACTGGGATGTTTGCCCATTCCTCCTTGCAAAACTGCTCCAGCTCCTTCAAGTTGGATGGTTTGTGCTTGTGAACAGCAATCTTTAAGTCTAACCACAGATTTTCTATTGGATCGATGTCTGGGCTTTGACTAGGCCATTCCAACACATTTACACGTTTCCCCTTAAACCACTCAAGTGTTGCTTTAGCAGTGTGTTTGGGGTCATTGTCCTGCTGGAAGGTGAACCTCCATCCTAGCCTCAAATCACACACAGAGTGGTACAAGTTTTGCGCAAGAATATCCCTGTATTTAGCACCATCCATCATTCCCTCAACTCTGACCAGTTTCCCAGTCCTGACTGCTGAAAAACATCCCCACAGTATGATGCTTCCACCACCATGCTCTTTGGGCGATGTGATGTGTTGGGTTTGCGCCAGACATAGCATTTTCTTTGATGGCCAAAAAGTTAAATTTTAGTCTCATCAGACCAGAGCACCTTCCTCCATACATTTTGGGAGTCTCCCACATGCCTTTTCGCAAACTTAAAATGTGCCATTTTGTTTTTTGCTGAAAGTAATAGCTTTCTTCTAGCCACTCTGCCATAAAGCCCAACTCTATGGAGCGTACGGCTTATAGTCATCCTATGTACAGATACTCCAGTCTCTGCTGTGGAACTCTGCAGCTCCTCCAGGGTCACCTTATATCTCTCGTGCTGCATCTCTGATTAATGCCCTCCTTGCCCGGTCTGTGAATTTTGGTGTGCGCCCATCTCTTGGCAGGTTTGCTGTTGTGCCATGTTCTTTCCATTTGGTTATGATAGATTTGATGGTGCTCCTAGGGATCATCAAAGATTTGGATATGTTTTTATAACCTAAATTAGTTGATCCGAGGCAATATTATATACACTCACAATGTAAATGGATAATATACACCAACAAGTGAAATTGTGATTAAAAATTAAATAAAAAAATCCAATTAATATGGGTACACTGCCACAATAATTAAGAACCAATGTACCAATGGAGGACCTTCAATGAAAATGAACAGTGATAACTAAAGAATATAATAACCATATAAATACATATTAAAACCTAAATAATAAAGGTGAAATGACTATTTCAAAGACTAAGCATCTAAATATTGCTAAATAGCAAAGTCCATATGTGATAATAGTGACCATATAGTCAATCATATATTAAAAATTGAATCCAAGAATAATATGAATATAGTCCATGCAAAGTGACTGGCGGCGACGTCCTGTTGTATGACAAAATGCGTAGGGAGGAGGAGCGACGCACTGACGTCACCGCTACATGCCTAGTCCCGGAAGCAATGGACTTTATTCGAATCCGGCCAGCTCAGTTCTTTTTTATGCTGTAATTTATCTGCATAACTGTAAGTGTCCATTTGTCTTATGCTATACGAAATAAATGAAAAGGTTTTACACTATATGAACTTTTATTGTTCTATGGGGATTCAATTACCGTGCCTAACCTGACCTGTGTGAGGACCATCACTGCTGAGCCTGAATAGTTCAGTGTATGCCACAGAGATGCTGTGTAAGTAAGGGACCACCGTGATCTGGTAAGCAGCAGTGTTTGCTGTGGTGGAGGCACTTTTTATCTTTCATGCTTTTTTTGCGGTGTCCCGATTCATGTTACTGAAGAAGAGTCACTAGTCACCATTATTGTGGCATTGTACCCATATTAATGTGATTTTTTAATTAAATTTTTTATCACAATTTCACTTGTTGTGGTATATTATCCGTTTACATTGTGAGTATATGGAATATTGCCTCATAGATCAACTAATTTAGCGCAGCTCCCCTTTTTTATTTCTGTTTGGTGTTGTATAACATTTTGAGTCGCAGCTTAGGTAATCTTAGGTAATAGCACAGTTTTCTTTCCTTTACGTTTATAACCTAACCCTGACTTCTCAACAACATTGTTCCTTACTTGCTTGGAGAGTGCCTTGGTCTTCGGGGCAGTGTTTGGTTAGTGGTGCCTCTTGCTTAGGTGTTGCAGCCTCTGGGGCCTTTCAAAAAGGTGTGTATATGTAATGACAGATCATGTGACAGTTAGATTGCACACTGGTAGACATCATTTCATGAATTAAGTGACTTCTGAAGGTAATTGGTTGCACCAGAGCTTTTTATGGGCTTCATAACAAAGGGGCTGAATACATACGCACATGCCAATTATCATTTTTTTATTTCTGAAAAATAGTTTTATGTATCATTTTTACTTCATCAACTTAGACTATTGTGTTCTGATGCATCACATAATTCAGATAAAAAAAATTGAACTAATGGCTGTAATGTAACAAAATAAGTAAAAAGCCAAGGGGCTGAATACTTTCGTAAGGCACTGTATTTGCCACTGTAAGTTCTGTATATAATTGTATTCTATTTTGTATGTATTGCACAATGCCCTCACTGTGCACATGGCACTAATAATGTTTTCAGTACATGTTTTGCATTCTTTCGAGTCCTGATTAGAATTAGCCTGCCTATGTAACGCCCCTTGTTGCCATAAACCTACAATTGTGATATTAATGTGATACCTACGTAATCATGTGTATAAAAACCTTCAATTGTGTCATAATAAGGCAGAACAGTTATTTGGAAAGATGCTGAGTGTATCTTTTGTGTCTGTTCCCTACTGCAGTAGTTATTAATTTGGAACCACTAATCAATATCAGGATAGGAGTTGCCTATCTACGAATATCTAAGTCACTTCAAAAGTGCCCTAGGGGGCTACAGGTCATTTAGAAACCAATCTACAAAATCTATCTATCTATCTACCTATCTACGTATCTGCCTATCTGCGTATCTATCTACCTATCTACGTATCTGCCTATCTATGTATCTACGTATCTATCTGCGTATCTATCTATCTACGTATCTATCTTTCTACGTATCTATCTATCTGTCTATGTATCTATCTATCTACGTATCTATCTATCTATCTATCTATCTATCTATCTATCTATCTATCTATCTACGTATCTATCTATCTATCTATCTATCATCCATTTATCTTGCCCACTGATCTTTTCATCCTCATCTCAGATTTGTGAAGTGTGTCCAATTTTGCTTTGGATGGTATTAATTTTCCTACAAATGATGATGTCTTCTGTGAAAATGTAGCTTCCCTGAGGGAATAGTTTCTCTGAAGACATTTGCTGAACAAACAATATACTCACTTGATTGGAAGGAAAAAAAAATGTGTAATATAACAAAGAAAATTTCTGATGATAAAATATAACAGGTTTTGATTAAAAAAGGAAGAAAAAAAACTGACAGATGATGCAGGAATCGTGGCGAACGTGATAATAGACTACTTTGAGCTAAGAGTTTGAATTTCAAGGGCAGAAGCTCCCTTATTCCTTATGAAAATTACCTTGATTCTGATCTAATATTCTCAGCGTCTCTCCCCCTGTTATTTACAATGCAAATAAGGGCCAGATCAGCTGCTGTCAATTCCTGTTAACACCAGTGATCTGGGGTTATTATCTGGGAAGGAAAAATCCACATCTGAACGAAGATGCTTGAAGGAAAATTCAAAGACCTTGAAAATATATTAAGCTCCTGGTGATATAGAAGCAGTGCGAGTATTACTGAGGGCTCTGTGTAATCTATATGTACACATACGTATTTTTATAAAGGAATCTTCACCTCTCACTTTATTATTACTATTGGATAATATTTACATAGGCTTGTTTCCTAAGGTCAGTGTTAGACAGATGCTTCTAGAGGTGCTACTACATTACCTTGACTTTATTGTGTTACACATGAGTTATATTGTGACAAACGGTTCATCTTTCAAAAGATTTGCGTTTTATTGGTAAAGGCTAATGCATTTTTAGCCAGTTTTATATGACCTTTTTATCTGAAAGCATAGTTTAACCACTTCAGCCCCGGAAGGATTTACCCCCTTAATGGCCAGGCCATTTTTTGCGATACGGCACTGCGTCGCTTTAACAGACAATTGCGCAGAAGTTGACTCTGTACCTAACCAAACTTGATGTCCTTTTTTTCCCCACAAGTAGTTTTCTTTTGATGGTATTTGATCACCTCTTCTGTTTTTATTTTTTACGCTAGAAACAAAAAAAGTGCGACCATTTTGAAAAAAAAAAAATGTTTTACTTTTTGCTATAAAACATTTCCAAAAAAAATAAAAGTTAAAAAACTAATTTCTTCATCAGTTAAAGCCAATATGTATTCTGCTACATATGTTTGGTAAAAAAATACCAATAAACTTATATTGATTGGTTTGCGCAAAAGTTACCGCATCTACAAAATAGGGGATAGATTAATGGCAGTTTTATTATTTATTTCTTTTTTTACTAGTAATGGCAGCGATCAGTGATTTTTAGCAGAACTGCTACATTGCAGG
The DNA here is from genome assembly GCF_037356315.1 of Lithobates pipiens. Lineage (NCBI taxonomy): Eukaryota > Metazoa > Chordata > Amphibia > Anura > Ranidae > Lithobates > Lithobates pipiens. The sequence goes on from NW_027507903.1 coordinate 569,783,816, forward strand.
GGACAGATCGGACACCTAACGGACATTTTTTACCCTTTTTTTTGGGAACCAGTGACATTGCTACAGTAATCACTACTAAAAATATGCACTGTTATTGTACTAATGACACTGGCAGGGAAGGGGTTAACACCAGGGATGATGAAAGGGTTAACTGTGTTCCCCCACTGTGCGGTCTAACTGTATGGGGGGAAGGGCTCAATGGTAGAACACACAGATCTGTCTTCCGTCTCACCTGCCACCAGATGCAGCGTGTCACTTGCCACGTCGCCTGCCACCAGATGCAGCGTGTCACTTGCCACGTCGCCTGCCACCAGATGCAGCGTGTCACTTGCCACGTCGCCTGCCCCCAGATACAGGTTGTTGCTGCATTGGTGGCCTCACAGACATGCGCATTGGTGCCTTGAGCACAGAAGCAGGATGGGTTCCACCCCATCCTAGAGTGAGGGTGGAATAGCAGTGATGCGAGGCAAGTGGTGAGAGATAATGTCATCTCTCTGCTTGCCCGCTGTTGCACCTCTAACAGTGCAGCCTTTGTGGTCCGGCTGCAAACATGCCACAGACTGGCACTGGTCCGCGGCCTGGGAGTCGGGGACCCCCGCTATAATAGACCCAAGCTGTCTGGAAAAGAAAAAGGGGCAGTTAGAGTGTTGAGAAAAAACAATTATTACTGACAGGGGTGCTTACTATGGTAATTTTTTCTATTCATTTGTACTTGTTCTCATGCACGGTAGCTCTCATATACTGCTTGTGGTGTCCTTTATACTTGCTAGTGTAACAAAGTGAGGGTGCTTTACTGCTCCTATTGTTTTCAAAAGATTTTTGTCTATGTCCGTTTTACACACAATTCTAAGATACCTTATCATGTACTTGATTTTCCTTGCATCTAGAAAGGGGTCAATTGCATTGTCTGAGAGAGTAAGCTACTAGAGTGTGTGAAAGCCATCTTCAAATGGTTGCCAGTTTGTTGCCTACATATTGTAAGGAGTGGCCATGTGTTAATCAGGTTTTGGAACAATCGGCCATATTTTGCAAGCATTTTGTAATAGTTGCCCACGTATTGTAATTACCCATTTGGTGCTCACATAATATAATGATTGCCCATTTATTGCCTGCATATTGTAACAATTGTCAATTTGGGGCTCAGATATTGTAATAACATGTCAGTGTCAGAAATAGTAGACAAATGCCCCACAAATCCTACAGGAAAAAGTGCAGGTGTACAGAAATCCAATAGGAAAGTGAATTTTTAAACAGTCATTCGATAGCGTGATCTCGGTGTTCAAACCAATCCCAAAGCATCTGTGCATGTAAGCAAAAAAAAAAAAAAAAGGATAGTCTCTTACCAGATAACCATGACCATAATTATTATAGCAAATGGTCAAACTCAACCACAATGATGCTCAAAAATAAAAAGTGAAAGGCACTTCCATAGTCTAAAACAGTATTACAACTTGTTTATTAAGACCACACTTACAATGTCCAATGTATAACAATTCTGATGAATAGCTTTTCTACGGGGCCGCTCGAGATCCATTCTGCTCTACTGATCGTTCATGGTGCGTAATTAAGTCACCCACCCGATGTGTTTCGCCATAGTTGATGACCAGGATCATGGTATCATATGACTGTTTGAAGATTCCTACTCCCATTGGATCTCTTTACATCTGCACTTTGGATATTTTTTCTGTAGGATTTGTGTAACATTTGTCTACTATTTATGACACTGACAATCATTTTTGGACACGTTCTTTATATAATCTGAAGATCTTTAAAACATGATTATTTAACATTGTTATGTAATTCCAGTATTATTGGCATGACACCATTGTGCACATTTTTCAAGTTTTTTGGGGGGATAATCTAGACATTTTACTTATAAGGCTGCACTGTTTTTTAATTCTCTGTTCTTGAGTTTAGTATCACAAGATTTTGTGTCAGCAGCTACATTGATTAGATATACCTAAGCACACAGATATTTTTGTTTGGATTTTGTTTTGACTGCCGATTTGGTATTCACATATTGGAATAGTTGTCCAACAGTTGCCCATGTATTGTAATGATTACTTACTCGGTGCTCAGGTATTGTAATGATTGCCCATTTATTGCCAACATATTGTAGGGATTGCCCATTTGGAGATCATGTATTGTAATGATTGCCTATTTTCTGCCACCATGTTAAAACAATTGCTCATATGTAGACCATGTATTATAACAACTGCCAGTTTGTGGCCCTAGTATTGTCAAGATAATAAAAACAGTGTAGCGCTTCGATAATAATAAATGTAAACAACATAAATTATAAAAATAAATATATAACAAAAATCACATAGATGTAAGTGCCTAAAAAATGAAAGTCCAACATTAGGCGTTCAATCCACTATGTTGATGGCATAAGAGTGACCAAACTGTCACAGAGAAGAGAAATGATGTACTAGACGAATGTATTCATGCTGGTATACTTGATTGTAAAACATCAGAGAAAAGTAGATAAATACTTCTTACCGGAACAGTTGGACTCACACAGTCATATGACGGTTGAGTCTAGAAGGCTTAAGGTCACAATCTGGGACCAAAGAGTGTAAGGAGAGAGGTCAGTTGAGCTAATGGAGGAGCTCCGGGTGGTTGTAGGCTCAATGATGGATCCCTCCAGATGGAACTTCAAGGTGTTCAAGCTCAAACGCAGCCCGCTGTGCCGGTACTCCAACTTCCCCCAAATGGGAAGGGGGGGTGTTTGTGAGGTTTTAAACCAAAGCAATGAAAGAAAAGAAAAAGAGGCTCCACATGGTGCGGGTCAAACGATAAAAAGACGTTGATTTATTGAAGTCAAAAGGTAATAAATGACTTGGTGATCACATAAAAAAGCAAAAATAAAATTAGAAGCAATGTGGGGTGCCAACAGCTCGCGAGCTGTTGGCACCCCACATTGCTTCTAATTTTATTTTTTAAGTATTTATCTACTTTTCTCTGATGTTTTACAATCAAGTATACCAGCATGAATACATTCGTCTAGTACATCATTTCTCTTCTCTGTGACAGTTTGGTCACTCTTATGCCATCAACATAGTGGATTGAACGCCTAATGTTGGACTTTCATTTTTTAGGCACTTACATCTATGTGATTTTTGTTATATATTTATTTTTATAATTTATGTTGTTTACATTTATTATTATCGAAGCGCTACACTGTTTTTATTATCTTATCTGTTGAACTTCGTTTGTTTTTGGTGTTGGCTGCTGTTGTGGCCGTTGTGGCCATCTTTTTACAAACTATAGCGCAGTGTTTTCCTTTTTTTGTATTTCTAGTATTGTCAAGATTGCCCATTTTTGCCTAGATGTCAACTCCGCACTGTTTACTCAAAGGACTATTGTATATTTCTATAATTGAATCCCCTAAAGACCTGTCTCTACCAATCCACATTTCTATCATACCGATATTTCCTTGTCCCTCCACAGGAGATCTCAGGCTCACTGTATTTTAAACATGTCCTAGTATAAGAATGATACCTGAAGTTTCCTAGACCCCTTTCACACTGTGGCCACAGCCACGTTCACGGTAAAGCGCTGCTGGTTTTAGCGCTGCTTTGCCGCTGTTTAAGCAGAGCTTTTAACACCAAAGAAGGGGGTTGAAAACTTCACTGTTGTGGTTCCTTCCAAAGCAATTTTCAGGCGATTCAGAAGCGCTGCCCATTCATTTCAATGGGCAGGGCATTTTGGGAGCACTAAATATAGCACTCCCAACCCACCCCAAAGATGCTGATTGCAGGACTTTTCAGAATGTCCCACAAGCACACCGCCCCAGTGTGAAAAGTCACACTTGAATGAATGGGAGGTGGTTTTCAGGCACTTAGCAGAGGCTATTTCCAGTGCTAAAGCACCTAAAAACCACCCAAGTGTTAAAGGGGTCTTAAAGCTAAACATGAATGAGAAAAAAACAAACACTTGCAGTAGCCCACCCATCTCCAACACTGCAAGAGTTAAAAGCTTGATTAATCTAGTGAGAGCTGAATCAGGCATTATTACTTACCCGAATCCTGAATAGGGATGGCCGAACAGTTCGCCTGGCGGTCGTTTCGCGGCGAATTTCGGCTGTTCGCGGTCCGCCCGTTCGGCGGACTATTGGCGCCGTTCGCCCAGCGGACTTCCGTGTTTTTACTGTGTAAAAGAACTTTGACCTGATGACACATCCATCATGGGGTACAGGACAGCCAATTGAGACGTTACAGCACATGGACACTTGGACATTCCCCCAAACTTATAAATACACCCGATCCGGCGGCCATTTTACATTCTTTCTTCTGTCACTATAGGGAGAGCTTGCTGTGTGGAGCAAATCGCTAGCTATTTGGTACACAAAAGTTATTTTCAGGACTGGTATAGGTGTTAGGTGTATATAGGTTTGCTGTGCTACTGATTGTTGCAGCAGCCTGAGTGTCTTTTGTCAGTTTAGAGAAAGGGACAGAATGCTGTGTGCTGCTGTAGGGACAGCCAGATTAGTCATCATCATTAGCTGTTACTATCAGGTCCACAAAAGTGCTATTCCAGTAACCAGTTATTGTTCCAGCAGCCTCTGTTTTGCCAGTTTATATAGGGACAGGCAGGAAGCAGTGTGTCAGGCAGTGAGGGTCAGTTTAAACAGTAGCTGTTACTATTAGTTCCACAAAGGTTCTTTTCAGGACTGGTATCAGTGGTATGGTAATAGGCTTGTACACGTATAATATTCTTTCTTCCAAATATAGAAAGAATATTATACTTGACTGCTGCCCTTCTGCTGCAGTCTGCTAATCATTCACAACTCACTTGTTCCACAAAGCTCTTTATCAGGACTGGTAACTTGGTCTGTCTAGGGTGCTACAGTACATAGGGTTGAGTGAGGTACAGTCTGCTATTCTATAAGGACTGGTATAGGTCCACAATACATAGGGTTGAGGTGCACTACTGCTGACCACTGCCCTATACTGCAGCAGTCCTTCATTGGTATAGGGACTGAGAGTTTTGTCACAGGGTCATTTAAAAAATGACAGGCAGAGGAAGAGGCAGGCCCTTCCGCAGGGGTGGTATACAGGGGTGGGTCATATTTCTACTGGGGCTACTTATTATGAGGGGCTCACACCATCCCTGTGCTGTGCTGACTTCCTCCTGGGCATGCTTATTATGAGGGGCTCACACCATCCCTGTGCTATGCTGACATCCTCCTGGGGCTGCTTATTATGAGGGGCTCACACCATCCCTGTGCTATGCTGACATCCTCCTGGGGCTGCTTATTATGAGGGGCTCACACCATCCCTGTGCTATGCTGACATCCTCCTGGGGCTGCTTATTATGAGGGGCTCACACCATCCCTGTGCTATGCTCATTATGAGGGGCTCACACCATCCCTGTGCTATGCTGACATCCTCCTGGGACTGCTTATTATGAGGGGCTCACACCATCCCTGTGCTATGCTGACATCCTCCTGGGGCTGCTTATTATGAGGGGCTCACACCATCCCTGTGCTATGCTGACATCCTCCTGGGGCTTCTTATTATGAGGGGCTCACACCATCCCTGTGCTATGCTCATTATGAGGGGCTCACACCATCCCTGTGCTATGCTGACATCCTCCTGGGGCTGCTTATTATGAGGGGCTCACACCATCCCTGTGCTATGCTGACATCCTCCTGGGGCTGCTTATTATGAGGGGCTCACACCATCCCTGTGCTATGCTGACATCCTCCTGGGGCTGCTTATTATGAGGGGCTCACACCATCCCTGTGCTATGCTGACATCCTCCTGGGGATGCTTATTATGAGGGGCTCACACCATCCCTGTGCTATGCTGACATCCTCCTGGGGCTGCTTATTATGAGGGGCTCACACCATCCCTGTGCTATGCTGACATCCTCCTGGGGCTGCTTATTATGAGGGGCTCACCCCATCCCTGTGCTATGCTCATTATGAGGGGCTCACACCATCCCTGTGCTATGCTCATTATGAGGGGCTCCAACCATCCCTGTCAGTACTCTCTATCACGGTGCTGCTGTCAGTGCTGTATATCACGGTGCTGGTGTGAGTGCTTTATGTCACGCTGCTGATGTCAGTGCTCTCTATCACGGTGCTGCTGTCAGTGCTATATACCACGGTGCTGGTGTGAGTGCTTTATGTCACGCTGCTGATGTCAGTGCTCTCTGTCACGGTGCTGGTGTCAGTGCTGTATATCACGGTGCTGGTGTGAGTGCTTTATGTCACGCTGCTGATGTCAGTGCTCTCTATCACGGTGCTGCTGTCAGTGCTATATACCACGGTGCTGGTGTGAGTGCTTTATGTCACGCTGCTGATGTCAGTGCTCTTTATCACGGTGCTGTTGTCAGATGACTCTATCACGGTGCAGGTGTCATTGCTGTATGTCACGCTGCTGATGTCAGTGCTCTGTATCACGGTGCTGCTGTCAGATGACTCTATCACGGTGCAGGTGTCATTGCTGTATATAAAAAAAGAATGCTTGTAGTTGTCGATCCCAGATTCACCTCATGTGAATTCACTTACATGTGTTATGTCATTGGCCATGTGGTGGGACTATGTTTGCACAGCTAATAATTATTTTGTGGCTGCAAATTTGACCTATAGGTTTGCAAAGTTCGCCTCCCATTGAAGTCAATGGGGCCCGCCGCGAACGTTCCATTTCGCGAACTATCGGCCGCGTTCGCGGTCCGCGTTCACGAAACGTCCCGCCGGAAGTTCGTCCATCACTAATCCTGAATCCTTGTCTTGGCACTCTCCCTGACACTCTGGTCTGTGGGTAGGGCCTTGACTTCATAGTCATGTGCAATGCAGGGCTATTTACCCTGTATTGATTGTGGTGTGGGTGAGCATGTCACTGAAGCCTAAAGCGCCTTAGAGAGGTAGCTGTAGGGGACCGCTTACATTGCTTAAGGGAATCTGCCACAGCCAGGAGTAAGGTAAGTACTTCTCCTTATCTGTTTGTTCCTAGACTAACTAATAATTTTACCCTTTTGGGGGGGGGGGGGGGCACTGTAGGGTTGTCTTTGTCACTGGCTGGTGAAGATAACACCATGTAAAAATTCTGAGCATTTTATGAGTATTTCTACTCAGCAGGAGGGAGGAACAACAGTTTATACAACCATACATAGCTAAGTTGTTACTGCCTGTGGTGGCACAGCCCTTTCTCCATTGGTACTGATTAATCATCCTAACCCCTGGTTCATGTTCTGGGCTTGGGACACAAAACAGTAATTTTTACCTTGGAGCCTTTGCTCTTACTTTTACTGTTTCCTCTTTAAATCCAATCTAATTTTCCCTTTTACTTTATCTCCTGTCAGTCATTTCCCGTCTAAAATAATTTGAACCTAATTTATGCAGTAATAAAAGATGACTGTCTCTTTTACATCCCTGCCAATACTGAATATAGAAATTGACATCTCCAGCATCACTTTGTATCTGCTATGTTTTTACCAGGTTTAGGTTAAAAAAAAGGCAGTCAGCAATCACTGTATAAAACAAATATGACAAAGTAAAATACCACCTAAAAGATTTCCAGCACACGCATTTTATATTTATTTAAGTACACTTCCAGTAAAGTTCTAACATAGGCTAAATCTACTTCCACCTTCATTCTTATGCCCCGTACACACGATCGGACTTTCTGACAACAAAACTGTGGATTTATGTTCGAAGGGAGTTGGCTCCAACTTGTCTTGCATACACACGGTCACACAAATGTTGGCCAACAATTACGAACGTAGTGATGTACTAGACGTACTACGTGTTTTTTCAGTTCTTTAGCACCACCCTTTGGGCTCCTTCTGATAATTTCATGTTAGTAGATGTTTGGTGAGTGTTGATTCACGCTTTTCTTTTTGCATTTCTTATTTTGCGTTATTATTATTCTTGATATCACGTGAAAAAAAAAAGCCTTTGAAAATTAGTTTGCAATAACTCCATCAGTATCACCAGAAAAGCAGCTTCATTATTATCCTATTAAAGAAGAGAGTGTAGGCTGCATTTGGAGATTTCCTAATTTGCCAGAAATGTTAATTCTCCATTAAGAACGCTAGTTTACAAGACCTGCTTCTGAGTATGCGTGGACTTTTGTGCGCGGACTTGTGTACACACGATCGGACTTTCCAACAAAGTTTTGTTGGCAGAAAAAATTTGAGAACCTGCTAGCCAACATTTGTTGGCGTAAAGTCCGACAGCATATGTTCGATGGAGCATATACACGGTCGGACTTTCCGACAACAAGCTCACATCCAACATTTCTCATCAATAAATCTGACCGTGTGTACGTGGCATAAAACTATTCTCTCTACCTTGTAAAAGAAAACCTATTCTGAAGCCACTTCGGTCTGGTCACATGATCAGGTCCCAGCGCCAGCCTCAGTGCATGGGAGAGGTATACGACAATGGCTGTAGAAAATATCTATGAGTTATGTTCAACCAGTTCTAGGGACAAATCCCCACATTCATATCCTAGGTATGTAGTAAAACAATAAAAGGAAGGGACATCACCTTCCAAAAAGAAAGCAGGACTTTGGAGGATATGGAGTTGTCACTGAGGTGGGCACATACATGATTTTCATATAAAAAGTAATTTGTATTGTAAAAACATAGTTAAAATTTCTAGTTGGTATAAAAAACATATACTGATATGCAGACAATTCCAGTATATACATAGATTGGCTTCATTGGTATAGTGTGGGCCACGCGTTCTCTGCTTCTTCAAGGAACTTGAATGTACATCTAGATTGTTAAATTTGAGGAAAAATATTAAACACCGCACATTTTTTTATAATTAATTATAATTCGATAGGTTAGCTCATTCGAGCAAATAAGGAGATGTGGTCACCAACTTCACCCCAGTACAACTGTTTAAACCTCCAGATATTTGAAGGAGGACCAGATCTATGATGCCGCCGTTTGGCCCATTGTAACAGTTCCAGGGTCAAAATCTGATGGACATTGGATCATACATCCGAGGGCCCAGGCAGAACTGGTTTTGATACTCAAAGTACTACAATAGAACAATATAGAAAACCCATATACAGTAGATGTGTGGCTATGTAAAACCGTCAGTGCCATCCATAAGACATACTAACACATCTAAATAATCCCCATATACTAATAACATACATATCAATCACATATAATAATGGGGCTGTAGGCGATTGTTATGGCTTTTAGGGGGGGTGTATGGTGCATAGGAGGTAATGATGTAAAGTGTTGGATGTGGAGATTTGGGAATAGTTGCTTTCATGCTGAGTTTGTGACAGAGATTTGTGCTGACATATGAGGATGACCAAGGGTGAGTTGGGTCAATGCTGTATCCTGGCCTAGGCCAACAAGGCCCAGGCCTAGGGCAGCACTTTGCAGGGGGCAGCATGGAAAGAGTCCCCACCGGCTTGTGCTACACTGCTAGTTGTTGTCTTATGGGGCGGACTGGGCTGAGAGGCAAATTGGTCTAGTGCCCCCATAAAGCAGCCACACTGCTTCCGGTATGCGGGCGGCTGGCATTCCGCAAGTGTGGGGGGGGTGACGCTTCTAATTTTGACTGTCCTATCATCCTGGACCACAAACCTTCCTCACTGTGCTATATGTTTTCTGCTGCACCATTGGCATGGTTATATCTTCTTAGTCCTCTCCATAAAATTATCAGAAATTTGTTCTTAAAGTAGAACTATAGGCAACACTTTTTTTTCATTTTGGCTAGAATAAGGGAGGGTTATTTTTTACCATCCCTGTCCCATTGCAGAGATTTCCCTTCACTTCCTGCCCCATAGCCAAACAGGAAGTGAGAGGAAATCTATGCAAATTAAGAGAATTCATTGCCCCACTAGGCCCTCAGAACAAGTATCCCCACTCCAAAATTTCAGGGCGGGTCTTAAACAGCAAGGGATGTGACATTGACAGAAAGGGGTGAGTAATATTTAAATTAGGGGGTGCACGAGTTTAGTCAGGCTTAGGGCAGCACAAAACCTAAATACACTACTGGGTTGGGTGCACTATGTTAGGTATGTGCATGACATATGTGTGTGAGCGAATGGGTAGGTATATATGGATGTTGATATAGGAGTTGTTCTATGTGGTTGGTATGACCTGCCTGGGATCCTCAGATGTAAGATCCAATGTCCATCATATTTTGACCCTGGAATTGTTACAGTGGGCCAAACGGTTGTGTCATAAATCTGGTCCTCTTTCACATGTCTGCAGGTTTAAAGAGTTGTACTGTGGTGAAGTTGGTGAGTGCATCTCCTTATTTGCTCGAATGAGATAACATATTGAATTCTAAAAAAATTTGGGTTGTATAATATTTTTCCTTTTTCATATTTAAAAACAATCTAGATGTACATTCAAGTTCCCTAAAGAAGCAGAGACCTTGTTCTGTGAAACGTGTTGGACCACAATATTACAATGAAGCCACTGGGCTATTGTCTGTATATGTTTTTTATACTCAACTAGACATTTTAACTATGTTTGTACAATACAAATTACTTTTTATATGAAAATCTTGTATGTGCCCACCTCAGTGACAACCCCATATCCTCCAAAGTCCTGCTTTCTTTTTGGAAGGTGGTGTCCCTTCCTTTTATTGTTTTGGCTTTAGAAGATAAGTTTAAAAAGGAAATTGTATAGTTCAAAACAATGCTTGCATAGGGTGACACTATGGAAGAACAAATAACAAGGTGCCAACGTCCCAAATTTGGGTTATTTGAAAATTTAGACACTAAACAAGATGGACTTTAAAGGCACGCAGGTAATAGATCTAAAAAACTGTTATTAATTTTTATCTCATTTTATTAGTAAAAAATATAGAGCTGAAGTACAGTTATTTCAAACATACATCTGTACAGGACAAGAATAAAATTATATATCGATATACCCTACAAATATAGATATTGACACCACATAGTATCTTATATAGCCAAATCCATAAATTTGAGGCGAGTAAGTTCTCAAAATGTCTTCCAACAAAAATATGGATATCCGGTAAACTGTGGGGCCAAATGTAAATCCGGGTATAGCAGATTTTTTTTCCATCTTGTTTAGTATCTAAATTTTCAAATTTAGAAGATAAGTGTTTATAGGGCACATCTGCATAAAGGAGACCTCAAGTAGCCTGCTGTTCTTGGCAACTATCAAGGACGAAGATGGGAATGACTCAAGAAGGCACTTAGAGTGGCGCTTCCAAGGAGCTTCTACGCCAAGCCCGGAACTGCAGTGGCCATCTTGCATGTGTGTTCCACCATCTCCATGGCTGCTGGTCGCTTGTGCTACACGGAGAAACTGTCACAAGAAGCCTATCCCGAAGATATAATTTTACGAGCCCGTTTACTATTGCTTGTGAGTTCTCCTCATTTTGTGTCATAATAAACTGTTGCTATTTTGCACTTAGAAGCACCTTTTCTGTCCTTCACTTTCTGCTTGGCAATGGCTGCAGAGCCTGGGCGATGATGTCACCAATAAGCTTACTATGAGGAAGCTGTTTTTGGCTGTCCCTCCTCTACATTGAATACAGCGCTGGCAGCCGGCCATGTGACTGGACCGGCACAGCTTTAAAATTAGGTAGGTATACACATATTTCTTTTACAAGGTAGATAGAATAGTCTTGTGCCCCGTACACGCGAGCGGTTGGAAAAAGCTTGGATGGTTTTTCAGAATTTCGCTCAAGCTTGTCTTGCATATACATGTTCACACAAAAGTTCTCTGAACCTTTGACTGTCAAGAACACGGTGACATACAACACTACAACGAACCGAGAAAATGAAGTTCAATGCTTTAAAGCATGCATCAAATTGTTTCCGAACATGCGTAGGAATTATGCGCATCAGAATTTCCGATCTGAACTTTTTCCAACCAAATTCATACAGATACACACAGTTGGATTTTCCGACCAAAAGCTCACAAATCGGACTTTTGCTGGCGGAATTTCCGATCGTGAGTATAGTGCATTAGGTTGAAAATGGGAGTAGATTTAGCAATTTGAATCTGAATTTGAGCTAATTTAATAGTAAATGGGGTACATGTCAAAAGAGAGATTGAGGATGTTACCTTGCATTACATCAAACATTCGATCTTCAGTTAAACAGAGCCTACAGATAAAGGTAATATGCTTCAATAAAAACCACAAGGAAAATTTGCTTTTTCAACCATTTATTTGACAAAAGTATCAATGAACACAAGGGTGGATATGGAAAAAATGAGTACACCAATGGCATCAGAAGATGGCATTGTCTGAAAATTCTGTCCAAACCTGTGTTCATACCATACAACAAGATCATCACTGATCTCTAATAACATGAGACCAGTCTCATGAAAAAGTGCTTGCAATATGTGATTTGGGATCCTAAGGATTCTCAGGGAAGACCCAGTGACATCACCTTCTCCTAGATTCATACACCAGAAGTCAAGATAAAGGTATGTATTTTTTTACTTCTCTTAAAATTTTGTTTCAAATTTTCATAACGTTTTTCTATTTTATTTTGGGTGCAGGTTGGCCTACCTAATAGGCATGTTGGGAAGGCCCCCTAGTGTCCAGGTTGTCGGGCCAGTTCCAGCTATAGAGGCCTCACACTCAGCAGCTTTTGCCAGGATGGTGTGCCAAAGCCAAGGCAAGTCCCCTGGTTTCCAGTACAGTCATTCATCATTTTTCTTTGCATTGGCCTAGATAGGAGCACAGGCATACCCCACTTTTAAGTACACAATGGGGTTTATTTACTAAAGCTGGAAAGTGCAAAAACTGGCTCATTTCTGCATAGAAACCAATGAGCTTCTAACCCCAGCTTGTTCAATTACGCTTTGGTAATAAAGCCTGGAAGCTCATTGGTTTCTATGCAGAAGTGTCTGATTTTGCACTTTCCAGCTTTAGTAAATAAACCCCATTGTGTACTTAAAAGTGGGGTATGCCTGTACTTAGCTAAGAGGACTGGTGAGTGACACACAGTCAGGACGACTGGGAGGCATGCTTGAGAGTACTGGGATGGAGCAGTCTGAGATAGGTTCAGAGCCAGTCAGGACTGTAGTGGCACAGGCAGTGGAAATGGGCATCTGTAGCCAGGAGGGCTGGTAGTGCCTGAACAGGTGGTACTGGGAGCAGTAGCCACAGATAGGAAAGCTAGCACCAAAGACTTCTATTTTTGCTACACCATAGGGGCCTGTGGTCCCTGCCTGCAAAGGGCATTCTTCTAAGATCCAGCTGAGTCTCTGTTGGATCTAAAACCTGTGCTAGCTGGTCCTGGGAGTTGTGCAAGATTGTGCAGGAGGTAGAAGAGGAAAGCGTGTGTATATACGGGAGTGTACATAGCTATAGTCCCTCACAAGTTCTGCTGTTTAAATGGGCATCCCATATCATCCCTTCCCTATCCAAGTTCAATTCCCCTAATAAAAAGCAAACAAACAAAGCTGCAAGGAATGTTTTTTGACTTTGGAGTGAGTGAAAAATCTGTGTGCCTGGCTGTGCAGGGTGGGAGATGACTAGACATGGGCGCTGTCAAAAAATTTGTTTCGTTCCGTTCGGTATTAAAAAAAAATAGTATTTTGTAATTTGTGTCTGAAATTCAATTCGGATTCGTACGAAATACGAATTTTCGTTAGAGTCGTAAACTTTTCGTTAAAATAACGAAAGTTCCTTATGATGAATTTATCATTATGAGGGGTTCCCACCATCCCTGGGCTGAGTTCCCAGGTCTGAGTGTACACCCGCTGTGCCCATTATGAGGGGTTCCTACCATCCCTGTGCTGAGTTCCCAGGTCTGAATGTACACCCATTGTGCCCATTATGAGGGGTTCCCACCATCCCTGTGCTGAGTTCCCAGGTCTGAGTGTACACCCGCTGTGCCCATTATGAGGGTTTCCCACCATCCCTGTGCTGTGCTGACTTCTTCTTATTGGTGAACAAAACACTAGTCACGTTTCCGTTGTAACGGAATTTGGATCCAAAATTTGTTAACGAAATTTCGTATTTCCTATGAAATTCGTAAGCATAGAAATTCTAGAAATTCCCATAGGGTTCCCACCATCCCTGTGCAGAGTTCCTAGGTCTGTACACCTGCTGTGTGTCCATTATGAGGGGTTACCACCATCCCTGTGCTGAGTTCCCGGGTCTGAGTGTACACCCGTTGTGCCCATTAGGAGGGGTTCCCACCATCCCTGTGCTGAGTTCCCGGGTCTGAGTGTACACCCACTGTGCCCATTAGGAGGGGTTCCCACCATCCCTGTGCTGAGTTCCCGGGTCTGAGTGTACACCCACTGTGCCCATTAGGAGGGGTTCCCACCATCCCTGTGCTGAGTTCCCGGGTCTGAGTGTACACCCACTGTGCCCATTAGGAGGGGTTCCCACCATCCCTGTGCTGAGTTCCCGGGTCTGAGTGTACACCCGTTGTGCCCATTAGGAGGGGTTCCCACCATCCCTGTGCTGAGTTCCTGGGTCTGAGTGTGCACCCACTGTGCCCATTAGGAGGGGTTCCCACCATCCCTGTGCTGAGCTCCCGGGTCTGAGTGTGCACCCACTGTGCCCATTAGAAGGGGTTCCCACCAACCCTGTGCTGTGCTGACTGCTGACTTCCTCTGATTGGTGAGCAAAACACCAGTTACGTTTCCGTTGTAACAGAATTTGGTTTCCGAAATGCCAAAATTCGTTAACGAAATTTCGTATTTGGTATAAAATTCGTAAGCATAGAAATTCCCATATGGCTCCCACCATCCCTGTGCCCAGGTCTGTACACCTGCTTTGTGTCCTTTATGAGGGGTTCCCACCATCCCTGTGCCATGCTGACTTATTCTGATTGGTGAACAAAACACCAGTCATGTTTCTGTTAATTTGGATCCGAATTTCCGAAATTCGTTAACGAAATTTAATATTTCGTATAAAATCCATAAGCATAGAAATCCCCATAGGGTTCCCACCATCCCTGTGCTGAGTTCCCAGGTCTGTACACCTGCTGTGTGTCCATGATGAGGGGTTCCCGCCATCCCTGTGCTGAATTCCCAGGTCTGAGTGTACACCCGCTGTGTCCATTATGAGGGGTTCCCGCCATCCCTGTGCTGAGTTCCCAGGTCTGAGTGTACACCCGCTGTGCCCATTATGAGGGGTTCCCACCATCCCTGTGCCGAGTTCCTGGGGTTTTAACTTTTAGGTTCGTTAACTTTTTGTAACAATTACGAATTTTCATTATGAATTTGGATCCGCAATTCGTAAACAAAATTTCTTATTTCGTACAGAATTCATATGCATAAAAATTAGTACTTCGGATTCGTACGAATTTCTGGAAATTGTCTAGAGATGACCACATTCACCAGCAGCATAGGGGGGTAGCGCTATGTGTGCACTTGCATCCTGTATAATCCAGGAATGTAGTCAAGTCTGTAAAAAAATAATTAAAAAAAATGACAGTTAACCAAATAATTCACTTTAATGTTTATATGGACTAAACTGTTTTTACATTTTGCTTGGCATTCTTCTTTCTATAGCGTCCAGTTCCTATGAATAGGTCATGCACAGTAATATTACAGGCTAAGCATACAGATTTTCTTCTTTTAAAAGAAAAAAAAATGCTGCTACATGGGAAAAATGGTAGCGCACTGCACAGTGGTGGAAGCTGCACCTCATGCATGCTAATTTATCTGGAAACATCTTCATGCTCTGAAGCAGTATTCTGGCGATTGCAAAGAGCCTTAACAAACACTAATCCGCAGCAGTGAATGCACAGGCTGGCGATTGAGATACATGAGGCTTTGTCTATTACACAAATCCTGCCTGTGTGGCTTTTCGCTCTTCTCCCACCACCGTCTCCCCGTCTCTAATAACCTTTGTTCCAGTCTACCTGCCGTGCTTTCATCACAGCCAGTCTGGCTTCAGTGGTGAATCAGATTGGCAGTATTCGAGTGTGACTTGTTCCTGTACAGATATTAAATAATCTGTCTGCATCTCCACAAGCTTTCAACTACAATATTTTCAAGTCTCATTCAGCTGGTTTAGCCCAATTTGTCTTTATGGGTATAGCTTGTGCGATGTCCGTGAATACAATGCATTGACTGTGAAGTGTAGGTGATGAAAGAACTGAATGTGCGCGGTTTTGTTTACCGTTTCATGTCTGTGTAACGTCCACAAAAAATAAATAGAAAAAACGTTATTTTAATGCAAATACTGTACCATTGTAAGTTAAAAACAGTGCGTGCACGTGCAGGTGTAACAGTATGGGGTGTATTTAGATGTAGCACCCCCTAGTGTGTGCTACTAGTGTAAGCCCTTGTACACACGGTCGGAAACTCCGACGGAAAATGTCCGATCGGACCGTGTTGTCGGATAATCCGACCGTGTGGGGGCTCCATCTGACTTTTTCCGTCGGAATGTCCGACCAACAAAGTTTGAGAGCTGGATATAAAATTTTCCGACAACATGATCCGATCAGACTTTGTCCGATTGTTTGTAAAGAATTCCGATCGGACAAAGTGCCACGCATGCTCAGATCAAATTACGAGACCAAAGCTATTGGCTACTTGCCTGAACGTAGTCCCGTCGTAATGAACGAACGCCATCACGTTCCGAAAGATCGTATTTTCTGAGAACTTTGTCTGACCATGTGTATGCAACACCAGTTTCGGACAAAATCTGTCGGAAAAAATCCGACGGATTTTGTTGTCGGGATGTCCGACCGTGTGTACAAGGGCTTAGAGTAGGAAAAAGCATATCTTGGCCAGGAATAACCTGAGTCATTGAATTGGGTCAGGATTACTAGAGGCCAGGGCTGGGTGACTCATCCTGGCAGCTCTCTGGTCCCTCCCCCTGGTGTCTGGAAGGTTGGAGAACCTTAACCACTTCCCGACCGCCTGCCATACATATATTGCGGCAAGGCGGCTCTATTATGCAAAATCACGTACCTGTATGTGATTTTGGTAATAGCTACTGGGGCGTGTGCGCACGTGCACCGCTGGAGTCGAGATCGCTCGCTGACTGGCCACAGGGGGAACCAATCAGCGGGCCCAGCGGAAACGATATCCGCCGGCCACCCACAATCGCTTCCCGCAGAGACAGAACGACAGTCTGCCGATGCAAACAAGCAGGCCGCCGTGCTGTCAGGCACGGACACTCTGATCTAGTGTTCCTGCTAATCAGTAACACGGGTCAGAGTGTCCATGCAGAGTGTCCTTGCAGTGAGCCCCCCCCCATACAGTTAGAAACGCACTGAGGGAACACAGTTAACCCTTTGATTGCCCCTGACAAAGACCAGTTATAGGTGGGGGTAGTGGCCACTTTTTTGTACCTTGAAGATATTTTGAATCCCAGTTTGGTACCTTGAATCTCCCTTTTAAGGGGAATTGGGCTGCCTCCACCTTTGCTGCCACTGTGCTACGTGCTGGGTGTCCAGTGTGCTCCTGTTCCTTTAAGGGGGATTGGGCTTACTCCATGTCCACCTGCCCCTCATCTATCCATTGAATACATGTGCTCCCACTGTGGAGACGCTCATAAATGCAGTAGTGTTTAGGACTGCAAGCATACACAGGGTGCCGTGAAGAAGCCTTGCAGCTTACGCATGCATTTGCAAATGCATGCTAACTAAACCCCTTTTTTTAATGCAGACTGTTGGACAGGTTAATTTGGTTGGTCAGCAGACTGGTTGGTGATTTGAGCTATGGAATTTTCTGTTTTTGTCTTGAATATATCGGTCAGGCAACGCACTGACACCCTTGCTGCCATAGTGCTATGCACTGGGTGTTCAGTGTGACCCTGTACTTTTAAGGAGGGGTGGCTCAGTCCAGGCTCACCTGTCCCCTACCTATCCATTACAAATGCATGTGCTTCCAAGATGGAGACTTTCAGTAGTTAGGGGCTACAGGAAACAAGGTGCCTTGGCAGGGCCTGCAGCTCACGCATGTATTTGCAAATGTGTGCAACTAAACCCATGTTTTTAACACAGTGTTAGACAGGTCAACTTGGTTGGTCGCTGGCTGGTTGGCAAGTTTGAGCTTGGAAATCTCTTTACATTTGTTTTAACCCCTTCCCTGTCAGTATCATTTATACAGTAAAAACAAAAAACAAAAATACTGCACTTGTGTACCAAAATAAAACATAAATAGCAGCAACAAAACAATATGAGATATAACACAGCAAGTAAATTGGAAAATTTTTTAAAGTTGCGCTCAATAATCAACAATAAACAAAAGTCCAAATGGTGATCTAATTTGTCCAAAAGATCAAGTGTGAAGATAAAGCACAGAGTACTGGATTAAAGTGCTTAATGCAAGGTGTATCCAACAATATCCTACACAATGTGACGTCACCAACATAAAGTCTGGATGTGCTCTTACAAGATGGACCCTCTATTATGGAAGGTCAGAAGCGCATTTGGATATATATCAGCTGTTAGGCATCTATAAAGATGTATTGCAGGCAGTGTACGTCTTTCCAGCCGTTTTCTCCCGTAATGGAATTAGATCATCATAGCAACTTAGCAATACCCAAAAAACAAACAAGGGGCTTCCGATAGTGTAAAACCTTCTTAAAAAAACAATGCACATAGACAGATGGTGCATAAATAAAATAAAAGCTGCAGCAAACAGAAAAATGGTATAAAAGATCGCAGTGACTGGTCAATGAATTCTCGTCTGACCAATTTCATCACAATTGAACTTCTTCCGGAGCAATTGAAGTCCAATTGTGACTAAACTGGTTGGGGCGAGGATACACTGACCAGTCACTGCATTTATACAGTGTCAATGCATATTTTTAACACTGATCACTGTAATAATGTCACTGGTTCCCAAAAAAAAGTGTCATCAATCTCCAGTCTGTCCACCGCAATGTTGCAGTCCCACTAAAAATCGCTGATCACCCCCATCACAAGTTAAAAAAATAAAGAAAAATCCCATAAATCTATCCCCTATTTTGTAGACGCTTTGTGCAAACCAATCAATATACGCTTAATCGGATTTTTTTTTACCAAAAATATGTAGCAGAATACATATTAACCTAAATTGAGGGAGACATTTGATTTAAAACATTTTTTGTTGGATATGTTTTATAGCAGAAAGTAAAAAATATGTTTTTTTTTTCAAAATTGTTCTTTTTTTGTTTATAGCGAAAAAAATAAAAACCGCAGAGGGGATCAGATACCACCAAAAGAAAGCTCTATTTGTGGGGGGAAAAAAGAACATAAATTTTGTTTGGTTACAGCGTCGCACGACTGCACAATTGTGCGTTAAACTGACGCAGTGCCATATTGTAAAAAAAAATGGCCTGGTCATTAAGGGGGTAAAACCTCCCTGGGCTGAAGTGGTTAATGAACTAGAGGGCAAGGGTTAGGAGGAATATTTATGAATATGAATATTTATGGAGCTTCAGCCAGTCCCCAGAAGTGGGCTGGCAGGGGACAGTGACAACCCCATAAATAGACATGGGCCATTCTAGAAGGGGAGTCGGGTGGAGATGGAGTGCTTAGGAGAGGACGTCGGCGGCTCTTGAGGGAACCTCTTGCCGGGGAGGGGTAATATCTCAGGCTGGAGGCTCAGGATTGCTGGCCCATAAGGATCCCACCACAGGAGGCAGTTGGAGGTGAACCTTCAGGAGAGGTAGCGGGACAGAGCAAAGATAGTGAGTAGAGATTAGCGCTCAGCAGGGAAAACTGTATGCTGAAACAGTGGTCTCTGAAGACAGCAGTGGGCTTAGTCCTCCTCCTTGCCCTGGGGAATCTCCATGAAAGTGTGCCAGTTAGGGGGACTGGGAGGAAGATCAGCCAGGTGTGGCTGGTGGCAGCCAGGTGGGCTAGCTAATTTCTGCAAGCAAGTGGACCTGGGATTAGTGGCCACAAGGGAAGCAGATGGTGGAATGCCATGCTGCTTGGTCTCTGTACTACTTTGTCAAGGGATTAAGAGTTCCTGTCTGTAATGGGCCTTGCTGAGCTAACAACAAATCTTTTAGTTTCCTCAAGAGTGAGCAGCAGGTGCTTTGCTGAGAAAACCAAGTTTGTGCTGGAGGAAGGAAAAATTTCCTTTTTGTAAATAGGGAAGAATTGTGTCCTTCTTCATAGTTCTGGACATTTTTCAAGTTGGGAATCCCATAATTCCCTACCCCACCCAAGTTATCAACCCTTAATAAAACGTCTAAAACAAGCCAAGGGCTGATTTCTGTGTCGGAGTGCATGAAAGAAATGCTGTGTGACTGGCTGTACAGCAGTGGGGACCTGGGACACTAACAACTCCTATGAGGTTAGTACTACATAGAAAACATTTGCAGAGCTATAAATACAGTGAAACTGCATGTACATTGGTTCTGTGTAAATAGGGGCCAAATCCAACGTTATTGGGCTATTTTCATTCCAGGTTGAATGTTATTCATTCATTAAAATGGAGTCGGTGGGGAAAATACCGCATTATTGTGATGAGATGGAGCTGACAAGCATGAGAAATAAGTATTCATTTTCTGTGGTCATCAGCACCATCTAAAGGCCATAATGCACTATTTTTCTGATTCATTCTATTCTTTATGAAAGAAAATATCCCCCTAACTTTTGATTTTGCCCTCATTTGCACTGAACATGCATGCAGCTTCTCAGGTTGAATAGCTCTGCAATTTTTTGTATAAATACACCCCTGTGTATCTTGTGGCTTTTCCATAAGATCTTCCAGCTGCTGCACAGACACAAAGCAGGACCGGCATTTCAGCTCTGCTGGTTGCACAGCCCAAAGGTCATTAGCTTCCCACATTGTACAGAATAACGCAGCACCTTCCAGTCCTGTCCTGTGTACTGCATTATTTGATTGACAGCTGCATTTTAAAAAACAAGCAGGAAAGAGGAAGAGATGGATAGGACTCCCCTATTACACACCTTCTCCTCGACAGCAAATTCAAATAATTGTCACTAAGAACTTCCTGAAAAGCTGGCCACATACTAGTAGATTTTTAATTGAATATTCATACAAATATTTGTAAGAACGTTTGTTCAAACATTTACATTAGCACATTTGATGACATGGTGAATATAGTTTAAAAGGACTTCAGAAAAAAGTTTTGATTAACATTTCGAATTAACATTTGACTTAGGAGTGAATGGACTTTCCCGAATATAAATGACATCCACTGTTAGAAATCTGTTTGTTGAAGAAAAATGTATATCCTGTTCCTTCAAATTTTTTTCTCACTGCAGCCAAAAATGAACAGCAATTTGACCCCACCAACCATTAGACAGGTTAACAAACATTCTTAAAATGAACATTTTCAAAATTCTACTTGTGTAAGGCCAGATAAGGGGGCGGATTACGTCACTTACCACAGATGGTATCACCGCCCTCGCTGCCTCTCATTAATGCAAAGAACGTATTTGACCCGGAGCTGAGTGAAACTAATGCCGTGTACACACGACCGGAATTTTGGTCCGAAAAAGCCTTGATGGTTTTCCCGACAGAATTCCGACGGGATTCCGCTCAAGCTGTCTTGCATACACACGGTCAAACCAAATTCCGACTGTCTAGAACGCGGTGACGTACAACATGTACGACGGGACTAGAAAAAGAAAGTTCAATAGCCAGTAGCCAATAGCTTCCGTCTCGTAGTTGAATCTGAGCATGAGTGAGTTTTTGCACGTCGGAATTGCATACACACAAACGCCTTTTCGGATAGGAACTTTTTCAGACCGGAAAATTCAGAACATACTCTCAATTTTTTGGTGGCCGAAATTCGGCCAGCAAAAGTCCAATGGAGCATACACATGATCGCATTTCTGACCAAAAGCTCTCATCTGTCTTTTGCTGCCCGAATTTTCGACTGTGTGTACGTGGCTTTTAGAGGAGGGCCAGTATGACCGGGGGGGGGGGGTGCAGAAGAGGCAGTTTTTGGTGTTTTTTTTTTTTATATATATATATATATATATATATATATATATAAAATGGCAATTACCATATTGGAGGGTTGAAGGGCTAAGGGATGGTCTGAAAAAGGGATGGTGTGAAAAAAGAAGGGAGGACCTTGCTGGAGCATCAGTCAGAGCATTGCCAGCATTGCACAGGTTTCTCCAATCCCTCCTTCCCTGGACACCTTTGGTTTGGCGTTCTTATTAATTTGACCCTTTGCCTTTGGTTGGTGTTTTTCCTAGCACTTAAGTATTTTGGTCATTGAGTTCATATGAGATGTCAGTGGGCAGGGGTTTCTGGGTCTTTAAAGGCATCAATGGTTTTCAATTTTGGAGAATTATGGGTTGGGCCCATCTCAGATATGGGCATACCTTCCTAACAATAATTTACAATGGTAACAGTGAGGTGTTTATTAGGTTGTATCTGGGGTGTATGTAGGTGATTAATTGTCCCAGATTATTGTATTAAAAGAAAGGACTGCTACAGCCATTCAACTCCAAAATGGATATTTGTCATCTGATTACTTGGGATGGGAAGGTGTAGTAGTTGTGCGTTACGGGGTTGGAGGTAATTGAGATCTCTGTATTCTGCAAGTCCCTCAGTCAAGATGGCATATGGATAGAGAAACACAGTTGTGGTCATAAGTTTACATACCCTGGCAGAATTTACGATTTATTGGCTACACTATTCCTACTGTAAAACACGGAGGTGGATCCCTGATGTTTTGGGGATGTATGACCTACAAGGGCACAGGAAATTTGGTCAAAATTGATGGCAAGATGAATGCAGTATGTTATCAAAAAATACTGGCTGAACATTTTCATTCATCATCCAGGAAGCTGCACATGGGATGTACTTGGACATTCCAACATGACAATGATCAAAAACACAAGGCCAATCCGACCTGTTATTGGCTACAGCAGAATAAAGTGAAGGTTCTGGAGTGGCCATCTCAGTCTCTTGACCTCAATATCATTGAGCCCCTCTGGGGAGATCTCAAACATGCAGTTCATGCAAGACGGCCCAAGAATTTACAGGAACTGGAGGCTTTTTGCCTAGAGGAATGGGTAGCTTCACCATCTGAGAAGATAAAGAGTCTCATCCACAAATACCACAAAAAACTTCAAGCTGTCATTGATGTTAAAGGGGGAAATACACGGTATGTGATATATTACATACCATGTATTTCCCCCTTTAACATCAATGACAGCTTGAAGTTTTTTGTGGTATTTGTGGATGAGACTCTTTATCTTCTCAGATGGTGATATCTTTTGGTTAGAGTCATTTGGGTGGTTTCTGTTGTGATTATGATTTAAAACAGTTGATTGATAATAAATGGCTTCAGCCAAACAATAACCATGAGCAAAAAAAAATAAAAGTTTGTGTTGTCATTCATATTCTCTGAAAAATGGCCAAGAAATCATAAATTCTGCCAGGGTATGTAAATATTTGAGTATAACTGTATATGCATACGATAACACAAAATAGCAAGTATACATGCATGCACAATTTAACTTGTAATTTCAAAGTGTTATTTAAAAAAATGTGAATTAAAAAATATGTATATGTAGCACTAACCCCCGGTATCCGGGGGCCCCTCTAACTACTTTCTAAGTCCGCCGTACTTTCGGGTCAAAAAAGTATGCCGGAGGCTACACACGGGGGGATTGTCCGGCGGACTTGAGTTTGCCGGACTTTTCCACCCGATTGTTTGATTGTGTGTATGTGGCATTAGAAAGTAGTTTTGCACTCCAATCTTCCCGCCGGACTCACATTTTGGCGGACAATCTGGCCGTGTATATGCCAGTCCGCCGTACTTTTGAAATGAGCGGACTTTTCCCGCCCGGAGAAAAGTCCACTCATTTCGAGCGGGTCTCCAGGTAGGCGGGGCCCGCGAAGGAGACGTCGCTGGCCCCGCTGCCTGGTATGGACTTAAAGGGGAACCCCAACGCTGAAAAAAAATCGGCGTGAGGGTCCCCCCAGGTCCACATCAGACCCTTGCCCGAGCACGCTACCCGGCCGGCCAGGAAAGGGGGGGGGGCGAGCGAGCGCCCCCCTCCTGAGCCGTACCAATGTACCCCTACCCATTCACCTGTAAAATAAAGTACAAAAAAAAACAGAACACACAAGATAAAATAGTTTATTGCACAGCTCCGGGGGTCTTCCGTCTTTGGGGGTCTTCTCGCCGGACTCCTCCGCTATCTTCTTGTAGCTCTTTTACTAGCTTTCTTCCTCGCCACCGCCCTTCTTCCGACTTCGGGGGTCTTGTCCCCCTCTTCGGTTCTTCTGCCGGGCCACCGCGCCTTCTTCTAGCTCTTTTACAGGCGGTGGCCTGGTCTTCTGTCGCCGCTGCCGCCGCCTTCTGTTCTCTTCTTCTTCTTCTTCAGATGTTGCCTCGCCGAATCCTCCGCTCACAATGACGGGGACCGGGCACGCAGCGACTCATATAGGGACATCCCGGATGATGTCCCCGCCCATTATGGTGTCACAGTCCCAGAGGATGTGCACCCCCCATGTTGAGGGCACGCGGCCTGGTACGGCTCGGGGGGGGGGCAGCTCGTTCGCCCCCCCTTTCCTGGCCGGCCGGGTAGCGTGCTCAGACAAGGGTCTTATGTGGACCTGGGGGGGACCACCAAGCCATTTTTTTTCGGTGTTGGGGTTCCCCTTTAAGTCCATACCAGGCGGCGGGGCCAGCGACGTCTCCTTCGCGGGCCCCGCCTACCTGGAGACCCGCTCGAAATGAGCGGACTTTCCTCCGCGTGCGTGGGCGAGTCCGTTCATTTCAAAAGTAGGGCGGATAGTACGGCGGATTTAGTACGCCGTATTGTGGGCAAGTAGTTCGTTCGGGCAGTCGGATAGACGGCTACGTGTGTATGCGGCATTAGTGTCAAAGTCAAAAACACATTGAAGAACTTTCTCGCTTTGATTGCATCCAGAGAATAGCCACTTGCAGCTGGATGATCACTCAGGTTGGACCGTCCCTCTCTCACAAGGCCTAGCAGTCAACTTACTTGGTACTTACTCAGAAACAAGTCTTTGCCACAGACGTTGTTGTAGAAATGTACAAGATAATGTCTCTGCCACAGACGTTGTTGTAAAATCCGTAGGAAAACTAAGCTTTAGAACATTTGTAGGATACCTGGATCTTTTAGCCTGATTGGCGATATCCACAAGACCGGATTCTCTCGGTCACTTCAGCCCTTCCAGGCTTTTGCTAAGAAAACCAACCCATACGTGGTGTTCTTCTGAATAGTCCTCCCATGGAATGCTTAAAGTACACTGGGTCTCTCCTGAACCGGAGACGGCACCCAACCACCTCAGAATCCTCCTTTAGTTTCCTTGCCTTGGGCTAGCCATCCCCAAGACACTAAAGTCGGGTGGATCCGCACCCCAGGCCATAGCCTTCCTGGGGGATGGTCAAGAGGACCAGGACCATGTAGTCCGCACATCATACTGGACCTGAACCCCGAACCACTTGAAGTCCGCATCTTATGTACCCTCTCCCAGAAGCACAGCGAGAGCGCCACTCCCACTGAGCAGGCTCTGAGAGAGAGTAACTTGACCAGACCACAGTTCCATGCCTGCCAGAAGAGACAGTGCCCTCTGTGGCCAGGCTGAACATCTCACAGTCCAGTCAGACTGATGCTGAGGCCAAATTTAGATAATTACACCCAAACCAAACTGCAGTTTAGGCAACTTTAATATTAGAAAAATCCATAGCGTGTGCTCTTCAGGAGCCGCCACTACATATATTTTAGTCCTTCATCTACTGAGGACCTATTACACACTAGTACTTAAGCTAACAATATTGTTGATGTGCAGGCATTTAGTAGCAGCATCACTTTAAAATGATTGTTGGTACCTTAAAAAAAAAAAAAAAAAAAAACTAGAGCTACCCTGTAAAGAAGAAGAATACTTACCTTTTCAGTAGGCAGCAGTGCCAATCTTCACTTTCTTGCAGAGCTATGGTGAATAGTGGCATCAGACACTTGCAGGTTGCATGCTGTGGTTCCATTATCCAGTTGCTATGTCTTAACTGGGTCCTGTAGTGACCCAACATCAGCTGTACAGTAAGTCATTTTCTTTTACAGACTGGCTTTGCTATCATTTAGTTTGGGGCAGGGCCAGTGTTGCTTTAATCCTTTAAATACATTTCATTGTGTTTGTGAAGCCCAGGGAACAAGCTCTGCGAAGGGCCCAAATTGGTGTTCCGTGTGCTATGCCCGACCCCCTGTCACTCAGCAGTCAACAATACCAGATCCTCTACCAACCATTCAGGATTTGGAGTGCTCAGTGAAGGGGGCCTTGGTATAGTTAAGTCTAGAATCCATCTGTACCTCCAGAAAGTGTACTACGCGCTTTAATCAGGGCATTTACAGCCACATGTTCATGATTTCACATTTATTTCCAGGCTGCTACCAGACTCCTACAAATACAACAATAACGTTTGCTCAGACATTTTCTGACCCTGCCATATACGATTATATCTAGGGATTGCTGTAAACCTGATACCCCCTTATTTACTGATTGGGCATGTGAAATAGACTCCTTATGTCATCTTGTGTATATTGTCTCTTGCGAAAACGATAACATGGAAGCTCATAAAATCACCTGGACAGTTTGCTCTCATTTCAGACATTGCTCTGACTTTTTAACATACATGTAAGTGTCGTCCCCTGCGCATGATCACTGGTCCTTTAACGTGGTTGCAATATGTGGTACAGGAGGTGGTGTTTGGGTCCTGGGAGGGGAGCCCTCCCCTTCTCCCCCTACTATACATTATCCACCTTTTTCACTTTTTTGTATTCCTTCTTTCTTCCTTGTCTTCCTTCTGCTATCTCACTCTTATACATACCTTTGGGGACATTAGGGGAACCAGAGTTTCTACGGTATTACGGTATTTGTCACGTATGACTATAATCCTATAATCCTCTGTGTTTCCTACCTTCCCTCTTCTTGAGATTGAATAGCATTGATATTGTCTTACCGAGGTGAACCATAACCTGGATAAGCATATTAGGGTGGTATAAATGCGACAAAGTCTGCACTGTGAAACAAACATTTGAATGTGACAAATAGGCTGCTAGCACCAAAGGTAGTATAGCTGACCTCAAATCATAAATGTTAGACAGTAGTGCTGCGCCAATATATAAAATGATATAGAATACTTGAAAGTCCAAACTTCACAAAAAAATAAAGTCCCAAGATGTGTTTGGTGAGAATAAAGATGAAAAGGACTCATTCAAGTCCTTTCCATCTTTATTTTCACCAAACACACCGTGGGACTTTTTTTGTCACTCCTGGACTTTCAATTATTCCATTTTGCATTTCTGTACAAGTTATTTCATATGTCATTATATGCTGTACATTGCACATTTATTTTATTTATTTATTTATTTTATATACAGGCATACCCCACTTTTAAGTACACAATGGGGGTTTATTTACTAAAGCTGGGAAGTGCAAAATCAGACACTTCTGCATAGAAACCAATGAGCTTCCAGGTTTTATTACCAAAGCTTAATTGAACAGGCCAAGGTTAGAAGCTCATTGGTTTCTATGCAGAAGTGAGCCAGATTTTGCACTTTCCAGCTTTAGTAAATAAACCCCATTGTGTACTTAAAAGTGGGGTATGCATGTATTGGCTCTGCACTACTGTCTAACATATTTCGGTGGTATGTTGATATGGAGACATGTTATATTTCTAAATACTGTCTAACACTGTCTAACATTATAAGTGCCTTTATTTTGACTTTAACAATATGTAGGTACTTTCTCATATGGCATTTCAGAAGACCGTTAGAAACATTGGTTATGTATGCTTGCTACTACAAGATATTTATTGTGGCTTTATGTATCGGTGACAATTCTCTGTTCTATAGTAAACTGTACATAATTTCTATGGAAAAAACACACAAGGCTGCTCTGTAAGCGTCACCTCCGCTGGCTGGATCCCTGGCTTGATACCCACTAAAGTTTACAGATTCTTCACCATTTCCAGTTGGTGAGAATTCTGCTCTGGTACTTGCTTCAGCTACTCACTTTAGTCCCTGGTAATAAAGTGGTTGGTCCCTTAGTGGCGACAGCTTCCCTTCTACCTCAACAGGTTCTCCATCCGGCAGAACCGTCACTTCTGGTTGGATTGAAAGCCACAATCCCAACCCTGCACTGCTCTCTTGATTCTGGATAGGCCCTCAGACAGCCTAGCAGCCAGATGTGCCCAAACTAGCAGCCCAAGAAAAACAACACATGTCCACCCAGACAGCTGTCCAGGTGGCACAAAACACTAATCACCTGACTCCACCCAAATACAGGCATACCCCACTATTAAGTACACAATGGGGTTTATTTACAAAGCTGGAAAGTGTAAAATCAGGCTCACTTCTGCATAGAACACAATGAGATTCTAACCCCAGCTTGTTCAATTAAGCTTTGGTAATAAAACCTGGAAGCTCATTGGTTTCTATGCAGAAGTGAGCCTGATTTTGCACTTTCCAGCTTTAGTAAATAAACCCCATTGTGTACTTAATAGTGGGGTATGCCTGTATTTGGGTGGAGTCAGGTGATTAGTGTTTTGTGCCACCTGGACAGCTGTCTGGGTGGACATGTGTTGTTTTTCTTGGGCTGCTAGTACTTAAAATTGGGGTATGCCTGTATATAGGTTCTCCCAGCAGGCCAAGGGATTTAAGAAAACCCCTGCTCATTGGCTGAGACTCCCCATATACCCATAATCTGACTGTCTGTCTTATCTAATGCCACCAAGTACCCAGCCACCTAGCAGCAAAAGAGAGAAGTGCAGCAGTTACAGATTTAGAGTGAAATCAATTAATCCTCGAAAATTAGCCAAGGTATCTATACCTGGCAGGTAAATTTAGGAGCAACCCTGCCTAAACAACAGGGTTCTACATGTTTTCCAACATAGATTTGAACCCAAAACAGATATAAAATTTATAAATAATTGTGATTCTGTAATCCAGTACACCATTAATTGTATTGTTTTTGCATGCTGTGTACCTGAACTTTTTGTTTACAAACTTTTTATTCGGTAGGAAATGATGGTACAAACAGAAGTATTTTACAAATTAAGAGAAATGCATATCTAAGAATTTTTCTCCCATTTTGTACAAAGTAATAAAGTAAGCTATAAAAGTTTAGGATTAATACCATCTATGATAAAACCTAACCTATCATTGATGTAACTGATAACATATAGTTGAACATATAGCGACAAAATGGACAAAATAGACTTTTAGCCCTTGTACACACGGTCGGAAATTCCGATGGAAAATGTCCGATCGGACCGCGTTGTCGGATAATCCGACCGTGTGTGGGCTCCATTTGACTTTTTCCGTCGGAATGTCCGACCAACAAAGTTTGAGAGCTGGATATAAAATTTTCCGACAACATAATCCGATCGGACTTTGTCCTATCATTTATAGGGAATTCCGATCGGACAAAGTGCCATGCATGCTCAGATCAAATTACGAGACCAAAGCTATTGGCTACTAGCCGCAACGTAGTCCTGTCATAACGAACGAACATCATCACGTTCTGAACAATCGGATTTTCTGACAACTTTGCCTGACCGTGTGTATGCAACACCAGTTCTCAGACAAAATCCGTCGGAAAAAATCCAACTGATTTTGTGGTCGGAATGTCCAACCGTGTGTACAAGGGCTAAGAGTGTTCAAACCCAGGGTCCCATTTTTTTTTATTATATAAATGCGTAGTATAGTGTACCTAAATTTGACTTATTATCACCCCTTTACAGTCCCTGTACAGCCTGGAAGTTGGCGGGACTGGACTTAAAGCCAATCAGGTGTGCTGCATGTAAATCTGCTGACTAGGAACATGTTGTGCAGAGTGAGCAGGGGGTGATCTCATTAGTCCCTTGCTATTTTTTTAAATGTACATTTAGCAGGCTGGGGGGATACCAGTGCATTTTTTTTTCTACAACCTATAACTGTAAGGGCACAATTGTACTTGAGATGCCCCCTGAAGAGCGAACTGTGGGGGATAGCTTTTCAGGGGATGTTTGACAGGCAGTGAGTAGGTGTAATGTGGCATTGGTGTCATCCACCTGGCTGTGCTGTATATGGAGGCTGTGTAAATCTCTGGAGACTGGATGGACAGAAAAAGGCAAAACCGCTCCCATATAGTATGTGTATTTTATCTTTATATTTGGCTTTTTGCATGGTGTTCAACTTTAATAGACAACAATATGTTTGGCTTCATAGGGCTGACACAGCCTGTTAGCACCCCACTTTATTACTCTGATGGCACATAAATGAAGTTCCCCAGGGAGTATTAGTTGTAGATCTCAAATATAACCAAATCAATGTCATATATAACAGACTATAATGAGGAGCCAATATTGTCTGCCTCGGGAGACTACTTTAAATGATGCCGGCTTGTAATCAATATTATCTCTTCTCGTCACTCGCTGTAACCTCCTACTCTCTGTTCCCATCTATTCTTCTTATTTATTATATGGCCGTCCAGTTTTTTTCTCTGGGCTTGTCTGCTTCTCTGAGATAATAGGTTAAACCAACTTAGCCAAACTGGCCATTTTGGGCCATATTCACCCACTTTTGTAGGGAGGATTCACACATTTTTTATTTTGCCTGAATATTGACATACAGATCTGTTGTACAGTTTACAACGGTGGTTACTAATGAATTGTATGACTCCCTACAAATTCTACAGTACTGTATTTTTATTAGTTCGGGTGACTAATAAAATGTGCAATTTTCCAAGTCGCTGGATTTACAAATTCATTTACTAATCACTACCGCATACATGTTGTATTATAAAAGAGCACTTCTGGACTTGGGGGCATTGCATAGTTTGACTAAAGGCCCCAGTTCTAAAAAAAACAAAAACACGCTGCACATTTATAAAGCACAGTTTGAATAAAGGCCTCAGTTATAAAAAGACAGTAACTCATGTCACTGCATTAAAAAAACAAAACAAACAAAAAAAAAAGCATGCTGCACATTTATACAGCACAGTGTATAAAAAAAACAGTAACTCATGTGGCAGCATTAAAAAAATAAAATAAAAATAAAAACCATGCTGCAGATTTATAAAGCACAGTTTGACTAAATGCCACAGTTATAAAAAAAAAAAAAAAACAGTAACTCATGTCGCTGCATTAAAAAAACAAAAAACAAAAAAATTAAAAAAAACACATGCTCTAGGTTTATAAAGCACAGTTAGAATAAAGGCCCCGGTTATTAAAAAAAAAACAGTAACTCATGTCGCTGCATTAAAAAAAGAAAAGAAAAAAAAAGCATGCTGCACATTTATACAGCACAGTGTATAAAAAAAAACAGTATCTCATGTCGCGGCATTAAAAAAATAAAATTAAAATAAAAATAAAAACCATGCTGCAGATTTTTAAAGCACAGTTTGACTAAATGCCCCAGTTATTAAAAAGAAAAGTAACTCATGTCGCTGCATTAAAAAAAACAAAAAACAAAAAAAATGTAAAAAACACATGCTCTAGGTTTATAAAGCACAGTTTGACTAAAGGCCCCGGTTATTAAAAAAAAAACAGTAACTCATGTCGCTGCATTAAAAAAAAAAAAGCAAGCTGCACATTTATAAAGCACAGTGTATAAAAAAAACAGTAACTCCTGTCGCTGCATAAAGAAAAAAAAAAACATGCTGCACATTTATAAAGCACAGTTTGACTAAAGGCCCCGGTTATTAAAAAAAAACAGTAACTCATGTCGCTGCATTAAAAAAACAAAACAAAAAAAAAACCATACTGCACATTTATGAAGCACAGTGTAAAATAAATAAATTGTAAGGATAGCCCAGTCACATGACATGTCAAAATCCTATGACTGGCCTCACCTTCAATGAAGAGAGTTTTTTTCTGCAACTTTAAAAGTAAAACTATGACTTGAACAGAGTGACTATTAAAGCATTTACTTATTCTGAACCAGCAGTTAAAAACAAAAAGAAGAAAAGGTTTTTAAAAAGTTTATAGTTAATATTGAACCCTCATCTATTATGAAAACATATGTTTAAAAACCCATAGGGGAAGGGGGTCTTGTATCGGAAATTTACAATAACTTAGTAAACCTAGACCCTCAAGAAAAGCTCCCGTACTTGCAGAAATGGGAAACAGAATGTAATTTTTCCCTCACCTCCGAAGACTGGAGAGACGGTATATATATTCGACATAAATGCACAAGATCACTTATACAGTAGTTCGTGAGACGGCGATCAAACTTTTCAGATGGTACCTCACACCCACTAAATTACATGTTCTCTTGCCATCATTTCCCCTAGTTTGCTTCAGAGGTTTCCCTTCCCCAGGCTAATTTTCCCATATTTTTTTGGGAATGCCCAAAAATATGCCATATTTGGCATCAACTTGAAGATCTAGCCTTTTCAGACAACCATATTCACCACCTCACCATATCTAATTGTCTATTATTTACACCCATCCTTGGACTGTCTATTCCACATATGAGACCTATGCATACCTTAAGTGTCACCATACAGTGGCTGATGGCTTATCACTGGAAGTCCTCTGCATTCCCAATTTCTCAACTAAATTCCAGAATACACACAATAAACTTTATGGAAAAAATATTTCCTACGGTATTTAATTCTATTCACTTCTATAATCAGAAATGGGATTCTTAGTTCAAACATGCAGAAATTCTGCTTCAACCATCAAATAACAAAAAATGGTCATTCTTATTACCCCTGTAATCATAAAAGATTCAATATCCATAGATTTCATTATATACTGCTTACAAAATATTGGATTTCATTCCTTGTAAGTGATATTAAGACTCACTGCTCAATATATCTCTTTAAAAGAATAGTACACTATCTGTATATTTACATGATGATGTTGTGTCAGGTACCTTTTTTGAGGCCAAGATGCTGAGAGAGGCCCTTGCGGCTAAGCACACTATACCCCTGAAGGTGGTACAGGAGGTATAGGGCTCAAAGAAGCACGGGTTGCCAGCAGGTTGAGAAGGCTTAAGCTGATGATCACTTGGAGAATTTGTTTGCCAAGATGACAAGGAGTATCCCAGACAATTAGTAAAAGCTTGTCTGAGGGTAGAACACAGGAGAGCAGATTGGAGGCTGTGTTGAAGCCAGCTGAGGATCAATCACAGGTAAGTGATAAGCAAAGTCCAAGAGCTAAGCCAGGGGTCAAACACTGGTAATCAGGAAGGTGAAAGTATAGCAAAGTACAAGAGCCAAGCCGGGATTCAAACACTGGAGAGGAGATCAGAGCAGGTCAGGAGGCAAGCCGAGGTCACAACAGGAATCACTTATAACAGGGGTTCACGAACAGGGAAGAGCTGAAGACAATCCAGCAACTTGGGTCAGACAGAGGCAGCCTTATTTAGGCCAGCAGGGGGAAGTTGAACCATCTGTCACATGATGCGCCTATGGCGTCCATTTTTTCTACCAGCCAAAATGCCAGTACTTCCACAGCCTATTCCCTTTCTCTGACACATTGTTAATATATGTTATGTTAGATTCTTTATACATAAGACTGTAAAACCTGACAATACTTTTTTTTTTGCCTCTTCAATGCATTTGTTTGATGATCTATATTTACATGTACCACCATCTTACTTTGAATAAAAAAGTTTATAAACAAAAAAAAATAACAATTTTATAGTTTAAAACTCTTTAAATATGAAGTTTAGGCTTTTTCTTTGCATGGTTACATTGGTCCAGTTAGAATGCATTTGTCATACCTTGCCGAAAGCTGGAAATCACTGTAAGGCTGCGTTCACATTTTCGCATAGCGGGAAGTGTTCCTACTCACGTGGTTGAGCGGTTCAATTTTGCGTGTCGCACATAGGGCAGCCCATTCACTTCATGGGCTGCCCTATACACGTTAGTCACCAGAAGAGAAGCTCATGCTCATTTTTAGGCAACAAGCATAGAAATTTTTTAAAATTTGTGTTGGGTGACTAAAACCTGGCTTCAGAGTCTTTGCTAAGATCTTTATAGAGTATTTAAACTCAAGAAAAAGAAGTGTTAGTATTTCAGCTTGCCCTTGCTTAGATGTGGTGGGTGCATTTCTTTTTTATTCTTTTTTTCTTTTTTAATTATTAATTCTGCCGTTATTTTACTTGCTGGGGGACATTCTTTACTGAGCAGAGCTGTTATCCTAGGGATGGGAGTGAGGACAGTGAGAGAGGGAGAATATCTCCAGCAGTGATGTAGACAGCAATAAAAACCTAACAGGGGTTCTAAACCTTCCCCTCTACGTTGAAAACAAACAAAAAAAGTTTTGTCTATACACACAAAATAATATGAAAGCATTCGTTGCTTCAGAGATTTTAGATTTGTTTAAATTGTTGCCAATCAATTAGCTTTTTTTTTTCTTTCAAAATAATTCCATTATTAGACTACTTACTAGACTGTACACCACCAGGGATGAAACTGAGAATAGAGAAAACTTCTAAAGGCCAGACAGGTTCTTTTGTAAGGTGCGTTTTTTTTCTTCCTTATAGATAGAGTATAGATGGGCTATGAAAGCAAAGAGTTATTGTCATGTAAAGAAGCTTTTGTTCTGCATAAACTGCTGGCATGGAAACTGGTTAAATAGGAGTGAATTCAATGTAAGCTCAAAGTTGGGAGTTTTTGCTAGCTTTTGCTGGAGAACTCTGAACCAACAGTAGTAGTTTAATAGGGTAGGTGATGATCAAGCAATGAATATTTTTTTTTGTCCTATTCCTAACATCCCTAGTCCTTAACTTAGGCTTGTGGCTGCCCCAGGATACCTGCACATGAAGAGAGTCCAATGGGAACGTCCTTAGTTGGTTTCTTCAAGCAAAACTGTAACTACCAGCAGTCTCCACTAGTAGCTGGAATTCTGATCCTGGCAGGGCACTGACAATCCAGACCCCCGGCAATGGTGGCGACAAGTGACACATTTTTCTAGCTCTGAGCTCCAGGCTCTAGTAGACCCCAGGCTCTCTGGATGCAACCCCCCCCCCCCCCCCCATTCCTTTTATATCACACAGAATGGTGGGGGATGCTGTCAGACTGATTGGGTTCCAAGCAAGGGTCACATGAAAGGCAAGAGTCACATGAAAGGCCTGCCCCCAGGTGGGTTCTTCTGGGATGTGCTAGGTTAGGGTCACTGCTGTTCACATGGGGTACCTTTACTTGAACAGATGACTGAATTTAAAAACTCTTTTGATGCCATATCACCATGGCTACTTGTGCATTTAGGAAGGGGCATGCAGAACCCATGCCTTCTCCACTTGTCCAGCGTCTCACTGCCACCTCCCTACCAGTAACAGTATGGAGCCCTGTCATGCGCCTCGTGATGACTCCATGATTGCCCCTCACTCAACTCCTCCCCCTCCACACCCATGCACAGGATGAGGGCCTCGGTGGTGCAGATCTGTTGCCATGAGACATGAATTGCTGCAGAAGGAGTGTTGACAACATCTCCCTCACGGCAAGAGGCTGTCTCACCTGTCACATGTACATGCTTATGACAGGCCAAAAGAGAAACCTTTGTTACCCCTGGTGACCACCTTCTTGTATTTTCCACTGTATTAACTCTTGATAACAATCTTCATACCCCAAAGCACCTAGTGACCCCAGCTGTAGACTATTTGTGCTGGTTAATTGCAACGCACCCCTTTAGTATTTTCAGACCAGGTAAAAGCAAAGTTTCAAATGCTTTACTTAAATAATTTAGCATGATGACATTCACCGATAACAAGATAAAGTGCAGTTTTATTTCTAACATCCCTAATCCCTAACTCAGGCTTGTGGCTGCTCCAGCATACCTGCACAGGATGAGAGTCCATTTTAGGCAACGTCCATAGTAGGTTTCTTCAAGGTGAACTGTAAGTTCCAGCAGTTTCCCCCAGTAGCGAGAATTCCAATCCTGGCATTGGTGATCCAGACTCTGCCAACGGCAAAAAGCTCCAGGCCCCAGGTCCCCAGGTCTCCGTGTTTTCTGGATGCGGAACCCCCTTTTATATCACTAGGAATCAGTGGGTGAGACCCTACAAAGCCTGCCAAAAGAAAAACCAGGGAACACAATTAACCATACCCCACCCAACTGGGGCAACGTTAACCTCTATCTGCCTACAAATGCACTTGTAAAATTCACTATTTATTTACCTTTAGTAAATCTGCCCCATTGCGTGTAAAAGCAGCTGCTGTCACCAACATAAGCCTTACGCTGTTCACAGCAAAATGGGTAAAAATATACCTAAAGGTAGCATTCTGTAAAGTAGAAAATTCTGTACACTGAATACAAGTACTCAGATAGGGTCCTACTTACAAAATCCAGCAAATGGGTGTACCAACCCACGTTTCAGGAAAGGAATTGTAAAGCTTAAGTCCAGGCAAAAATTGTTAAAAATACATACATGAAAGCTGTGTATATATGGGATCTATTTAACATTTCAACAGATTTGTAATCCAGAAGGTCTCGAGATTCACATAGCCTTGCTAGACAGAAAAGCAAGGTTTCTGGCCTCACTTTTTCATTATCACTTGAGCAATACAGTTTGAACACTTCCCTGGCCCTGGCAGTAATTGGAATGAAGGAGCAACAGAAGACCATTGCGTTCATCTTTCCTCTCAGCATGTACCTGATCAATACATGTGCAATGAAGCAAAGCCTAACTGGCTCAGGGTAAAGCCGGCCATACATGGATCAAAGTTCAGCCAGTTAAGCAGAGACCAGACACATTTCGAGCACAGTATGGGCACTGAGGTTGTACAGAAGTCTATCTACCAATCAAATTCTGTATGAGTGCCCTGTCAGATTTTCCCTGCTTGATCAACACTGCAGGCTTTAGCCTGCAATGCTGATAAGTGAAGTCTCCCCACTGTCAGAGTACATTAGCTCAGTAGAGAAGATTCCCCCCATCCACATTGAGTGTTGTGGCTGGGGCAATCGAGTAAGTTTTTTCATTCAACCCAATGGGCTGCCTAACTGATCCTCCCTCCCCAATCTGAATTCCACTGTGCAGGGAATGAATAAAGGGGGCACAATATAGGCCCACTTTCCTGAGACTGTGGCCTCCCCACCCCGGGTTAGTTAAATGCATTTAGTTATATACATTTATAGCTATAGGAGTATTTGTAATTAAAGAGGCTGCCCCTTTAAGAAGAAAAAAAAGATGGATTTCGGAATGACCCAATCAGAACCCTGGGAAGGTTCTGGAATACCAGGGATAGTTTATATAGGTACCAAGAAAGGGGTTTTCCCTCTTTTCCTGTGGACACAGATGGAAGACAGGAGCTCCCTCCCTCCTGCCCCAGTCCCAAGCATGTTTATGTGGTTGGGTCACCCTGGATTTCTAGGGGAGACTGTTATATATATTCAAATATGTGTATTACTGCTTGAGTTCTAAAACTGAGCAGAAAGAAAACTGTTTTGTTGAATTTACGATGTTATATGATAATAAAAGAGTTATGGATAATACATTGTTTAAACCAATAATGGTGCTGCGGCCAATTTTTTTGCCAAAACTGATGTTTTGTGTGTTAATTAATATTTACTTTGGTAAGGTATTCTGATGTGGGTGTGGCCTACAGTCTCATTAAAGTGGGAACCTTGCAGGTTCTTTTTTTTTTTTTTTAAAGGTTGTGGTTTACTACCGCTTTAAAAGATGTTGACATTATAGAGACTAGACATGCGCACAATGAAAAATTTTGTTTCGGAATTTCGTTTTCCCCCGAAAAATTTATTTATTTAGTTACTCCCGAAATTAATTTGTATTTATTTTGTTTCATTAAAAAATGCATTCGTCTGAAAATCTGAAATAATTAAGATCAAATCTGTCATTGAAGGCTTATGGTGTCTGTCGAATGTTCTAAGAAGATTCGACGGAGCAGCTAAACTGTACAACGCCGCAATCATACATTTCCGGTCGAATGTTCTGCCTACAAGCTATAGTAGAATTCTAATGTTGTATGATATATTTATTAATTATTATTACTAGTCAACCAACATTAGAATTCTTCTATAGCATATGGGCGGAGCATTTGACCATAAATGTCCGCTCGCGGCGACTGCTTTTTCGAATCTTCATGTCGAATCTTTTCTCTCTATGTCGAATAATCTTGGACTAATAGAGTTAGGTTAGGCACATTCAACCTTTTTTGCTATTGTCTCTACAATGTTGAATCTTTTCTCTCTATGTTGAATCTTTTCTCTCTATGTCAAATCTTTTCTCTCTATGTAGAATAATCTTGGACTAATAGAGCTAAGGTTAGGCACATTCGATCACAGGTTCGATAGACACAGATTGCTATTGTCAGCGTCATGTCGAATCTCCTATCTATATCGAACTGTTGTTACAACGGAAACGAAAATAAAGCATTTGTTTATGTCGGATCTTTCAGTTTTCGGATTCTGCACGTTCGTTATCGTTTGTTAAAACGATAACGAAAATACCCGAAATTCGGACGAAAATGCATTCGGACAAAAACAAATGCACATGTCTAATAGAGACACAGTCACCTTGACCAAGCAGGACGAAGTGACGGTGTCTCTGCAAAAGACCCCCAACCCCCTCTCTTTACTCATCTTACCTGTGTACCTTGCTCCTCCGCAGCCTGCACTGAAATCAGCTGGCAACAGTCAGCAACATGAGAAAGAGTTGATATCACTCCACTTCATGTGACAGTGCTCATGCCTAGCGGTTCACTGCTTGGCACAAGTACTGTTAAACGCGAGCAGGTCACATGCCACCCCATACTAGGAGAAGCAAGGACTTGCAAAAATTAGCAAGTACAGTAAGTAAAACAGAGTTGAAGGGTCATTTGCAGACACAGTGAATTTGAGATTCACTGATGAAGATGATCACTTGAGATGAAGGTATTTACAAAATAAGTTATTGCATTTAGGAATATATAACTATTTTTTATACAACTGAAATGTATTGAGTGATAACAAAAAAAATGCTTATAGAAGGGTCAAAGGTATTGAAGAACAATATGAAAGCATTGTTAGCATCCCTTCCACAGGTGGTGGTCTCAGCGGGGGGCATCGATAGTTTTAAAAAACTATTAGATAAGCACCCGAACGACTGCAACATACAGGGATATACAATGTAACACTGACATATAATCACACACATAGTTTGGACTTGATGGACGTGTGTCTTTTTTCAACCTCACCTACTATGTAAATATGTAACAGAAAGGCAAAATGTGTACGCAAATCGATTGTAATGCCATAAGTAATTTATGCTCAATCAAGTATGGTCTTCTAAAACAAGTGTTTGAGTCTTGCATGATTATTCATAGCATCTCACAAGTAGACTCTGTTCTCATCTTGGGGTTAAAGGGTACTGTTGGGTAGTGATGGACGAACGTTTCGCCCGGCGGTCGTTTCGCGGCGAATTTCCGACTTTCGCCGTCCGCGGGTTCGAACGCCTTTTTCCGTCGTTCGCCCCGGCGGACTTACGTGTTTAATGTATACAAGAACTTTAACCTTTCGTGACACGTTTATCATGTGTTACAGGACAACCAATTGAGACATGACAGCTCATGGACACTTGGACATTCCCCCTAACCTATAAATACACCCGATCCGGTGGCCATTTTACATTCTTTCTTCTGTCACTGTAGGGAAAGGATCCTGTGTGGAGTAGGGACAGAGAAAACGCTAGCTATTTGGTACACAAAAGTTCTTTTCAGGACTGGTATAGGTGTTAGGTCAGCAGCCTGAGTTTCTTTTGTCAGTTTAGATAAAGGGACAGAGCGCTGTATGCTGCTATTTTAGGGACAGCTCAGCCAGATTAGTCTTTCTTCATCATCATCATCATCATCATCATTAGCTGTTACTATCAGGTCCACAAAAGAGCTGTTCCAGCTAATCGTTCCAGCCTACTCTTTTTTGCCAATTTGTATAGGGACAGGCAGGAAGCAGTGTGTCAGGCAGTGAGGATAATTTTAAAGACTTGCTGTTACTATTAGTTCCACAAAGGTTCTTTTCAGGACTGGTATCAGTGGTACGGTAATAGGCTTGTACACGTATAATATTCTTTCTTCCAAATATAGAAAGAATATTATACTTGACTGCTGCCCTTCTGCTGCAGTCTGCTAATCATTCACAACTCACTTGTTCCACAAAGCTCTTTATCAGGACTGGTAACTTGGTCTGTCTAGGGTGCTACGGTACATAGGCTTGGGTGCGGTACAGTCTGCTGTTCTGTAAGGACCGCTATCGGTCCACAATACATAGGGTTGCCGTGCACTACTGCTGACCGCTGCCCTATACTGCAGCAGTCCTTCAGCGGTATAGGGACTGACGCACAGTCTGCTAAACACTAATACACAACCTGCTTGGTCCACAAAAGTTCTTATAAGGACTGGTAACTTGGTATAGGGTGCTACGGTACATAGGCCTGAGTGCGTTACAGTCTGCTGTTCTGTAAGGACCGCTATCGGTCCACAATACATAGGGTTGACGTGCACTACTGCTGACCGCTGCCCTATACTGCAGCAGTCCTTCAGCGGTATAGGGACTGACGCACAGTCTGCTAAACACTAACACACAACCTGCTTGGTCCACAAAAGTTCTTATAAGGACTGGTAACTTGGTATAGGGTGCTACGGTACATAGGCCTGAGTGCAGTACAGTCTGCTGTTCTGTAAGGACCGCTATCGGTCCACAATACATAGGGTTGCCGTGCACTACTGCTGACCGCTGCCCTATACTGCAGCAGTCCTTCATTGGTATAGGGACTGACGTACAGTCTGCTAATCACTAACACACAACCTGCTTGGTCCACAAAAGTTCTTATAAGGACTGGTAACTTGGTATAGGGTGCTACGGTACATAGGCCTGAGTGCGTTACAGTCTGCTGTTCTGTAAGGACCGCTATCGGTCCACAATACATAGGGTTGCCGTGCACTACTGCTGACCGCTGCCCTATACTGCAGCAGTCCTTCAGCGGTATAGGGACTGACGCACAGTCTGCTAAACACTAACACACAACCTGCTTGGTCCACAAAAGTTCTTATAAGGACTGGTAACTTGGTATAGGGTGCTACGGTACATAGGCCTGAGTGCAGTACAGTCTGCTGTTCTGTAAGGACTGCTATCGGTCCACAATACATAGGGTTGCCGTGCACTACTGCTGACCGCTGCCCTATACTGCAGCAGTCCTTCAGCGGTATAGGGACTGACGCACAGTCTGCTAAACACTAATACACAACCTGCTTGGTCCACAAAAGTTCTTATAAGGACTGGTAACTTGGTATAGGGTGCTACGGTACATAGGCCTGAGTGCAGTACAGTCTGCTGTTCTGTAAGGACCGCTATCGGTCCACAATACATAGGGTTGCCGTGCACTACTGCTGACCGCTGCCCTATACTGCAGCAGTCCTTCATTGGTATAGGGACTGACGTACAGTCTGCTAATCACTAACACACAACCTGCTTGGTCCACAAAAGTTCTTATAAGGACTGGTAACTTGGTATAGGGTGCTACGGTACATAGGCCTGAGTGCGTTACAGTCTGCTGTTCTGTAAGGACCGCTATCGGTCCACAATACATAGGGTTGCCGTGCACTACTGCTGACCGCTGCCCTATACTGCAGCAGTCCTTCAGCGGTATAGGGACTGACGCACAGTCTGCTAAACACTAACACACAACCTGCTTGGTCCACAAAAGTTTTTATAAGGACTGGTAACTTGGTATAGGGTGCTACGGTACATAGGCCTGAGTGCAGTACAGTCTGCTGTTCTGTAAGGACCGCTATCGGTCCACAATACATAGGGTTGACGTGCACTACTGCTGACCGCTGCCCTATACTGCAGCAGTCCTTCAGCGGTATAGGGACTAAGAGTTTTGTCACAGGGTGATTTAAAAAATGACAGGCAGAGGAAGAGGCAGGCCCTTCCGCAGGGGTGGTAGGGGTAGGGCAGGAGCAACAGCCTTGAGCCAAAGTGGGAAGTTGCAGAAGGTGCGTTCAATTACTTTAAAGGACGCACCAGACTTGGTTGAGTGGCTCACTCAGCCTTATTCTTCTGCACCCTCCTCATCCTCTCGATCTGCACCCTCTTCTTCACTCTCTGCTATGTGCACCCCCAAAGACACTACCACCAACAACACCACCACCACCACATACCTTCCGCTTGAGTGCAAATGGGGGCCTTCATGCTCCAGTGTTTTAATAGGGACCCCCGTATAAAAAGCATGAGGGTCAAGGACCAGTACTGGGTGGCAACGTACTTAGATCCCCGGTACAAACACAAAATGGCGGAAATGTTACCGCCGTCGCAGAGGGCTGTCAGAATGCAGCACTTCCAGGCCTTGCTTCGAGAAATGCTGCATTCTGCTTTTGCGTGCGCTGGCAGAGGAGCAATTCCCACTCCCAGAGAAGGATTTGCGGGTACCAATCCAACAGCGCCTGCAAGAAGAGGCCGGTTTGAAGATGTGTTGGTGACTTCGGATATGAGGTCATTCTTTCAGCCGACCCATCGACAGGTGTCATCCGGATCCAGCATCAGGGAACGCCTAGACCGTCAGGTGTCCGACTACATTGGGTTAACGGCCGATGTGGACGCTCTGAGGAGTGATGAACCCCTAGACTACTGGGTGGGCAGGCTTGACCTCTGGCCAGAGCTTGCCCAATTTGCAATCGAACTGTTGGCTTGCCCCTCATCCAGTGTCCTGTCCGAAAGGACGTTCAGCGCAGCAGGGGGGATTGTGACCGA
This sequence comes from Lithobates pipiens, assembly GCF_037356315.1. Lineage (NCBI taxonomy): Eukaryota > Metazoa > Chordata > Amphibia > Anura > Ranidae > Lithobates > Lithobates pipiens. Next base: position 569,826,352 of record NW_027507903.1, read on the forward strand.
TAAGCGTACTCGCCTAGCTCACGACAGTGTTAACTACCTCACATTTCTAAAAATGAATGAGGCATGGATCTCGGAGGAATTCAACACATGTGATCAGTAGACCATGTATATGTCTATAAACAATTTTTGGAATCAAGCACACAGACCTTCTTAATTCATTTGGCTCACTTCCCTGACCCAAAAAAGCACACCGTACTATATGCCCCTACCCTCCTCTTTGAAGAGGTTGAGCGGTGTCATATTTCTACTGGGGCTGCTTATTATGAGGGGTTCCCACCATCCCTGTGCTGTGCTGACTTCCTCCTGGGTGTTCTTATTATGAGGGGCTCCCACCATCCCTGTGCTGTGCTGACTTCCTCCTGGGGGTTCTTATTATGAGGGGATCACACCATCCCTGTGCTGTGCTGACTTCCTCCTGGGGCTGCTTACGGTGCTGCTGTCAGCGCTGTATGTCACGGAGCTGCTGTCAGCGCTGTATGTCACGGAGCTGCTGTCAGCGCTGTATGTCACGGAGCTGCTGTCAGCGCTGTATGTCACGGAGCTGCTGTCAGCGCTGTATGTCACGGAGCTGCTGTCAGCGCTGTATGTCACGGAGCTGCTGTCAGCGCTGTATGTCACGGAGCTGCTGTCAGCGCTGTATGTCACGGAGCTGCTGTCAGCGCTGTATGTCACGGTGCTGCTGTCAGCGCTGTATGTCACGGAGCTGCTGTCAGCGCTGTATGTCACGGAGCTGCTGTCAGTGCTGTATGTCACGGAGCTGCTGTCAGCGCTGTATGTCACGGAGCTGCTGTCAGCGCTGTATGTCACGGAGCTGCTGTCAGCGCTGTATGTCACGGTGCTGCTGTCAGCGCTGTATGTCACGGAGCTGCTGTCAGCGCTGTATGTCACGGAGCTGCTGTCAGTGCTGTATGTCACGGAGCTGCTGTCAGCGCTGTATGTCACGGAGCTGCTGTCAGCGCTGTATGTCACGGAGCTGCTGTCAGCGCTGTATGTCACGGTGCTGCTGTCAGCGCTGTATGTCACGGAGCTGCTGTCAGCGCTGTATGTCACGGAGCTGCTGTCAGCGCTGTATGTCACGGAGCTGCTGTCAGCGCTGTATGTCACGGAGCTGCTGTCAGCGCTGTATGTCACGGAGCTGCTGTCAGCGCTGTATGTCACGGTGCTGATGTCAGTGCTCTGTATTACGGTGCTGCTGTCAGTGCTCTGTATCTCCTGCACCCTCTTGTTTGCCTACCCTGGTCCCTGACCTTCCCTCTCCTCCATTGCCTTCATTAGCTCCATAGTCCTGAATTGTCAGAACAATTTCCCAAATAAAAAAAAAATGCTTGTAGTTATCGATCCCAAATTCACCTCATACATGTATTATGCTATTGTCCAGGTGGTGGGACTACGTGCTACCCCCTAATAATTACCCCGTGGCCGCAAATTCGACCTAAAGGTTTGCGAAATTCGCCTCCCATTGAAGTCAATGGAGCCCGCGGCGAACGGTCGTTTTCGCGAACGTTTGTGTCCGTTCGCGTTTCGCGTTCGCGAAACGTCCCGTCGGAAGTTCGTCCATCACTACTGTTGGGTATTGCCATAGATGCAAAATTGCTTGACCAGTCCCACAGCTCGGTGGCTTTGCAAACTGTAAAGGGTTTATGTGGCGTTTTTTGTAAGATGCCACAGCCCCCAGACTTTGTTATACTTATCCAATGAGTTTTGAGGTGTGCTGTTAGATGTTCCATCAACTTGACATCCCAGAATTATAGAATTCTACAATGGATGGGGTGGGTGAGGGATCAGTTTTCCTTTTAGGGACTACTGGGCACCTTCAGACTTTGAGCATGTGAGTCAATACGTTTAAAAGTCTTTTGGTGGTAGACTCAAAAGATAAGTTGTAGGAGAGAAAGGGATTCAAGTGACAAAAACTCAGTGGATCAAGGAATGAACAGTTTCCTGGTACAATTTAATGTGTGAGCATTTTGACAGATTTTCATGTTGTAGGAGCAGTGTAAGGCCCCTTTCACACGGGCCAGATCCGTTTTTGCTCAGCAGGGGATCTGTCCGCTGATCCTCTGCTGAACTGAGCAGAGTGAGCAGATGATGGGTCCGCTTCACTTATGCAAAGCGTACATGGAAACACGGGGTTCGCTCTGTTCTATGGGTAGCTGGATGCACAGTAAACTGACCAGATGTCTGTTACACCCAGCTGTCCTCTGATCCAATCCAGCCAGCCAGAAGAGGAATGGATCCCCTTCCATTTTTTTATTTTGTCGAATCAGATCAGAACCGGAGGTAGCAAGGTGTAAACGGACATAAGTCCATTTACATTTAGTGCTCCATAGAGGAGAATGGAGGGTTTGATCATGTGAAAGGGGTCTTAGAGTAATTCGTTTTGGTACAAATGGAGCCCTTAGAAGCTTTTTACCATATTATTTGCTAGGGTTCCAGAGGCAATTATCCAGAATTTTCTCCCAATTGTTCAAATAGGGGTGCTTAAATGGGGATTGTAGGGGAAGTGTATTCAACACTTTATATATACTGTATCTGAGATCAAGCCTTTGATGGAGGACTGGCTATTGAACTTCCTTTTTCTAGTCCCGTCGTACGTGCTGTATGTCATCGCGCTAGCAAACGCCGGGCTTTCTGTGTGTCCGTGTGTGGCCAAGTCAGTTCGGTAAAAAGTCAGCCGGACTATCTGCCGGATTGTTTGCCGGACTAAGTACGCTGGACAATTCGCTCGTGTATACGTGGCATAAGGGTGAGACATTTGTGATGTCAGACTGACATGGCAATAATCACATCCTAAAAATCCAACATGCAACTTGTACCCAAGTTTATCCATTAGCCTGCCTATACATGGTTCAAATCTTGGATGGTCTCTGATGGACCGGCCAAGATTTGAACCATCTGTGGCCATTCTATTACTGCATTGCTGTTTTATAGCACGGAATTAGGGTGAATAGGTGCTATGCACAGTTTTTACTCCTCTTTTCAATGGTTGTAATCATATTTAATTATTTTCTAATGAGTATATAAGAGTATTAAATTGTGTTTTCATACATTTTTCATCTATACCATCTAGCCCACACACACTTATGTGAAGAAATGACACCTCTGTGAGGAACCTTTGAAGAGTTTACATTGGATACATTCCAAAAATCATGCATCGGTTTTTAAAGCTACGCTTCCTAATATCATTTTGCAGCTGAGTGGTTCAAAGAATGTTTTCTCACACCTTTATTGGGATTAAAATTTTACAAGTGGCATTAATCCAGTACACAGAATCAATGGCTAAATATGTAAAAATATTTGATTATACAGTAAGGCTCAACAGAACTAATGTGGCTCTTATGGAATTATCCTTTTTATTCCAGGCTTTGGTTTTCATTTGATGTGCCTGGGATAAATCTCTGATTCTGTCTGTCATCATGTTGAGGATATGTCATCTGGTAAATGCTAATGAATGGAAAATAAAATACCATATTGCCATATTGGATTATTGAAGGCTTACTGATTTTTAAACTTCCATAATCATCTGTCTTTTCATTAGGCTATTTACAGTGGCCAGAGTCACGGTGAGTTTAATAGCCCAGCAGCTTTACTATGGTACAGCGCTTGTTAACTGTCAAATAAAAAAGGCAGTCATATGTTTTAAATTATATGTATAGGAAGGGGAGATGTGACAGATGCAGACAGTCTGCTCCTGATAACAGGTACATAAGGCTCTTTCTTGCCTCTATAAACACACATTTAAAGTGCATGTCAACCCTTACAGTGTACTTCTTTTATTCGCTCTCTTGGTTTGTAAACTATAGATGTAGCAGTACCCACCCCCCCAAATCCCCCCCCCCCCCGGGAGAGGCTGCTGAAATGTTGGATTGATGGCACCCTGCCCAGCCTGGCATTCACCTTTCAGACACTTAAGAGACATAGAACAGTCCATATACTTTGTTTTTGTTTGTTCTTTTGATTTATTGGGGGCATTGAACTTGGGTGGGTAAGGGAAATATTTAATTCCCAGTGGAATTGCACATCACTTCCTCTCTAATCACCAGGTCTTTCTCCTCCGGCACATCGCTTCCTCTCTAATCTTCAGGTCTTTCTCCTCCAGAACATCGCTTCCTACCTAATCTTCAGGCACAGCTAGCACAAAGTGGTTAGGCCTGACACTGGCTCAGCCAGGCCTTTAGCAATTGCCCTTTTCAGGCAGGGACCGCGGGCCTCGGGCCTCTATAATGTAGCAAATTAGAAAGTCTCTGGTGCTAGCTGAGAAGAGACAGCGCTGAACAACAGACATATGCAAAATCCTCAGGTATGAAGCAAAGACTCTTTATTTTATAAAAAGTGAAGGTAGTCATCAAGGTTTACAGCAGTCTATAGATGGTCATGCAGAGACTTGGATAAGGAGCTGGCAATACCTGGAGGCTGGAGCCACATGGATGTCACAGGGGCTCAGGGAAAACTATACAGAGCCATGGAGCAGAAAGTGCAGGAGCACCACTGGCAAGGGGCCCGACCAGAACCGTAGGGCCAAGGGTGCAGTGGAGGAGGGGCCGCAACTGTAGCCACAGGAACTGTAGGGGCCAGTGTCCATTGGCCATTCGGACTGCGTCAGGTTCCCGGAAGTGGAATCACATCACAGCTTAGCGGAAGCCAGCCAAAGAGATCCTATGACAGTGGGCAAACCCTGCTGCTGGGGCCGATCAAAAGCTACTGGTACCAGAGGAGCAAGAAAGATCACACATTGCTGACTGGAGATACTACATGTTTCGGGAACATGCCCCTTCTTCAGGTTTTCTTATATTGTTTAATTTTCTGTATATTCAATTTGTAGAACCAGACCTATGAATTAAAGCCCTGAAGAATTGGCCTGTGTGGCGTGAAACATGTTGGCAAACGTCATAGAACAAATTTTGGTGCTATGTCTGACCACCCTACAAATGTGATTTTATATGGGCCTTTACTTGCCAAAATGTGTATTTGTGTGTACCTGTTCCCTATATTTGAATAAATGCTCCTTTTTTTTTAATCAACACACCTGTTTATTGTATCACCAGGGAATAACCACCTAATGCCCAGTTCTCCTTTTACCTTTATATACGATTCATTATGTAGGGCTGTTTTTTCGCTGTTGGTTTATAAGCTGATTTAGTTCTCGGCCTTCACTAAAAATATCCCAATTTTTGCTCAAAACAGATCAATATTATTTTATTATTTAACCAATATGTATTATTTTATAATATACATCATTATTCTTAATAGTATTATCATTAATATTATTTTCTCTTTCAATAATTTTTATTGAATTTAATTCTTTGGTAAATACATCATGTATAATCAGAAAATAGAAATAAAGCAAAAACATAACATAAAAAAAACAGAGAATTCCAATAAAGCAGGATGCATCAATCAGAAAAAAGACAAGATATACAAGGTATCTTATACAGATATAATTGGGGCTATTATATGTCAAGAAGGGCTTGGAGTGTAAAGATCCACTTCATTGAAAATTTGTAATAATGATGTATATAAGAAAAAGGGACACAAAAATTAAAAAAATATATATAAATATATATATATATAAATATACATACATAAACATAGATAAAAAAAAAAAAAAGGAATTTGATTAAGATTTAAATGGGAGGTGTAGAAGATTTAGGTTATAAACATATCGGCAACTTCTAAGGAGACCCCCAAGGTCACCACTCCACCCCAATGGGCTCACACTGTGGAGTGGGATAGCTCGGGGGACTCCCGCCGAAGAACTCCCCATCTACGTCCCTTTAAACCCCCGGACAGCACCCAGAAATTGTGCTCCCCGGAGGGAAGTGAACAGCTGAACTTCAAAATTCCCAATTAAATTCCAAATGAACTCTTTAGAACTAGTAAACTCCAGTCCGAACCACAAAGGTTAACTAAGGAAAAATGTAGTAGAATAAGGTAACATCTGATCAATTACTAAATATGAGAAATCCTGCTTAAAGAAAAACAACAAAAAAAGGAAAAGTAGAAAGTGTAGTCAGGAGAGAAGAGGGAGGGTAAGGAAGGGATAGTTGTACAGGATTCAGGGTCCTGGCTCCATCCATGTAGAATTTAAGACAGAAGGTGTCCTGGAAACAATTGTACTTTGATGTGTTGGGCCCATGGATCCCATGTAATTTCAAATTGTTGAGTGGTATTCCGTAATTTAGCTACTATTTGTTCCTGAATCATAATCCATGAAATTTTTTGCCTGGTAGCCACAAGAGAAACCCTAGAAGTTTTCCAAGCTTTTGCTAAAGTGATCTTGGCTCCCAAGCACATAAAAAAGATTAGTTGTTGAGTATGTTTAGGGGTATTGTGTAGCCTGCGGTTCAGAAGGATATATGAAGGATCTTGTGGGATTGGGGCTTTCGTGACCTTCCTCACTAGATGTATAAAGTTATTCCAAAAGTTTCGTATGCGAGGACAAGACCACCATATATGTAACATTGTACCTAAAAGACCACATCCTCTGAAACAGAGCGGTGAAATCTCTGAGTACATCTTTGAAAGTCTCACAGGAACATAATACCATTTCGTTAGAATTTTGACATTAGCTTCGATTAAGGAAATATTTAAAATACCTTTGGAAGAACGTCTAAAAACTTGAAACCACAATTCCGTATCTAGTTGGATGTCCAAGTCTTCTTCCCAAGAACGAGCATATGTCGGTTTGTCACTCCTATCTGCCAGGGACGAGTAGATAAGGGAAATACCTCCTTTGCGATGACCATGTTTTAAGCACCATTGCTCGTAAATCGTAACATTGTAACTATTTGGTTTGTCAAGTTCAAGAGAATGTATAAAACGTTTAATCTGTGAAAGTCTCAATTGTTCTGAATCGGGCATCTCTAGTTTGGAGTAGCAGTGTCCCATTGAAATGGGTCCATTTGGTGTAATGAAATGTCCAATTCTGAAAAGGCCCTTGTTCAACCACCAATGAAAATCTTGGATGTTCAGGCCAGGAGGGAAATCAGGATTATGGAATAAATGTACGAGAGGTCTCAGTGGGGAAATCAGGTGTACGTTCTTGTATAGTCTGTCACAAAGTGCTAGGGATTGAGAAAGCGTTGGGGACAATATGGCAGGTCTTTGCTTTGTTGGTCTCCATATTAGATGATCTAATGTGTAGTCAGGTACTGCCTGGTTCTCAATAGAAACCCAGTCTGGACTATTGGTTTTAGTATATATTGCTGAAAATTGTGCTAGTTGTGCTGCTTGATAATATAAAAAGAGGTTAGGAAGTCCTAAACCACCTTGGGTTGTCCGGCGGAACAGGATGTCACGCGCCAGTCTATGTCCCTGTTTTCCCCAGACAAATCCAATCACTTTTGATTGGAATTTGTTGAGAGTCGACTTTTTAATAGGTATGGGAAGGGCTCTGAATAAGTACAAAATTCGAGGAAATAAGTTCATCTTGACTGCATTGAGCCTGCCCAGCCAAGACAATCCTTCTTTAGACCATTTAGTTAAATCTGCTTCTAAAGATTTGAAGGCGGGTGGGTAATTAGCATTGTATAAATTACTGACACATTTGGTGAGAGAAATACCCAAATAGGGAATCCTATCTGTAGCCCAGGAGAAGGGAAAGAAGGGCGCAAGTCGGGAGATGGTTAATGAGGGAACCGAAATATTGAGAGCCACTGACTTGGAAATGTTAACTTGGAGACCTGAAATAGTTCCGAAATCCCGAAGGAGATGAAGTAAGTTGGGGGTGGAAATTAAGGGTGAGGTCAGAAATATAAGCATATCATCAGCAAAGAGAGCACATTTATGCTCTTCTAAACCACAACGAACACCTTTAATATTTATATCTGCTCTAATGGCGATGGCTAGAGTTTCTATAGCTATAATAAAGATTAACGGTGACAAGGGACAACCCTGTCTAGTACCTCTATGGATATCTAATGGTTGAGAGAGGTGGCCTAATAGACGTACTTGAGCAGAGGGGGTTGAATATAGGGATTTTAGAATGTTCATAAAATTTGCTCCGAAACCCCATTTGGTGAGAATTTCAAAAAGATATGGCCATGAAACAGAATCAAATGCCTTCTGCAAGTCCAAAGACAGCAGAAGGCCTTCTTGTGCCGGGCCCCCGTCCCAGTGCGAATTCAATAATGATATTAAGTCAATTGCCCTTCTCACCTGATCCGTTCCCTGTCTCCCCGGGATGAAGCCCACCTGATCCTTATGAATATAGTTAGATATAAAACTGGACATTCTGTTGGCTAATATTTTAGTCATAATTTTAAGATCATTATTGATCAGCGAAATGGGTCTGTAATTTCCCACTTCACTAGTATCTTTACCAGGTTTCGGAATAACAGAGATAAATGCAGTATTAGAATCATTCGGGAGGGGGGCTCCATCCCGGAGAGAATTAAAGAAACGAGCCATGTAGGGAGCTAATTTTGGTCCAAAAGTCTTATAATATCTGACTGAGAAACCGTCGGGGCCCGGTGCTGATTCTGATTTAAGGGCTTTTATGACGTCAAGTATTTCGGCAGGGGAGAAGGAATCATCCATTAGTTCTTTATGAGTTTGATGTATGTAAGGTAGATCGAGGTGATCGAGGAACTGATTCCTAGCTTTGGAATGTGTATGAGTTGTCTTAGAGTAGAGGTTTTCATAAAAATCATGAAATGATTTCAAAATTTCTACCGGATTTTGTGTAAGGGTACCCGAAGATTGTCTAATTTTAGGGAAGACCAAGGTACGAGTTCGAGGACACAATTTACTCGCGAGTTTGGCACCTATTTTATCTTTTTGATAATAGAAGCGAGCTCCTGTCCATCGCAGATGTTTTTCTGCTGAGGTAGTGAGTGAGAGATTAAGTGCAATGCGTGCTCTATCAAGTTCAGCCAGGCTCTCTGGGGTAGGATGTTGTTTATGACTTTTGCTAAGTGTTTGGAATTCCTCTTTGAGTCGTATAAGCTCTGCGGAGTGTTCCTTTTTGAGTCGGGCTGAGAGTTGAATTATTTTACCCCTCATGACCGCCTTGTGTGCCGCCCACAGGGAGCCTGGCGAAATTGAGTCTGTATTATTATCTGTAAAGTAGTCCGAAAGGGCTGAGTTTAATACCGCACAGTGAGCTGGATTGTTTAGAAGAGACTCATTAAGCCTCCATTGGAACGGTCGTTTATCTCCTCCTCCCCCTCTAATAATTAATGAAACGATGGAATGGTCAGAGAGAGAGGAATCATAAATTTTGGAGGATTCAACCAAAGAGATGAAATGTGGAGGAATAAAGATATGGTCTATTCTGGTTAATGTATTATGAGGGATAGAAAAGTGAGTGTAGTCTTTGGATCGGGGATTCATTTCTCTCCATATGTCTATCAGGCCTGCTGATTGGATGGAATGTGCAACCCTAAGACTGCATTTAGGAGGTCTTTTGGGCATTGGCTTAGTAGGATTGGATCTGTCTGAGGAAAGGTCAAATGGGATGTTCGAATCTCCCGCCAGGACAACAATTCCCTTCAGATGGGATTTCAGCGTCAAGAGAGTCTTTTCAAAAAAATTGTCCTGGCAGGAGTTTGGAGCATAGTAGGAAACAAATGTGTATGTTACTGTATTAATTGACCCAGAGACCAGGATGTATCGGCCTTCTGGGTCTCTAATTGTTTTGGAATGATGAAAATGAACTTTGTTGGCAAAGCATATCGCAACCCCTTTTGTTTTATTGGAAGCATTAGCTAGATAAAATTGAGAAAAGTTTTTGTGAAGGAAAATGGGGTTATAAGAAATGGGGAAGTGCGTCTCCTGCATCAAGATAACATCAGCTTTGAGGGCATGAAATTGTTGCATGATTTTACGCCTTTTCACTGGGGAATTAAGGCCTTGAACATTATTGGACATTATACGGAGATCAGATTGTACCGGTGAGGTAGAGTTCATGGGAAGAGCATGTAGGAGTTAATACTATGAACAAAAGGAATACCTGTCTTTGTGGTTATCCCTGGCAGATAGGAGATGACACCTGTTCTTTTGAAGAAATGCTTGTGAGAAAAAAACGAGGAGAATCCAACCAGGCCCTGATCCTGTACAAGGGAGATGGGAAGGAAGATGTGGTTAGACTGGGAAGGGTAAGAAAGGGAGAATGGAAAGGGGGAAGAAGAAGGTAGGGAGATAATAGAATTAGGAAAAAATGAAATAAAATAAAAGTACATCAGAATATGCATTATATAAAATAACAATTCAAGCCAAAAAAATTAGTAATGCATACAATAAATAAAATAGGAAGGGAAAAAAAATTGATTATCTCAAAGGCTCTAAAACAAAAAATCTGAGCCCAGACTATAATAAACATAGGGGAAATATAAATAATGTGCAACTGCCCCCCTCTTCCTCTACAATATGAGTGACCGTGACTTAATGTCAAAAAGAGCCATTATAAGAATAAAAATAAAGAAAAAAAACCATCAAATATAAAGCCAAAAGGTCAGTTGGAGAGAAAAATAAAATTATAGAGGAAGAGGGGTCTAATACAGGCATTACAGTAAATTTATATGTCAAAAAGGAAAAATATTTTGAAATTTTCCACTTTAGAAAAGAGAGAGAAAAAAAAAAAAAAAAATATCCTTTTTAATGTCTTCTGTGGGAAAAAGCCTGGAGAAGTTTCCAGGAAAAACAGGACCAAATGTCAACCCGGTCCTGGTAAAGGTTCGGCCCTAAGGACAAACCGTAAGGAAGTAAAAAAAATTTTCTTCCTTTTTTCTGTCCTTTTCCTTCCTTCTTTCCACAAAAATTGGACAGTTCAGGTGTATCTTCAGGTTGGTGGAGATTCCCTCGATCTCTTGGGCATCTGTTTCTGCCATATTTGCGTCAAGGGGCTTGTCGGTGAGGGGCGTTTGGATGAAGAGGATCCTTTCGGTGTAGAAGTCTGTGGAAGTTCCGGGGTGATCATTCCCAATTGAAGCAGAAGTCGTTCACCATCTTGGAACGTCGAGAAGTGATATGGTTTATTATTATAAGAGAAATTCAAGCGGAGAGGAAAGGCCCATCTGTAAGGGATTTCATTGCTCGTCAGAACTTGAAGTAGAGGTTTAAGAGCTCGTCGTTTTTGGACTGTGTATGGTGATAGATCGGTAAAAATTTGTATGGAATGATCCTGAAATGTCAGAGAATCTGAGGTTCTGGAAACTCTCATTATCTCTTCTTTCACTGAATAGTAGTGAGGTTTCACTATAATGTCTCTAGGAAGACCATCTGTGCGAAGAGGTTGCAGAGCCCTGTGAGCCCTGTCTAATTCTAGACGATCTTGTGAAATTGTGGGAATTAAGCTTTTGATGAGGTCTTGGATAGCGAGATGAATGTCCTTGATAGATTCAGGAATGCCTCTAACACGGAAATTATATCTCCTCGACCTATTTTCGAGGTCGTCAATTTTGGCTGTGGCTGTTTCTAAATGATCCTGGAGTTCTTGAATCCTGGCTGTGTTTTGGTTAATGCGTAGGCATGACTGATCTGATTTTTGCTCTATTGCATCAATCCTGGTTCCTAATTGTTGCAAATCAGCATGGATGGAAGCTGTGATCTGTGTGGCAGTCTGAGATAAACCTCTGGACAACATTTGGGAAAATGCGTTCATCATAGAGGCAAAGTCTGTGGGAGGTGAGGGCGCATCTCTAGGAACTATGTCCCATGGGGCAAAGCTTATAGGTAAAATATGCTGTATGGATGGGTTACTTTCCCCCCTAATATGACTCAGAAGAGGGTCTGTGGATGCTGGGGATAGGGTCCCGAGTTGAATTTCACTCACTGTGCCGTTTGAAGTTGAAGTTGAGGTTGAAGAGAGGTGCTTAACTGTGTAGTCTTGGTCCGCTATGGATTCCTCATTGCAGGCTGTATTTTGTGAGGTAACGGCGGCCATCTTGGATCGGCCTGACCTCTCTAACGCTGTGGAAAGCGCGGGTTTGGGGTTCCGTCGGGACTTAGAACCGGGCATTCGTGTGAAGCCTGCGTTTTCCCCAATCCGAAGTGACTGTTTACCGGTAAAAACGAGGGCTCAGAAAGTCGTGGCGGCGAACGTTAGTCCAGGGTGGCGCGGAGCTCCCGGTCTATGCGGCCATCTTGGACGCTTCCGCGCATGCGCCCCCCATTAATATTATTTTCATTATCTTTTCTACCATTTTACAATTGTACAATAGGATTGTATAATTTATGTTTCAATTTATACATTTATCATTTTACTCAAGTTTTCATTTATTCTTTTTAGATCAATTTAATGCCAAGAATGTGTTATTTTAACAATAGTGATTATGACTATTATTGTCAGTAGTAATATCATCATTATTATTGTTAATAATAATATTATTATTATTTGTTTTAATTTCCTATTTTATTTAATATTTTGTATGGCTCAATTTATACACATACCAGTTTTGAGAGTTTTAATTTTTTTCTCTCTTTTTCTTAGGTTAACATCTCATCCGCAATGTATAATAGTGATGACTATTATTATTGCCCTGTACACACGGTTGGACTTTCAGATGGAAAATGTGTGATCGGATTGTGTTGTCGGAAATTCCGATCGTGTGTGGGCTCCATCGGCCTTATTCTATTGCAATTTCCGACACACAAAGTTTGATATCTGGATATAAAATTTTCTGACAACAAAATTGTTTAAATTCCGATCATATGTAGACAATTCTGATGCACATGCATGCTCAGAAAAAAATTACAAGACGAAAGCTACTGGCCTCTTTATAGTCCCGTCATACGTGTTGTCTTTCTTAATGATCGGATTTTCCAACAACTTTGGGCCAAGACAAGTTTGGGCCAAAATCCGTCGGAAAATCCATCGGAAAAAAATTGACGGATTTAGTTGTTGGAATCTCCGATCATATGTACAAGGCATATGTGTTATTATGATTATTATTATCATTTTTTTTTTCTTTCAGCACCCATGTTCTTATTTTTGTTCAGTGCTTTTTTTTTTTATTTAGACACTCTTTTTACTATTGACTGTTTGGTTTTAATTATGAACCCTGTAGAAGGGATATTGTATTGATGTCAGATTGACATGATAATCTTCTTATGTTCCTGCTAATCCCGATGGAGGGAGCAGGTAGACCTCCCAAAATGCGTAGGCTATTCCTTGATCTGTACCCCTGACCTGTAATGGAATAAAGTTGTATCTGGACCTCTTGGCAGTGGTGTGACGCTTTCATTTCAGCCCAACAATTCAGTCCAAGATCATTTTAATTGTTGTTAATGAGCCAATGTGTTTCGGGGGACAGGCCACTTCCTCTTCATCAGTGACCAACCCAGGATAACATTTGGCTGGACAGTGACCTCAAATATCTACAGTAGAACTAGTATTAAACTGTCCTCATGATGTAACAGTTCCCGAGCAGTAATAGAGTCCATCAATTAAATATCTTGGACTCTTTCATCATTTATTTTGGGCTACACAACTTTCTACATTTACATTGGAAATTCAGCAGCATCTGAAGATTTACTGAGACGAGAAGCCTAGTAGGGAGTTAAGCCAGGTCAGACTGCAGCTTTTAGTGCTTCCTCTGACAAGTCTATTTCAAATTTTCAAGAGTGTTTAGCTAGCACTTTAGTTGGCCCCATCACCTTGTCACAGTATATTTTTCTTGGGCCCCGTCACACCGGGCTTCATGTCGGTAATATGATCTGTCTTTATATTCCAACAGCCACCTTTCAGAATCCAACTTGAATAATGCAATATATAATTTCCTTCTACTTTTGACAGAATGTAGTTCATGGGTGGATTGATGACTCTCAAGTCCACATAAATCAGAGGCATAGCCTTGGATTAATTTTTATAGTCTTCATCAGTAAAAATACACACATTGGCACGGTGTCAAAGGTGCAGCCCTTCAGCGGAACTTGTTTGGCTGTGTTACACTGTGCCAAGATGTGTGTTTTGACTTTGCAGCAATAAAGGATTCATTGGGGCCATTCTGGTCAGAGATCGTGGCCTTTATTTAGAGATTGTCTCCATTCCAAATGCTTATAGCCCTACAGCAGGTCTCTTGGGCAGAGTTACTGATTCCTTACCAACTATACTTGCTAGAAAATTCCTTTGCAGCATAAACTAGCTTTTCTAACTTTAAACTAATGCATAACGTTAAAATTAAACTTAAATTCAGTTGAAAAAAAAAAACTGATTTATATACGTAGGAAGGATTCTGACAAACTTTATTGCAGATTTTTCTTTTCTCGGAAAACATTTTAATCTACCATGTCAAATTTTAAACAGACTGCAAACAGGAGTGTCTTCTTTCATTATTGCCAAATAAGCAGCCTCAGTCTTGTTCTAAGAAACAGAGCACGAAATGCATTTATTTTTGCACTGGAAATAAACCTACTAAATATTGCACCCCAAATAAAACATCAAGATTTAGGATGTCCGGTTGGATTTATCTTTTACATGTAACAGGCCAAAGGACATGGATTAAAGTGGATGTAAACCCTATTCATGAAATTTAAGCGGGGCACATACAGTATCCCTCCACAGTGTCATGTGACTCATTAGTGTTACAAGGTCCCAGGTGTAAATGGGGAGCAGGTGTGTTCAATTTGGTGTTATCGCTCTCACTCCTTCATACTGGTCACTGGAAGCCCTACATGGCACCTCATGGCAAAGAACTCTCTGAGGATCTGAAAAAAAGAATTGTTGCTCTATATAAAGATGGCCTCGGATATAAGAAGATTGCCAAGACGCTGAAACTGAGCTGCAACATAGTGGCCAAGACCATACAGCAGTTTAACAGGGCAGGTTCCACTCACAACAGGCCTCGCCATGGTTCGACCAAATAAGTTGAGTGCACATGGTCATCATCATGTCCAGAGGTTTTCTTTGGGAAATAGACATATGAGTGCTGCCAGCATTGCTGCAGAGGTTGAAGGGGTGGAGGGTTGACCTGTTAGTGCTCAGACTATACGCTGCACACTGCATCAAACTGGTCTGCATGGCTGTCATTTCAGAAGGAAGCCACTTCTAAAGCTGATGCACAAGGAAGCCCGTAAACAGTTTGCTGAAGACAAACAGACTAAGAACATGGATTACTGGAACCATGCCCTGTGGTCTGATGAGACCAAGATAAACTTATTTGGTTCAGATGGTGTCAAGCGTGTGTGGCGGCAACCAGGTGAGGAGTACAATGACAAGTGTGTCTTGCCTACAGTCTAGCATGGTGGTGGGTGTGTTATGGTCTGGGGTTGCATGAGTGCTGCCGGCACTGGGGAGCTACAGTTCATTGAGGGAACCATGAATGCCAACATGTACTGTGACCTACGAAAGCAGAGCATGATCCCCTCCCTTCAGAGACTGGGCCACAAGGCAGTATTCCAACCTGATAATGACCCCAAACACACCTCTAAGACAACCACTGTCTTGCTAAAAAAGCTGAGGGCAAAGGTGATGGACTGGCCAAGCATGTCTCCAGACCTAAACCCTATTGAGCATCTGTGGGACATCCTGAAACAGAAGGTGGAGGAGTGCAAGGTCTCTAACATCCGCCAGCTCTGTGATGTCATCATGGAAGAGTGGAAGGACTCAAGTGGCAATCTGTGAAGCTCTGGTGAACTCCATGCCCAAGAGGGTTAAGACAGTGCTGGAAAATAATAGTGGCCACACAAAATATTGACACTTTGGGCCCAATTTGGAAATTTTCACTTAGGGGTGTACTCACTTTTGTTGCCAACGGTTTAGACATTAATGGGTGTGTGTTGAGTTATTTTGAGGGGACAGCAAATTTACACTGTTATACAAGCTGTACAATCACTACTTTACATTGTAGCAAAGTGTAATTTCTTCAGTGTTGTCACATGAACAGATAAAATAAAATATTTACAAAAATGTGAGGGGTGTACTCACTTTTGTGAGATACTGTATATCTGTAGTGTTTTCTTATCCCTCTTCAAAGATTTCTCCTGCTCATTTCCTCTGTTATCAGCCTGATAACTTCTCATACGTTCTCTGGAGATAGAAAAGTGTGTTGGGTGGAGGTTGCTATAAATAGATTAGCAGTAAGCTTGCCATCTAAGAGCAGAGCTCTGCACATTTCTTTCTTCCTTTGCCTATGTGTGCCTTTCCTCCAATAAGCTGTCTTGGTTGCATTCCAATAATCCATTCCCAGTGCTAACCAGGAAGAGAAAATCTTTAACACAAAGAGCACTTTCTAAAGGATATACAGTGACTTGAAATGTATACATACCCCTTGAAATTTTCCACATTTTGTCATGTTACAAACAAAAAGGTATTTTATTGGGATTTTACGTGATAGACCAACACAATGTGGCACATAATTGTGAAGTAGAAGGAAAATGATAGATTTTTTTTCAAATTTTTTGCAAATAAATATGTGAAAAGTATGTTGAGCATTTGTATTCAGCCCCCTTTACTCTGATACCCCTAACTAAAATCTAGTGGAACCAATTGCATTCAGAAGTCACCTAATTAGTAAATAGAGTCCACCTGTGTGTAATTTAATCTCAATATAAATATAGCTGTTCTGCGAAGCCCTCCGAGATTTGTTAAAGAACCTTAGTGAACAAATAGCATTATGAAGGCCAAAGAACACACCAGACAGGTCAGGGATAAAGTTGTGGGGAAGTTTAAAGCAGGGTTCGTTTATAGAAAAATATCCCAAGCTTTGAACATCTCAGGGAGCACTGTTAAAACCGTCATTGGAAAATGGAAAGAGTATGGCACAACTGAAAACCTACCAAGACATGACCGTCCACCTAAAGAGAGAGCATTAATCAGAGAAGCAACCAAGAGGCCCATGGTAACTCTGGAGGAGTTGCAGAGATCCACAGCTCAGGTGGAAGAATCTGTCCACAGGACAACTATTAGTCGTGCATTCCCCAAATCTGGCCTTTATGAAAGAGTGGTAAGAAGAAAGCCATTGATGAAAGAAAGCAATAAGAAGTCCCGTTTGCAGTTTGCGAGAAGCCATGTGGTTGCCACAGCAAACATGTGGAAAAAGGTGCTCTGGTCAGATGAGACCAAAATTGAACTTTTTGGCCTAAAAGCAAAACGCTACGTGTGGCGAAAAATTAACACTGTACATCACCCTGAACACACCACCCCCACCGTGAAACATGGTGGTGGCAGCATCATGTTGTGGGGATGCTTTTCTTCAGCAGGGATGGAGAAGCTGGTCAGAATTGATGGGAGGATGGATGGAGACAAATACAGGGCAATCTTAGAAGAAAACCTGTTGGCCCTTGTACACACGGTCGGAGATTCCGACAACCAAATCCGTCTGAGTTATTCCGACAGATTAATTCCGGAAGAAGTCCGGAAGTGATGTTGCAAACACAGGGTCGGACCAAGTTGTCGGAAAATCCGATTGTACATAACGTGATGATGTTATTTCGTTACGACGGGACTACGTTCAGGCTAGTAGCCAATAGCTTTGGTCTAGGAATTTGATCTGAGCATGCGTGGCACTTTGTCTGTCGGAGTAGGCTACACATGATCGGAGTATGTCCGATCAGAGAATTTTGACGGAAAATTTTACCGGCAAGTTGGAAAAGTTGGTCCGTCGGATATTCTGATGGAAACAGTCCGATGCAGACCACACACAGTCGGAATATCCGACAAAACGGTCCGATAGGAAAGATTCCGACGGAATCTCCGACCGTGTGTACAAGGGCTTAGAGTTTGCAAAAGACTTGAGACTGGGGCAGAGGTTCACCTTCCAGCAGGACAACAACCCTAAAAATACAGCCAGAGCTACAATGGAATGGTTTAGATCAAAGCATATTCATGTGTTAGAATGACCCAATCAAAGTCCAGACTTACATTCAAATAAGAATCTGTGGCAAGACTTGAAAATGACTGTTCACAGACACTCTCCATCCAATCTGACAGAGCTTGAGCTATTTTGCAAAGACGAATGGGCCAAAATATCATTTTTTAGATGTGGAAAGCTGATAGAGACATACCCAAAAGACTTACAGCTGTAATTGCAGCGAAAGGTGGTTCTACAAAGTATTGACTCAGAGGGGCTGAATACAAATGCATGCAACACTTCACATTTTTTATTTGTAAAAAAAATTTGAACGCAATTTATCATTTTCCCTCCACTCCAATTATGTGCCACTTTGTGTTTGATCTATCACATAAAATCCAAATAAAATACATTTCAATTTTTGATTGTAACATGACAAAATTCGGAAAATTTCAAGGGGTATGAATACTTTTTGAAGGCACTATATACAGATGAAGACAGCAGATATGCAGGGCCAGATTAAGAACATCATGGGCCTGGTGCTGAGGATTTTGGTGGGGCCTTTTATAAACAATAAATAAATAAAAATGCAAACTATTTTTTCAGCACATCACTGGAGGGCTCAGTCTGACAATTTAAGTGTGCCCTAATGTGCTAATATGCATACTTGTACATTATGGCATAACCTACCCCAGGGCCTCTAAAAAGTAGTAATGTTAGAAAAGTTTACTACCGCTTTAATATCACAGGAGCCTCTCATGGGGCCCCCTACTGACCCTGTGGCCCTTGGGCAGTGCCTAAGTGCATAGTTGTCAACATTTCAAAAATATTTTCAGGGACGCTTTTTTTACAAGTGCTATATTTAGAGTAGCTGACATCCCCTATGTTCCTCTATACATCACAATAGTAATTACAAAATTAAATAAGTACTAATAATGAGGACTGGGAGATTTCCTTTAGTTGAAATGACAAAAGTGCCCGTTCTAGAGCTGGTAACATTGAGGATATTCAGTATAATTTTAAAGAACAGTTTTTGTGGGTAAGAGGCATAGGGGAGGAGTATGGATGGTAGAAAAGTGGGAAGTATGTGCAGGTGAGGGAGAGGAATGTGGAGGGTCTAACAGTGGGCACTATGTAAATGAGAGGAGTGCAGAGGGTATGGCAGAAGGCACTATGTACAGGAGAGGAGTGTGAAGGGTATGACAGTGGGCAGTATGCACAGCAGAGGAGAGTAGAGGGTATGACATTGGGCACTATGTATAAGAGAAGAGTGTGGAGGGTATGACAGTGAGCAATATGTACAGGAGTGTGGAGGGTAGGACAGTAAGCAGTAATCACAGGAGAGGAGTGTGGAGGGAGGGTATGACGGTGGACACTATGTATAGGAGAGGAGTATGGAGGGTATGACAGTGAGTAGTATGTACAGGAGAGGAGTGTGGAGGGTATGACAGTGGGCACTATGTATAGGAGAGAAGTGTTGGAGGTATGACAGTGGGCACTATATATAGGAGAAGAGTGTGGAGGGTATGACAGTGAGTAGTGTGTACAGGAGAGGAGTGTGGAGGGTATGACGGTGGGCACTATATATAGGAGAGGAGTGTGGAGGGTACGACAGTGGGCACTATGTACAGGAGAGAAGTGTATGACAGCGGGCACCATGTACAAGAGAGGAGTGTGTAGGATATGACAGCGGGCGTTATATATAGAAGAGAAGTGTGGAGGGTATGACAGTGAGCAGTATGTACAGGAGAGAAGTGTGGAGAGTATGACAGTGGGCACTATGTATAGGAGAGAAGTGTGGAGAGTATGACAGTGGGCACTATGTATAGGAGAGAAGTGTGGAGAGTATGAGAGTGTACAATATTGTGTTACTTAAAAAGTTGCAAAGACCACCATTTTATTCCATAGGGTGTCTGCTAAAACAATATATAATGCTTGAGGGTTCTGAGTAATTTTCTAGCATAAAAAAATGATGATTTTTACATGTAGGAGAGAAGTCTCAGAATGGACCTGGGTGGCAAGGGGTTAATTATCATAAGTAATATACAAATAATTATTATAAGCACTGTGAGTTCATCCTCTCAGTCTGCTGCAGAGTGTTCCAGCTTGTATTTAAACTGGCTGCTCTATATGTAGCTTCTGACAGGCTGTGCAAGGAGCCCCGCATCTCCGGAACCATTGATGATAGCAGCCCCATTTAACCTGTGCTGGAGTGGGTCTTTAGCTACCTACCCCCCAAATGTGGGGTCTCTGTGACTCCTGATCGCCGAGCTACAGTCCTCAAAGTCGATCTTTTTTTTTTTTTTTTTTTGGGGGGGGAAAATTGGCCTATCTTGAGAAAGGGGCCTGGAGCTGCAGCTCCAATAGCCCCTATGTTAATCCGGCCCTGCAGATATGCATGTAAAACTTATGTGGGCAGATTTGTTTAATCTCTGTGTATCATATGAGGCTGTGCACTTCACTGGGTATATGTGAGGACTTACATCCACTTTAAAGTGGACTTGGACTCCTAAGGAATGCTTTCAGCTGCATAAAACCAATAAAAAAAAAATCACCATATGGAATACTATATGCATGTACATTTTTAACATGCAATCTCAGGTGCACTTCTTTAGGTTGTAGAAAATATGAGCAACAGTCACTTTAGTGAGGTCAGAACAAGAACTGGCTTATTGCTGGTTGCAATATAGGAAGGAGGGTCTTCAAAACATGGATGGTCTCAACACCAAACTAGGCTGTAATCCCTTCTTAATCGCTCATCTTTAAAGGGGCTTGAGGCATCTTAACAGCCTTTGAGACTTATTAATACATCTACTTAACAATTTTCTATTTGCATGCGTACATAAGCAATTATCCCTTTAATGCCCTGTACACACGGTCGGACTTTCTGATGGAAAATGTGCGATCGGACTGTGTTGTCGGAAAATCCAATCATGTGTGGGCTCCATCTGACTTTTTCCGTCGGAATTTCCGACACACACAGTTTGAGAGCTAGATCTCAAATTTTCTGACAACAAAATGGGATTGTTTAAATTCCGATCGTGTGTAGACAATTCCGACAAACAAAGGGCCATGCATGCTCAGAATAAATTACAAGATGAAAGCTATTGGCTACTGGCCTCTTTATAGTCCCATTGTATGTGATATTGAATGAAAAGGGACATGGATCGTCATATACTTTATCTGCCTCACAGCTGCTGCTTACAACAAAGAGAACAGCTGACACAATTGCACCACAAGTGGCATCTTACGGCTCAATATGGAAACCCCTTCAACTGTTAGGAGGTTTGAGAAGCTGCATTCCTTAAAGTATTGTGATGCTGAGTTTCTAGATCCAGAACATGAACCTTCGGGATGCGAGAGCTGTATATTATCGAAGCAGCTGTGGCACCCCAGGCATAGATACATATTTGAACAGCTGAAATCTTCAAGATCCAAATACCTACTGGCATAAATTTTAGGCCACAACTACAGTTATTTACAATGCAATCTCCAACTGGAATTTGATCATAGACGCCAAATATATTGGCGTGCATGATCCTTAAATAAACAGTGTGTTTGCAAGGAGGCCAAAAATCGAAAGGCTTGCATGAACAAATTGCTGAAATGTAAACAGGAAATTTAACACAGAAACTAATGAGACATTTTCTTTAACTATCTTTTAAATTTCCTTTAACTATATTAACCACTTGTCCCAGAGCATTTTGTTAATTTCAGTGATGCCTGTTCCTCACATTATACAGTGTGTCCGGAAAGTATTCAAAGCGCTTCACTTTTTCCGCATTTTGTTATGTTACTTATTCCAAAATGGATTAAATTCATTATTTTCCTCAAAATTCTACAAACAATACCCCATAATGACAGCATAAACAAAGTTTGTTTGAAATCTGTGCAAAGAAATAAAAAATGGCCACACTACCATACAGGCCTGCTTGGTGGAGTGCTGCAGAGATGGTTGTTCTTCTGGAAGGTTCTCTTCTCTCCACAGAGAAACACTTGAGCTCTGTCAGAGTGAGCATCAGGTTCTTGGTCACCTCCCTGACTAAGGCCCTTCTCTGCCGATTGCTCAGTTTGGCCGGGCAGGCCGCTCCAAAAAGAGTCTTGGTGGTTCCAAACTTCTTCCATTTATGGATGATGGAAGCCATAATGCTCATTTGGGACCTTCAATGCTGCAGAAATGTTTCTGTACCCTTCCCCAGATCTGTGCCTCCATAAAATCCTGTCTCGGAGGGCTACAGACAATTCTTTGGACTTCATGGATTGGTTTGTGCTCTGACATGCACTGTTAACTGTGGGACCTTATATAGACAGGTGCCTTTCCAAATCATGTCTAATCATCTGAATTTTGACTCCAATCAAGTTGTAGAAATATCTCAAGGATGATCAGTGGAAACAAGATGTACATGAGCTCAATTTTGAGTGTCATGGCAAAGGCTGTGAATACTTATGTACAGTACATGTGATTTATTTTAAATTTTTTTTTTATCAAATTTGCAAATATTTCAAACTTCTTTCACGTTGTCATTATGGGGTATTGTTTGTAGAATTTTGAGGAAAATAATTAGTTTAATCCATTTTGGAATAAGGCTGTAACATAACAAAATGTGGAAAAAGTGAAGCGCTGTGAATACTTTCCAATGTAAATATTATGTGGAAGCATATGCTTTTAGAGGAATCTTCTATATAGCAATCTGTAGAAGCATCAGAAGCCCAGTTGTTAATTGTTTCTTCTCCTGTGAACCCTCAGCTGGTTCCAGCACTAGTGAAGTAGGAGGCTTACAGGAGTCACAAGTCTGAGTTTCCATTTTAATATGGTGCTGGTGCAAAATGTTACTGTCCCTGCACCATTTTAAAATGGTGCCTGGGACTCAAGTGGTTAATAAACATACCTCCTAATTTGTATTCGCTGCTACAAAGAATATCTCAAAATGTAATGTTCAAGACTTTAAGTTTCTTTAGTTTCTTTTAAAATGAACCTGTGTTTGGCCCACACAAGAAAAAGTAATAAGTGGTTGTAAACAGTGGCATAACTAGACCCTTCAGGGCCCCGATGCAAGGAACCATGAAGGGCCCCCCTGAACCCCAGCCAGGGCCCTTCCCTCCGAGTCTGGCGGTGGAACTCCAGGGCGTGATCACAGGTATGACCTTTGTGAGCCTGTAGTTCCACCACTGGTATCAGTAGTTTTTTTAATTATTTATTTTTTTAATTTTTAGGTGCCCCATTGGGGGACTGTCCCTAGGCAGGATGGGGTCCCCGTCCCCAGAAGAGATGAGGTCCTTTTCTCCAGGGCAGATGAAGTTACTGCCCCCAGGTGAGAAGGGGTCCCTGTCCCCAGGGGAGGTGGGGGTCCCTGTCCCCATGTGAGAAGGGGTCCCTGTCCCCAGGGGGAGATGGAGGGGGTATGTAATGGTGTGTGGGGGATGGGGTCCTCTCACTCACCATGACCAAGCTGTAGGCCGCGCACTCATCCATGTTGGCCTGGGCTCCATCCAGTGTGCTGGACGGGCGATCAGCATATCTCCCAGAAAGACCTTTCATCATCTGTTTATGACGGGGGAGGAGGGGGGCTGGCAGACAAGCCTGCAGTGTCCTCTGGGGAGCCGGCTCTCATAGGGCTGAACTGCAGCTGTGTGCTTAAAGTTTGTTTACCCGGGAGAAGTATGCAGTGCAGTGTGGGCTGGACTCGGGGGAGGCGGGACATCGGACTGAGCGGCAATGCATGGAGCAGGGGTACTCAGAGGAGCCGGCTGAGGACACAGGTCATGCGGGGAATGCACAACTAAAGAACAGCCAGTGTAATAGTCACTGTGCTGTAGGTACCCGCGGATGGCTCAGGTATCTATGCCTGGAAGTGGAAGTAAAATACCTGTATTAGGCAGGTATATGCTCCCCCCGAAAGGTACCAAATGTGACACCAGAAGGGGGGGGGGGGTGATTCCGAAAAGTGTAAGTTCCATTTTTGGGTGGAACTCTGCTTTAATATTTTTAGCTGGAATTTGGTAGACACATGAATATCGTGTGTCACACATTGATATACAAGTACATTGTATGTATGGAGTGTACGGGAGAGCAATCTGTTGCAGCTTACCTATTTGACCCTGGAGCTATGAAGCGATTTGAACTTGTATTTATCATTCACTTCCCTTTCTCTCCATGGGTTAAAATTATTCAAACATATTGTTTGCCTTGATCGCCTTCGCAACCACTCCTCCCTCACATGTGTGAAAGCTTTTATAGGACCACAGTTGATCGCAATCTGGATTAGATACAATTAGTCAGGTGACTATTGATGGTGCGAAATGCATCAGTATCATCTGTACCTGTGTCTCTGATTGGTGTATGGACTAAGTTTTGTCAAAAAAGGCATTAGACCGCAGTGCGGCTGTCCTCCCTTCACATTTGCAATTGCCTTGGCTGAGCTGGCACTCTTTATCTCCTAAACACAAGGACGGTGTGAATAAAAGTGATATCACCTGGATTGGTTACTTTTATGATTTTGTATAAAAGGTGTGTATGTACAACTGTGGAGGTTGAAAGATAAAGTAGCTGTTAATTATATTTTGTTTGCTAAAGCAGTGTGTATCAATTGTCATTTTTTATATAAAAATAATTATTATTTTAATCCTTTCTTGCATCTCAGCACTGCTCTTTGCAGCTACTTTTTGTTGCCATGCACTCCAACAATGAATGCAGTGGCATTTCTCAGGAAAGATTTCCTGTTTGTGCCAGCAGTAGACCTTACCTGCATAACCTGTATAGACATGCCACCAAGTATTTGAACAAGGACCTTCATGGCAGGATAACCTTGTAATACTTGTATTTTTTTAATCGCTTGAAATTACATTAATGAATCCAATATTGGGTTTACATATATTTTAAGGGGTGGCTGTGGATGTGGGAAAAGGAAGGATTTGCTTGACTCTGTCCACTGTACTAAAATGAGGAATAATCCTCTTATTTTTAGGATATGTGATGGATTGAGACACGTGAATACTTTCTGTTCTGACAAGGCTCTACTTTGCTACATAGTGTTTGAATAACAAATTGTATGTTTTGCAAAGGAAAAGCAATTTCGGTGAAATTTTGCCCGAAGCAGAAACTCTCATCTCCTGTTCCATTTTTCAAAAAATGTATTTAGATTTTTTTTTTAGGGGAAAAGGGTGTACATATGTTATTTCATTTCATTTGCTGTTCTTTGTGAAGTACACCCCCGTAGGCACTGCTCATGAACTTGGATCCCCCACTCCTGCACAGCCAGGCACACCGAATTTTCACAGGCACTCCAGAGTCAGAGAACAGTCCGTGACTTTGTTTTTGTTGTTTATTGAGGAGTAATAACTTGGATGGGAATGGGAGGTTATGGGAGGCCCCCTTGGCTTCAGCAAAACTTTAGCAACAGCTTCAGGTACATATTCCTATATACAGTTCCCTCTACTTTTCTCCTGCACACATTTTCTTGCTGACTCCAGCTGAATAACTATTAGTTGATCTGACAGGCTGTCAGTCAGATTTAGCAATGGCCCTTCATGGGCAGGGACTCGCAGCCCCTTGTTGTGTAGCAAAAAAACTCCAGTGAACAGCTTGTACTTCTCTTCTGTGGCTACTGATCCCAGCACCACCTCTTCATGCATTGCCAACCCACCTGGCTGCATCCTCCAGACTTACTCTTTAACAGCCCACCCAGCTGACCCTCACCAGGAGATCTACTAGGGAAGAATGAAGACTTAAGCACACCACTGTCTTCAAGGAGACTGGCTACATGTGGCAGTCTCCCCCTTTGTTAGTCCCCAGCATTGCTGATCTACTCACGCTGTCCTCTCTTGCTCCTGTGCCTCCAGAAAGGGCTTCCTCCCATGTGTTATGGCAAGTTCAGCAGTAGGGATGAGCTGAGTGTACATGGGTTCGATTCAAACAATTGGCCTGTGGCGAATTATGGCTCAGGGGGTTTAGTACACTCCCCACACTATATAAGGCTGCCTGCGTGGTGGCCTTGCGTAGTGTTTTGCGTCGCTAAAAGAGAGACAGACGGAGAGACAGTGTCTGAATTTCCTTTTAAGCTATTACAATTTTTGTATTGTGCTACCTGCACAGTGTACACCCAAAGCTACCCCAATTGCTGGTGTTCTTCTGATCCTATACCAAAGGCAGCTGCTGCAGCAATTACAGTCGGTGTATTGTGCCACCTGCACAGTGTACACCTGAAGCTACCCCAATTGCTGGTGTTCTCCTGGTC
This sequence comes from Lithobates pipiens, assembly GCF_037356315.1. Lineage (NCBI taxonomy): Eukaryota > Metazoa > Chordata > Amphibia > Anura > Ranidae > Lithobates > Lithobates pipiens. The sequence goes on from NW_027507903.1 coordinate 569,852,312, forward strand.
CTATACCACAGGCAGCTGTAGCAGTTACAGTCGGTGTATTGTGCCACCTACACAGTCTATACCTGTAGCTACCCCAATTGCTGGTGTTCTTCTGGTCCTATACCACAGGCAGCTGTAGCAGTTACAGTCAGTGTATTGTGCCACCTTCACAGTGTACACCTGAAGCTACCCCAAATGCTGGTGTTCTTCTGGTCCTATACCACAGGCAGCTGTAGCAGTTACAGTCGGTGTATTGTGCCACCTACACAGTCTATACCTGTAGCTACCCCAATTGCTGGTGTTCTTCTGGTCCTATACCACAGGCAGCTGTAGCAGTTGCAGTCAGTATATTGTGCCACCTTCACAGTGTACACCTGAAGCTACCCCAATTGCTGGTGTTCTTCTGGTCCTATACCACAGGCAGCTGTAGCAGTTACAGTCGGTGTACTATGTCATCTGTACAGTTTGCACCTAATTCTACCCCAATTGCTGGTGTTCTGCTGATCCTATACCGCAGGCAGGCAGCTGCAGTAATTACAGTCGGTGTATATTGCCACCTGCACAGTGTGCACCTAAAGCTACCCCAATTGCTGGTGTTCTGCTGGTCCTATACTGCAGGCAGCTGCAGTAATTACAGTCGTGTACTGTGTCATCTGCACAGTGTGCACCTAAAGCTACCCCAATTGCTGGTGTTCTCATATTAATAATACTACAGGCAGGCCGTTGATTCTGCTAGCTGCAATATAATCAGTATATACGTCCCAGCTTTGTGCAGCTGCATCTCCCTGCAGGCCATTAGTATGTCTGGAAGGCCAACAAGGAGAGGCAGACAGTCATGAGTCAATAAAAGAGGGCAAGCAGGCTCTTTGTCTAGAGGCAACAGTGCTGGTCGTAGACGTGGTACATCCTCAGCAGCCCGTGGCCATGGGACACGCTTGTCCTTATTTTCGGCAGCTGGACGTATTGAGCCTCGAAATGCCGAAGACTTGGTAGAGTGGATGACCAAGCCCTCCTCATCCTCCTCATCTTCTCTCACCCAGGCTCAGGGTACTGGCAAAGCAGCTGCCAACGGGGCCTCTTCCCTCATCTCAATGGCATCAGTCCCACCATGTCCTCCTGAGGAGTCCCCCAAACTGTTTGAGCACAGTGTTGGGTACATGTTCCAGGAGGATGCCCATCGTTTTGAAGGCTCTGCTGATGATGGCCAGCTAGAGGAAGGCAGTAACGTGAGCCCAGAGAGAGGGGATGCCAAAGAAGGACAGCAATCTGGCAGTCATGTTCCACCAGCTGCAGCATACTGCCAGGTTTACTCCAGTGATGAGGAGGGAGGGGATGATGAGGTCACTGACTCCACGTGGGTGCCTGATAGGAGAGAGGAGGAGGAGGCACATCTCCAACATGGCAGGATGCCCTCCAGGGGCCAGCTTAAGGGCAGCACACCAACTGAATCACACCGCGGAGCTCCGCCTGTGCAGAGCGCTACCTCTACGCGTTATTCCAAAAGTTCATTGGTGTGGGCCTGTCATGGATCTGCCACCTAGGGGTTAAAATAGTGCAGACTAATGTCAGTGATTGGTAACAGGCTGCCTTATTTAAACACCTCAGCAGCACTGTGTCTTTGCTGTCTGGTCTGCAGCTCATACCTGTTCCCGTGACTTCCTGTTCCTGTGATCCGATCTATTGCCTGTGTTTGACCCGGCTTGTTTGACTACGATTGATCTCTGCTATCCTGACCCTGGCCTGCCTTGTAACCACGCTCTACTCTACACTGCTTGATATCCTGTTGCCGAACTTTGCCTGTATCCTGACCATTCTCTGCCTGTCGTCTATATCTACATCTGATCATCTGTTACAAAACCCGGCTTGTCTGACTACGTATTCTGTGTCTTCCCAGCTTACCAACCTGCTTCCTGCTGCACCAACTGCTATTTGCAACATATGTCTCAAGCGTATCTCGCGTGGCTAAAACATCAGCCGGTTGGGCACCACATGCTTGACCAGACATATGTCAACTTGCCATGCAGTTCGTTGGCAAGCGTACCTAAAAGACCCACACCAAACAACAAAGCGGACCTCTCCTTGCTCCTCATCAGCTGGGATCTCCAACCCCACTATACCTTCAGTACTCTCTGAAACCTGCACTGAGAGGAATGAAGGTGTAGAATTAGGTGTGTCAAAGCCAAGTACTTACGGGCAATCTGCTATTGGTAGACCGACGTCCAATTGTACCAGGCAACATTCCCTGCCCCAGCTGCTGAACCGTCGAAAGAAGTTCACTCCCAGCCATCCACATGCCCAGCGGTTGAATGCTAGCTTGGCTAAATTGCTAGCACTTCAACTGCTGCCTTTTCAGTTGGTAGACTCGGCCCCCTTCCGTGAGTTTGTGCAGTGTGCGGTTTCTCAGTGGCAGGTTCCCAAACGCCACTTTTTCTCATGGAAGGCGATTCCGGCTCTCTACCGGCATGTGGAAGGCAGTGTCCATGCCTCGCTGGGCAGGGCGGTCAGTGGTAAGGTGCATATTACCGCTGACTCATGGTCCAGAAGGCATGGACAGGGATGTTACCTATCTTTCACGGCCCATTGGGTGACTCTTCTGGCAGCTGGGAAGGATGCAGGACAAGGTGCAGTAGTGTTGGAGGTTGTTCCGCCACCACGCCTCCAAAATGCTACTACTCTCCTCCACCCCCTCCTCTTCTTCTTCCTCCATGGCCTCTTCCTGTGCTTTGTCCTCGGAACCAGCGGCGCTCCGTAGGCGTTCAAGGGGCTACGCAAGTACGCAAGCACGCAGGCAAAAAGATACCATGCCGTGCTTGCGCTGGTGTGCTTGGGGGTCAGGAGCCACACTGGGGAAGATATTCTGTCAGCTCTGCAGGGGCAGGCCGAGAGGTGGTTGACGCCACGCCAGCTTAAACCAGGAATGGTGGTTTGCGACAATGGCACCAACCTCCTCTCCACACTCCGACAGGGACAACTGACCCATGTACCCTGTGTGGCTCACGTCCTTAAATTAGTGGTGCAGTGGTTCCTGGGCAGGTACCCAGGCTTACAGGATGTCCTGAGGCAGGCCAGGAAAGTCTGTGTGCATTTCCGCCGGTCATATAATGCCAGTGCTCGGCTGGCTGACCTCCAAAAGGAATTGAACCTGCCCAAGAATCGCCTACTCTATGACATGCCCACCAGGTGGAACTCAACGTTGGCCATGCTGCAGTGGCTGCACATGCAGCAGGGCCATAAATGAGTCCCTGTGTGACTACGGCACCAGGACAGGGTCAGGGGAGCTCGTTTTTTTTCCCACGCCAGTGGGCTATGATCAGGGACTCTCCTGTCACCATTTGAGGAGGCGACGAGGATGGTGAGGAGTGACAGTGCATGCATCAGTGACACTGTACCTCTTGTCCACCTGTTGGAGCAAACGCTGCGTGGAATAATGGACAGGGCACTTGAGGCAGAAGAGAGGCAGGAAGAGGAGGACTTCCTTGCCTCTCAAGGCCCCCTTTATCCAGACAGTGTTCCTGCTGGCCCGCCAATCACACAGGAAGAGGAGGAGGAGGATTGTGTCAACATGGAGGTGGAGCCTGGCACTCAGCATCAGCAACAGTCTTTTAGGGATGATTTACAGTCCCAAGAAACCCATGGACTTGTACGTGGCTGGGAGGAGGTGGCTGCAGATCATGTCCTCCTTAGTGACCCAGAGGACTCCGGACCAAATGCCTCAGCTAACCTACGCTGCATAGCCTCCCTGATCCTGCAAAGCCTGCGGAAGGATCCTCGTATTCAGCAGATCAAGGAGAGGGATCATTACTGGCTGGCAACTCTCCTTGATTCACGGTAGAAGGGTAAGATTACGGACCTTATCTTGCCGTCGCAGAGGGAGCAGAGGATGAGACATCTTTGGGAGGCCTTGCAGAAAGGTCTGTGCAATACGTTCCCAAATACTGGGAGGTTACAAATTCCTGATCCTGGACAACGTGTTGCTGAGGCGTTGGAGAAGGTGGCCGTCTGGCCGATGTGTTCAGACAATTTTTTGGTCCGCAGCCCCAAGGTATGATTGGTTCCAGCAACCATTGCCAGCATCTGATTTACATGGTGAAGGAATACCTAGGGGCAAGATCAGACTTGTACACCTTTCCCACCAAAAATCCTCTGGGTTACTGGGTCTTGAGGATGGATCACTGGCCAGAACTTGCACAGTATGCATTCGAGCTACTGGCCTGTCCTGCATCCAACGTTCTTTTGGAATGGACATTCAGTGCTGCTGGAGGCTTTGTAACCAATCACAGGGTGCGCCTGTCCACCGACTCTGTTGATTGACTGACCTTCATAAAGATTAATCAGTCTTGGATCACCACCAGCTACCAAGCACCTGAAGCTGATGTAACCGAATATATATTTTTTTAAATGTGAGATCCCTTCCTTCCTTCCTCCCTGCCTATGCTAATGCTGAGTGACTATCCTGTTATGCTGACTGACTATCCTCTTCCTCCTCAATGATCCTGCTGATAGCCTAGAAGAACATTTTTGGTTCTGGGCGCCGCCACCAGTGGCTAAGGCCCAATTTTCAGCCCCTGTTTAGCAGGGGTGTGTAATTACAATTTTTGATGCAATACTTTGCAGCAGGGCTCATTCCTGCACTCCAACTAGAGTATCTGTGAGGGGTTGCAGTGTTGTGGCACCAGTCCAGCACCAGTGCCTAAGGCCCAATTTTTTAGCCCCTGTTTAACAAAGAGCGTGCAATTAGAATTTTTGATGCAATAATTTGCAGCAGGGCTTATTCCTGCTCTCCAACTAGAGTTTCTGTGAGGTATTGCAGTGTTGCAGCACCAGTGCCTAAGGCTCAATTTTTCTGCCCCTGTTCAACAGGTGCATGTAATTACAATTCTTGATATAATATTTCACAGCAGGGCCCATTCCAGCGCTCCCCACCAAGAGTAACTGTGAGGACTTACAGTGTTATGGCACCAGCACCACCACCACCACCAAAGGCCCAATTTTTCTACCACTGTTCAACAATGGCAAGTAATTACAATTCTTGCGCCCACCAAGAGTCACTTTGAGGGCTTACAGTGTTGTAGCAACACCAACACCTTAGGCCCACATTTCAGCAGAGCGTATAGGGCAGACCCCTACTTTCAAACATCCAACTTACAAGCGTCTCCTACTTGCAAAAGGAAGGAGACAACAGGAAGTGAGATGAAAAAAGATGGATGGAAAAAAAATGTTACAGGGGTGATAACCCTTCCCTTTGTTTTCCAAAAAGCTTAAAAATTGATTTTTTGACTGGAGCTACACTTTAAAAATGTACCAGTTCAAAATTACAAACAGATTCTACTTAACAACAAACCTACACAGTCCCTGTCTTGTTTGTACCGCCTATATACTGCTGTTCTGAGTATATAGGGCCTGGGGGCCCCACACCTTTCCTTTTTTTATTTGGGTACGGGGTTCCCCTTAATATGCGTACAAGACCCAAAGGGGCTGGCTACCCATGCCATTTTGCTCAATGATTTTCCTCCATATTGCTGGAACCAGACATTACATTAAAAAAGGTATGTGAGCGGTATCCAACGGGACTAGAGGTTTCAGATGTCACTTAAGGATCTACTGGCTTGCCTGCACCTGACCTATAGAGGCATCAACCGCACACCAGAGGAGTGAAATAAGGTGGATGATCTGGCTGACAAGCGTTTGGAGATTGGGATTTACACGCATAACTACCCCCTGTGGGTACAGGGATCCGGTGAGTGGGGACCTGAGGGGGTGAGCACAGAAGTTACCGGCTTGTTTGAATGAGCACTAACGTCACCTTATGGTTCACCTGTATGAAGATGTGCTGTATATAGAACTTTCTTCTAAAGAACTTTTTTTCCAATGAACTTTTTGTGATATTTTACAGACTTTTAAACATTACAGTATAAAATATTGTGAGCATATGCTCTCTTTGCACTTTGGTTTTGCACAGGTTTATTTATCACTTATATCAATTTATTTATTTTTTGGTTGTAATTTTTGTTATTTTACACATCTTTTTTTTTTTTGATTTTTTGTAATTTTTGCACATTTTTTGCATTTTTGCACATTCATTTCTCTCTGGTAATTTTTCACATATGGTGTGGACTTTACCCAATACCCAGTGAATTGGATTGAGATACCTGTTATACCGTTTTGGAAACTCCTAATATTGGCCTATTTGCACCTGTGTAATAAGGACTGCACAAATTATATATAGCTAGATAAGTGGTAAGTTACAGTAAGCTATATAAGCCAACTATTGTCCTCTTATTTTTATTTTCATTTTATTTTATTTAAATTTAACTTTTATTGCTTGGTTACGTCTAATTATGTGTCTATGATGTGATATACCTTATCAATTTAGATTATCCCTACCACATAGTACCCTCATAGATTTAGCGGGTGTATATAGAAAATGGGGGGTGGTTGGACCACACCCTGTGTCTGTTATTATACACCTAAGCATAGAGAATTCTCTCAGGTGTTCTGGACTATATAGTCTGGTCTTTTGCCTGTTTACACTGTAGAGGATTCTGGGGTCTTTCTCCTATTCTCCACAGGATATAGGATTAATATAGTAGATAGACCTCAGCTCTCAGCTCATCTTTTGCGATAAGGGTGTACCCTATAATTTATATATTTTTGAGGTAGCGCCAGGGTCCCTATTCCTATTTATATATGAATTACATTAAAACCGCAAGCAGTTTTAAATGACTTTTTTTCCGTTAGAAATGTCATTTTGTACAGGGACTGTTCTAAACACAGGAAACATGTGCCACTTCACAGGCATACTATAGACACCCGCCAGGCGCGATATTTAAAGGAATATTTCACTTTTTTTTTCACTTTAAGCATCATTAAAATCAGTGCTCCTGAAAAAACTTTAGTTTTTAAAACTTTTTTTGCATAGATACATGTCCCCTGGGGCAGATGCCGGGTCCCCAAACCCTTTGTAGGACAACAACTTGCATATTAGCCTTTACAATTAGCACTTTTGATTTCGAACGTTCGAGTCCCATAGACGTTAATGGTGTTCTAAAGTTCGCGCAAATTTTCGGTCTGTTCGCTGGTTCTGGTGCGAACCGAACCGGGGGGTTTTCGGCTCATCCCTATTCAGCAGTGTGTAGTCTAGCAAGGAGGATTTTTTATTTCTAAGGTTAGAGAAGACCTGTCAACTCGTTGATCTGATCTAAGGTGTTTGTGCAACAATAAGTTATAAGAAAGGACATCTGGTGGTTAAATGAAGCAGTGTGGGACAATTAATGTCTACTGTTTATAATCACCTGTAGTCATTTTGGTGCTAAAAACCATATCAGTAAGGGTCGGTTCACACTGGGACAAGTCGCGTCCCATTCTGTACAATGGAACCATTCTAATCGGAGCGACACAAGTCGCTCCGACTTAGAAAAAGGTTCCTCTACGACTTTGGGGGTGACTTGAGGCGACTTGCATTGACTTCTATAGAGAAGTCGTTTTGAAAGTCGCTGCATCGGTCGTCTCCAGGTCACCTGAGGCAGTCGCACTGCAAGTCGTGCTGCCTCAGTGTGAACTGACACTGAGCCCACGTACACACGGTCGGAGATTTTGCCAACCAAATCCGTCGGATTTTGCCCGTCGGATTTAGTCCGACGGATTGTGTCCGAAACTGTTGCATACACACGGTCGGGCCAAGTTGGCGAAAAATCCGATCTTTCAGAACGTGATGATGTAATTTCGTTACGATGGGACTACATTCAGGCTAGTAGCCAATAGCTTTGATGTAGGAATTTGATCTGAGCATGCGTGGCACTTGGTCCGATGAAAATGCTCTACACATGATCGGATTAGGTCCGTCCGGCCCAGTTGGTCGGGAAATCTTTCCAACATGTTGGAAATTTGGATCGGACGGAGATTCGGACGGAATCAGTCCGATGCATCCCACACACAGTCGGATTATCTGACGACGTGGTCCGATAAGACGCATTCCGACAGATTCTCCGACCGTGTGTGTACATGGGCTAAGTGTTCATCCCTTGCATGTTACTCCTAAGTGCTCCAGGACCTTGTGTTGGACACTTGCGGCAGCCACTGGGCAGCGCTCATGTGACCAGAGTCTGTGCTCTGTAGACCAGACCCTCCCATACTACTGAGCAGACAAAAACACACTGTATGTCTTTTTTTTTTTACAAGACCTTTTAATTAGTTAAAGGAGACTGGGGTGGGAAAGAAATTTTGATTTCTCCCTGAAGATTAGCTTTTTGTGACTCAAACCTCTATACTAGGTATATATATTAATGATTTCATTGCCCTGCCCACTCTCCTGAAATGACCAATAACCCATTACAAATACAGTAAGTCACTACAAGAAATTTTAATTGGATGAATTAAATAGTGGAGTATCAAAATCTTTTGATATCCAATTTAATCTTTGCACATGGAAATGTTTATCTCTTGGTCAAATACATTTTGCTGGCATCAACAACAGAGGCTAGTGCAGACAGTGTTTCCCTATGGAGCAACAAAAGCTAGCGGTCAATGCAGCGAGAGAACTCATTAAGGAGAAGAGTTAGCTTTTCAAAGAGCTCACTGAACAGCAGGGACCAAAAACACCCACAGGTATAGCAGACAGGGTCAAAAAGACTGCAGCATTTCTTTAAGGAGCGTAGTTACAATTTTAAAGTGATTAAAAAGATATACATTATTAATGAGATATCATGGCTTGGGTTGCATCTTTGGTTCACAGACATAAATTTGGGTCCTTGCTGAAAAAGATGTAAGAGTTTATGGCACACACACTTTAAATAAATTAAGGGGGAATAAAATGACACAATTAATTTACTAATTGTATTTCGTTAGAAACAATGTTTTTAAAGACCTGTTTTTAAACACCAATAAACTGAGAGAACAAGCTGTCCCCTACAAAACAAGTATTTTATACATGTAGTCAATTCACTTTTATATAATCCAAATTAAAGGGCTTTACCATTATATACTGAAGGTACCCTTGAGAGTTTGGCTGTGCTGAATTCACCTGGTCATGTCAGTGGATAATTGGTAACAACAATGAATAAAGGTGCTGGCGCTTACAGTAATCAAACAAGTAGTAGAAAATTGTTACCTAAAGATAATACTGGCACCATAAACATCTGATTAGTACATAAATATACTGTACCTGCACCGTTTATAATAGCATGCATGTTAAGCTATGATTGTTTTATGAGCAATTTTTTTTCATTGATATTTTTGGTTGACATCCCCTAGTACAATGTACTATTAACATAAAAACGCACACACAGGTTGGACTTGATGGACTTGTGTCTTTTTTTCAACCTCACTGGCTATACTATGCTATGTCTTTGGGCACCATTAGGGAACTTATATCCAATCTGATCATTGGTTAGAGTATGCTGCTTTAGACCTGTAATTCCTTTATAAAAAAATGCCAGGAAAGACTCTATTTGGTCAATTCCTAGGGCCCATTAATATCTAATGGAGCTCAGAATGGGAGGGATGAAAAGGTGCTGGGCTACAGCAATATAGAGAAGGAGACATTACCTGTTGTACTTCTCTCCCTCTACTGAGATAACTGATGTTATGCTGCACCAGCAAGCAGGGGAAGTGCTTAGCCAAGCAGCCCCACTGCCAATGCTGGGCTCAGCCCTTCCTTCTCAGAGCTCTGTGCTCAGTTGTCAGTTAATTACCAGTATTCTCCATTCCACAGTGACTCACCTGGTCTTCATTTCCTGCTTGTCAGCTAGCCCTGCTGGCCTGGGTGAGATCTCCCATGCCTTTGCCTGGTCAACATATCCAGATACACTCTGCTATGTTTTCTTGTTAAATACTTTTGCATGGCTGACTTCCCTTCTGGTTCCTGATCCCAGTTATTGCCTCTACTATGCTGATCTCTGGATTCCTGTTTTATTGGCTTGTTCTGACTACCCGCTCTGGTTACCAAACCCTGGCTATGTTTTGACTACATCTGTTCTTTTTGTACCATTTTACCATTTTATTAAAAAGTGTGATTTTTACTGCACTTCTGTCTCAGTCTGATTCATGGTTCCTGACACCCATAGACTTCTGTGTAGAGTGCTGAGAATCCTTGGAGTTGTAGCTTGAGCTGGCAGCCATATAATGGGCCCAACTGACTCCTTACAGTACACAGATCCCAGTAGGCACTTTGCAGGAAAATTCAGTCAGTCAGTTGGAGACCATACCAGCAGAAATTCACACCAAGACTGGTAATGAAGACTCCTGGGGGCAACGCAGCACCACACACATTACAGCGCCTGCACTGCTGCGACAGGGAAACTGGAGCACTCACTGACCCTCTGCTTTCCAATGCTGACACTACTAGCAGGGACTGAACCACTTTGAGCAGAACACCAAGTATACACAATTTATACTGCACCCATACTGCACTCTATACCACACTTATTCCAAACCTAAACTGCACCTATACCAACCCACAATATACAGAACCTGTGTTGAGACTATACTATACCTATACTGTACCTATACTACATGTAGGTTAACTGGGACTGTTGTTAAGTGCATCAACACTCTTAAAGGGTCCCATTGATAACTGGCAGAACAACATCTCAAAGGTCTCCCTAATAATTATTTGTTCCCCTGTTCCCCATTCCCCCACCCCTAACATCATCCTTTCCTTTTGAACAGTGCATACCTAGTTGGTCTAAGACTAGCATCGCTGTCATGAATGCGTTCTGGAATTATAGTTTCAGCACTCGATTCACTACTGCACTTGGGATAGCCTTGCTACTGTTCATGGTGTTTTGGATCCGAACTTGAAAAGCTCGGGATTGTTTCTGACCCCCTGGCCAAATTAATCCTTAATATAAAAGTGTGCACACTTGAAGTCAAACACTGACACACACATAGTTCAGTATTCAGATACTTCTACTTTCTTATTTCCTGGACCCCGGCTAATATACATGTGAGCCGGATATCTCACTATCAAATCAAGAATTAGATAAAAGACAGCGTGTACAAACCACAAATTATACATATTCATTATTGTGACGGAGTATAAGCTTTTTAGCTGAGTTATGTCTAAAAAAGGGAAAAGCAAGCTTCGGTAGCTAAAGTAGAGTCTTGTTCCCAGCACCCATTTTTCCTTGGGTGTACTGACGAGGTGGCCGAGAATTCTTCTCTTTAACGTTGCTCTCTCTCTTTTAACTCTTGCAGTTTCACATGAAGGGAGAAGCTGGCAGACATCTTAATTGTGATTAAATGTGTATGATTAAGGTTGATAACTGATAATAAAAGATAAGCACTTATACCTATAAGAGTACCAGAAATAGGCATTTCACTTATAACACTCATGATCACATCCATTACAATGGTAATCTGAATGCCAAATGTCCCTACCGTTAATCACTTTGTATGCTAAATTGTATTATTGCCATTGTTAATCGATTTTCGCTTGTCTGCTGTAGTTACCAACCATATTGAGTGACAGTATATTAAGTTTGCCTTTACTATCTGGTTTGGTACCTGTTTTGTTTACTATGGTGCTACTACTAAGTAATAATTTTATTGATTTCCTGTGGTATTTGTGGATTTGTGCACTCAACCTGGTATGTCAGAAGAGCTGAGGATTTTGAGAAGGTTGAGGCAAAGAACAAAGGGCCCATCCTAATTAGCTGCTCTTATGGGGGTAGCGCTACACACAGTGGTGGCTGTTGCTCAAAATTTTTGGGGGTGCAAACAAACTGGAAAATTCTGAAAAAAAAACAATCAATTGCAGCCTCACTGTACCATCAAGCGCAGCCAGTGTGCCATCAAACGCAGCCACTGTGCCCATCAATTACCGCCACTGTGCCCATCAATTGCTGCCACTGTGCCATCAAACTCAGCCACTGTGCCATCAAACGCAGCCACCATGCCCATCAAACTCAGCCACTGTGCCATCAAACGTAGCCACTGTGCCCATCAATTTCCACCACTGTGCCCATCAAACGCAGCCACTGTGCCCATCAAATGCAGCCACTGTGCCCATCAATTGTAAACTATTGCTTTCCAACCCCAGTACCCTTGGGAGTAGTACATGGCTGGGAGGAGGAAGTTCAAGATGCTGTCATTCTGAGTGACCCTGAGGAGTCTGCTTCTCAAGCTTCGGGAAATTTGAGGCACATGGGCAACCTCATCTTTCAAAGCCTGTGAAAGGACCCAAGAATATGTGGCATAAAGGAGAAGGATGATTACTGGTTGGCAAGCCTCCTTGACCACTATTATAAAGGAAAATGTCGTTTTTAGTCTTCTGTTAGTCAAGAGAGGAGCATTGGAGAAGGCGCCCGCCGTAGTGAGGCATTTCAGAATTTTTTTAGTCCTCGCTGCCTAGGGCTGTCATCAGCAACTTCTGCATCACATGGTGGATGATTACCTTGGGGCCAAAACAGAGATGCAGAGCTTTCCAGCTGACAATCCACTGACTTACTGGGTGATGAGAATAGACCACTGGCCAGAACCTGCCCAATATGCTATTGAGTTGTTGATTGCCCTGCATCCAGCATGCTTTCAGAACAGCCATTAAGTGCTGCAGGGGGTTTTGTTACTGATCATAGAACATGTCTGTCCACAGACTCCGTGGACCGTTTTACTTTAATAAAACTGAATCAGTCCTGGATTACCAGCTATTAAGCCCCTGATGCCAATGTCACTTATTAAGTCTTTTTGGGATGTGGAATCTCTGCAGGACTTCAAGGCTGCCTAGCTTTGAGGGTGTTCAATCATTTCATCTGGAAGAATGTTTTTGGTATAGGTTTCATAGACAGAATTAACCCAAAGAACAATTTTTGCCTTCATCAAAAGCACCTCTATAGGGTTGGAAGGCGCCACTAACACCCTAAGACCATTTTTTCTGCACCTGTTTCACAGGTGCATATCATTGCAATTTTTTACAACAAGGCTAATTCTTGCTTTCTTCAAGAGTACCACTATAGGATTAAGGTGGAAAGGTGCCACCGACACCCTAAGCCCTTGTACACATGGTCAGAAATTCCGATAGAAAATGTCAGATCAGATCGTGTTGTCGGATAATCCGACCGTGTGTGGGCTTCATCTGACTTTTTCCATCGGAATGTCCGACCAACAAAGTTTGAGAGCTGGATATAAAAAATTTCCGACAAAGACTGTCTTTTGTTGTCGGAATGTCTGACCGTGTGTACAAGGGCTAAGACCAATTTTTGTGCACCTATTTGACAGGTGCATATCATTGAAATTTTTTTACAGCAAGGCCATTTCTTGCTTTCATCAAAAGTACCTCTATACGGTTACGGTGGGAAGGCGCCACCAACATACAAAGACCAATTTTTCCGCACCTGTTTGACAGGTGCATGTCATTGCAATTTTTTTAGAGCAAGGCAAATTCTTGCTTTCATCAAGATTAACTCTATAGGGTTACAGTAGGAAGGCACCACCAACACCCAAAGACCAATTTTTATGCACCCGTTACTTCTATACAAAGTCAAAGTGACACCAGAATGTAGCCAACAAATCAAATCTTTTTCTCAGTGCACTACATGGTGGCCTCATCATACACACTGGCTCCCGAGCTCTTGCTGAGCAAATAAAAGACAGTTTGCGGGGAAATTTTTTTTTTTTTTGGCTTTATAAATGCAATTATTGGTGCAGCAGATTCTAGACATGGTACAGCTCTGCCACTTTACAGGTAGACTAAGGGGACCCCCCAGGCAATATATTGGAAAGAATTTTTAATTTTTGGGCTTTCACTTTAAAAATCAAAAAATCACTGCTCATTTAATATGACGTTTTTCACAAACTTTTCTTTTTATTGATACATGTCCCCCGGGACAGGACCCGGCCCCCTATAACCATTTTATGCCAAATTACTTGCATATAAGCATTCAAAATAGGCACTTTTGATTTGTGACGTTTGAGTCCCATTGACTTTAATGGTGTTTGTTATTCGGGTCCAAACTTTTGTGGTGTTCAGAAGTTCTGGTGCGAACCCGAACAAGGGTCCGTTTGGCCTATCCCTATTGTTGACTGCCCAAATTAACACACAAATAGACACTAGAGAGAATACCTACAAATACATAGATTATTCACCATTGTGTCTCAGCTTACCATGTGTGTGTCAAAGACAAATTTACTTTCCTATAAACTTTGCAATATTAACACCAAATACACCCAATGGTAAAACTATGCTATCATTTCCTTTTAAGATTTAGTAGCTCTTTATAAAAGATATTCGCATTTAGACTATAATACTCTGTTTATCATTTGGATGCAGAACTGAAATGGGTTATAACTGCTTGTTTTTCAGAATTGATCTGGCAAACCAAATTTATATCTGTTATTGGTCTTATAGGAGCTTCACTGATGTGAAATTCTTGCAATATCTTCCCAGGAGCAGTGAAAATGTTCCAGCATCATAAAATGGCAAGTTATGATGTGGAGTGACAAAAACCCCCGGAGCCGCATTCCTCTCATCATCCGGTCAGTGTTACATTTGGCGGCACAGCCAGGGATCTCGAAAACGGCTGATGTTCTTTAACAACACAGCTGGGAGCATTTATAAAAGTAAACAAAAAAGTATATCTAATCGCCCTCTTTTTATCTAGTGAAATTACATATAAGTGGCCGGGGAAAACATGTATTTAATTTGTCTGCTGGAAGCTATAAGTGAAGTGTGGCTTTCAGCAATGAGAACTAAACAAGGTGAACATCGGATGAATGCAAACGTTACTCCTTCAAACACTTGCTAGGGTGAACAGCTGAATTTAAATAATTTGTGTCAGGAAAGACAAAATATGACCAGGTGCAAACCTTAGTTATGCACAGACGGACAATTCCTATTAGCCAGACCCATTGTCAAGAAAGACAAAGTGTACTCAGGCACTTACAGTGCTTTGCAAAAGTATTCGGCCCCCTTGAACTTTTCAACCTTTTGCCACATTTCAGGCTTCAAACATAAAGATATAAAATTTTTATTTTTTCTGAAGAATCACCAACAAGTGGGACACAATTGTGAAGTGGAACAAAATCTATTGGATATTTTAAACGTTTTTAACTAATAAAAAAAATGAAAAGTGGGGCGTGCAAAATTATTCGGCCCCTTTGCGTTAATACTTTGTAGAGCCACCTTTTGCTGCGATTACAGCTGCAAGTCGCTTGGGGTATGTCTCTATCAGTTTTGCACATCAAGAGACTGAAATTCTTGCCCATTCTTCCTTGCAAAACAGCTCGAGCTCAGTGAGGTTGGATGGAGAGCGTTTGTGAACAGCAGTTTTCAGCTCTTTCCACAGATTCTCGATTGGATTCAGGTCTGAACTTTGACTTGGCCATTCTAACACCTGGATATGTTTATTTGTGAACCATTCCTTTGTAGATTTTGCTGTATGTTTGGGATCATTGTCTTTTTGGAAGATACATCTCCGTCCCAGTTTCAGGTCTTTTGCAGACTCCAACAGGTTTTCATCCAGAATGGTCCTGTATTTGGCTGCATCCATCTTCCCCTCAATTTCAACCATCTTCCCTGTCCCTGCTGAAGAAAAGCAGGCCCAAACCATGATTCTGCCACCACCATGTTTGACAGTCGAGATGGTGTGTTGAGGGCGATGAGCTGTGTTGCTTTTACGCCAAACATATTGTTTTGCATTGTGGGCAAAAAGTTTGATTTTGGTTTTATCTGACCAGAGCACCTTCTTCCACATGTTTGGTGTGTCTCCCAGGTGGCTTGCGGCAAACTTTAGACAAGACTTTTTATGGATATCTTTGAGAAATGGCTTTCTTCTTGCCACTCTTCCATAAAGGCCAGATTTGTGCAGTGTACGACTGATTGTTGTCCTATGGACAGACTCTCCCACCTCAGCTGTAGTTCTCTGCAGTTCATCCAGAGTGATCATGGGCCTCTTGGCTGCATCTCTGATCAGTCTTCTCCTTGTCTGGCTGAAAGTTTAGAGGGACGGCCAGGTCTTGGTAGATTTGCAGTGGTCTGATACTCCTTCCATTTCAAAATGATCGCTTGCACAGTACTCCTTGGGATGTTTAAAGCTTGGGAAATCTTTTTGTATTCAAATCCAGCTTTAAACTTCTCCACAACAGTATTACGGACCTGCCTGGTGTGTTCCTTGGTCTTCATGATGCTCTCTGCGCTTTCAACAGAACCCTGAGACTATCACAGAGCAGGTGCATTTATACAGAGACTTGATTACACACAGGTGGATTCTATTTATCACCATCAGTCATTTAGGACAACATTGGATCATTCAGAGATCCTCGCTGAACTTCTGGAATGAGTTTGCTGCACTTAAAGTAAAGGGGCCGAATAATTTTGCACACACCACTTTTCAGTTTTTTATTTGCTAAAAAAGTTTAAAATATCCAATAGATTTCGTTCCACTTCACAATTGTGTCCCACTTGTTGGTGATTCTTCACACAAAATTGAAATGTTATATCTTTATGTTTGAAGCCTGAAATGTGGCAATAGGTTGAAAAGTTCAAGGGGGCTGAATACTTTCGCAAGGCACTGTAGTTATGCGCAGACGGAGAATTCCAGTTAGCCAGACCCATGCTCGTTCCAATGCTCACACAGGCTTAGTTTGGTAATAGTCAATTGGGAAGGCTCCAAATTATAGGCAGGATAAAGATCAGGAAAAAGTAAAGGTTGGTGATGTGCAGGCAACGAGGTACAGAGTTGATAGTCAAAGTCTTGGTCAGAAGAGCAGCAACCATAGGCAGACAAAGATACTCCAGATTCAGGTCAGACGAAAGCTAGGTCAATAACAGGATAAAGTTCGAAAGCCTAACAGTTGGCATGATCTTTCTGAAGGCTGGCATAATGTTTGCGGCACCTGTGCACACTTCCTGTGTTATTTCAAGGAGTTTTATTAGCCCTCACAATTCTTATCTTGGACTTAGACTTATGCCACGTACACACGATCAGAATTCCGGCCAGAAAAAGACAGATGAGAGCTTTTCATCGGAAAATGCGACCGTGTGTATGCTCCATCGGAATTTAGCTGTCTGAATTTCCACCAGCCAAAAATTGATAGCATGTTCTCAATTTTCCCGAAAGAAAAACTTTCTATCGGTTATTCCGATCGTGTGTATGCAATTCCGAAACGCCAAAAATCACGCATTCTCAGATTCAACTACGAGACAGAAGCTATTGGCTACTGACTATTGAACTTCCTTTTTCTAGTCATGTCGTATGCGTTGTACGTCACCGTGTTATAAATGCTCGGAATTTGATGTGACCGTGTGTAGGCAAGACAGCTTGAGCCGAATTCCGTTGGGGAAAACCATCAGAGCTTTTTCCGACGAGAATTCTGATCGTGTGTACGCGGCATTAGAATAGTTTTTGTCTCCTCACTGGATTTCCCACACCTACTCTTTTCCTCTTGCTTCCTCTACTCTTTCCCTCTGAATCTACCTTTCTCCTTTTTCGTCACCTCTTACACGGTATCTGTTTTCTGCCCAATGAACAGATTAGTAGTACATGTCTTTTGCCTGAACAGATGACGTTATTCATTGATTAGCTGATTAGATATGCCCAAAGGACTTGATACTCACAGATCATACCTTTGATGTATGAACCGTTAAGCCGCTCTTTTGTAAGTGCTATTTTGTTCTTGTATTGCCACTTTCTTTGATAGCGAGTCTATCAGTAGTTGCACCTCCATATTATTGTATTTAGTGGAAAAAATCCATAAATCTTTTGTAAAACAGAATAGATGGGGTTGATTTACTAAAGGCAAATAGTCCGCGCACTACAAGTGCAGTTGCTCTAGATCTGAGGGGAACATGCAAGAAAAAAAAAAAACAGCATTTTTGCTTGCACATGATTGGATGCTAGAAATCAGGAGAACTTCCCCTCATTTCAGAGCTTCCCCTCAGATCTAGCTTGACTGCACTTGCAGTGTACAGTATATTTGCCTTTAGTAAATCAACCTCTTTGTGTCTATGTTGTAAAGATCTGAGAATGGTACGGGAGAAATAGTTTAGAAAAAGACAGACAACTGGGCAGGTTGACACCAGTCAGTCCACAAATGTCTGGAAGATTAACAGGTATAATTCTGTTCTTGTGGGGTCTTTAAAGGAATAAAATATTGGAAAATGTGCATACAGGGAGGGATTGGAGGGATGTACTGTATATTGTTATTTTGCCTTAACATGCACTCTAATGGCGCGTACACACGGTCGGAATTTCGGCCAGCAAAAGACTGATGAGAGCTTTTCGTTGGAAAATGTGGCCGTGTGTATGCTCCATCGGAATTTTGCTGGCCGAATTTCCGCTAGCAAAAGATTAAGAGCAGGTTCTCAATTTTTAAAACTGAAAAAGTTTCTCCAGCGGAAATTCCGATCACGTGTATGCAATTCCGACGCTCCAAAAACTCACGCATGCTCAGATTCAACTACGAGACGGAAGCTATTGGCTATTGAACTTCCTTTTTCTAGTCCCGTCATACGTGTTGTACGTCACCGCATTCTTGATGGTCGGAATTAGGTGTGACCGTGTGTATGCAAGACAGCTTGAGCGAAATCCCATCGGAATTCCGTCGGGAAAACCATCAGAGCTATTTCCGACCAAAATTCCGATCATGTGTACGCGGCATAAAAGCGGGCTTCGAATAAAAGAAAAATCTGCACATTTGATTGACTTTGGATGTGGCTTTCATGCAGTAATACAGTGCCATGAAAAGTATTCATACCCCTTGAAACTTTCCACATTTTGTCATGTTACAACGAAAAACATAAATGGATTTTATTGGAATTTTATGTGATAGTCCAACACAAATTGGCACATACTGTAATTGTGAAGTGGAAGAAAAATTGAATTAGATGGACTTGTGTCTTTTTTCAGCCTGACTAACTATGCAACTATATGAAAAGGATAAAAGGTTTTCACATTTTTTTTACAAATCAATATCTGAAAAGTGTTGTATACATTTGTATTCAGCCCCCCTGAGACAAAATTTTGTAGAACCAACTTTCACTGCAATTACAGCTGCAAGTCTTTTTGGGGATGTCTCTATCAGCTTTGCACATCTAGAGAGTGATATTTTTGCCCATTCTTCTTTGTAAAATAGCTCAAGCTCTCTCAAACTGGATGGAGAGCATCTGTGAACAGCAATTTTCAAGTCTTGGCACAGATTCTCAATTGGATTTAGGTCTGGACTTTGACCGGGCCATTCTAACACATGAATATGCTTTGATCTAAACCATTCTATTATTGCTCTGGCTGTATGTTTAGGGTCCTTTTCCTGCTGGAAGGTGAACCTCCACCCCGATCTCAAGTCTTTTGCAAACTCTAACAGGTTTTCTTTTAAGATTGCCTTGTATTTGGCTCCATCCATCTTTCATCAACTCTAATCACCTCTGACCAGCTTCCCTATCCCTGCTGAATAAAGGCATCCCCACAATATGATGCTGCCACCACCATGTTTTACGGTGGGGATTGTATGCTCAAGGTCAGAGGCGTAGCTTGAAGCTTGTGGGCCCCAATGCAAAAGTTGACCTGGGTCCCCCCCACTACCACCCAACACTTCCACTGTGTGTGCAGATACACCGACCGCATGCCAAGATACTCAAAATGGCTTAAGAATTTTGAGTTCTCAGAGTTCCTATTTCAGAGGACAGGGATCACCGCTGGAGAATCAGAGGACAGGGATCACCGCTGGAGAATCAGAGGACAGGGATCACCGCTGGAGAATCAGAGGACAGGGATCACCGCTGGAGAATCAGAGGACAGGGATCACCGCTGGAGAATCAGAGGACAGGGATCACCACTGGAGAATCAAAGGACAGGGATCACTGCTGAAGAATCAGAGGACAGGGACCCCTGATAAGTCTCTTGGCAGAGCTCCTTTCCCATCTCAGCACTGTATACAGCTCCCCCCACACACTACGCAAGTCAAAAATCACATTTCTTTACACACAGTCTGTCAGCCTTCACAGGGTGTATCTGACTTTTATGTTGGCATTCTGACCTGTGAAATTCTCTGGTCGAAATGGCAGTGTAGTTGCAGTAGGCAGATATACCCTCTGCGTATCATGGCTAACTGGATGTGTTGTAAAGGAATGTGATTTCATGATTTCAGCCCTGTGGAGGAGGAGCGGTATAGAGTGCTGTACTGGGAAAGAAGCTCAGCAGTGGGCATAGCATCCAGGGTGGAGGGGGTGGTCAGGGGGCTTTGGCGGGGTTAAATTTAGATCTGGGGAGGGGGGGGGGCAAAGCCATGTGACATGAAATCTAGAGCCTTCAGCCCTTCAGGGGCCCCTCAGGAGATGTTAAGGGATTTGTTTTAGCAATTTCTGAAGGTTTCTCTGTCAGTGTTGGCAGGTATTGGGGGAAGATCACCTCCCGGAGGTACGTGTCTTTTCCCTAGTTGTCAGGGAAGTGGGGTAAGTAGACATTGCTTGGTGGTGGGGGGGGGGGGGGGTACAGAGAATCCCAGCTTGTGACTAGAAGACACTGAGCGGTGTCTTACTTCACCAGGGACATCGGTCCCAGCGTGGCTACAGGATGGCACTCTCCTCCTCTTAACTCACTGAGCTTGGTTACCCTTCAATGTTGCCAGCACACAGCACAGACACTTCCCATCCTGGGCTGTTCTCACCCCATGCTGCTCTCCATTCAGGAAATGGCTCACAGCTTCTCCCCAACCAATGAGAACAGAAGGGTGTGGACTGTGGAAGGCAAAGTGGAAGCCCAGTACTGAAGCATGGCTGTGGGGCCCTAGGGCAGATCAGAGCTGGACTTTGTGGAGTATATGATAATATGACAGGGAGGCTGCAGGGGCCCCCTGGAGCTAGGGGCAGAGTTGCGATTGTGACCCCTGCAACCTCTTATGCTACTCCCATGTTCAGGGTAATGTGCAGTGTTAGGTTTCGCCACAGTTGGCATTTTACTTTTAGAACAAAAAGTTCAATTTGGGTCGTATCTGACCAGAGCACCTTTTTCCACATGTTTGCTGTGTCCCCCACATGGCTTCTTGTAAATTGCAAACGTGACTTCTTATGGCTTTCTTTCAACAATGGTGTTCTTCTTGCCACTCTTGCATAAAGACCAGATTTGTGGAGTGCACGACTAATAGTTGTTCTGTTGACAGATTCTCCCATCTGAGCTGTGGATCTCCGCAGCTCCTCCAGAGTTACCATGGGCCTCTGCCCATGGGCCTGCTGCTTCTCTGATTAATGCTTTCCTTGCCTGTCAGTTTAGGTGGACGGCCATGTCTTGGTAGGTTTGCAGTTGTGTCATACACTTTCCATTTTTGGATGATGGATTGAACAGTGCTCTGTGAGATGTTCAAAGCTTGGAATATTTTTTTTATAACCTAACTCTGCTTTAAACTTCTGCACAACTGTATCCCTGATCTGCTTGGTGTGTTCCTTGGCCTTTATGATGCTGTTTGCTCACTAAGGTTCTCTAACAAACCTCTGAGGGCTTCACAGAACAGCTGTATTTATACTGAGATTGAATTACACACAGGTGGACTAATTTACTAATTAGGCGACTTCTGAAGGCAATTGGTTCCACTACATTTTAGTTAGGGGTATCAGAGTAAAGGGTGTTGAGTACAAATGCACACCACACTTTTCACGTATTTATTTAAAAAAAAATGTGAAAACCTTTTATCATTTTCCTTCCACTCCATAATTATGTGCCACTTTGTGTTGGCCTATCACATAAAATTCCAATAAAATACATTTACGTTTTTGGTTGTAACATGACAAAATGAGGAAAATTTCAAGGGGTATGAATACTTTTTCAAGGCACTGTATGGAGCAGTTCCCACCTCCCATAGTTCCTGATCAAAAAAGATGACCCGTTTCCTGCTGTTTCGCACACTACTTGGACAATTGCAGTCCATTCAATGAAACAAAGAGGTTCAAATTCACAATTGCTCTACTTTAAAGCACGCCTGAGTATAACAAAAATCTCTAAAACCAGTGCCCTCACTGTATATAAGGCATCCTTCCGACTGAACTGCCCACACTCCAGTGCCCACACCCACCCAAAAATGTCCCCTCTTCTGTCCGCTGCCATATTCCCAACAGGTTCCCATGCTAAGATCTTTATAAACACCATTATTCCATAAAATTGGATTGTCGCACTGTTCTACATAACCCCCATGTAATACCATTCAGGGCCTAGTGAATGGATGCTCAGGCCCCGGGTATTGTATTGTAGGAAGACAGGGAATGTCCTATAGCTAAAAACATCAGAATTTCTCAAGGAAGTAGCAGCAATCAGACTGGCAATTGGAGCAGTAATCATAGAGGCAGATGACAAAAGTGAGTATTAAAGTATAACTAAAGGCTAAACATTTTTTTTTTCACTTTGAATAGAGTAAAGTAGGGTTATAACCCCTGCCAGCTGTACTTCAAAGGGAACATTTTTCATCACGTCCTGTCCCATAGCCAAAACAGGAAGTAAGAGGAAATTCCTCCAACGTGAAGATCCCAGATTGTCACCAGGGTCACTAGAACTAGTGTTCCCATTAGAATATTTCCCTTCTAATACTGTTCTGATATCAAGCCAAAATGGCAGATTTTTTTTACATTCACTTTGATGATAACAGTAAACAAGACAAATAGAGAAGATGAATCTCTTTATCGGGGGCACCAACAGCAATAAAAAACACAGGTGTTCCAATCCCTCTCCATTCTATCAAAAAAAAAAAAACACTTTAAAGGTGAACTAAACCTTTTCCCACTTTCCACAAGTGTTTGCCATAATGTATGTCCAGCATAGTTTCACATTATGGCCCACTTATCATGCAAAATGGCCTTCTCGAGCAATGTGACATCTGCTCTGTTGTCGTCTTGTTCCAAAAGCCTTCTGTTTTTTCTGTTGGCTGGGCCGGTATGCCTAACTCCTTTGCATATGCACAATAATTACATTATCCTATCAGCTAGAACTTCCTTCCATTTTTTTTAAAGAAGGCATATTAGTATTGTATACTGAGTTGTACATGCGGAGCTGAAAGTGTATAATTAGTAAAGTAATGCTAGCTGACAGGAGATGAGATTTTTTGGAAAAGAAAACATACTGGGACTCTTCTATCATAAATACCTACTTGATAGCAATTTTTAGTATTACAACTTTAATTCCACTCTAAGGCCGCGTACACACGCGGGGACTGTTCGCCCAACTTTGTCCGCTGAACAGTGTTTGGGCGGACAGTCCGCCCGTGTGTGGGCTTTCAGCGGACAGTTTCAGCGAACAGTCTGCTGAACAAAGTTTTTCGGAAATTCCGAAAAACTGTCCGCTGAAACTTGGTTTCAGCGAACAGTCCCCTTGTGTGTAGGCTTGTTCGTCAAACTAAGTTCCGCGCATGCTCAGAAAGGATTTACACGCCGAAAGTTGTAATGCAGTGTATAGGACGTCGTATTTTCCGTCCCGTCGTACGTGCCGTTCACGTCATCGCGCACGGTTTCAGCAAACTGTTCGTTCGTCGTGTGTGGGCAAGTCCGTCCATGCTAATTTTGAGTGGACTGTTTGCTGAAACTGTTTGACGGACAAAGTTGAGCGAACAGTCCCCGCGTGTGTACGCGGCCTAAGTCCAAATGGAGCCTATCATCAGGGGAATACCCTAATCTCTATGAGAGATAATAAATACCTGTAAATGTTACACTTAATCGAGCCATACACAGTAGAATTTCGCCTTGAAAGTTTGGACAGAAATTGAGAAAAATCATAAATTAGAGCATTCAATAATACCATTATGTATTCAACACATTTCTTATGAAAACCCTGAAAATGTTTCCCCAACAAAAAAAACCCCTTCACAGTTAGAAATTATTTCTCCATTCTTTGAATTCCCTTATAACTACGGGCAAAAACAATTATTGATTTAACCCCATTAACTATTAGAAAGTTGCTTTGAAAACAATTTTTTTAACTACTACTGGCCGACTTTACACATTACTTAAGATGCATGTACTTAGAAAACAAATGTATATCTGGTGCTAGGTATACTTTAAATCCCTGGTGCCCAACCTGTGGCCCAGAGCCCACATGTGTCCCATCAACACTTTTTATGTGGCCTTCAGGCCCCTGGCAGACATTAATCTTTGTTTCACCATTGCACTTATTATAGTAGTGATTTCAAACAGCCTCTTGTAATATGTCTTCAGTCTATGACTGTCTTATGAAGCATGTTTCCAGTCTCCAACAGCTCCAATGGTATGTTCGCATTCTCTGACAGTCTCCTGCAGCATGTCCGCAGTTTCTGACCTGACCATCTCATATAACATGCCTACATTTTCTGACCATCTCATGTACCATGTCCACATTCTCTGACCATCTTTTGTATCATGTCCACGGTCTCTAGACATCTCTTGTATTATGCCCATAGTCTTTGACTATATCCTGTTGTGTGTCTGCTGTCTCTGATATCAATGAAAATACTCGCCAGCACACCACGGATCTTCAAATGTAGTTTAAAGCACTTATTGCAAAACGATCACATCATCATAGAACAAGTGCAATGTTTCGGAGCCGCACAGGACCCCTTCATCAGGCTGTGATGACACATACCTGACGAAGGAGTCCTGCAGGGCTCCGAAACTTTGCACTTGTTCTTTGATGATGTGATCTTTTTACATAAAATGCTTTGGACTACATTTGAAGATCCATAATGTGCTGCAGAGTATTTGCATTGATTCTTGATGTATCCAGTATCTAGCTGGTAATATCTACAGCACCCATTATTGATGAGCCTTGTGATCCAGAAAAGTGTGCGATGGGAATATAGATATGACTGCTGTCTCTGATAATGAATATTCACAGAATTTTATGTGTAGTCCCTTGGTGATGTCAGGGGCCACACTTGAGGCCCTCCATATGAAGAAAGTTGACTGCCACTATTTTAAATAGTCTGTTAAGCCTCGTACACGCGATCAGATTTTTGCCCAACCAAGTGTCAGACTTTTGTCCAAAGGGCGTGTGCCAGGAACTTACAAGTATACAAATTGTACACAATTGTTGGTCAACAAACACGAACATAGTGAAGTAGTACCTGGACTTTCAGCTCTTGAGTGACACACTTTAGTCACCTTCTGCTAATGTCGTATTTAGTGAGCATTGATTCTGAGCATGCGAGTTTGTACTTTGGACTTTTGTGTGATGGACTTGTTGTCCGATGAAAATTTACTAGCCTGCCATCCAACATTTGTTGGCTGAAAGTTGGACAACAATTGTCTGATGGAGCCTACTAACAGTCGGATTTTAGGCAAATAGTCTGTCATCACACAATTCCCTGGCGAAAATCCGATCGTGTGTACGAGGCTTTAAAGTGTCATAACCAATAACGTTAGTTACAACCAAAACCAATACAAAAGAAAACAATTAACAGCTAACCCTCTGAGGCAAATCTCAAATGCATGGAAGGCTTGTTAAGTTTTAAGATATCTTCAAAAAAGTAAGTCCAGCATCTCTGCTCCAAGTAGAAATGTAGCTTAAAACCACTGCATTGCGCTTTGGACATTGTGTCCTATTCCAGTGACTGCTGAAGAAAGGGCGCAATGTCTGAAATGAGTTGCAATGTTTTTAAGTCTTCTTCCCAATAAAGCTAGTTTTATATGTGAAACAGAGATTATTTTTCTTTTTTACAGAGAGAGCTTCTCCTTACGTTCCTTACTCCTGGCTAGTCACTTTGTCATTGCCCGCAATAAACTCCAGCTGCCTGTTCTATAGAATTCCTCCCTATCATTTCTGTTTTAGTAACTGCGCATTATCCCCACTAGCAGAGCTGGAGGAGAAGGCTGCACAATACATATTTAGCACATCTGACAAAAATTAGAATACATAACTCCATCTACAACATTAATCATTAGCAGCCTGCGAGTCTATTTTTTCTGCCTAAATAACATCTTTAAATAGTAACCCAAAATTTCTGTTTTTTATTTAGCTTATTATTTCTTCTGGAGTTACCGGGATTTTGTTATATCATTAGCTAAAACGTAAGATATATTTATTGTCTGTGCGATTGCTGTAGCTATACATGGGTATTTTCCTTCATCATGACAGTATCCCTAATTACAGCCACCTTCGAGGCATTAATTGTCCTCCGCTGGGGAAATTACAGTTGCCTGCAGTGTATTAAGTTTCCTCAAGAGACCGGCACTTGACATATCATTTTCTTTATATTTTCACTGTTACAAACCTAGGGCTGAAGTGCAGCCCTATAATGAATACAAAAATTAATTCTTTATTAATTTGGTAGTCTGAGGTTAACCCCTTTGTGTTGTTAGCTATCTCATGGGCAGAACATGGAACTCAGTGTATTGCAAATGAAGATTCCATCAAGAAAAGGGTAACCATTGCGTATAGTATATATATATATATATATATATATATATATATATATATATATATATATATATATATATATATATATATATATATATTTATATATATATATATATATATATATATATAAAGCGCTGAGCATACTGTTGGCGCTATATAAAACCTGTATAATAATAATATATATGTGTGTGTGTGTATATATATATATATATGTATGTGTGTGTATATATATATATATATATATATATATATATACATACATACATACATACATTTGCTCTGGCCCCTGTTACCTATAATGACCTCCCCCTTTGCTCCCCTGTTGTTGCTCTATATCACATTTGTATGGCAATCGGCTAAATAAAACCAGTCATTTTGGGCTACAATTAAAAGAAGTCCTGTGCAAGCTCCCTGTCACTCTGAACAGTCCTTGAACATGGTTAACCACTTGAACTCCTTTCGATTTACCCCCCTTCATGGCCAGGCTATTTTCTGCGATACGGCACTGCGTTACTTTAACTGACAATTGCGTGGTCGTGCAACGCTGTACTCAAATACAATGTATTCCCTGTTTTTTTCCCCCCACAAATAGAGGTTTCTTGTGGTGGTATTTGATTACCTCTGTGTTTTTATTTTTTGCTCTATAAACAAAAAAAGAGTGACAGTTTTTAAAAAAAAAAAAAATATATATATATTTTTTATTTTCTGCTATAAAACCCAATACAAAAAAAAGTGTTCATCAATTTAGGCTAATAATTACCTGCTACATATTTTTGGAAAATAGCATCTACCAGCTATGGGACTTTTTTTTTTTTTTTTTTTTTTTTTTTTACTAAGAATGGCGGCGATCAGTGACTTTAATAAAGTGAGCAGTGCTAAAAAAAATATGCACTGTCACTGTACTAATGACACTGGCTGGGAAAGAGTTAACATCAGGGGCAATCAAAGGGTTAACTGCATGCCTAACCAGTGTTTATATGTACTGTGGGAGGTGCCTTTAATAGGAGAAGAGATGGAATTTATTCCTTCCCTTCCCTCCTGTCAGAATGGCAATCTGTCTTATTTACATAGGCAGACTGCTGTTCTGCCTGATGATCGGCAGGTGCCAGTGGACATCGAGTCCGCTGTACCCGCCAACCGGCTCCTGCTGTGTGTAAACACAGCGGATGCAAGGCGCTAGAGGTGCACATGTGTGCCCCCTTCCTGGAAGAGTCAGATCACACACACACACACACACACACACACACACACACACACACACACACACACACACACACACACACACACATATATATATATATATATATATATATATATATATGTTATCTGGCGCTGAGGTGCCACCCTGTAGAAATAAAACTATAGGGCAGACCTTAAGGACTCTTTCCCCATCTCCATATTGATACATTGATAGCGCTCAGGCTAGCAAGTTGTTTTCACCCAAGTAAATGAACGAAGCAATGAGGAAGTGAAGGGGAGATAAGTACGCGTGGAGAAAGGGGGAGAAACACACAAGTGAACCCACTGTTTTACCTTTTTATAGGCAATGTCCAGGTTCACCTTAAACCCAAAGGTTTGCCATAGATGAGTTTATATCATCCCTTGGTATCTAGACCCTGTATGTACAAATCTAGTAAGCAAAAGACTCATTGTGATCCCGCTACTGACTAGCAGGGCCACCATCAGGGGGGACAGCCGATACAATTGTAAGGGGTCTGAGCGTCTGGGGGGGCTCGACCAGGCCAGGAGAAGGCAGTTGAGTCATTGAGCTCAGACATCGAGCTCTTTACTGCCACCTCTGGCTACTATGTGCACCCCTCATGTGAGCTGCCTGTACGGTGATTGGCTGCAGCTCTTCTGTGTCTCAGCAACATGTCAACTTTGTGGAAACAAGAGCTGGGACTAGGTAGGAAGGCCTCCTTTACAACTAGGGGCTGTGAAAAAAGGGAAGGGGGCTGTTTGTATACAGGGAGGGGCCCGAGCTTTGTGTGTTTACAGATGTGTATATGTGGCGGGGCTGACATATATATAGAAGTGAGGGGGGCTGACATATATACAGGTGTGAGGAGGGGCTGACACATATACAGGATTGAGGGAGGTGACCTATATACAGGAGTGAAGGGGGCTGACATATATACAAGAGTGAGGGAAGCTGACATATATACAGGTGTGAAGAGGGTCTGACATATATACAGGATTGAGGGGGGTGACATATATACAGGTGTGAGGGGGGCTGACATATATACAAGAGTGAGGGAAGCTGACATATATGCAGGATTGAGGGGGCTGACATATATACGGGAGTGAGGAGGGGTGACATATATACAGGTGTGATGGGGGCTTACATATATACAGAAGTGAGGGGGGGTGACATATATACAGGATTGAGGGGGCGCTGAGTGAGTACAGGTGTGAGGAGGGGGGTTGAATGCATACAGGAGTGAGGGGGGCTGACATATATGCAGAAGTGAGGGGGGGGGGGGTGCTGAGTGCAATAATTCTCCCACTCTATGATACTTTGGTCTGGCCGCACCTGGAGTATGCTGTCCAGTTCTGGGCTCCAGTCCTCAGGAAGGTTGTGCTGGAATTGGAGAGTGTCCAGAGAAGGGCAAGAAAACGAATAAAGGTACTGGAGGACCTTAGTTATGAGGAAAGGTTACGAGCACTGAACTTGTTCTCTCAGGAGAAGAAATGCCTGAGAGGGGATATGATTGTACAAATGTACAAATACCATACTGGTGACCCCACAATAAGGATAAAACTTTTTTTCCGCAAAAGGGCATTTATTAGGACACGCACTAAAATTCAAAGAAAAGCGGTTTAACCTTAAACTGCATAGAGGGTTCTTTACTGTAAGAGCGGTTAGGATGTAGAATTCTCTTCTACAGGCAGTGGTTTCAGTGGGGAACATCGATAATTTAAAAAAAACTATTAGATAAGCACCTGAACGACCACAGCATACAGGGATATACAATGTAATACTGACACAAAATCACACACATAGATTGGACTTGATAGACTTGTGTCTTTTTTCAACCTCGCCTGCTAAGTAACTATAATACAATGCACAGTATTTGTGTCTAGTCAGCAGGACAGCCATCAGAAACTTTTGGGCCCCTTACACAGCTTTAGACCTGCCCCCCCAAGCCTGACCACTAACATTCCCCAGGAATTGCCCACGGGCCATCTCACTGAATCCGCATTCACCCCCCCTCGCACCTGTATGCACTCAGCCCCCCCTCACACCTGCATATATGTAAGCCCCCCTCACACCTGTAAGCACTCAGGCCCTCTCCTCACACCTGTACACACTCAGCCCCCCCCCACTTCTGCATATATGTCAGCCCCTCTCACTTCTGTTCCCTTGTGAAAATTGAGGAGAAGAATAAATTCAATACCTTCGCCATCTCTCCATCCGTAGTAACCAGATTGTCTTCATCATTCTTTATGGGACCAATATAATCTGACCTCCCTTTCTTACTATTTATGTACTTAAAGAATTTCTTGGGATTTTTTTTTTACTCTCCTCCGCTATGTGCCTTTCATGTTCTATCCTAGCTGCCCTGATTGCACCCTTACATTTCTTGTTGCATTTTTTGTAAAGTTGGAATGCTGATGATGATCCTTCAGCCTTGTATTTTTTGAAGGCCCTCTCTTTTGCTTTTATATACATTTTTACATTGGAGTTAAGCCACCCAGGACTTTTTTTTTTTTTAGCTCTTATAAATATATTTCCCATTGGGATGCACTGGCTAATGTCCTTATTTAATATGCTCTTAAAGCATACCCATTTTTCCTCCACGTTCTTTGTTCTTAAGATTTTATCCCAATTATGATCTTATAGCAAGGATCGTAGTTTAGGGAAGTTGGCTCTTTTGAAATTCCATGTCTTTGTATTCCCCTTATGTTTCCTATTTGTGTGATATATACTAAAACAAATTGACGTGTGATCCCTGTTTCCTAAATTGCCCCGTATTTTCACATGCGTGATCAGGTCTGTATTGTTGGCAATCAGTAGGTCTAGTAATGCTTTGTTTCTAGTTGGTGCATTTACCAACTGACCAATAAAATTGTCCTGCAAGACATTTAGAAACTGGCAAGCCTTCGATGAATGCACGCTTCCTTCCATCCAGCCTATGTCTGCATAATTAAAATCCTCCATTATAATGATGCTTCCCATTTTTGCCGCTAATCCAAATTGTGATAGGAGGTTCGCCTCCACCTCCTCCCTCTGGTTAGGGGGCCTATAGCATACTCCCAGTATTACATTACCCTTAGTTTTCTCCCTTTGTAGTTCTTCCCATAAGGATTCCACCTCCTCCCTAGCTCCCTTAGTGATGTAATCTGTCACATTCTCTTGTACATAATTTTTGATATACAGGCATTCCCCTCCCCCTTTTTTCCCCTCTCTATCCCTGCGATATAGGGGTAGCTCTAATTCTCCCATCTTGTCCTCCAGGCTCCTGGCATTGGTGAACATGCCACGTAGTTTAGACGGGTTGCATACTATCTTTTTATTGGGTGCTCTGGGGTTGCAAATAGGACTTGATACTATACTTGCCTCGGGTAAGGTGCTTTAGTCAACCTACCACTAATGCCCCCAATACTACCCTCTGGAGTATGTTCCCCACTGACTATCTCTACCTCTGGACCCCCCCCCCCCCCGTCGCCTAGTTTAAAAGCCCCTCTAACTTTTCGGCCATCTTCACTCCCAGCAGATCTGCACCTTCCCTATTTAGGTGCAGTCCGTCCCTTGTATAGAGCTGGAAACCAACCGAGAAGTCGCCCCAGTTCTCCAGCAACTTTATTCAGCAACTTCAAAGAAGAATAAGAAATTGGCTTTCCAACAAATGCTATAATAAGTGCCTCCTACACTAATTATCACCTTCACACAGAATGGAAAGGCCCCAGTAATAGCAGGCAGCGCTCAAACTCGCTGGCTATTATTAAAGCATTTTACTATTTACTAGCCTGAACATTATACCTGGATTTGAGGAAGTAAGATGAAGCTTCTCTTAGGACTCTGATTCAATGAGATTATGTTTAAAGTGTTGGACGGTCACTGGGGATGTAACACAATATAATCAATGTTGACTCAGTCATGCAACAATATTACAGTTTATGGAGTGGAAACACTAAGCAGAGAGTCCTAGGAGAGCCGCATTGTTTTTTTTTAGGCGATCCAGAGGGTTGAAAAATATCATCTTATAAGCATCTTTTTTTTCTGCTGTTTGTACTGGCAGCATACAATATCGTTAATATATACGGAACAGTCGGCATTTAAAATATGAGAGGATTTCGTAAGATCTCCTAGAATCTGACTGTCCAGTAGTTATCACAGATAACCTTGTTAGGCAGGCCATAGAATTGATTTCCCCATCAACACAGACAGTGATGACAGAAGAATCCCTCCAACCAAGCAATTGTCTGCTCCTGGCGGGGTAAGCTGCCCCAGCCGGGAGATAGCAACCACTAGCGATAATCACAAGTGAATCCAGCAGTCCAGTTGTATCCAAGTTGATCTATTCAGCCTGCCAACACACAGTTCAAATCTTGGCCGGTTCCTGCTGAACTCGTGAAGATTTGAACCATCTAGGGGCGGCCTTAGACTTACAGGAAAATCTCCATTTCATTCTTGGAGAACCTAAAGTTGAACCAATTGTCCATTATATTCACCTCTCCTTTAGCAATGCATTGCCCCAGAGCTCTATTGCTGGTGCCAACATCCCCAACCGGTCTTCTTTCGGGTTGGGCATATTTAGTCATCTTGATTGGCCCGGATGACATAACTCCCATGCCTACACATAGGTGTTCACTCATCCCATCTGGCAGATGGCATCTGAGATGAGCAATACTGCCTGGTTTCAATTCACCAAGAGATTGGCGAATCCCATTTGAAATATGGTGAACCCAAACTTAGCGGTGAATCCCCATGGAATCCTATTGAAAGGGAATCTTGTTAATACGTTGTGGGAATTTTTAAGGCTAATAGGCAAACTTTTGTAAACAAAGACATAGGAATCTGGGCATTGCTATAGAGCAGGGAGATTTGTGCCAATGAAAAAAAATGCCTTATTAATCTGTTGGGGAGAGGGTCTGTTCACGTGGCTTCAAGGACCACAAAGAAAATACACACATGATGTTACAGAACAGTACAATTTTCATTGTCAGTCTCAGCACTGGCAGAACATATCTGGCATTGGAATTTAATGTTGTTTATCATTACATTTAGCTTGGCTAAAATACAGCAGCAGGAACCCAATGTAATTAATTTAAAGTGGTGTTCCACTCAAAAAAAAAATTCATGAATGTGCCTAAAAAAATAAAAAAAAATGTGAATTTTTTTTTACTCACCTCTAAATGGCTGTTGCTAGGGGGTCCCTCATAGTCTGCCTCCTTCAGTGCCTGGGCTCTTGACGTCACTTCCCCTCGGCACAGAAGGGGCTCAGCTCTGCCCCCTCCCTCTTGTCAATCATCTGGGACATGTGACAGGTCCCAGATGATTGCGCAGGCAATCACGGCTCACAGCACGGCTCGCACATGCGCAGTGGGTGCCTGGCTGTGAAGCCACAGTTACAATGCCGGCGGCGTCGAACAGAGGGGGACATCGCAGGACTGTGGGACAGGTAAGTGTCTGATTATTAAAAGTCAGCAGCTGCAGTATTTGTAGCTGCTGTCTTATTTTTTTTTTTTTTTTTTGGGGGAACACCACTTTAAATTTGAAGAAAATGCTTTTTTAAGGTAGTGTTTTAACATGCTTTTTCACCAAGCAGTAACAGGCCTACTTTGACTGGCAAATAGAATTTGGCCAGTAGTTTGCTGAGGCTGTTCTCTTTAAAGCAAAGCTGGCATGCCGCTGGCCAATTTCAATCAAGCTCTCATTAAGAATTAGATCGATCAACTTGGGTACAACCATCCTGCCAGATTCACTTGCGATTATAGCTTGCAGCTGCTATAGCTGCTAGCAATAATCACTGTCTACTCCTGGCAGGGATGGCTTCACTCCCTCACCGGGAGCAGACAACTGCTTGGAAGGAGGGATTCCTCTCTGGTTCCACCTGTGGTTGCAGGAAAGTAATTTACACTGTCTATGGCCTACCTTACTTACTTATGAGCACAAACTAAGGCTACAAGAATTAAGATATTGCACAGGATACAGCAGTGTAAAGTTGACCAGCAGAAGGACAGTTTCAATTACAGACAATAGGCCTAACCAGTGTATGCCTAACTTTTATTTTTACCATGGGAATATGGGGTAAGTTGAATGTGACTGATATAATGTGAGGTGGATTAGTTGTATAATGTTCTTGCACATATATATATTTTTTCAAAGGTGCAGCTGCATGCTGTGAACTAAAGACAGCTCCAAGAACTGGTCAGTAAAAAGTAAATTCTGTACTTTTACAAAAAGCCTGCCATAAAAAGGCAGAAAAGGGGCTGATTGCCCAAAGAACTAGCAATCAGAATTAAAGTACATTTTCTTAACTGACCCTAATCTCTCCCTATGCATTTTGTCAGGTTTGCCTATAATTCCTTACAGGAGCATCTAATAGACTAACATTTTGACTGCTCTATGCCCCCCCCCTTAAACATCAAGGGGGTAGCTTAGCCAAAAGCCCCCTTATTGGTCCTTCTAAGCCTGTTGGCGGTTATTCAGTGCATTTTGATTTAAACAAAATTCTAGCAAGCGAATCTGCACATAAATGCAGGGACTGTGACTCTCGATTCCCCAGGATTTGCCTGGTAGCAGAGAATGCGAACCTCATTCCTGCTCAATGTACTTTACATGCTAAAGAATCTTTTGAACTGGAAGAAAAAACACCTTAATTTCAGAGGGGACATTGTATGTTTTTTCTGCAATAAAAAAACCCTTCCTGCTCTCACATTTAGTATTTTTATGTGCCACTTTGGGGCCCATTCACAATGTTGCAGTGCATTAACATGCACTATGCCAGATGTGCATGTAGCTATTCTAGCAGTGCACCACAAAATTTCAGTTCTCCCTGGTTTAGAAACAAAAAAGTAAAGGTGATTGTGTTTACCATGACAATCAATTTTAGCAGATCCACAATTACCCAGGCCACTAGGAGAGGACTCTGCCACAAGCTGCGAAAGTGTGACCATATTGGCAACACAACCAATATTATGTGCAGTATGCTCTCTAATGCAGTCAGCGGGCAAGAGGCTATTTAAAAGATTAATTTTATCTATACAAGTGTCATTTTTTTGTACAGAATTTATGTGATATCTAGAGGTTAGAAAAAATATTCACATATAGGTAAGGTAAAAATCTGGGAGGGGGTATCTTTGCCCCAGTAGAACGGCTACCGTTGTTCTGAGAGACTGCTCTCCTAATACGGCCTGTACCTTACAGATCATTTGAAACAGTGATCTAATGCTTGTTGACATGTAATTTCTTATAAGCAGGCATTGCGCCTTGACAATACTTTATTATGGTGTCCAGATACACCAGCCTCTATTCATATACATTATTAAACCATCATGTGGGATAATGCATTCCTTAATATAAAATATAGCTACATTAGGAAATCCATGACCATATCAGTAATTTGCTGTAGGTCACAGATTTGTGAAGTGAAATTCTGCATTCTTATACTACAGAATTAGAAGTGTATATTTTTTACTTGAAATTTACCCTATTAAGCAATATTTGCATGTAAAAATACACAACCAAAATGAAATTTAGAGCAATCACCAGTTCAAAAAACAAGTTTTCCGAAGTCTCTAGGCCTCCAATCTGGTACATGCATTGTGGCACCCTGTACTGCAAATGGGTAAGCAGGTACTTGTAGCACCCTCTTTTTTTTTTTTTTGAAAGCCCATGGCGTGTGAAACACTCAAAAACTTCATCCGGTGCAAAAAAAATAAAATAAAACATGTACACACATAAGGAGTGAAACACAAAAAAGTGCAACGGGTACACAAGCACTCTAAAATCAGAGGGCCTTGTCCTGAATCCCCCGGGGTGTTAGGCTCCTGGCGGTGACAAAGGTACTTACACTTGGTCAATCTGGCCGAAACCAAACAGACCCCTTTCTATGGAGGATCTGCCGAAACAGACCCACCCAAGTACTCGGTGGGGCTCTCCCCCGAAGGGAGACCCCATGAGAGAGGGTGAACTAAGCCAAAAGGCCATGTCCACCCCCTCCCAAGACTATCAGGGCAGGCCCGAGGACCCACAACCCTACTGATCACACAGTGCAACATCCTGTACAACACAAAAATACAAAAAGTGACACACAAAGGAAATACATAAAAAGAAAGTGGGGGAGAAGGAAGTAGAGGAGAGTGAAAAGGTGGCCATTGTGCAAGAATATAATTTTTGTTAACGTTCATACATTGTTTGGTTTAGCTGGCAGCCAAGCCTGTGCTTTTCTGGGTCAGGATTTGAGTGACTCAAGAAGGGCTGGATGACTCACGGGCAGTATCTGTGAGACCTCACCCTACATGCTGAAAACATCCAGAAGAATGGGCGTTGAGGTGAGGAGGAGCTGCCTGGAGTATTCTGAGGGCACTTAACAATCCCCAACAGATGGTTTGGCAGGGGACAGACCCCTCAAATACTCAGGCTCAGCCCAGCTGGGGCAGTGGATGTCGGGTGGAAGATGGAAATGGAGTGTTAGTCTGTTGGTGACCCTTGAGGGTGTCCCCTAGTCTGGGGGGGGGGTGACTTGGGGCCTGGGCTCTGGTGCGGAAGGGTCCTTCTTCACGAAACACAGAAGTGTCCTGACTAGAAGCACACGGAGAAAGAAGAGGACAATAGGAGAACACTGCCGGTCAAATCTCCAGGGAGGAAGACAGTCAGGTGGGCTGGTGAGTGATACAGTTGGAAAGGGCTGAGAGGCATGCCTGAGAGGACTGGGAGAAAGTAGTCTCGAATGGATGCAGAGTCAGTCTGGGGGGACTGTGGAGTCGAGAGGGCAGCTGCAGCCAGGCAGGCTGGCAGTGCCTGAAGAGGTGGTACAGGGATCAGTAGCCATAGGTGGAGGACAGCTGGGCACTAGGACTTTGCTATACAAACAAGGGGCCCGTGGTCCTTGCCTGTAAAGGGTTTTTTCTATTGTTTTGACTGAGCCTTTTTGTCAAATCATCCAAACAATGCCAGATGGTCATGGGAGTTGTAGTTCTGCAATCGAGCTTTGTGCAGGAGGCAGAGGAGACGTGTATATACAGACTGTATATAGGTGTGTCCCTGAAGAGTTCTACTGTTTTGATCAAGTGGGCATCCCATAATACCCCTATTCTTATCCAAGTTTATTCCCCTCAATAAAACATAAAAACAAAGCCCTGGACTGTTCTTCTGACTCAAATGTGCTGTGAAGGTATGGTGTGCCTCGCTGTGCAGGGTGGGGGATCCCTTTACACTTGCGGATCCTTAGGGTGCGCACTACATACAGTAGGAGCTTGTTAATACAGGGGGCAAGGGCTGTCGCACCTCTGTAGACCTCGTTTAGACTTGCAATTCAGAGGAGATAAAAACACGTGGCTGAGTTTAGTTTTTTACGACCCGCCCCGATACTCCGCATTAAGCTACAAAGGCAGCAGCTACTGGTCCTGCATTGTCCTTGATGACAACATTGTGCGACTATGGCGTTTTGCAGTGTAGGAGGACCCCATTACACGGGTCGTCTTTTTTTTGTAATTTCAAGACTTAGTCTCTAAATCCTAACTCCAGCTAATACCTTTTAACCTCCCTAACAGTTTTCCCGAGTATGGCTTGGGGTTAAATTTCAGTACTATTAGCGATAACCCCCGAGCCACACTCAGGATTGTATTGCAGGATCCTGGTGCAGGTTACTTACCTTGTCCCCAGAATACTGCAATGTCCCCCCACCGTGTCTGCGTCTGTGTCCTCCACCCAATGCCTCTGCGCTCCATTCCCTGCAAGCGTCACGACACATGAGGGTGGAGCCCAGCGGGAAATTCAAAAGATAGAAAATTCATAACACATTCAGTACACTAATCTTACAGATTAGATTACTGTATGAAATCATTTCACATCCCTTTTGTCCTTAGTGCTTTGTCCAGTGCCCTGAATGCAGTTTTATATTATATATACTGTTGTTTCTGCCTGGAAACTTGAGATTGTCCATAGCAACTAAAAAGTGTCCCTTTACGTCAAAAGTGGTTTTAGACCAGCTAGAAAACAGCAATAGTAAATTAGAACACTTGTAGAATTGCGCGCTAGTGAATCGTAGGGGAATTCATTTTCTTCTTATTATAATATTATTTTTTATAATTATTTAAAGTTATTTATTATATTATAATTTATGATTTTGTGTTTCAAACTTTATCATACCCAGGATATCTACTAGACTCTTGTTTGGACAGATTTAAGTGTGTTATTGCTAAAAATTACAGGCCTACAATGTAAAACGCCAACTTTCTATGCAAAACAATTATACCTCTTTGAGACGCAAAAATCTGACATAATCATACCACCAGGGTGACTACGCAGTTACTGGTTTTTACTTCTCATTAGGATCTGGGTTTTCCACTATATGAATAAAAGCTGACCATTGTAAGCTCCCTGTCAGCAGTGATCTAAGTAACTCAGTTAAAATGGAGTTACTTAACGCAGTTACTCTAGAGGGTAACGAGTAATCTCGTTACCCTCTAGAGTAACTGCATTAAATAACTCCAGGTAACTCAAGGTAACTCAAGGTAACTCAGTTCCCATTACTTGGGTGGCGTTACTGCAATTCCATCTACCGCCCAGGAGGCCCGCTGTGGCCGCGCTGCCTGGCCATTCATTCCGCCGCGGGGAGGGGGGCTTTCGCCCGCTGAGCTGAGAAGAGGTTGAGACTCAGAGAGACTGTCTGGACCGCCCCATCCTGCCACACCTATCCAGAGAGAGAATGTAGGGAGGCGAGGCGGACACTGAAAAATGAAGTCAGCTGACCAGCTATCACCAATCGACTGAAGGGGAGGGTCTCTCTCTCTCCCCATGAGGAAAGACTTCCCTGGAGGCATTCAAGTAAGTGACTGATGATTCAAATTGCAGTGCAATCGATCCATCCCAAGTCCTCCACCACCTCTGCTTCTTACTGATCTCATCCCTAACCACCCACCATCACTTCTACAGCAGAGGTGATGGGGGGGATATGGTAGGGATGAGATCAGTGGTGGTGGGGGATGGGATCAGTAAGAGGCATAGGTGGTGGTGGGAGAGGATGGCACTACCACCGCTGCCAAGTACCACCGCTGCCTGTCACCCCCCCAAGTACACCACCGCTGCCACCCCCCAAGTACCACCGCTGCCACCGCCCCAAATACTGTACACCACCACCACTGCCACCCCCCTAAGTACAACACCACCACTGCAACCCCCCCAAGTAGACCACCACCACTGCCACCCCCCCAAGTACAACCGCTGCCACCCCTCAAGTACCACCGCTGACACCCCCTCAAGTACCACCACTGCCACCCCTGTCACAGTTACTTTGCTGAGTAACTAATTATTTTTCCAATGTAGTAACCGAGTTACTAACGCCATTACTTTTTGGGAGAAGTAATTTGTAACTTAACTAATTACTTTTTAAAGTAAGATTATTATTATTATTGATTTATATAGCGCCAACAGTTTACGCAGCGCTTTACAATGTATAGGGGGGACAACACAATTACAGTACAATACAAAAGGTACAGGAGGGCCCTGCTCGTAGAGCTTACATTCTAAAGGGAGGGGGTGGTGGTACAAAAGGAAATAGCTGCAGAGAATGATTTGATGGGGGTGGTAAGATGATGATGGGGGGGTAAGATGGGTGGTTTGATGGGGGGGGTAAGATGATCAACAGTGCCTGCCAGTGATAAATGTTTTTCCCAGGTTGCTATCCTATCTGCTACATTTTCTGGACAACTTCATCTGTTTAAAGAGATGAAAAATAACAGACTTACTGGCAGAAATAACAGGTAATAAACCCATGATACAGAGGGAGGAAGTTTAGGAAAATATGCTAATGTTTGTGACAGACTGTATTATACTGTATATATAGTTCCACTTCAAAACCCCTCTAGCAAAAGTCAGGTTCCTGTCTGCAGGCTCAGGGGTATTTAAAGAGCTGTAGGATCATGTAGTGACAGTTGGAGATTGACAGCACATTGGTAAGCTCACCTTCCTCCCCCCTTCCATTGTCACTGTAGTTTTATGTGGTGTGTCAAGCGAGATAGGGGGACAAAAGTTTCTTCATTTGTTGGTTATTTTTTTATTTTATTTACCTGCTTTATGGTTACAAGAGCTCATAAAGAGAAGTGTTTTTATGTAGGCAGCACAGGAATATTCAGGGTTGCCAACTGTCAGTAAATTTACAAACAGTTTGTAAAATTCATAATTTTTGCATCTGTCCATAAATGTCTGTTACTGACATGCAGTCTGACATTCACGGACAGATGCAAAAATTATGAATTTTACAAACTGTTCATAAATTTATTGACAGTTGACAACACTGGTATACTATATAAAGTTAATTTATTCAGTTTTTTCTAGTTGTAGTTTATTTATTAATGGTTAAATAGTAACTCAACTTTTGCTGAGAAAAAAAACATTTCCTTCTGGGTGATCTATGTACATTACAAGGATTTTAACTGAACGCCAAAGGACTTTTCGACCAAGTCCCAACGGAGTTTCGCCGAAACAGACTTGCCTACACACGATCACACCAAAGTCTGATCATTTAGAATGTGATGACTTACAATGGGACTAGAAAAAGGAAGTTCAATAGCCAGTAGCCAATAGCTGCCCTTGCTTTTGATCTGTCGGAACAGCATACAGACGAGCGGTTTTCTCGATAGGAACTGGTTCCGGCGGAAAGATTTGAAACATGTTCTATTTCTAGGTCCGTCAGAATTTTAGAAAGAAAAAGTCAGATGAAGCCCACACACGATCAGAATGTCCGACAGAATGATTCCATCAGACCATTTCTGACGGAAAGTCCGGTCGTGTGTACAGGGCATTAGTATGTTTACTGGTTTATCGTAATGTCCTTGAAGATGAATTTGTGCCTTGGGATGCAAATATAGGGAGTGTAGTAGACCCATGAAGCGTTCACCAAATTCCCAACGTTCCATGAGGGCGAAAATATATGACCAAGATACTGTATCAAAGGCCTTCTGGAGGTACAAAGATAAGAGTAGCCCCTGTTGTCTCGCTCCGCCCTCCCAATTAGATTGGAGTATTGAGACTACATCTATCTCCCTTGGAATTTGATCTGGGCCTTGCCTGCCTGGGATGAAGCCTACTTGATCTTTGTGTATGTATACATTGATAAGGGAAGCTAAATGATTGGCCATTATTTTAGTCATAATCTTTATATCATTATTTATGAGAGAGATTGGGCGGTAACTACTAATTTCTTCAGGATTCTTGTCTGGTTTTGGGATGATTGTGATGTAAGCAGTGTTAAGATGTGCCTGTCTGTGTTCAGTGAGGCAGAGCGCGCTGGAGACAGAGTGCTGCGCTGTGGTGGCCATTTTGGACTTTTTGTCTGGTAATACCGGCTCGATTTTCGTCTATAAATCCCCTCTTATTTGAGGATTTTTGTGGATGGGGATGTTCCCTGGCTGTTATGGGGTCAGTCAGTCCGTTTTGGGGGCTGGAGAGTCCTCCGTGTCGAGTGGAGCACTGAGCTCAGGCGGCCATCTCCTGAGGTCTGCGCATGCGGTCGAAAAGGAATCTTTTTAGCCACCAAAATGGCACTGCTGTGCCAGATCACATGCCTGGTATCTGATCTTACACTTCCAAGTAGGGGGCGCAGTACTGAAGAGTACTGAAGTTTGGTGCCATTCCACAAGTGTGCACAATTTTAAAGCATGACATGTTGGGTGTCTATTTACTCGGCGTAACATCATCTTTCATAGTATACAAAAAAAATCAGGTTAACTTTAGTGTTTATTTTTTATTTTTTCCCCTTAGATCTAACATTTACACTTAAATGAAAAAAATAAATAAAAATTATATATATATATATATATATATATATATATATATATATATATGTATCTATCTATCTATCTATCTATCTATCTATCTATCTATCTATCTATCTATCTATCTATCTATCTATCTATATATATTTATATATATATATATATATAATATTTTTTTTTTTCCAATAAACACCATTGGGCGGAAGTGACGTTTGATGTTGCTTCCGTCATCCAATGATGATGATATGAATGGGGGCCATCATTCCCACACTCCAGGGGAAAGGGGAAAGGACACGATCGTCTCCACCACTACTACTACCAGCAGAGATCACCGGGGAGCACCAGGAGGGGGGTGCGCACCTCTCCCACCACTGATAAAAGTGATGTTGTGGTGAATCCACCGCAGAGACCAATTTTATCCGAAAGCAGAGCGCCGCCGTTTTTAAAAATACCAGGGTTATGGCACGTATCTGCTGCCATAACAACGGTATTCAACGTCAAGGTTCCAATGTACAGCGAAGGCAGGCGGCCCGGAAGTGGTTAACAAAGTCAGCACCTAACTGCCATGATAGAGTACCTGTTTACTGTGCTGCCAGTGAGATTATTGTAATGCTGATGATCATAGGATGGTGAAATGCTGCTACTTTACACTTCATTTGAGGGAGCAGTAAACATGTGCAGCGGAGCTGCATTTTACCACCCCCCAAACTATTCCCCTTCAACCACTTCATGTCCATCGACGTACCAGTATGTCGCTGGATTGGAAGGGGGGTATCTCAGTCATCACTGCAGCGATTATCGAGATATCATTTTTTAGCCCCAGCGATTCTGCACAAAGAAAAAGTAAACCTATTGGCTAAGAAGCCCCTGGATTACTTTTACAGATAGTGGAAAGGGGGTCGCAGCACAATCTTTACTGCTTTTATGATGGGACCAGTAGCATCTGGTTCCTGGAACGCAGTTTGAAGGATGGATGTTGTTCCTCCCACCGTGTGTCGTCAGAAACCAGAAATGACAAGAACTTTGTTACTTCCAGTTTCGGTCTCATGTAAAAAAGCCATTACTGGCTTAAACAAGCTTCTGATCAAACTGAACTTGGTTCGATCAGATGCTTTGGAGGCCAGAGGAGAGATCTGGGGTCTAAAAGACCCCAGATCTCCCAGAAAGAGGACCTATCATGTTCCATGCTATCACAAGGGATATTCATCCCTTGTGAAAGCAAAAAAAGAAAGAAAGAAAATTAAAGAAACAGTGTGAACATTTTTTATTTTAAATAAAATACAATTTAAAAGAAATTTAAATTTCCCCCGCTCCTTCAGGCTTATGTGCAATTGCAAACACACATTGGCCCCACACACATTGGTAAACTGCAACAAACCTGCATTTTGTCTCGAGCTGGGGTCAGGAGTGCAGTCAAAGGCATGGTTGAAGGGGCCCCACCAGGTAGGCTGTTTATGATTTCTAACAGCTGCCCTGGGGGTAGGACTTCAGCTATCTACCCCCCAAATTTGGAGTCTCTGTGACCCCAGGTCCCCAAGCTAGGACCTGCAAAGTCGATCGTCTTTTTTTATTTGTTGTTTTGTTTTTATGTTCATGTTTATGTTCCCCTGACTGCATGTCCCTGCTAGGCACACAGTTAACCCTTTGATCACCCCTGATAGCCCCTTCCCAGCCAGTGTCATTAGTACAGTGACAGTGTAGATTTTTTAGCATTGATCACTGTATTAATGTCACTGTTCCCCAAAAAGTGTCAGTTAGTGTCTGACTGTCTGCTGCAATGTTGCAGTCCCGCTATAAGTCATGGATCGCCGCAATTACTAGTAAAGTAGTGTAGATAGTGTA
This sequence comes from Lithobates pipiens, assembly GCF_037356315.1. Taxonomy (NCBI): domain Eukaryota; kingdom Metazoa; phylum Chordata; class Amphibia; order Anura; family Ranidae; genus Lithobates; species Lithobates pipiens. Next base: position 569,895,373 of record NW_027507903.1, read on the forward strand.
GATGCTATAACTTTTGCACAAACCAATCAATATACGTTTATTGTTTTTAAAAAATAAATAAAATATGTATTTTGATTGAAAATTTGATTTTCAAATTTTTTTTATTGGATATGTTTTACAGCAGAAAATATATATTTTTTTTTCTAAAGTGTCAGTTTTTTTTTTTTGTCTATAGAGCGAAACCGCAGGGGTGATCAAAATAAAAACCGCAGGGTGTGATAAAATACCACCAAAAGAAAGCTCTATTTGTGTGAAAAAAGGATATAAATTTTATGTTGGTACAGCGTCACATAAGCACGCAATTGTCAGTTAAGTAACGCAGCGCCATATCACAAAAAATGGCCTGGTCATGAAGGGGGAGGTAAAACTTCTGGAGGGCAAGTGGTTAATATCATTTTTTGGTTAAGTAACATTGAATTACAATATGACTTGTGTTGCAACTATATAAAGTATACTGTCGATTATTATTATTTTTTATTTGCTACTTTTTTTAATTATTTTTTTTCCCACAAAAGTGGAGTTACCTTTTACGTTTAATATTTAAATTTTATAATTTCATAAACCAAGCGCCGCAACTATTTTATTTCACAAACAATCAGATTTGAGGGGGTTAGGTCCTGGACTGCATGCCAACTGTTCTTCCATTGCACAGAAAATAAGTTTAAAAAAAATTGTGTATATATTCTTTTATCTCAGTACCTCCATATTTTAAAAGAACAATCTGTTTTCAACACATTAAATAGCAATATGCTGTAAATTATAGAACCTAATACGTTGTTTATTTCTAACTGGTGGTTTTTGGTGACAGTACAGTCACACAGTGCTCCTTGCTTTATTGAATAAACCTAATAAAAATCATTGTGTACTGATAGCACTGAATCAGACAGAGCCGTAATAAAATGTTCTCCAACGAGACCACTTGAATGTAATAATGAAATAGTCAATAATGACATCCGAGTCACATATACTGAATATCACTGAATGTATTGTCCAATCTCGTACAGATTTACACCATAAACCATTCAGGCCTTTTTCTTTTTTTTTTTTATCATATTAAGCTATGGTATCTATAAGCAGCATATGTTGTGTAGGCCAGTCATTTTGTCTTCGCTCATCACACAGAGCAGTGTAGCATGTCTTTCATAATTAATGCTGAAATATTGCAGTGCTGCCAAATAATTCCTTTAATAAAAGGTTATTTTACGAAACGTACGCAAAATCATAGCTACAATACAGAGAGCTGTTGTAGCAACCCAATCCAAAAACACGCACATACACTGCCAGTGTGCATGACACTACTTTTTTGCAGTAGACGTCGGCAATGTTGTCATGGAAACAGGTTCTGTTTTGGATATAATGCGTAAACAATAGCTATATACCTTCACTGATTTTTAATAGATGGGAAGTAGTCACACAAAATTGCCAATGAGAATGAAGAACTTTCCACAACGTAAACCAATTGCTGATGTTCACGGAGACAACTCATCTTTTACATATTTTTGGCCACAAAAATATCTATCAGGAAGCCTTGGAAAAAAAAATTGTGGTCCATATTACTGCAACAAAAAATAGGATCTCTTGGATCATGCTTAAAGGAAAAAAAATGGTAAGCATCCACAGGACAAACAAAGAGAGGTTTGAGAGAGCCTGGAACGTATGAATATTTTACATATAGTCTCCCACTTAAACCCAATACTGAAGAAGTGTTTTGAAGCTGACAATATTTCCAATACTCTTTGAACACTGGAATGTTGATGACAAATATTAAAATAATTATTGGATGGTCCCCAAGTAAGGATGAGCTTTGGTTTGGTTTTAAGTTTGGGCTGATCCCGAAGGTTGCTGGCAGTGCATTGACCACAAAAATATCTGTTGCAAAGGCTTGGAAATCTTCTTGGGTTGATATTATCTCAACAAAAAATAAGATCTGGATCATGCTTACTGAAAACATGGTAAGCATCTACAGGACAAACAAAGAGGTTTGAGAGAGCCTGGAACGTATGAATATGCTACATATAGTCTCCTATTTAAACCCAATACTGAAGAGGTGGTTGGGTTAGGTTCATGGCCAGAAAGCCTGCTTTCCCTTTTATTTTGCTATACTTTCCTTTGCTCTTTCTTTTGTCTGTTTTGAAGCTGGTGCTCTTTCCAATACTCTTTGAATACTGGAATGTTGATGACAAATATTAAAATAATTATTGGGTGGTTCCCAAGTAAGGATGAGCTTTGGTCTGTTTTTAAGTCTGGGCTGATCCCGAAGGTTGCTGGCAGTGCGGTGGCCACACAAATATCTGTTGCTAAGGCTTGGAAATCTTCTTGGGTTGATATTACCTCAACAAGAAATAAGATCTGGATCATGCTTACTGACAAAATGGTAAGCATCTACAGGACAAACAAAGAGAGGTTTGTGAGAGTCTGGAACGTATGAATATGCTACATATAGTCTCTCACTTAAATCCAATACTGAAGAGGTGGTTGGGTTAGGTTCATGGCCAGAGAGCCTGCTTTCCCTTTTATTTTTTTTATCATTTACTTTGCTCTTTCTTTTGCCTGTTTTGAAGCTGACACTATTTCCAATACTCTTTGAATACTGGAATGTTCATGACAAATATTAAAATAATTATTGGATGGTCCCCAAGTAAGGATAAGCTTTGGTTTGGTTTTAAGTTTGGGCTGATCCCGAAGGTTGTTGTCAGTGCATTGACCACAAAAATATCTGTTGCTAAGGCTTGGAAATCTTCTTGGGTTGATATTACCTCAACAAAAAATAAGATCTGGATCATGCTTACTGACAAAATGGTAAGCATCTGAAAAACAAACAAAGAGATGTTTGTGAGAGTCTGGAACGTATGAATATGCTACATATAGTCTCTCACTTAAACCCAGTACTGAAGAAGTGGTTGGGTTAGGTTCATGGCCAGAAAGCCTGCTTTCCCTTTTACTTTGCTCTTTCTTTTGCCTGTTTTGAAGCTGATAATATTTCCAATACTCTTTGAACACTGGAATGTTGATGACAAATATTAAAATAATTATTGGATGGTTCCCAAGTAAGGATGAGCTTTGCTTTGGTTTTAAGTTTGGGCTGATCCCGAAGGTTGCTGGCAGTGCGGTGGCCACAAAAATATCTGTTGCAAAGGCTTGGAAATCTTCTTGGGTTGATATTATCTCAACAAAAAATAAGATCTGGATCAAGCTTACTGAAAAAATGGTAAGCATCTGGAGGACAAACAAAGAGATCTTTGTGAGAGTCTGGAACATATGAATGTGCTACATATAGGGGTTGATCTACTAAAAGTGGAGAGTCTGGTGCAGCTGTGCATGGTAGCCAATCAGCTTCTAACTTCAGCTTGTTCAATTAAGCTTTGACAATAAAACCTGGAACCTGATTTGATTCTATGTAGAGCTATATCATATTTTGCACTCTCCAGTTTTAGTAAATCAACCACAATGTCTCCCACTTAAAGTGTTACTAAACCCAGGACCCGGCATTCACTATATCTGATCTCCCACAGTACCCAGAACATGGAAATGCAATCATTTTAGTAAAAATAAACTGCTAAATACCCTTTCTCAGCATATATCGCAGTCTTGTGACTTTTATCAGTGTCTGATTCAAGCTTGTAGGAGGACCCCTGACCCTCTGTCTGGACAGTGCTATTTGGCCCTGTGCTAATCACATGCACTTTCCCAAGAAAAAAAACAACTCTCTAGCAATACACACCAAACTGAGCATGTGCAGCCTAACTCCAGTAACTCTGTCTTATCTTAACATGTTTTGGTGGCAATGCAAGGAGGGGAGAATCTGTGCATAAAACAGCTTTTATGCAATGCAAAGGATTAACCATTAGGTTCCGCAGTGAGTATAAGAAGCATGCTTTACTGCATATACAAACATAGATAGACTTACACAACATTAAAGATGGTGAAGCTATAAGACTGAAAAACAGGAAAAGATTACAGTGCACACACAGTAAAATGACATTTCAATCCTGCAAGGCTATTTAAAACACCTGAATATATTCAGCAAATAAGCAAAAAATATGGCGATTTAGTCACACTATACGGCCACATAGTGCTTAAAGTGGTTGTAAACCCTTACAGGCCACTTTGTGCTACAGGTAAGCCTATAATAAAGCTTACCTGTAGCTACCATGGATATCTTGTAAACCTGCATGGAGGAGGAGAGAGCTGGCTGGTCATGTTTCTGCAATCTCTGCTCTTAAAGCGGGGTTCCACCCTAAAGCGGAACTTCTGCTCATCGGAACCCTCCCCCCCTCTGGTGTCACAGTTGGCACCTTTCAGGGGGGAGGGGGGTGCAGATACCTGTCTAAGACAGGTATTTGCACCCACTTCCGGGCATAGTCACCGACGGGAGTCTATGTCGTTTCCTGTCCCGGTGCACTGTCTGCTGGGACACGCACGGGTCCCAGAGACAGCGCGGACCATTCCTATTGCGCTGTGCGACTCGTGCATGTGCAGTAGGGAACTGGGAAATTAAGTCGCAACACTTCACTTTCTGATTCCCTCACCTAGAATGGCGGCGGCAGCAGCCGAGAGCCGAGTGATCGATTGGCCTCGGCTGCCGACATCGCTGGACCCTGGGACAGGTGAGTGTCCATTTATTAAAAGTCAGCAGCTGTAGTATTTATAGCTGCTGGCTTTTAATATTTTTTTTTCAGTGCAATCCCTCTTTAAATGAGGTATTTACAGCATTTATATTAATATATCATTCACAGGGAGGGACACTGCAATAGGAGCCAGTACTGATGGTGTATAAAGGTTAGTGTTATGAGAGCAGCAGGAGGGGGGATGGATGGCTCACACACAGACCGAGAGGGGAGGGGGGAGGGGGGCACAGGAGAAGAGAGGAGAGCAGATAGCAGGCTGCTGATGACAGAGGCATATAAACTGACCACGGTGTCTGGTCTCAGCAGCCATGATACACCATGGTCAGTTTACAGAGGGGTGGGGAGAAACTAGTAGGATCAGCCATGTTTTTTAGGTGTAACAGGGGACCAAATGGCACAGGACAAGCACTGTTTCATATAACATGCTTTAAAGGAGCAGGATCCATTTTTTTTATGGGTTAACAAACGCATTAACTTTTATTACTGCACAAGAGGAAGCGCTTGCATATGAGGCTGCATATCTTCATTAAAAAAAAATGCAATCTTCCTCCAGCAAAGATAATTCACCGGATATAAATCAAGTGGCAAAGGTAAATGTTAAATCAAAGGACTTTCCACCACACACTGATGTCGCAGTTCCATTTACAGGGAAGTGTTACAGCTGTGGTGGGAAACATAGGCATAATACATGTCGTTTTAGAAATGCAGTTTGTCACACGTGCAAACGTAGAGGTCACATACAAACAGTCTGTCAGATCAGTCTACAAATGTGAATACAATACCAATGGCAGCACACACTATTAATGTGCCAGTTGTTGTTCCGAATGATGAAACCTATACAGGTGTTTATATAAATGACTATGTGCATAACATAGCAAGAACATGCAGCAAGGTGCATTTGGGGGACGCTCCCTTGGACTTTAAAGGGCAGAGAAGAGTTATAAAAAGTAGAATATGTAAGAAAAAGGCACAAGGGTGCCAACTTTATTGATATACAAAGGTAGAAAATATAGTGTGTATGAGCATAATTCATTTAAAAAGTATAGACAATACACCAATGAATCATTGTCAATAATACATATAGATAGATAGATAGATAGATAGATAGATAGATAGATAGATAGATAGATAGATAGATAGATAGATAGATAGATAGACCAGTCAAATCGATTTGTAGCATACATCCCGACATGTTTGGGAAATTCGCATTAGTACATGTCTTTCCTTCATCAGGGGAGGTTTATGGTTGAGTAATTGATTTTCATATCCGGAACATATATATATATAATATTTGCACAGTAGTATATAAAAAGTATCAAGATACTATATTCTCTTTGAAACTTTTTTCCATAGTAAAATAGGAAGACCAAAAGTACTTACATATATTAGATTCACTAGAAATTATAAAGATAAAAACAGCAGAAGGGGATACATGCTGGTTGCACACATACGACAAAATTGATTATTCATGTATCCACAAGCCGGTCGCATGAGCGCATTCACAAGAGATGACTGGTTTACCAACACACTTTGCACTGTGGGGGCAATTATGACAGCAACATGGTTTTAAAAAGGATAAAGAAGTATGGAGGTATTAACAGGCAAAGAAACAAATGCTTAATGTGCCTGTTGTATTGTATTTACCTTAAATTGAGACTGTGGATGGTGCTGACATTGGGGCGGCAGCCAGTAAACTGATAAACGCCAGCCAAGTGTCAGCACTTACATACCCAATCTGACCACCTAAACCACGTCTATGCTTCAAATTAATTTTAAATACACAAAACAACTTAAGCCTAAGCCCTTGTACACACGGTCGGATATTCCGATGGACAATATCCGATAAGACCATGTTGTCGGATAATCCGACAGTGTGTGGGCTCCATTGGACTGTTTTTCGTCGGAGTATCCGATGGACCAAGTTTTCCAGCTGGGCTATAAAATTTTCCGACAACATGATCCGATCGGACTTTGTCCGATCATGTGTAGAGAATTCCGATCGGACAAAGTGCCATGCATGCTCAGATCAAATTCCTAGACCAAAGCTATTGGTTACTAGCCTGAACATAGTCCCGTCCTAACGAAATAACGTCATCACATTAAGTACGATTGGATTTTCTGACAACTTTGTCCGACTGTCTGTATGCAACAGTTTCGGACAAAATCCATTGGGCAAAATCCGTCAGACAAAATCCGACGGATTTGGTTGTCGGAATGTCCGACTGTGTGTACAAGGGCTAATACTGATGGAGTGAATAGGGCAGGTTCCTGGTGAGAAAACTTGCCTTTTCTTTTCTTTTCTTTTTTATTTCCTGTACTCTTTATTTTGTCTATTTTAAAACTGACACTCTTTTCCATACCCCTGCAATCCTAGCACATGGCTGTGGTTAGGACATTATTACAAAATTTGTTGTGGATTGGTTCCAAGAAAGGATGATCTTGAGTTCTGCTCCAGGTTCAGTCCAAACCCAAAGGGAACTCTCAATGCTTTGGCCACAAAAATATCCATTGCTATAGGTTATTATCTTTCTTTCTTTCTTTCTTTCTTTCTTTCTTTCTTTCTTTCTTTCTTTCTTTCTTTCTTTCTTTCTTTCTTTAAATTTCCTTTACTCTTTCTTCTCTCTATTTTGCAGCTGACACTTTTTTTTATATTCTTTGAATACTGGAAGATTGATTCAGTTGACAAATATTATGAATTTTGTTTAGTGATGAGCTTGGATTTGGCTTCAGGTTTGGTGTGAACCTGAAGGGAGCAGTTGGTGCTGGGCCAATGGGCTGCCGGCAGGGTATCCACACACACAACTACACATACACAAAGGTGCAGGGATGCTCGTGACATCATTGACCAAACCTCATCCCTAGTTCTGAATCGGTGATACCACCACTAGCATGACAGAAAGCTCTGGATCTAAGCATTGTTTTGATTTTCCTACACAACTGTATGGCACATTACCCTTCTAGAACCTAGTTTTATTTTATGTTCTTTCATTCTGTCTTTTTATATATATATATATATATATATACATATATATATATATATATATATACAGTGGTGTGAAAAAGTGTTTGCCCCCTTCCTCATTTCCTGTTCCTTTGCATGTTTGTCACACTTAAGTGTTTCGGAACATCAAACCAATTTAAACAATAGTCAAGGACAACACAAGTAAACACAAAATGCAATTTGTAAATGAAGGTGTTTATTATTAAAGGTGAAAAAAAATCCAAACCATCATGGCCCTGTGTGAAAAAGTGATTGCCCCCCTTGTTAAAACATACTATAACTGTGGTTGTCCACACCTGAGTTCAATTTCTCTAGCCACACCCAGGCCTGATTATTGCCACACCTGTTCACAATCAAGGCATCACTTAAATAGGAGCTGCTTGACACAGTAAGGTCCACCAGAAGATCCTTAAAAGCTACACATCATGCCGAGACCCAAAGAAATTCAGGAACAATTGAGAAAGAAAGTAATTGAGATCTATCAGTCTGGAAAGGGTTAAAAAGCCATTTCCAAAGCTTTGGGAATCCAGCGAACCACAGTGAGAGCCATTATCCACAAATGGCGAAGACATGGAACAGTGGTGAACCTTCCCAGGAGTGGCCGGCCGCCCAAAATTACCCCAAGAGCGCAGCGACGACTCATCCAAGAGGTCACAAAAGACCCCACAACAACGTCCAAGGAACTGCAGGCCTCACTTGCCTCAGTTAAGGTCAGCGTTCATGCCTCCAGCATCAGGAAAGACTGGGCAAAAATGGCCTGCATGGCAGAGTTCCAAGGAGAAAACCACTGCTGGGCAAAAAGAACATCAAAGCTCGTCTCAATTTCTCCACAACACATCTTGATGATCCCCAAGACTTTTGGGACAACATTCTGTGGACCGATGAGACAAAAGTGGAACTCTTTGGAAGGTGTGTGTCCAAGTATATCTGGCGTAGAAGGAACACTGCATTTCATAAAAAGAACATTATACCAACAGTAAAATATGGTGGTGGTAGTGTGATGGTCTGGGGCTGTTTTGCTGCTTCAGGACCTGGAAGATTTGCCGTGATAAAAGGAACTATGAATTCTGCTGTCTACCAAGAGATCCTGAAGGAGAATGTCCGACCATCTGTTCGTGTACTCAAGCTGAAACGAACTTGGGTTCTGCAGCAGGACAATGATCCTAAACACACCAGCAAGTCCACCACCGAATGGCTGAAGAAAAACAAAATTAAGACTTTGGAGTGGCCTAGCCAAAGTCCTGACCTGAATCCTATTGAGATGTTGTGGTATGACCTTAAAAAGGCCGTTCATGCTCGAAAACCTTCTAATGTAACTGAATTAGGACAATTCTGCAAAGATGAGTGGGCCAAAATTCCTCCAGGACGCTGTAAAAGCCTCATTGCACGTTATCGCAAACGCTTGGTTGCATTTGTTGCTGCTAAGGGTGGCCCAACCAGTTATTAGGTTTAGGGGGCAATCACTTTTTCACACAGGGCCATGATGGTTTGGATTTTTTTTCACCTTTAATAATAAACACCTTCATTTACAAATTGCATTTTGTGTTTACTTGTGTTGTCCTTGACTATTGTTTAAATTGGTTTGATGTTCCGAAACACTTAAGTGTGACAAACATGCAAAGGAACAGGAAATGAGGAAGGGGGCAAACACTTTTTCACACCACTGTATATACACACTTATATTGTACTTCTACTATATGTGCTAAGTGCTATAGAAGTAAGACTGCAAAGACTTATGTTTATATGACTTTTTATTCAAAGTTAGTAAAACCACTGAAGTGAGAATGAGGTGCTTTCATGGAATCAGAAATTCTACTAGTGCTCTATTCCAGTTAGAGTAAGGGCTCTTTCACACGGGACAGATCCGTGATGATCCGCCCTGTGGGCATCCGCTTGCTCAGCGGGGATCGCTCCGTCGATCCCCGCTGAGCAGGAAGATGACAGGTCCGTCTCTGCACACTGTGCAGGGACAGACCTGTCAGAGCGCCGCTCTCCCCTATGGGAGATCGGATGACGATGGACCGCAGAGTCCGTCGTCACCTGATCCAATCCGCAGACGAATGGAAAAGTAGGTTTTTCCTCCGTTTCCTCCGACCCGGATCAGAGCGGGTCAGATGTCAGCGGACATGTCACCGCTGACATCCGACACTCCATAGAGGTCTATGAAGCATCTGTTCAGGTCCGCCTAAAAAACTGACAGGCGGACCTGAACGGATCAGTTGTGTGAAAGAGCCCTTAGGCATCAGGGTCACCGAGCTGACCCTCAGCAGCCAACCATTTAAAATTTAAATAAAAAAAATAAAAAATTAAAATGTTAGAACCTCTTGAGGTCATCAAAACACTGGCTCCATGTGCATCAGAGAAGCAGAATTAAGACAGGTAATCACTGCCACCCCATTAAAAATCAAAGATATATTACTTAGCAAAAACCTTCAGTTACAGTAAGCTACAGTTCGTGATATAGTTAAAAGAGAAGTTCAGGATTCATTTAAAAAATAAATTATACTCACCTAGGTGGATGAGGCACCGATACAATGTTGCATTAGCCCCCGCCAGCTCCAAGACCGAGAACTGAGTGATCAAACTCCGCAAAATTCTTCAGAAGACTCTTCACAACTTTATTCATGATCTTGGCCTTTCTGATATTTGGGTTTGGGTAAGGTCCATACTTCCCATCATAGTCGGTCCTGTTCAATATGTCGACCATCTCCAACATCTCTCCAAACGACATATTTGAGGCCTTAAATCTTGTCTTCCTGGATCGGGACGTTTCAGGCTCCGGGCTTTCCTCGCCCTCCTCCTCGTTAGTGGAACTATTAGTGCGCACCTGCGTTCTCTCCGCCATGTGCTCTCCCCACTGCGCGGAAAGCTAAGGGGCGGGGAATAGTCTGGAAAGAACGTCAGGGGCGGGTGGAGTTTCACATATGCGCACTGTATATAAAACGCAACACGTGTGTATCGTCCGTACGATCTGGGAGGAGAGTGTGAGGCACGGACACGACGAACGTGGAAACGAAGGTAACATTTTTAACTTGGTGCTTCACTAGACTAGACTGCTTTTATCTAGGCTGATGTTGGAACAAGATTAGGAGGGATTTTAATTGCATTATTAGTATTTAAGGGTTTGTCTTGTGTTGTGTCTTGCAGACAATATGGATCCATTCACCAATGCCAACTTTATGGGGCTATTCATAGAACTGTACATGGAGATGCCCTGCCTGTGGCAGTTCCACAACAAGTTTTATACTGACAGATCAAAGAGGAACGCAGCACTGGAGAAACTGCTTGCTTTGATGCGGATCATGGTCCCCACGGCAGACATGACCTATCTGAATCACAAAATTGTGGCCATGAAGATGACATATCTCAGAGAGAGAAAGAAGCACCTGGAGTCCTTGAGAGCAGGAGATACAGATGCTGTTTATTACCCCAGGATGGTGCACTTTGACAGGCTGCATTTTCTGGTAGACCAAGGGGTACCCAGGCCACCACTCAGGCCACCACTCTCCAGGCTTCCTCCAAGGCATCCTTCACCCCCAGCTGAGGCTTCTGATGTCCAACCTGGGCCTTCCAGGCAGCACCATGTGGTGGGGCCCAGCTTGAGACAGGTATTGCATTGTTGAACATATTTCTTGTGTTACATTTAATGATGTTAACTAGATGTTCTTATTGATCAGTAAGTTGTGATTTCTCAAAGTGGTTTACATCTCAAGAGACAGTAGTGACCAAAAATGTTTGGGACGGGAAAGAAAAATGCTGGTGTCAGAATGATAGTCTGTTCTATTTGTTAACATTCAATTAGCAAAAGCCAGGAGCACAAAATGTTGTGATTGATGATCAAAAAACTAAAACTATGTCCCCTTTTCATACACAGGAAAACCTCAGTCGGGGGGAGGCTGTGGCAAGTGGCAGCCAGGAAGTCCACCAACGCCCTCCTCCTCCTGTCCCAGCTACAGGAGCCCAGCCACAGCCTGGAAGGATGCCTGGTGGGAAGTGCTGAAGGAAGACCAGAGAGTGATGGCCTGGGTTGAGTCTGGCGTGCCAGAAGATGCAGCCTCTTGAAGATCACCATCCTGGGGACAGAAATGGCATCTGAATTTCCTGCTCTCTAGGACTTCAGGAGCAGACTTCTCTCCCTGAGATATCTACTCCTCAGGCCACCAATTTTTTAATATCTAATTTAGTCATGTCTGCCCTGGGGGCCAAAGGCTGCACCAAAGTTAAGAAGTTTTTCCAGTGCTGCGTTCCTATTTTTAGTTTCTAGCGAACAAAATAAATTTTTTTTTGTTTGATGAAATACTTGTGTAATGTGTTTTCCTTCAAAAAGTACAGTTTATTTGTGAGCAGGCAGGTACATTTCCAAAATACAAAGTGAACTAAAGAACAAGGGGTACCAACACTAAACAACCTCCTGTAGATTAAAACAGAAAAAGAAAATATAAAAAAATACAATAATGTTGTTGTTGTAAGTTTACACACAAAAAAAAATAAAAATAAATAAGGAGAAATGAGCAAAGTGTCTTTAACCACTTGCTTACTGGGCACTTAAACCCCCCTCAGTCCCAGACCAATTTTCAGCTTTCAGTGCTGATGCACTTTGAATGACAATTGCGCGGTCATACAACACTGTACCCAAATGAAATTTTTATCATTTTTTCCCACAAATAGAGCTTTCTTTTGGTGGTATTTAATCACAGCTGGGAGTTTTATTTTTTGCTAAACAAACAAAAAAAGATGCAAAAAAAAAATCATGTTTAATAGTTTGTTATAAAATTTTGCAAACAGGTAATTTTTCTCCTTCATTGAAGTGCGCTGATGAGGCGGCACTGATAGGCTGCACTGGTGGGCACTGATAGGCTGCACTGGTGGGCACTGATAGGCTGCATTGGTGGGCACTGATAGGCTGCACTGGTGGGCACTGATAGGCATAGTTAAGGCGGCACTAATAGGCACAGATATGGCGGCACTGATGGGCAAAGACGGGCACAGATAAGATGGCACGGATAGGTGGCACGGATGGGTGGCACGGATGGGTGGCACTAAGGGGCACTGATAGGTACCACTGATAGATGGGACTGATGGGCACTGATAGGTGGCACTGATAGGTGGCTCTGATAGGTGGCACTGCTTGGCACTGATGGGCGGCACTGCTGGGCACTGATGGGCACTGATGGGCGGCACTGCTGGGCACGGATATGTGGCACTGGGGTGCAGCAACTTTGTTGAGGCAGACTGTGGGCACTGCTGGGTGGCACTGTGGGCACTGCTGGGTGGCACTGAGATTTTTTATTTAGGCAGGCAAAGCAGGGGGCAGGTGGGCACTGGCAGGGCTGGCCGTAATCGGGACTGATGTCCCGATCACGGCCGCCGGTGATCGGCTTTTTTTTTTCTCCTCGCGCTGTCAGCGCGAGGAGGAATAATAGCCGATTACCGGCTCCGTTCTATCACATGATCAGCTGTCATTGGCTGACAGCTGATCACGTGATAAGGGGTCGGGATCGACCCCTTGCACGGATCGGTGATCAGGCGAGTCTTGTAGACTCGCCGATCACAGAGCACGCCGTGCGCGCCCCTCAGGGGGCGCGCAGGACGCTCGTGCACGGGACTACGTCAATAGACGTAGTCCCGGAAAAGGAGATCCGCGCTGTAGCCGTCATTCGGCTATAGCGCAGATCTCAAGTGGTTAAAGGAGATTTTTAGGGACCCCCCCCCCAAAAACATCCAAAAAATAAAAAACTAAATCTAAAATTGTGTAGATGTGACGCAAACTAAAATTGTATTGCTGAAATGGTTAAAAAAGAGTAATGAAATCCGTTCGGGAGAAGTGTGTGTGACTATGAGCATCAAAAGAAGTTCGTTCTTGCAGCATTGTTAACGAACAAGAGAATGCGCTTGATGAAAGAATTTTTAACATTGCAGCGTGACGAATGTGCTATATCGCTTACGAGCAGTAGTTTTACCCGAACGAGCGCTTCCGTGTCGGAATTTGAATGTGAGCATGCGTGGCACTTGGTCCGATCAAAATTCTCTACACATGATCGGATTAGGTCCGTCCGGCCCAGTTGGTCGGGAAATATTTCCAACATGTTGGAAAATTGGGTCCGACGGAGATTCGGACGGAATCAGTCCGATGCATACCACACACAGTCGGATTATCTGACGACACGGTCCGATAGGACACATTCCGACGGATTCTCCGACCGTGTGTACAAGGCTTAAGAGTGATTCACACTTTAGCAATCTGCTGTAGTATACTATACTGTTTTTCACCTCTGAGCAATGATCAGAGGGTCTTTCCGAAGCTCTTGAATAAAACATGACCTACCACACTTACACGCAGCAGTAAAAGTTTACCAGTCTGTGGAGACTGGTATTTGTGCTCTACTTGGAAAATATAATCACGGGAAACGTCAACAGTCAGTCCATTAAAATGGATTGAGCTTAAAAATGATTGCTCCTAATAGGAATATGTTACTTGCAGAGATAAACACAGAAAAACTACCTGCATAAATTAATTTAGAGAGCAAAAATAAAATAAATGATGTTCTACATAAAAAGAAAATGACCAAAAGCCTTCTTAAACCTATAAAAGCTAGTCTGACAATCTTTCCTTAAAAAGAACTCCAGATAAGATATAATTTACCAGTAAACATACATTAAATTAAGTTTGCTATATTTGATGGCATTTTTTTAACTATACCTGCATTGAAAAGTGCAACCCAATTCCCAGTAATTTAATGCAGGTTTCCAAGCAAGGCTTTGTGAGGTAGAAGATGTGGGATTGAACTACACTGCGCGTAATGTGTACTTTAGTTACAGAGATCGTTCATATTTCTTGCAATTGGACAAGGTTACGGTACCCACCGGGCTCAAACAAGGTGTGGAATCCAAGTGGCAGTTGATCTTCACCAGAGCTACTCATGATGGAGATGCGCCTAGAACGCTTAATGGGCCCACCTTACTGTATTTCAAACTAACACCAGGTCACGGCCTTCAGGATTGCCTCACCAGGGGGTGGCTAAAATGAAGAGTATGTTGCAGAAACTGTTAAAGGGACTATAGGCCAGAGAGCAGTCAGGTCCAAGAAGAGGTCTAGGCAGGCAGAAAACAAGAGAATGTCAGATCCAAGCAGAGGCTAAGCTGGCAAAACAAGAGGGTAGTCACATCAATCATGGTCAACGGGCAACTGGCAGGCAAGTACTCAAACTATTTAACTCTTAAGCCGGCCATAGACAGTCTAAATCTCGGCCGGTTCAGCAGGAACTCTCCGAGATTCGAACCATGTGTGGGCAAGCTGAATGTACCCAAGTTGATTGATTGATCAACTTGGGTACAACCAGCCTGTCGGATTTTACATGTGATTATTGCAAGAGGCTGTAAGCAATAATTACTGTCTTCTCCCAGCAGGGAGGCTTCCCCCTCCGGGAGAATACAATGGCTCGGCAGGAGGGATTCCTGTGTTGATTGGAGAATCAAGCACATTTTTCTCCATCTAATGTCCTGTACACACAGTCGGACTTTCTGATGGCAAAACTTGTCTAACATACATACGGTCGCACAAAGTTTTTGGAAAATCCGATCGCTCGGAATGCGGTGACGTAGAACACGTACGACTAAACTTTAAACGTGCCAATAGCTTTCGTCTCGTAATTTATTCTTGGCATGTGTGGCATGTGTGTCCATCTGAATTGTCTACACATGATCGGAATTTAAACAATCGGATTTTGTTGTCGGAAAATTTTAGATCCAGCTCTCAAACTTTGTGTGTCCGAAATTCCAACGGAAAAAGTCAGATGGAGCCCACACACGATCAGCTTTTCCGACAACACGATCCGATCACACGTTTTCCGACGGAAAGTTCCGACCGTGTGTACAGGGCATTAGGATGATCTTTTGCAGCCATTTGTTCTGTCTGTGGCTGGCCTTTGGTAGCTGGTGAAAGACAGAGCACCAGCCACAGCAAAGGCTAGTACCTAAATACCCTTCCTAGTTAGGAGATACACCCAGCATCATTACTGGAAGCTCTGGAGGACATGGAGATCCTAGGAATAATGGAAACCCAGCATGGATCCTCTGAGTACTGTAAGTACTGGAGGTATCCTGAAATACCTGGCAGGGATTCTATAAGTACTGTAACAAATAGACAACTACTTTTACTGGTAAAACAATTACATTTATCAATGTCTAATGCTCTTGAAAATATAAATGTATTCACCTAGTGAATCAGTAATTCTAGAGAGGTGACTACACTCTACGCTCACTTCACCCTTGACTCCACTAGACAGTTTTGTTTTGAAGTTGCCATTTAATGCATCACCTTTCAGTGAGTCAAATCATAAGGTTTGAGTGTGTCAGTGCTGACAAAGAGGATGTTGTGATTATTGCATCATAAACAGCTCCTGTTATGTCACTCAGCAAGGGTGTTGTAGCCAGTGCTAGGTGCAGAAGACTTGGTTATTAGCATTATAGGTCCAGTATGGAATGCTGGATGGTATAAGGTAAGTTTATTTTACAAGTTGTCAGTTGAAAGGCCACAAAACAAGGAAAAAGGGAAAAATGTTTTGACTTGCATATGGGTACTTTCACTGTAAGCCCAGAAAGCCTTTCGTTGTTTGGTGCAACAGGGGTTAATATAGCTGAGGGAGCTATGGCAAGCAGTTTTCAAGAGTGGCTGACTATACCCAACCTTTCAACCACCTCCTCTATTCATAGAAGCCATAGAAACAAAATCTTTGAGATCTTTGAGTGGAGGAGGTGGACTTTTCAATCATCTACCCATCCTCCAGTCATAGATCTTGTTTCATTCATATAAACTCTATTCAGTTTATATGAATGGAGGAGGGGATAGAAAAGGGCACGGGTTCCTGTCACAGCGCCCGTGAGCTCTATTAACCCCCAGAAGGTACATCAGAGGATTAAGATTTCAACGGGTACTGGAGCCAGAAGCATAAGAGATATGCCGTTAATGGGGATTAATGCCATCTGTGCTATTTTTTAACTAAATGTAGGCTTTTAAGTGTATATAAAGCCTTGTAGACACATGCTGAATATCAGTCAAAATCACGCGATTGAGAATGCTGGAAAACCAGCAGCCAATCGGAATCCCATCAGTCAATGGCTGTGAGCGCTGACCGGTGTGTTCTGGTTGGGGGGGAGGGGGGCAGACGGCCCTTTGTCAGAACCAGTGGTGGCTGGGGGTATATTTTTTTGGGTGGGGGCAAACAAGCCATCAGCTGCCACCCCCGGTACCCGGTAGGTCGATCAGGTGACAGGCACCCCTTGGTCGGTCACCAGCCCCGCACTTACTCTGCCTCTCCTTCTCCTCTGCTTTGGCAGCTTCCCCTGCATCTCTTCCCTCCTCCTCCTCGGTACCCAATAGGATCACTTCTCCTCTCGGCCATTCGGGTGATGAGTGTCAAGAAGACAATATCCAATATTAATTTGCTTTTGTCACACAACTGGGTGGGCTCGGGACACAGTGCTCTCAGAACTCCCACCCTCAGGCTCTAATCACATGCTTCTACAGAAAAAAAAACCCCATTGGAATCCATTCGTCCGGTGCCCAGAATGTTGGTTAGGGGCTAGGCGCATTGGTTTAGGGGGAAGCGCCCCATATGAATGGGCTGCCACTGGTCAGAACACAATAGTACGGAGAATAGTTAGTACAGAGACCTCCTTACGAGCTGTTCAGATTTTTTTCATTAAATAAAAACGTACCCTGTGTGTAGCCAGGAGCTGGATATCTGTTTATTCTTGCAATCAGAAGACACGCTGTGTGGAATTGCTTCAGAGGAAGCTGTTTCCCTCTAGTGTTCCAGTGTGGGATTTCCTGTTGCTTTCTAAATCAGAGGCAAGACAGAGCAAAGCATCTTGAACATGTAGTCCATACAGATAGGATTCGCACTCTGGCTGAATTATAGGAAACTACAACTAACAGCTGGCTGATGGAGAAGAGCAGACCTCTGGGGGAGGGGGCTATAAGAGAACAAGCTTGGGGTGCACTCTCTTTGGACCCGCTTGGATCTGCATGCAGGGAATCTGTTACAGGGTGAGCTGCAGCTGTTTTTCAGCCTGTTCTGGTGGATTTAACCAGAGGATATCCGGATATCAGATTTGTGTGAGCCGTGGTGCGGTGCGGCAGAGGCTGGAGGTCATCCCTTAAACCACATTCTTGAGAGATTATCATCCTCATCATTGTCATCCTTATCATCATCATCAATCTCTTCTGTCCCAGTGTGGTGAGCGGGCAATAGCCCAGTCCGATAGACACTGTGTATAGACATCATTGTTTCCTGCACCCATTACCATCTTTAGTCTAAAGATCTGTTTTAGCATATCATAGACACTATACACAAACATCTATGCCATCCATTGTTCTGTTGTTGCTTGTACTTCCACTGAATTTAACATCTTCAAGTCAGTGATCACTGTGAATTCAATTACTGATTTTCACATTAATATTGTCTTCTGGTTATTCACCATCTGTTAGATCAGCTATTCTGCTTTATCAATCAATATTCTGTGCATGCAATTAAACACCTGAGAGCTAGCTGAAGATTAACCGGATTGCCACACAGCAACACTGGACTACTTTCCCTTCCCTCCCTACTTCAGGAAATTGTTTGCTGAAGCTGTTAAAGCTGCATTTCCCCAAGAACTCTCGGTAAGAACAGGTTAAATTGTGTATTGAAAAAAAGCTATTTAGTTTCCCCAAAAAGATTAAAAACATTTACAAGATCTGACGAATTAAAAGGCATGTAATCATTATTGGTGCAGGTGGTCCGGCAAACAAGGAGGTCCCCGGCATGTGAGCGTTCCCAGGGCTGTTTCATATGCTGCGGCAGAGAATTCAAAGACATAGACCTGCTGGTAAGCCGATGAATAGTCACAGTGACTGAGTCTGCGATGAACGGAGATCCCAGAAGTGACGTCAGCGGTGAGAAACGGGAACCAACATGGGCCGGAAGCCGGATGTAGTCATCAGTAAGGGACGCTTTTCGGAACATCTAATTGGTTCCTTCATCAACCTAATAACTGCAAGTGTACACACACATGACTTATACTATCTAGACAGGGTGTGGGCGGAAAAAATAGTCGGGGGCATGGGCGGAAGAAAGAAAAGCGAATGGAAAATGATAAATGAGAATAATATGGAATCATATGGAATGATCTATCAAAATAAAAAAAAAAACATGAAAACATACAAGTGAGGAGTGCATATCCCTATCCATAGGAAACATATAATTATATGATAAAACAAAGATGACGAGACCACAACAAACAGTAATAGCCAATCCGCAAAAAAGCACGATGGCAAAAGCTCCCATTATTAAAAAAAAAAAGGAAGAGGACAATCTCAATTAAAAATGACAAAATAAATAATAAATAGATGGGGAATCATTTTCCTATATATATACACATAAAAATATAGATAATTGAAGCATAAAAAATAAAAAATAGACTATTAAAAAGATGATTATGAGATCTATTAAAAATCTAATACTACAATGCACAGCAATAATCGGTCGGATACTAGATGAGAAGAAAGAGAGAGGGCACCTGTGGGCCCATGTACACTGGTGTACATCCTAACAGAGATATAGGTACATCAACATCAACATATGTACCACACACATACGGTCACACATACATACATATATATCCCTATACATGCAGAACATACATATGCATGTATCTATAGAATAATTATCCAATGGGGGGCATGACTGGCAAAGGAAAAAACATTATTTTGATAGATTAAGGGGAAGGGAACTAGAGGATAGCACTAATTTCAAAATCCTCATTCTACCCCCCAGAATACATTTAAAGAGAAGATCCAGAACATTTCTCTATGACAGATTCTTCTAAAACGCTCAGCTGGAGGGAGGTCTCTCGGCATTGCCTCAATAACCCAAACCCTCAAGCCTGTAGATTTTTCATGGTAACTGAGGAAATGCCTGGGGACACTGTGAATGTTCAATCCATCGGTAATGTAAATGTTGGATGACAGGCTAGTAAATTTTCAGCGTACAACGATTTGACATCAGATTTTAGTATGGTCAGAACACAAATCCGTCACACAAAAGTCGAAAGTACAAACACACAAGCTCAGAATCAATGCTCACCAAACATGAAATTAGCAGAAGGGGCCCAAAGGGTGGTGGTCAAGAGCTTAAATACCTTGTAGTACGTCACTACGTTTGTGTTTGTGACACGACAATTGTGGACAAGATCCTGGCACACGCCCTTTTGACAAAAATCAGACGCTCGGTTGGCCAACAATCGTACCATGTATACAATGCTTTACTGTTTTCTGAATTTGTATTTGTTTATCTGTCGTTTTCCTATTCTTATGTGAAGGAGCAGTAGAGAGGAGTCTGACACTCATATATCATTCCTCTGCTCTCCTGTAGCCCACTCACATAGACATTATATGCACTTATTTGGGTATAGGAAATGTAGTATGCACTGTTAAATGTTTGAATCATAAGGGTGATAGTAATTTTGCTACCAATACCATCCTTTGTAAGACAACCTTTTTGGGGTTAAATCCATGTTTGTTCTTTGATTCTTTCCTCATTCATCTCATTGAGTAAACTATTCCTGATTTAACTAATTCTGGTGTATTTCCTTATTAAATTTTTAACCCAATGGCGTGCTTGCTCTGTGTATAATATGAAAAAAAGTGACAGGGGCATAATTCAATCAAAAAATTTATAGTGACAATTACAAACATAGAATATATTTTATATATATATATATATATATATATATATATATATATATATATATATGATAAAACCAAAATTATAGTTAATATATATATATTAATAAAAGTGTTCCTCCATAAAGTGTAATAGTCGATTATTTATTCCGTGTCACCTCTTCCACCACCTGGTGCAATGCCTGATCACCTTCGGAGGCGAAGACAAAACTTGAGATGGTCCAAACGTTTCCATATGAGACCCCCTTGCCTGTCATGCAAAGCTCTAAATATTATGTTTTAGAGATGGTCCAGCCATCTTCTAGGATGACTCGGGAAAATAGAAACAGCCTTTCATTGCGCAACAATGTAATTACATCAGGGCCACAGATAAAAACATATAGTGATATCCCAGTCAGATGTTACATCATCTTATATACCTTACCGTGTAACTGAGACACTGGATGGACACGTCACCAACTCCTCCTGATGCGTTGAGTTGGTGACGTGTCCATCCGGTGTCTCAGTTACACGGTTGTAACGGTGAGGATGAGAGCAGTGTCTCCCTGATTAGCCTTACATAATACAAGCTATATACAAGATGATATAACATGTGAGTGGGATATCGCTATAATGCACATGTCACTTTATGCACATTATACACAAAGCAAGTGCTCCATTGTTTAAGAATGTTGTACCTTTATGCTTGAGATCATTTGAATGGTGCAGCTGCTCTGTGTTTCACCTTATTAGTCTTAATACACATAGCAGCGCTTCAGTATTTTCACATATATTTTTGTATATACTTATTGCTGCTGTCATTTAAAGGAAAAATGTTTGAACCCAGGCTGTCAGAGGTGACAGAGGACTCACAGGGTCAGGGCAACCAGAGAAGTATTGATTCATCTTGTGACCCTGAAGAGGGCAGCACTACATTTGGGAGCCAGTCTGAGATACCCCTCATGGCAAGCCCAAGCAAGTCCTGTGACCAACCCAGAAAGAAAGGTAAAATGGACTAAATCACTGCCGCCAATTCGGCACAAGAGCAAGGGAGTCAACTGGAACTGGCCAGTGTGGTGAAGATGCCCAGAATTGGATGGTCTGAAAGGAAGGTGAGGCAGCTGATAAGAAAGGCTGTTCCAGAGCAAGGATCCTATATTGTTGATGTGAAGCCTGAATTTGAAGAAGATTACACCTTTGCCCTGATAGAGTAGTGAGAGTGTTCCGGCTGGATTTTGGAAAGAGACTGTGAGCTTAGCTGATGGGTTCGATTCTCAAGTGATACCCTTGCTGACAGTGGGAAATCCAGGGGAAGAGCATTCCAGACATGGTTCCATGAGTCCTGAGATGGAAGAGGAAGAAGTAGATGCTTCTGAGATGGGAATGCCTCCTGCTTCTTTTTATATGGATATGAGCCGGCTGGTTGAGAGTCTGATAAAAAGCACAAATATTTCGGGAAATCTGGGGTACCAAATGCAGCAGTTCTACTTGGGTCACACACCAACCCCAGAAGGTGAAGAGGAGTTTGAAAATTGGATGGATCAAGCCATCCAAGCAGTGGAAGAATGAAGTGTACCGGAGGCAGTGAAAAGACAGAGGATAAGTGAGAGCCTCAGAAGCCCTGCAGCAGATGTTATTCAGAGTTTGAAGAGAGGGAAGCCTGACTGTGTAGTCATGGACTATATTGAAGCTTTGTGTGCAGTCTTTGGGAGGGTAGAGAAGATCCCCGACTTGATGTACGAGTTTGAGCACACTCATCAGTACAGAGGAGAGAAACTGTCTGCTTATGATGTTACAGTGGATCAAATTCTGCGTCAGATCATTCTAAAGAAAGGGATTGACCTGAAAGAGGCAGGAAAAAGTCAGGCTGGAAAGAATTCTTCAAGGGGCTAGACCCAATCACCCAATTGAGCTTTGTCTGCTGACACAGATGGCCCCAACCTACCCAGAATTAATGAAACTGGTCAAGGAGGAAGAAGCCTTGTTGGATGAAAAAAATCAAGGATCACGAAAAGTGACCAAGGTCCTCCCGAAGACAGGGAAAGTGTCAGCCCAGCCTGTGCACATAGATAAGGGGGTTCCAGAAGTGTGACAAAGAATGAGAGTGGGGGGAGTGCCCTAAGACCCCTTCAGTACCACCTGTTCATGAGAACATCTTGGTCAAATTGCTTACACAAGTAGCTCAAGCTCAAGATCAGATGCAACAGACATTGCTGCGGGTGATGGAAGCTCAAGATACAGTTCAGCTGGACAAGACTGATCATTGGAAGTGTTTTCAGTGTGGGGAGCCTGGGAGTCAGTGCCCTTAAAAAAATGGAGATTCAAACCTCCTTGTAGAATTTCTGAGAGCATTACAGCAGTTGCTAACCATTCAGAAGACAAGAAACTTCAGGGGGTTTTAGTGAGGGAGCCAACTGAGAGCCCCAAGAATGAACCAAGCTCTAAGGCCGCGTACACACGGGCGGATTGTCTGGCCAACTAAGTTCGTCAGACAATCCGACAGACAATCCGTCCTACTTTTGAATGAACGGACTTGACCACACACGATGAGCAGACAGTCCGCCGAAAGCTTGCACGATGACGTGTACGGCACGTACGACGGGACTAGAAATTAGACGTCCAATACACTGCAATGCAACCTTCGGCCGTGTAAATCCTTTCTGAGCATGCGCCATACTTAGTCCGTCGAACTAACCTACTCAGGAGCGGATTGTCCGCTGAAACCAAGTTTGGACGGACTGTATTACGGAAATTCCGAAAGACTTAGTCCGCCAGACTGTCCGCTGAAAAAGTCCGCTGAAGCCCACACACGAGCGGATTGTCCGCTGAAACACGTTGCAGCGGACTAAGTTG
Source organism: Lithobates pipiens (assembly GCF_037356315.1). NCBI lineage: Eukaryota > Metazoa > Chordata > Amphibia > Anura > Ranidae > Lithobates > Lithobates pipiens. Next base: position 569,918,558 of record NW_027507903.1, read on the forward strand.
GACAGACAGTCCGCCCGTGTGTACGCGGCCTAAGAGTCAAAAGAGAAGAAAACAGAATCTGAAGAAAGAGCAGAAGAAGAGTGTAAAGGGTGCCTTTGGCCAATCATGTCAAGGCCTCACACTATATAATGCTGCTGCTTACACGGTGGCCGTATATAGTGAATAAATGGAGATTAGGCAGGTAGTTAATGTAGTGTACAGTCAGTCAGTGTAGTATATATATATATATATATAATAGAGTTCAGAGTATATAGTGCAGTTCGTGTAGTATGGCTTCTAGGCTGTCTGAGGGCCTATCCAGAAGCATGAGAGCAGCATAGGGTTAGGACCGCGGGCTTGTAGTCCAACCAGAAGTAATGGTTTCACTGGCTGGGGAACCAGTTGTTGTCAGAGGTAGAGGGGAAGCTGTCACCACTAAGGAACCATCCACCTTGAGACCACCGTGAGTGAAAACTTCAGCAAGTGCCAAGTCAGGAACCCAGTGGGACAGCAGAGGTTATGCTTGTGGAGTGCCAGGCCAGGGACCTAATGTGTCATCAGGGGTGAAGCTTGAAGAGTATCTGTGAGTGCCAAGCCAGGGACCCAGCAGGGAAGCGGGGGTGACGCTTGAGGAAGATACTGAGTGCTACAGTGAAAGAGCTCAAGGGATCCAGTGGCTAATGGATCTGAAGTCTAGTGAGAGAGACTGGGAGCTCATTGAGCAAAGACTCACAGTGAGGGAGTGTGGGGTAAAGAGAACTGTTTGTGTTGCAGATAGTTGAATAGCATTACTGTTAGTAACAGCTACAAGATTGTTGCCATACCTTTTTGGGGTTAAATCCAGGTTTGTTCTTTGATTATTTCCCCATTCATCTCATTGAGTAAACTATTCCTTATTTAACTAATTCTGGTGTATTTCCTTATTGCTGCTGTTATTTAAAAGAAAAATGTGTGAACCCAGGGTGTCAGAGGTGGCAGAGGATTTACAGGGTCAGGGCAATCAGAGGGGTATTGATTTATCCTACGACCCTCACGAGGGCAGCGCTACATGTGTACCAGGCTTTACAGTGAAATTCTCGTATTTTCTCCCTTTTCACACTACAGCGGTGCGCTGGCAGGACGTCAGGGAAAAGTCCTGCCAGCAGCTTCTTTGGAGTGGTGAAGGAGAGGTATGTTTACTGCTCCTCCACCGCTGCTCCCCATTGAAATCAATGGGGCAGCGCTGTAATACCGCCGGCAAAACGCCGCTATTGCGGCGTATTGCTGGCGGTTTAACCCTTTCTCGGCCGCTAGCAGGGGTAAAAGTGCCCTGCTGGCGGCCGAAATGCGATAGCTGCGTTTTACCACCCACGCTATAGGCGGTGTGGTGTGAAAGGGGTCTAAGTGTTAGTGACAGAATGCGTTATATGTCATTTTTTATTTTAGTACCATTTTAAATATTATATTAAAAGAGTTATGTTATATCTGTCAAATAAAAGACATGATCATGTTGATCATCTCAGAAATTTGGCGCTACTGTGCACATTCCTGATTTATCTCAAGGAGTCTAATCTTAACTGCTTTATGACTGCCCATTCTAGATAGATCCTAAAAATCAATGTCTTATTATACAGGTATGTCAGTTTATTTATTGTTTTTGCAAAGCAATAACCTGAACTCTTTTTTTTCCCGGTAATTAATGTATACCCACACAAATAGGAGAAAGGCATATAAACTTTATTTACACAATGTCCTTGGTGGGCTTATAACCCACAACCCACCACTATAAGGCAAGAGTGGAAAGAAACCGCCAATGTTGTAGCAGAAGGCAGAGATAGTGTGCTTCTGTTTCTGCAGTCCTGCAACTAACTCTAATTGTAACCCACTTTTTCCCCACAACCCAACCCTTTGTTTGTATCCAGTACCCCAGTGTTTCTCCAGTCCTCAAGTTTCCCCAACAGGTCATGTTTTCAGGATTTCCCTCAGATGAAACAGCTGTGGTAATTACTAAGGCAGTGCAACTGATCAATTCTCCTATGCAAAATAATGGAAATCCTGAAAACATGACCTGTTGGGGCGCCTTGAGGACTGGAGTTAAGAAACACAGCAGTACCCTATGGATTTATTCACCCTTAATAAGATTCCAGTCGTTTTCTATGTTTTGAAAAACATAAGAACTGCACGGTTTCTTTAAAAATCCATTTATGAATTACTTGGGCACATTTTTGTCAGAGGAATGTGTTACAATGCTGTAGGGATCTGCTGCCCTCTGATGTCTGTATTTGTAAATGGTTGTAAATATGTCATGTATGCACTTCCTGTCTCTGGGATGTTGGGTAAAAAACCCAGAAGGAGGAAGCGGAGAAAGAGAGAAAGTCTGGGACCTGTATTCTGTCCATGGGAGAATTGTTGCTGAAACCAGAACAGAATACAGGCAGTCCCCTGGTTACAAACAAGATAGGGTCTGTAGGCTTGTTCTTAAGTTGAATTCGTTTGTAAGTCAGAACAGGTACATTTATTATTTTTTTTTAAACTGTAGCCCCAGCCAAAACCAATCATTTTTTGATGTTTTTTGGATAGCATAGGGAAGGGTTAACACCCCTGTAACATGTGTTTTGCTTTCTATCTCCCTGTTCAAAAGATTTGACCTCACTTTCTGCCCTATGCTATCTCCCTATGACAATTGGATTTAGAAAATGTTGGTTTGTTGCAAAAACAAGAATTGGTGATGCAGCTCCCGCTGAGACACTTTTGTCCCATGGTAACTCTAAACCCTTGTACACACGGTCAGACATTCCGACAACAAAATCCATCTGATTTTTTCGGACGGATTTTGTCCGAAACTGGTGTTGCTTACACACGGTAGGACAAAGGTTTCGGAAAATCCGATCGTTCAGAACGTGATGACGTTCGTTCGTTACGATGGGACTACATTCAGGCTAATAGCCAAAAGCTTTGGTCTCGTAATTTGATCTGAGCATGCGTGCCACTTTGTCCGATCGGAATTTACTACAAACAATTGGACAAGGTCCGATCGGATCATGTTGTTGGAAAGTTTTATATCCAGCTCTCAAAATTTGTTGGACGGACATTCCGACGGAAAAAGTCCGATGGAGCACACACGGTCGGATTATCCGACAACACGATCCGATCGGCCTTTTTCCGTCGGAATTTCGTACCGTGTTTCACTCCCTGTGTCCCTGTACAGGGATCACTAGTCAAGTGCTCCTATGTTTAATCAATTACTATTGTTACCCTAGAGTGTGTGTGTGTATATATATATGTGTGTGTATGTATATATATATATATATATATATATATATATATATATATATATATATATATATATATATATATATATATATATATATATATATATGCATAATCTGTATATACACTGAGGGGAAAATTAAGTATTGAATACGCCACCATTTTTCTAAATATATTTCTAAAGGTGCTATTGACATTTTCACTACATGTCAGTAACAACCCATGAAAACCGTACATACAAATAAACCAAAACAAATAAGTTCAGAAATGAAGTTATGTGTAATAAAATGGAATAACACAGGGAAAAAGTATTGAACACGCTAACTGAAATTTATTTAACACTTCGTACAAAATCCTTTGTTGGTAATAACAACTTCAAGACTCCTCCTGTATGGAGAAACTAGCCGCATGCATTGTTCAGGTGTGATTTTGGCCCATTCTTCCACACAAACAGTCTTCAAATTTTCAAGGTTACATGGGCCTCTTCTATGAACTCTGATCTTTTGTGCTTTCCATAGATTTTCTATTGGATTCAAGTCAGGTGATTGGCTGGGCCATCCTAGCAGCTTTATTTTCTTTATTTTAAGCCAACTGAAATGTTCACCCTTATTTTATTTTCATTCTGGTAGAGGGCAGCAGATTTTTATCAAGAATTTCTTGGTACGTTTTTCCATTCATCCTTCCTTCAATGATATGACGTTTGCCAGTACCGTGCTGAACAGCCCCACACCATGATGTTCCCACCTCAAAACATCACTGTTGGTATAGGGGGTGTTTTTGGGGTGATGTGCAGTGCCCTTTGATCTCCAAACATGGTGTATATTATGGCATCCAAAGAGTTACATTTTGGTCTCATCTGACCAGACTATATTCTCCCAGTATTTCACAGGCACAGTGTAAATTTTGTGCAGCAAACTTTAAACAAGCTTCAACATGCTTTTTCTTCAGCAGTGGAGTCTTGCATACAGGCCTTGGTGGTTGAGTGCATTATTTATTGTTTTCTTTGAAACAATTGTACCTGCTTATTCCAGATCTTTCCGAAGTTCTCCACAAGTGCTCCTTGGCTCTTGGACAACTCTTCTGATCATTTTTTTTTCTACTCCTCTATCAGAAATCTTGCGAGGAGCCCCCGGTTGTGGCCAGTTTATGGTGAAATTATGTTCTTTCCAGTTCCAGATTATGGCCCTAATAGTGCTCACTGGAACATTCAGAAGTTTAGAAATACTTCTGTAACCAATGCCATCAGTATGTTTTGCAACAATAAGGTTGCGAATATCTTGAGCGAGCTCTTTGCTTTTACCAATGTTTCTTGCGTGACACCTTTTTAATGAGACATCTTTTAATAAGCCATCAGTTTAGACTGAACCAGCTGATATTAATTTGCACTGACAAGGGGCAGGATTGCTTTCTAATTACTGATAGATTTCAGCTGGTGTCTTGACTTTCCATGCCTTTTTGCACCTCCCTTTCTTCTAATTTGTTTTGGTTTCTTTTTATGTATGGATTGCATGGATTGTTACCAACATGTGGTGAAAATTCCTGGTCAATAGCATCTTTAGAAATATATTTACCTAGAAAAATGGTGACGTGCTCAATACTTATGTTCCCCACTGTATATACTGTGTGTATATATATATATATATATATATATATATATATATATATATATATATATATATATATATATAATCTCATTGGTTTCTATGCAAACGTGTGCCTGATTTTGCACTTTCCAGCTTTAGTAAATAAACCCCATCGTGTACTTAAAAGTGGGGTATGCCTGTAAGACTGGTGACCACAGCATCTCTCTGCCATATTGTTATTATCTCATATGCACAGTGCTAACTAGGTCTGTACTACTGTATGTATGTAGTGGTCCCCTTCCAGTATATCAGTAGGTGAACCTATTATTGCAATATAGTTTATATACAGCTCTTGTTATTTTAGTTAACCGTGTCCCTTCTAGAGTGGGATTATTCAATATAAACCAGCTGACATTCAGCCTTTGTGTATGGCAGTTGGCTGGCTTCTTTCAGACGAGCATGCTGGAAAACCAGAAGCTGACCAGAGTGTTCTGGTGGAGAGGGGATGTGTATCAGTTAGAACACAATAGAACAGCAGGGGAGATCACTGTACTAACATCCAATTGTTAGTACAGTGGCTCCGACCAGAGTTGTCAGTTTTTTTTATACAACACACTGGGTTGAATGAAAAAGGAATAGTGGTATGTACTATCCTTTAACCGCTTGCCGACCACCCGCCGTATTTGATGGCGACAGAATGGCTCCCCTGCGCAAATCGCCATAGCTGTACGGCGGCTGCTTTAAGGGGCATAGAGGGCACACGCGCCGCCACAGTACTGAGGAGCCGATGCCTGTGCCTGGCGGCCGTAATGTCCACCAGGCACCTGTGATCACTCCTGACCGAGCCAGAACGAGGATCTGTGTGTGTGTTCCTAGTATACGATCGGTCCTATCCCTCCTACAGTTAAAGCATGCTGGGGAAACACATTTAACCCTTTGATCATCCCTAGTGTTTACCCCTTCCCTGCCAGTGACATTTATACAGTAATCAGTGGCTATTTTTAGCTCTGATCACTGTATAAATGTCACTGTTCAGACAAAAGTGTCAAAAGTATCCGATCTGTCCGCTGCAGTGTCACAGTCCCGATAAAAATCGCAGATCGCTCCCATTACTAGTAAAAAAATAAAAAGAATAAAAATTCCATAAATCTAGTCCCTATATTGTACATGCTAACTTTTGCGCAAACCAATCAATATACGCTTATTGTGATTTTTTATATATATATCGGCTTAAACTCAGGAAGACATTTAAAAAAAAAATTGTGACTATTTATTAGAACAAAAAGTAAGAAATATTGTGTTTTTTTAAAAAATTGTCACTATTTTTTGTTTATAGCGCAAAAAATAAAAACCGCAGAGGTGATGAAGTACCACCAAAAGAAATCTCTATTTGTGGGGAAAAAAGGACATCAATTTTGTTTGGGTACAATATCGCATGACTGCGCAATTGTCAGTTAAATCGACGCAGTAGCGTATCGCAAAAATGGTTAGGAAGGGGGTAAATCCTTCCAGGGCTGAAGTGGTAAAGGCACAATAACCAGAATAGGTTAGAGCCAGGTTTGCCTTTGACAGCCGCTTCTGGTAGTTAAAGGTCTGGTGGCATGAAAGATTAGAACCCGCTAGGAGATGGACTAAGATGCAGAGTAGATAGGCAATTCTGAGTTTTAGTTCCCCACCACAGTTTCTGCTGATGAAAAACTGCATTCCAGGCTGTTTGGACAACAGTTGAAGGATCTCATCATCATTGCAGATCTTGTCTTCAGAATTCCAACACCAAGATGAATGCCATATTGATGATCATCCTTAGGGGCGCCTGCAAATGGACTTGGCTGCAACATTCATATGGAGGTATCTCTATTAATACCATATGTACCTGGGTATAGATTTATACTATGTAGATTTATATTATTACAGATAAACTTCTAGTCTGCCTAATTAATTTTCTAGAGAATACTTAGAGACTGCCAAGATACAGGATCAATTCCATTCAATGTAGCTTGTTCTGCTCTGAAAGCTAAGACCACATATGGTCAAAGCGTCAACACCAGATATATGTAAGTGACAATTTTATTGGTGCCAGAAATTCATGTAACAATTTTTTTAGCACACATCTTTTAATGCCAAAGCCAACCATGCCAAGTTTTAAATGACAAAAACAAAGCTCTGCAAATGACTACTGAGTTACTAAAAGAGATTTCTCAGATCCTAGAAAGAGAGTGCCTGCTAACTTCTAGTAAAATAAAGTTTCCTCAAAAGATGGGACTTTAAAGGACCATGAACACTCAAAAGGGTATGTTATGTAAAAATGGAAAATTATTACAAATATTTTACATCATATTAAAAAAGCTAAAACACATGATAACACTGAGGTATTTCACACCTGCTGACTTCTAAGTCCCACAAAAATTGTTCATAGGCATCTTGGGTTACAGAGACATGTAAAATAAACCCAGAATTCTGCTTGCCTGACATACTTTGTTGCATAGTGGCAGGAAAATTTGGCTCAACGTAGTTAAATTGGTGCGGCAAATGCTTTCCCATGCACCCAACATGATATCATGGGTCACCTGACCCATGAAAGGGTGTCATTCTTCGCAGGCCACTTGTGAGCAAGCATCCCTTCACCATATACGTCTGTAGGTCAACCAACCATGTGCTTTGGTCAGCACCTATGAGTGGGTGTCTGAGTCAGTACAGGACACTATCAGGAGGTATCCCCTTCTGTCCTGAAAGAAAAGAGGAAATTGTTATTTGAAGGGTAATGACGCATACACACGATCGTGTGTCGGCTCCAGCGGACTTTTTTCCGTAAAGTCCGGCGGACTTAGAAAGTAGTTTTGACTCAAAATTTGTCCGCCAGACTTGGCTTTCAGCGGACAATCCATTCGTCAGTTTGCTAGTCCGGCAGACTAAGAATGACGCATGCTCTGAAGCAAGTACGAGAAGGAAGCTATTGGCTACTGGCTATTGAACTTCCATTTTCTAGTCCAGTTGTACGTGCTGTACGTCATCACGTTAGAAATCGCCAGACTTTTTGGAGTGTCTGTGTGTGGCCAAGTCCGTTCGTTATAAAGTCCGGCGGATTGTTTGCCGGACAAATTCCGCCAGACAATTCGATCGTGTGTACGCGCCATAAGTGTACTTTCAGACAAACTACACTCACCCATCCTGCCTAGGCTTTCTGATGTAGAAGTCCCCCACCAGCTGCTTTACATATTGTAGTAGGACACCATCTGGACAAAAACTTTACCGCTGGCTACATCCCCGCAGTGAGCCTTTATAGATGTGTAAAAGGCCATGTTCCAAATATCTCCAGTTTTGGAAGCCTTTTGCAAGTTTTTATGGCTGAATGCCCCGGCATGTCCAGTGATGATTGAGTGTTGGCTGGTAAATGTAAGCATATCAGGGAACATTGTAGCTATGCTATAAAGCTTGAAGAGGTGTGGGGATGTTAGTTTAGGTCAGGAAACCTAGGCAGGGTGGAAAAATGTACCTTAAGGCTGGGTTCACACCTATGCGAATTGAATGCTGGTTTCCCCACATCCAATTGGCAGAATAGGAGAATGTGACCGGCTCTCTATGGAGCCGGTTCACATATCTCTGGGGTGGCTGCAGAGCGTCTTGCACAGGAACGCTGTGCGTCTTTAGCTCCATTTCAGGGTCAAATTCAGGCAAAGATTCAACCCTGATTTGTCCCTTAAACTGACTATCTGTCTTATATGTTCTGGTTATAAGAAGGCTTAAAGGGGCTGTAAAGGTAAATGTTTTTTCACCTTAATGCATTCTATGCATTAAGGTGAAAAAACATCTGACACTGCTGGCTCCCCCAGATCCCCCTGTTTTACTTACCTGACCCCTCGAAAATCCCGCGCTCGCCCCTGCCGTCCTCGTCACCTCTCAGCCTGGCCACTGATTGGCTGGAGTGGATGGATGGAAAGCAGCGCAGCCATTGGTTTGCGCTGCTGTCAATCACATCAACTGACACGGAGCGCCGGGGGGGCGGGACCGTGTGATACAGCGAGCGGCTAGAGCTGCCTGCTGTATCACAGGAGCGCGCCCGCAGGTGCTTCTCACCATGCGAGGGAGCTTGCATGAACGTGAGAAGTACCTGCGGGAAGAAGCAGAGACAGCCGCCTAGGAACCCCAGAAGAGCAGGTTCGGGGCCACTCTGTGCAAAACGAGCTGCACAGTGGAGGTAAGTATAACATGTTTGTTATTTAAAAAAAAAAAAAATTTACTTTACAATCCCTTTAATATATAGTGTTTGACATCTCTTTAGAAAAGTGGATCTGTTTATTTTCTAATTTCACATCCTTCACACAACTCTCTGTTGCACTGTTTAATTAGGCAAGGTATTGAGGTTTCTCTGCCCAGCAGGGAACACTTTGAACGTTGTTTGGAATCTACCAATTCACTAAATAGATTTACACGGAGTTATGCTTTATTTTTACATTACACATTTGGTTTTGTTTTACTGTGCACTGTATAGGGAATTTGTCAGGAAAGAAATATGGAAGCTGTCATTCCTGACTTGTTTTTAAAGGGGCAAGATCAAGGGCTGTCATTCTTATTCATTGCTTCACTACTTTCTAAGCCACAGACCTGAAACAAGTATGCAGCTCAAGTTTTCGGTTGCTTGCTCCATAGCTGTTTAGAGTTCATGACTCATTGAATATTGAAGCGATGGATAAGGATGACAGCTCTGCTGCTTGCATCTTCAAGAACGCGTCTGCAACAGCCGCTGTCTCAATGGGTTTCTTTTAAAAGAAATATTTCATCAACAAACCAGCTAACTGCAGTGACCAGATACATAAAAAGCATATTTTCGCTGAGTCTGTCAGCAACCAAATTAACATTACAATGAAATACTAAAATGTGGTTACTGCTGTTTTAATCAAGTGGAACTTTACCAATAACAACTTGATAAAAAATAATGTTCTTTAGCAAGGAACATATATTTAACATTAATAATTATTCTGCCAAAATGAATGTGTGCTGTAAATTGCTTTCAGAATTGCTTTTCTTTCTTCTGGCCTGAAGCTGCCATTTTCCTGAAGCCCATGAGCAGCAGTAAATCTTTAGGCTTTCAGCAGATTAACCTCTAGTGACTGATTTTCAGCAAAATTTCAAAAATGTAGAAATTGAGCTTGTGCAGAGCAGACTGAGATGGTGTATTAGTGGATTTTAATTAGTATAGGCAGTTATTTTTAATGTTTTACACAGCTACACTTACAAAAGGGGCAGCAGGAAGTGATCTAGCAGAACTTAATATTCAGATTAAAGATCCACTTTAATTCTCTTTGGTGTTATTGCATGAAGTAATGTCAAAAGTTTCTGTCCAGTGTTCTACTGTAGAATTAGACATATAAGTGTTTTAAATGCACAATCCAAATCTCTTCCCTTAGGACCCATTCACGCTGACTGACTGATCAGGTAGACCCGATCGGACCATCCATTGCTCTCTATGGAGTGGTGCATGTCAACGGACATGTTTCCGCTGACACCTGCACGCATCTGATCTGATCCTGTCTGCTAAAAACCGACGGATGGGGATCCATTTCCCATACATCCGGTGGATTAGATGATTGTCGGATAGAAACAGACAGGCAATCCATTTCCATCACCCCATAGAGAACAGCGGCTGTGTCCGTGTCCACTCTGCATAGCAGAAGTAGACACAGACCTGTCATCTGCCTGCTCAGCAAGTATCAGAGGAGAGAACCCCCACTAAGCAGGCAGATCCACTAGACGGGGTACGTCCCATCAGAAAGGGGCCTTAACCTCTCTATTCCACATCCTACGCTGACTGCCTAAAAATAATTAACTGAAAAGTTGATAATTAATCTGTAGTTCATACAAACCCACCTGCCCAAGACTAGGACAAGGTTTCAGGCTTCTCTGTTCTTGATGCTGCTCTGCAATCCAGCCTACTCACCAAGCCAGAGACACCAGTGAATTGGACAAATTTAAAGTGTTACTAAAGCAACAACAGTATAATCAGTCTGTGAGTGCACGTGGGTCCTCGAGTTGGTCTGCGAGTGCACGTTGGTCTGCGAGTGCACGTGGGTCCTCGAGTTGGTCTGCGAGTGCGCGTTGGTCTGCGAGTGCACGTGGGTCTGCGAGTACCTGTGTATTGTTTTGTTGAGTACCTATGTATTGTCTTGTCAAGTACCTGTGTATTGTCTTGTTGATTATTTGTGTTAGGAAGCTAGTTGTTAGGTCATTTGGACAATCCTCATTAAATTAGTAGGTACAATGGCCGGCAGGTGTGGAGATGCGACTCTGTGTACATCTTGTGGCATGTATGCATTCCTTGAACATCCAATCAAGGGTGAATACTGCTGTGCAAAATGTAAGTGTTTCCCTGGAAGCCCAGGTTCTGAATCTGGTGAAGCAACTGTCAGCACTGATAAGACCCCCCATACTAAAAGAGAGCCGGGAACGTACCCAGTAGGCGGAGACAAAGAGGTGCAGGCACTAGAAAAGAGTAGATGGGCGACAGTCAGGAAGGGTAGAGGGGGAACTGCCAGAGTGGCTGATCCAGGGCTGGTGCATCCTAATAAATACGCTCCATTGAGTGACATTGGTGAAACCTGTCAGGGAGCAGCACTGCTGGAGCTGAGGGACTCCCCCAGCTGCCAGGGGAAGAACTACTCCAGTGAGAGTGGGGGGGAAGCAAAGGGAAAGGAAAGACAGATTCTGGTGGTAGGGGACTCTATTTCTAGAAGGACAGATAGAGCAATCTGTGACAAAGATCTGAAGCACCGAACTGTAGGCTGTCTACCGGGCACTCGGGTTCGGCACATCACGGATCTGGTGAACAGATTACTGGGAGGAGCTGGGGAAGACCCGGCTGTCATGGTGCATGTTGGCACCAATGACCAAGTCAGGGGCGGATGAAGTGTCCTAAAGAATGAATTTAGGGACTTGGGAGCTAAATTGAGGAAAAGGACCTCCATGGTAGTATTCTCAGGAATACTACCGGTACATCGAGCCACACCAGAAAGGCAGAGGGAGATTAGGGAAGTAAACAAGTGGCTGAGGATCTGGTGTAGTAAGGAGAGGTTTGGGTTCCTGGAGGACTGGGCCGGCTTCTCAGTCGATCACCAGTACTATAGAAGGGACGGACTGGACCTAAATGAGAAGGGTGCAGATCAGCTGAAAGTAAAGATGGCGAAAAAAGTTAGAGGGGCTTTTAAACTAGGCAATGGAGGTGGGCCCCAGAGGTAGAGGTAGTCAGCGTGGAACATATTACAGAGTGTAGTATTAGTGGTATCATTAGTGGTAGGTTGACTAAAGCACATAAACCCAAGGTAGGTATAGTAACAATTCTTAGTTGCAATCTCGGAACACCCAATAAGAGGATAGTATGCAACTTGTCTAATTTACGTGGCATGTTCACCAATGCCAGGAACCTGGCGAACAAGATGGGTGTACTAGAGATACTGTTGTACGAGGAGGATTTGGATTTTGTGGGAATTTCAGAGACCTGGTTCAACAGCTCTCATGATTGGCTGGCAACCATTCAAGGGTATACCCTTTATCGCAGGGATAGAGAGGGTAAAAAGAGGGAGGAGTATGCCGATATATCAAGAATAATGTACAAGTGAATGTGAGAGATGACATCACTACGGGATCTAGGGAGGAGGTGGAATCCTTATGGGTAGAACTCCAAAGAGATGAAGCTAAGAGGAAAATAATACTGGGAGTATGCTATAGGCCCCCTAACCTGAGGGAGGAGGGAGAGACGGATCCCTATCACAATTTAGATTAGCAGCAAGGATGGGAAGTGTTATCATAATGGGGAATTAAATTGTCCCGAAATAGACTGGACGGAGGGAACCCCGCACTTGTCTATGGCTCACCAGCTCCTAAATGTCTTGCAGGACAATTTCATGGTTCACGCACAAACTAGAAATAAAGCGTTCCTGGATCTACTGATTACTAACACTACAGACCTGATCACGGATGTGGAAATACAGGGCAATTTAGGAAACAGTGATCACAGGTCAATTGGCTTCAGTATAAATCACACAAATGGATAAAATAATTGTAAAAAAATTCACACAAATGGGAAACACAAGGGCAATACAAAGACACCTAATTTCAAAAGAGCCAGCTTCCCTAAACTATGAACCTTGCTAGAAGACATGGAGGAGAGATGGGTTTGCTTTAAGAGCATGTTAAATAAGGGCATTAGCCAATGCACCCCATTGGGTAATAAATTTAAAAGAGTGAACAAAAGTCCTGGATGGCTTAACTCCAATGAAAAAAATGCATATAAAAACAAAGGAGAAGGTCTTCAAAAAATACAAGGTTGAGGGATCATCATTAGCATTCAGACTTTATAAGGAAAGCAACAAGAAACGTAAGGGTGCAATTAGCGCAGCTAAGATAGAACAAGAAAGACACATAGCGGAGGAAAGCAAAAAAAATCCCAAGAAATTCTAAAGGGAGGACAGACCATATTGGTCCCATAAAGAATGAGGAAGGTCATCTAGTTACAAAGGATGGGGAGATGGCAAAGGTATTGAATTTATTCTTATCCTCAGTCTTCACAAGAGAATCGGGGGAGTTCAGAAACCAAAACAGCAGTGTTTATCCTCATGAAACAACACAGGAATTACCCCCATGGTTAACAGAGGACATAATTAAAATTAGACTTGGGAAACGTAACATTAATAAATCACTGGGACCAGATGGCTTGTACCCGAGGGTACTTAGGGAACTCAGTCCAGTAATTGCCAGACCATTGTTCCTAATTTTCACTGACAGTCTACTGACTGGAATGGTATCAGCTGATTGGAGAAAACCAATCTAGCGCCAATATTTAAAAAGGGCCCAAAATATATCCCTGGGAATTACAGACCAGTTAGCATAACATCAATAGTATGCAAGGTATTGGAGGGGATGGTAAGGGACTATTTACATGATTTTAGTAATGAGAATGGTATCATTAGCAGTGATCAGCATGGATTCATGATGAATTGTTCTTGCCAAACTAATCTATTAACCTCCTATGAGGAGGTGAGTTGCCAGCTAGATGAAGGAAGGCCCGTAGACGTGGTGTATCTGGATTTTGCAAAAGCATTTGACACAGTTTCCCATAAACGTTTACTGTACAAAATAAGGTCCGTTGGCATGGACCATAGGGTGAGTACGTGGATTGAAAACTGGCTACAAGGGTGAACTGAGAGGGTGTTGATAAATGGGGAGTACTCGGAATGGTCAGGAGTGGGTAGTAGGGTCCCCCAGGGTTCTGTGCTGGGATCAATCCTATTTATTTTGTTCATAAACAACCTGGAGGATGGGGTAAACAGTTCAAGCTCTGTATTTGCGGACAATACTCAGCTAAGCAAGGCAATAACTTCTCCGCAGGAGGTGGAAACCTTGTAAAAAGATCTGAACAAATGAATGGGGTGGGTAACTAAATGGCAAAAGAGGTTTAATGTAGAAAAATTTAAAATAATGCATTTTGGTGGCAAAAATATGAATGCAATCTATACACTGGGGGGGGGGAGAACCTCTGGGGGAATCTAGAATGGAAAAGGACCTGGGGGTCCTAGTAGATGATAGACTCAGCAAAGGCTAACAAAGCAAAGAATATTGGCATGCATTAAAAAGGGGATTAATTCCAGAGATAAAATGATAATTCTCCCTCTCTACAAGACTCTGGTCTGGCTGTACCTAGAGTATTCTGTCCAGTTCTGGGCACCAGTCCTCAGGAAGGATGTACTGGAAATGGAGCGAGTACAAGAAGGGCAAAAACCTAATAAAGGGTCTTTAGGATGTTAGTTACGAGGAAAGGTTGTGAGCACTGAACGTATTCTCTCTGGAGAAGAGACACTTGAGAGGGGATATGATTTCAATCTATAAATACCGTACTGGTGACCCCACAATTGGTATAAAACTTTTCACAGAAGGGAGTTTACAAGACACGTGGCCACTCATTGAAATTAGAGAAAAAGAGTTTTAACCTTAAACTATGTAGAGGTTTCTTTACTGTAAGAGCAGCAAGGATGTGGAGTTCCCTTCCACAGGCAGTGGTTTCAGTGGGGGGGGGCATCGATAGTTTAAAAAAAATATTAGAAAAACACCAGAATGACCACAACATACAGGGATATACAATGTAATACTGACATATAATCACACACATAGGTTGGAGTTGACGGATTTGTGTCTTTTTTCACCTACTATGTAACTATTAATGTAATATGCAGTAAAGCATGCTTGTTATACTCAATGTGAAACCTAAGGGGTTATTCCTCTGCTTTGTCTAAAAAGGCTGTTTGATTATGTCTTCTCTGATTCTCCCCTTCTTCCACAGTCCCCAAACCATCTCCTGATATAACAGAACCTTGGGGCACTCTGCAAATGCTCAGTTTGGTGTGTATTGCTAGAAAGTTTTTTTTTTGGGAGGATGCATGTGATCAGCACAGAGCCAATCAGCATTGTCCAGACAGAGGGTCAGGGGTCCTGGAGCCTCATAGGGCAGTCATAGTAGAATAAAAACTCCTGCAAGCTTTAAAAAGACACTAATAGAGCTCAGAAGACTGCTATATACTGCTGATGAGAAACTGTATTTTGCAGCTTATATTTGCTAAAATAATTGCATTTCCATGTTCGGTGTACTGTGGGAGAAAAGATATAGTGAATGCCGGTTCTGGGTTTAGTAACACTTTAAGCTGCCAAATCCCTCAAATGATAGTCAGATTTGTAGGCTTGATCCAAACAGTGGAAAATATATATATTTTTTTCTGACTGTATAATAAGCAAACATGTAAACTTGAGTCACCCAAATGTTGAATGTTCATGCTATAGTGGTGGGAAGAGGTGCAGTGAAGAGATGTCTTTAGTCAGATTATCTCAACAGTAATCAAATGAAGTTTTCAAACATGTCTGGGCATATGTGCCGGTGCCACAGACACAACATGGCCGCCTCAACAAGCTGAACATTTTTCAACTGGAAGTTTATCCAATGTCTACAGCCATCTTTACCTTTGAAGAAAACTGGTGTGCACAAAAAAAAGAAGGAAAAAAAGGTGTGATAAACTGGACCAGACACCAATCACATTTCATCTCATCATAGCTACTGATTTTTACCCCATAAGGCATCCATGGCATTACTTTCAAAATCAAAGCACAAGTATGTTGTTTTCAAAAGTCCAAACAGGTCAAGATGATGAAAATACGTGAATAAGGGCACTGCTGTGGAATGTTAAGGGTTAGGTTGTTCGGTCACAGACTGTCAAGGGCCAGGTCTTCATTTGATGTCAAACAAGGGAAATGATATGACTGAACTATAAGTATACTTGTCACATAAACAGTTTATGGAAGGCTAGAGAGGGAGATTCATGGACTGAGGAAAGAAAGGGAAATTGGTCAGAAAAATATAAACAGATAGATAGATTAACTAAAGGTACATAGGCTGTTCAAGGAAATTTTCATTTTTCAATGGAATTTTCCCTTAGCTCAGTGTTTTTCAACCTTTTTTTTCAGTCAAGGCATCCCTTAAAATTCTGCACAATCTCGAGGAACCCCATTCTAGAAATTTAAAAGCTAAGCTAATAGTTTTACATAATGCAGCAACATCCACACACATAAGACACCCAACGTTAGAGGTGATTTTTCGCAGAAGAGGGTTTAACAAGTTCATCAAAATGAGAAGAAAAGAGGTTTAACCTTAAACTACGTAGAGGGTTCTTTACTGTAAGAGTGGCAAGGATGTGGAATCCCCTTCTCAGGGTCTCATCGGGGGGCATCGATGGTTTTAAGAAATTATTAGATAAGCACCTGAATGACCCCAACATACAGGGATATACAATGTAATACTGACATAATCACACACATAGGTTGGACTTGTTGGACTTGTGTCTTTTTTCAACCTCACCTACTATGTAACCAAACAAATATACTTATACACACTGGTACTGACTAGTATTCCAATGTTTCCCTTCTCCCTTTGTTTATCTCCCTCACTCAGCTAATGTGATCCCATTGCTGACAGGGGGGGGCATAGGAGGGGCAGACAAAAATGCTGTGCAGATGACCTACGTTCTCAATATCAACTGATGACATCAGTGATTGTTAGGACTCCGGTGGCTAAAAGGTTGTAATGGTTCACGATGCAAACCTGTGGCTAGGTGTAACCAAAAGGCAGGCTTCATCCACCCCATGGCCTGTACACAATTTTGGGGCAATATTTAGGAATTTTGCCAAGGCACCCTTAACGAAACCTGAAGGCACCCCCAGGATGCCTGGGCACCCTGGTTTAAAAAGGCAGCCTTAGCTTATGAATCAGGTGACCACTGACTTTCCTCATGCTATCATGTGCAGACAAAAATATATATTTTTTTTATATTCCTGGCATGTGATTGGGTATTCTTTGCAAAGTAAATGTTCTCCACATTCACTAAGCTAAGAATAAATTGCCTTGAACAAGCCTATTTTGCCTTATATAAATTAACCCCAGAGTTTCAGTAGTACATGAAAGGATTGAAGTATGTAATGTCAGTATTGTAGGCCCATTTATGTTCTAGGAATACCTGGAGCTGATTGTATTGATAAACAGATAAACAGATAGATAGATAGATAGATAGATAGATAGATAGATAGATAGATAGATAGATAGATAGATAGATAGATAGATAGATAGATAGGTAGATAGATAGAATTAGACACACACACATTCTTCTTATATATAATATTATGCATGCATACATACATGTAATAATATGAGAAAATATACCAAGATGTATAAGAATAGGAGAGATACACATACGCCTTTTTATATAAATATATACATTTATATATATATATATATATATATGTATATATACAATATATATAGTACAGTTATATATCTATTTATATATATATATATATATATATATATATATATATATATATATATACATACAATATATATATACTGTACATAATACAGTATATATATATATATATATATATATATATATATATATTACATACGAACGCATACACCCACATATCTACACACATACACATATATATATCTATATATATATATATATATATATATATATATATATATATATATATATATAAATAGCACAAGAACAATGTGAAATGAAGATGTGCGTGAAATCCAGAAGGAAGGGAAGGGAGGGGGGCATAGTGAGGTAGGCAGGGGTTAAACATGTTAGCTTGTGATGCGAGGAAGGAGAGGGGTATACCAGAAAAAAATAGGAGGGGGACGTGGCAGACAGCCGTGTGTGGATGGAGATTATGGGAGGCAAGAGTGAAGGAGAAGATTAGAAGACTGGGAGAAGAGGCGAGAGACACAGGAAGGAGGGACAAGAGAGGGAGGGGGAGACAGAAAAGACTGTAAAATAGTGAGAAGGGGCAGAAATCCAGGATAAGATTGGGATAAAATAAAGTAAGAGGGGACCCAGAGAGATCAGGAGGAGATCAGGTGTTTCTCAAATCTTCTAGCAGTAGAAGTGAAGCTGGGGAGGGGAAGGGGATAGGATGAGCCTAAGGGAATAGGGTGAGTGTAAGGGAATAGGGTGAGCCTAAGGGGATAGGGTGAGCCTAAGGGGATAGGGTCAGTGTAAGGGGATAGAATGAGCCTAAGGGGCTAGAGTAAGTGTAAGGAGAGAGGGTGAATGTAAGGGGAAAGGGTGAGTGTAAGGTGATAGGGTGGGCCTAAGGGGATAGGGTGAGTGTAAGGGGATTAGGGGAGCGAGAAGTGCACAGGTAAGTGGAAAGAGAAGAGGGTGAAAAAGAAAGGTATAGGGTCAGTGGGAAGGGGATAGGGTGAGTGGGAAAGGGATAGGGTGAGTGATAAGGGTATAAGGTGAGTTGGGAGGGGATAGGGTGAGTGGGAAAGGTATAGGGTGAGTGGGCAAGGGATAGGGTGAGTGAGAAGGATATAGGGTGAGTGGGGAGGGGATAGGGTGAGTGGGGAGGGGATAGGGTGAGTGGGAAAGGGATAGGGTGAGTGGGAAAGGCATAGGGTGAGTGGGGAAGGGATAGGGTGAGTGAGGAGAGGATAGGGAGAGTGGGAAGGGTATAGGGTGAGTGGGGAGGGTATAGGGTGAGTGGGGAGGTGATAGGGTGAGTGGGAAAGGGATAGGGTGAGTAAGGAGGGGATATTGAGAGTGGGGAGGGTATAGGGTGAGTGGGGAGGGTATAGGGTGAGTGGGGAAAGGATAGGGTGAGTGGGGAGGGAATAGGGTGAGTGGGGAAGGGATAGGGTGAATGGGGCAGGGATAGGGTGAGTGATAAGGGTATAAGGTGAGTGGGAAGGGGATAGGGTGAGTGGGGAGGGGATAGGGTGAGTGGGGAAGGGATAGGGTGAGTGGGGAAGGGATAGGGTGAGTGGGGAGAGGATAGGGTGAGTGGGAAAGGGATAGGGTGAGTGGGAAAGGGATAGGGTGAGTGGGGAAGGGATAGGGTGAGTGAGGAGGGGATAGGGAGAGTGGGGAAGGGATAGGGAGAGTGGGGAAGGGATAGGGAGAGTGGGGAAGGGATAGGAAGAGTGGGGAAGGGATAGGAAGGGTGGGGAAGGGATAGGGTGAGTGAGGAGGGGATAGGGAGAGTGGGGAAGGGATAGGGTGAGTGGGACAGGGATAGGGTGAGTGAGGAGGGGATAGGGTGAGTGGGGAGGGAATAGGGTGAGTGGGAAGGGGTTACAGAAAAAAATACAGTAAATAAATAAGAAAGAACAGAAAAGAGAAGAAAAGAAAAGGGAGTGAGAGGGACAAGTGCACAGGGATGAGAAGGAAATGAACAGACAGGAAGACGGATTTAACTGACAGTGACAGAAGGAGGGGGGACTCGAGAGACTGGGGGGAAAAAGGGAAGAAAAGAATTAGAGTGGAAGAGACGGAATAAAGGAAAAAACAGGAGGGAGCAAAAGACTGAGGAATTAAGGGTGGAGAGATAGAATAAAGAGGAGGGAGGGAGAGAGAGGAAGGGACAAAAAAGCAGAGACAGGAGGAAGGAGAGAGGGAGGGTGCAGGGAAGAGGCGGATGTGGAGGGTGTCAGAAGTGGTGGGCAGGCTGAGTCCTGGGGGTCTGTGTAAAGGTGCGAGGACCCCCCCTGTACCCCCAAGCATGCACCTCTTCAGCATGATCTTCCTACTGCTCATGTTACAGGCTAGGATGGCTCAGGTAAGCTCCTGCTTGTCAGTCTGCTGGCTAGATGTAGCTGTCCATGCTCCGTGGTGCTGATGCTGGCCTTTGGGAGGAGGAGGGGGGATGAGAGAGAGGATGCTGCTGACATTGACAAAAGAGCCCCTTCTGGGAGAGGGTAGACAGGGAGGTGTGTGTCTGTATTTACAATGTACATATGTCTCAGCGTCAGGACATGTGCACAGCCTATGTGTGTGGGACTACTGCATGGCACATGTGTGTGATGTGTGATATAGACTCATAGATAGATCCTTAGATAGATGCCATATCTTCTTTATATTATTCATTCTTAGCATGCATCTGTACACGTTCCAGGATACAATGCTCTGCTGTATGCATCAGACACTGCCAACCAGGGCCCCTCCGCCGTTGACGAACTACAAGCCCCAGCATGTCCCGTCAGCTGTTGGCAATCGGGGCACGCTGGTCCTTACGGTTCCCCAGTGGCCAGTTGGTCGGTCTTGGTTGACCAGTCCCGTTATTCAAACTGATGCACAAAGGTCTTTTTGTCTGTGTTCTCTAGGATGGCATCTGTTTATGAAAGATCCTTGTGTCATTAGCAAGTTTAGATTTTTACTGTCCGGGCGTATTTAACAAGGTGCAGGACAACGTGCCGAGTGCAGGAACCCTTCGTAACCATATCGTAGTTTTGACTGCCCCAAACTACCGGAAAGCGACACCGCATAGGTTGCTATGGGTTGCTACGCTCGGCCAGCCATCACTGCTACTTGCGGCG
Source organism: Lithobates pipiens (assembly GCF_037356315.1). Classification (NCBI taxonomy): domain Eukaryota; kingdom Metazoa; phylum Chordata; class Amphibia; order Anura; family Ranidae; genus Lithobates; species Lithobates pipiens. The sequence continues at coordinate 569,939,282 of NW_027507903.1, forward strand.
CCTTATTAAATGGACCCTGCTGTTTGAATTATTTATTCCGTATTTATTCAAGCAGTTATTGATCCTGATGTACTTGTTGTAAATATTGTGTCCAGTAAGGGAAGTAAACAGAGGGAAGGCTGGATGTAAAGTACACATGTACCAAGAGCGGGGGCCTTTTCAGTAACTCATGGGATGATTTACATAAATGTTATGTGCATGAGCATTTGTCCGTATATGTTTGCTGCAACATGTGACTCTTTCTCTAGTAATATGCTATGTGTAAATGGCTGTTTTTCTGTATTTGAATGTAATGCTGTAAATATGTTATCTGAGATATGCTTAAAGTGACACTGAACTCTTAACTCAAAAAGTACATTCTATTGCTCTCAGCCTCCTCCAAATCTCCAAATTCCTTTATTTTCTGCTGTGATCTGACTTCCTATTAGAGGGTTCCATGGTCTTCATGGTCCCACTGTATATAGGAACATAGCCACCCTCTATTGCTCGCTCCCGAGATGGACGAGGGACTATGGGATTTGTAGTGTGCATAGTGCAGTGCACATGACCACAACTATCATGCACTGCAGAAGTAAGGGGAAAAGGAAAGGTTCAGGAGCTCATGGAGGATGTTAAAAGGTGGCGAAAAAAACACATTGGGTGTTATTTAGGAAAGGCAAATCCACTTTGCGCTGAAAGTGCACTTGAAAGTGCAGTCGCTCTAAATCTAAGGGGAAGATCTGAAATGAGGGGAAGCTCTGCTGATTTTATTATCCAATCACAAGCAAGCTAAAATGCTGTTTTTTATTTTCCTTGCATGTCCCCCTCGGATCTACAGTGACTTTACTTGCAAGTGCACTTTCAGTGCAAAGTGGATTTTCCTTTAGTAAATAACCCCCATTGAGTGTCCATGCATACCAAATGGCAGAAAAATGGCCAGAACTTCTGGCAGAAAAAAAGCAGTATAAAAAATGCTCTTAGTAGCTCATATTGCACACAAGTTTAGAAGAGTTTACGGGAATTTGCTTTTATAAGTGTTTTTTTTTTTCCAAAACATTCCCTTCTGCTCATTTTTCAATGTACACTTGAAAACACATACACGCCTAAACACTGCGTTTCTGCACGCTTATGAGCGTTTGTGAGCGTTTAGCATTTTTTTCTGCCTGAAAACTCCTCTCAAAAATGTTTTTTTTTTTTTTTTTAATGCTTCTAAACTCTCCTGTTGAAATATGCCTCTAAACGCTTTAATGTACATGGACACCAAGGATAACATTGAGCTGCTTATACAGGCAGGTGAAAAAAATGCAAAACTCCTGTAGAAACAACTTTTTTTTAAGCCCAGTATGCATGGATCCTAAAAAAACGAATTTCATAAAAAGGGTCATTAAGTAGTGGATATGTATGGATTATTTTAAAGTGTCGCTTTAACTTTTTCTAAAATGGGACTAAAGTTTCACTATGGCTTTTCTGGGGTCCCAGCTGAAGGCTTAGGCTGTTGTGAGATCCTGATGAAATGAATACCTCCTCTGAGCAAGGTTTATTTGGGATTGTGATGGACAAGTTGGTTATGTGTCTCCTAGGTAAATCTTATTAATGTGATTATGTAACGCTGTGGGGTTGATTTACTAAAGGCAAAACGACTGTGCACTTTGCAAGAGCAGTTGCTCCAGAGCTTAGTAAATGAGCAGAAGCTTTGCTGACTTCCATCATCCAATTGTATGCAAGTAAAAATGCTGTTTTTCTTTAAATTTTCCTTACACGTGATTGGGTATTCTTTGCCTAATGAAGATTTACCTTATTTAATAAGTTCTGGAGCAACTACAGGCATACCCCACTTTTAAGTACACAATGGCGTTTATTTACTAAAGCTGGAAAGTCCAAAATCAGGCTCACTTCTGCATAGAAACCAGTGAGCTTCTAACCTTGGCGTGTTCAATTAAGCTTTGGTAATAAAACCTGGAAGCTCATTGGTTTCTATGCAGAAGTGAGCCTGATTTTGCACTTTCCAGCTTTAGTAAATAAACCCCATTGTGTACTTAAAAGTGCTGTATGCCTGTATAGTTGCAGGATGCAACTACATGTTGCAAAGTGCACAGTCTACTTGCCTTTAATAAATCAACCCCTAAGTGTATCACGATGGAGCTTGCAGAAATGATCTCATGTGTATTTTGTGAAACAGGACGCTGGTTACTGCTATATAATTCTTTTTATTGTAATGTGATTTAAATGAAAAACTTGAACTGTACAACATTGCCACTTTACTCATCACGTTTTGTTAGCAGGTAGTTACAAAAGTTTATGAACTTAATCATAGGTTGTCAGCATTAAAACTCTTGTTTTATTTGTTAACCCAAAGGATGAACTTTGAAATGTATACAGTATATAGATAATAAGCGGTATAATACGGAACATTGTTTTGTTCTTTAAAACGTATAATTTAGAGAGAGGTTGTCTGCAGTCATATGATCAGTCCCTCGCACAGCGCTGGTTGGGGAGGGGGGGGGGGGTGAGACTTCTGGTGAGCATGTCACTTCTGGTGAGCATGCATGGCGGAATGACAATGCTAACCCGCTGAAGTGTAAGTCATCCTGAAAATTAAAACGGCAGTTTAACAACTTAATATTTTTTAATACAGATGAAGAAAAAAAAAATGAAGCTCCTCAAGCTATTAGGGTTGGATGGTGTGCAGCAAAATATATTCAATTAGCTTTTGAGTTTACATACAGTATGCTTTTAAAGTGTTTCAAAAGCCAAAGCTTGTTTTGGAAAGAGCAATGAAGGGAGTGAATACCTATCAAGTTTTTATTGTTGTCTTTGCTCAGGATCTCTGTTTGTCCCGGAGACCACTATCAGCAGACTAAAAGTTGGTCAACATTTTAAATTGTTACTAGAAAAAGAATAGAAGAAATTTTGCAATGGGAACATTTGTTCTGGTGACTTTTGAGAGATTTCCTCTCACATCCTGTTGTGCCTGCAGGACAGCAAATGCAGGGAAATCTCTCCGTTGGGATGACAAACCCGACAGCAATTTCCCTACTCCAAACCGACATGAAAAAAAAAAAAGTTTGCGATTGGCAACCTTTAGATATTATGGCTTCAAGTCAGACAAGGCAGGGTTGCCCACAGTCTTCCCTACTGTTTATTTTGGCCCTTGAGACACAATCAGAACATATTAGGCACAATTTGCATGTCTGAGACTTGGAAACAGTGGGTGTTTGCTGTCTGTTAATGACATTTTGCTATACATGATGTTTCCGCTTAGTTCTCTTACTTTCACTCCTGGAGGTTTGCATCTCATTTGGGACTCTGTTAATTGCACAAAATCCATTGCTAAAGTAACACTACCACCACGGGAGCTGCTGGTAATCTGGGCCTATTTCCCCCCACTTGCAGCATACACAACCAGGAACACAGCATTTTTGGCACTCTTCTTTCTCTGGCTCAAAGATCAGTCTAGGGGTTTCTTTTAGGGGTTTTATTAAAATGGTAGCTTGGATATGCATGAGGAGCATGGAATACCCCAGAACTGTAGAAGGATTTGAGGACTGCTAAGCTTCTGGCTGCTCTGTGCAAAAATGCAGGCTGTATTGCACAACCTCTGGCTGCACTGTACTCTTTTGACTATCTTGTACAACTCCTGGCTGTACTGGGCAAACCTCTAAGCAGTGTTGCATGCTCCTGGCTGTTTTATATAATTCCTGGCTGCACTGCAATTGCTTGTGGAAAGGGGGGTGGGGTAGGCAACCCCACAGCCACTTCTCCTCTGTATAGCAGGATCAGTTACTCACTCAGTCCCAAAATGGTTGAGCTCACTCCCACCAACTCCCCTGTGGCTCCGCTCTGTCTCTGGATACAGGTCTTTTCGATAAGCCCCCCCAGCTAAGCCTAGCTGGGACCTCAATGTCTTCAAATGCTCCTCTGGCTTTTAGAACTGGACCAGGAACTCTGCACCTTGGCTGCCAGGCCTCAAAAGATTAATGGACTTTTCCTCCACCTTCTGGGGACATCTCCCAGGAATTGGCCATAGCTCCATAAATATTCAGGCCGCTTGTCCTACTCTCTCTCCCATTATACTTCTAGAAGTCTCTAGAAGACAGGGAGGAACAGCAGAACTTCAGCCTGTGAGACACTGAACAGCCCTAAGTAATCAACCCCTGCTCCACTGTTACAGAGGAGCTAACTAAATTTACCTAGGAGCCTACTCTGAACTAGGAGGGTGCTAAACGTTCATTATCAACTCAATCATCTCTTCTAATGTGTGTTCCTTTTTAGTGGGCTCCTACCCTCGTTTACCATGGTATCACACTCACATATACCAACAATCCTTTGTATAACAATGTTTTATAGCCCCCGATCAAACAACTAGAACTTCTATCATCCTGGGTCCACACTTATACTGTATCTCTAGCCATATGAATAAAATGTCAGATTTGCCTAAACTGCCTATCCCTTTCGAGTCTTGCCCATCGCTTTCTCTTCCCATATACTTTGGTTTGTCTAGTTGCAGTTATTGAAACTTATATGGGGTTCCATTAAACTAAGGCTCAAAAAAAATACCCTTTTTCAAATCTAAGCTGAAGGATGAGTTAGGAGAACCCAACATTATCTACCATTATAAAGTTACTCAAGTAGCACCGATAATTCAACTCCTGTCTGAATCTGATCCACCATTGTGGACCTTTCTGTATATTGTAGATGTTCATCCAATGCCACTCCTTCCATCATCTAAATTCCTCCTATGGTATGCCCCAACCCCCTAATTTTTCACATACCTTGTCAATCCAGGATTCTGTTAAATATTCAGTGAGCCTCATCTTGCCTCACCTTCCTTTATTTCATTTATTTTGCTGCCATTTATTTCCTGCAAAGAAGGATGATGCACACCTAGTTTGCTGGTGGATCTTTTTAGGTTCCACAACCTAAAAATTAGCACAAAATTCCAAACAGGGAACTTTTTCACTATATTCACTTGTACCATTTTGTTGACTCTCTTTTCAAGAACTGTGACTTGACTCCATTTGCATCTCTTTGCATCCAACCCCCCCACAAAGATAAAAGTTTCCTTATTGTATTCATGTTATTTTGGATAATTCTTCCCATCTAACCCCCCACACATATTGTACTAACTAAGAATGAGAACTCACCACATTCCTGGAAGTCCCCCACCTTGATCTTTTCGGAAGTTAAAAACTTAATGCAGGGAACTCTTGTAAACGTAAAATTGACTGCGGGATTAAATGCTAGAACCCACACATTTCTCTTGATGTGTTAGCTATGGCTTAACTATTCCCCACTACCATCACAAACTACTTGCATGCTTTTATTCCAGTATCCTATTGCCCTAATCCTGGAATCCCCTTCCTTTTCTTTTCGTACCCCTTACCTGTCTCCCACCCCATATGTCCTCCCCTCCTTTGATTTCTATTCCATTCCCAATAGCCTCTTGGGTCATTTGTCTTTCTCTTCCCTGCTTCTTTTTTCTCACCCTTTCCTCTCTCCACTACCCCTTTTGCCTTTTTTGCCTTGGATATTGGGTGGGCTTTCCTCTTGCCGTGGTTGGTACTTAAGTAACATTCTACCCCCACCACTAAAGCCATAAAGCCATAGACCCTATTTCATTCTATGAGAGTACAGTTTTATTATTATTATTATATCTTTTTTTTCATTTAGCTTATTCTCAGCCTTGGATTTATATTGTTCCTGTATGTACTGACCTTTTCATCATTCAGCATTGTAACCATGAACCCAACCTGTATTTTAACGTTATCTTCAAAAACTTTGATAAAAGAAAGTAATATATGAAATAGCTTTCCCTTATTTGCAAAACATCTCCCCCTGTTATGGTGAATTGAAGGAGGTATTATTTAGTACTAACACACTCCCTGGCCTAGGTTGACAGCGCTACTTATTATTATTATATAGGATTTATATAGCGCCAACAGTTTGCGCAGCGCTTTACAACATGAAGGGCAGACATTACACTTACAAAACAAATCAATACAGGAGGGATAAGAGGGCCCAGCTCATTAGAGCTTACAATCTAGAATTAGTACAGATGTCACTCTAAGACTAGAAGTGTGTTACCAAGTTAAAATACATTAAAAAAAAAACATGAAACAGCAAAACAAATGCAGTCTGCGCATCTAAGGACTGGTAAACTGCAATGCTATCAGTTCTTGTTCTTGGGTTGATATGCTGTCAGGCTACCTTTCCATTTCTGCTTGCAGCTATAATTTTTATTTTTATGTTTGGTATTTATTTAACACCAACAATTTACGCAGAGCTATACATATTGTACAGTCACATCAGTCCCTGCTTACAACTAGGGATGAGCTGAACACCCCCCTTTGCGTGTGACACCAGAACATATCGAACAGGCATAATATTCAGAAGAACACACAAACACCATTAGTCTATGGGACACAAACATGAAAAATCAAAAGTGTTCATTTTAAAGGCTTATATGCAAGTTATTGTCATAAAAAGTGTTTGGGGACCACCCGGGTCCTGCCCCAGGGGCCATGTATCAATGCAATTTATTTATTTTTTTAAACTGCAGTTTTTTCAGGAGCAGTGATTATTTTAAAGCTTAAAGTGAAACAATAAAAATGAAATATTCCTTTAAATATCGTGCCTGGGGGTGTCTATAGAATGCCTGTAAAGTGGCAAATTTCCCCCGTGTTTAGAACAGTACCACAGCAAAATTTCTAAAGGAAAAATTGTAATTTAAAACTGATCGTGGCTGTAATGAATTGTGAGGTCTTGGTAATACAGATAAAACGGCATGGGCCCCTCCTAGTCCAGTCCATTACCATGTTGATGAGGACAAGGGCCTCACCCCCACAACCCTTGCTCGGTGCTTGTGGGGGTATGCGGGCGGGGGGCTTATCGGAATCTTGAAACCCCCTTTAACAAGGGGATTTCGCTCCCCCCTATGTGAATTGGTAATGAGTACATTGTACCCCTACCATTTCACAAGCGACAGCTTGGGACAACTCCTTTATTAAAAAAAAAAAAAAATGTCCCGCAATGTAAACCTACACCGCCTGACGGACCAAAAAAGATTAAAAAACATCCTCAACTGTTCCACAACCAGGGTCTGGTATGGATTTTGAGGGGGGGATCCCTACACCATTTTTTTAAAATGTGGTGCAGGGTTCCCCTTAATTTCCATTCCAGACCTGAAGGGCCTGGTATGGATTTTGGGGGGGCCCCACACAATTTCTTTTTAGTTTTTGGTTTGTGGACCCAAAGGGCCTGGTAATGGGCCTGGTAATGGACTGGGGGGGGGGGGCACATGCCCTTTTTTTTAATGAGTTTTTTTCTATATTGCTGAGACCCAACAATTCATTACAGCTGCGATCAGTTTTAAATAACAATTTTTCCTTTAGAAATGTAATTTTGCTGCGGTACTTTTCTAAACACGGGAAAAATGCGCCACTTTATAGGCATACTTTAGACGCCCCACAGGCACAATATTTAATGGAATATTTAATTTTTATTAAGCATTAAAAAAAATCACTGCTCCCAAAAAAACAGCAGTTTTAAAAAAAAATTTGCATTGATACATGTTCCCTGGGGCAGGACCCAGGTCCCCAAACACTTTGTATGGCAATAACTTGCATATGAGCCTTTACAATTAGCACTTTTGATTTTTCATGTTAGTGTCCCATAGACTTTAACAGGGCTCCGCAGCTTTCAAATTTTTTGCAAACACCACATAATGTTCGTTGTTCGCCGCACATGTATACAGTATATACTAGTACCGATTTAGACAGGAAACAATTAACCTACCAGCATGTCTTTGAAGTGTGTGAGGAAACCCACATAAGCACAAGGAGAACATGCAAATCTATGCAGATGGTGTCTTGATTAGCCACTGTACTGTCATCATTACCTGCACATGTGAGGCTTGATTCACACTAATGTGTTTTTTGCTGCATTTTGCAGAAATGCAGGGAATTTTTTTTTAATATGGGTTCCTATGGAACATGTTCACATCAATGCATTTTAGTGCCTCTGCATTTTTGGAAAGGGTCGGGGACTTTTTTTCCCACAAAATGCAGCGTTTTGCATGTAATAGAATTCAATTAACCCGCGATTTGCGGTTTTTTATTTCTTTTTTTTACACTGTATATAGCTGGTTGCTAAGGAGAGGGCCGGGATGCTGGCCACCGCATCCGTTGCAACCGATGAGTCATCAGCTGTCAGCTGACTTCCTGCTGAATGTTAAAAAAAAAATTAAGAAAAAAAACGGCGTGGGGTCCCCCCCAGGTCCATACCAGGCCCTGGGGTCTAGTATGGATTCGGAGGGGACCCCCATGCCAAAATGTAAAAAAAAAAATGGTGTGGGGGTCCCCTCAAAATTCATACCAGACCCTTATCCGAGCATGCAGCCTGGCAGGTCAGGAAAGGGAGAGGACGAGCGAGTGCCCCCCCCCCTCATGAACCATACCAGGCCGCATGCCCTCAACATGGGGGGGATAGGTGCTTTGGGGCAGGGGGGGCTCTGCGCCCCCCACCCGTTTCTGGACACCTAATCAGTGCTATCAATTTTTATCAAAATGATAAAAAAAATTCATTTGGGTATAGTGTTACATGACAGCGCAATTGTCATTCAAAGTGCTACAGTGCTAAAAGCGGAAAATTGGCCTGGGCAGGAAGGGGGTAAAAGTGCTCAATTGGCAAGTAGTTAAAGATGTGCAGAATTTTCAATATTCCCTATGGGAGGAATTTATCAGATCTAGAGCAGACAGAATCTGGAGCAGCTATGCACGGCAGCAACCAATCAGCTTCTATTATCAGCTTGTTCAGTTAGGCTTTGAAAAGATAGAAAGATAGAAGCTGATTGGTTACCAATGACAGCTGCTCCAGAGTCTGTCTGCTCCAGTTGTGATAAATTCCCCTGTATGCATTTTCCAAAGGCAAAGAACCTGCAGAATAAAGAAAAAATGGTAGTTGCACATTTAAGATTTTTCACTTAAGTTCTGTACACAAACACAATATTTTCTAGCTTCTAAAAGGATTATATTGTGTTGTGTAAATAGATAAGACATTGATACCAATTGTGCCAAACCTCAAATTGCCCCCACCAAATGGTGAAAACTACAGCTTTCAAATAATTAACCACTTCAGCTCTGGAAGGTTCACCCCCCCTTCCTGACCAGGCCATTTTTTGCGATACTGCACTGCATCGCTTTAACTGACAATCATGCGACGTTGTGCCCAAATAAAATGAATATCCTTTTTTTCCCACAAATAGAGCTTACTTTTGGTGGTATTTGATCACCTCTGCATTTTTTATTTTTTTGCGCTATAAACAAAAAAAAGAGGGACAATTTTGAAAAAAAAATAACTATATTTTTTACTTTCTGCTATAAAATATTTCCAATAAAAAATCTAAATTCTATACACTTATGTTAAAACATTTTTTTACTTAAGTGTTTACATTTTGGGTATTTGCAATACCCACCTTACTTTGTATTCTAGTACCTCTTTTTTCTCTATACTTGCAATAAACTATTTTCTATCAAAAAGATTATGATTTTTACAAGTAAGAGAGAAGTGTCAGAATAGGCCTGGTATGGAAGTGGTTAAGCTGTTAAAGGGGCAATGATCTTTCTATGGCTGCAAATAAATTTGGGTAGGTTATCAGGCACCCAGGTTGCTTTTTTTTTTGGAAGAAAAATAGGAAATGGCTGAATAACACAGAAACCGGCTCACAGTTGCGACTGTAGCTTTGTTTTATCTGATCCAGTGCCATGATGTGTAGAATATGTACTTTTCAAAAATGGTTAAAGTGTGTTTGGAGACAAAACCTTTTTCAGGGAGAAAGGATTTGAGGGATTAGAACTTCATACCTCCCAACTTTTTGAGATGAGAATGAGGGACACCTATCAGCAAAAGTATGCAGGCATAGGACACACCCCCTTGCCACGATCCGCAGGACCCGCGACCGGACTCACGTGGGTCCCAACCGGCACGTGAGCGTGCCGGCGGCGGCATGCTCGCGATGGCAGGGTGGCAAATTTAAAGGGACGCCCATCTGCCTGCCCATGCCATTCTGCCGACATACATCGGCGTGCGCCGGTCGGGAAGTGGTTAAAGGAGAATTGTACCAAAAAACAAGATTGGTTAAACCCACAAGTGCTTTTTTTTTACCACTACTATACCTTTATATTGGCGTTTGGAATTTACAAATGCAGCAATTTAGAAGTAAGATTTTTGATAGATAAAAAGCGCATTTTACATACAATTGTATAGATCAGACCAAAATGAGGGACAAATGAGGAGGAATGAGGGACAGAGGGACTTTGCTCCAAATCAGGGACAGTCCCTCGAAATCAGGGACAGTTGGGAGCTATGGAACTTGTATTAGGTTTTAAATGCCTTACAATGCACTAGTTGGCGTGCAGTCCGGCCAGATCAGTGCGATGTTGATGCCCCGATGGCGCATCACACTATTTACTTTTTTCTGAAAACATACTATTTTGTATTGAAATGTCACACAGATATCTCATAAAGTTTGATTGGGGCTCTGCGGTTCAAGGCAGGGAATAGCATCACATTGCGGTGGGCTTAGAAAGTACTGCATGCAGTGACAGATGTATGCGGCAGTTGGGGCAAAACACCCTTTTAAAAATCACGTGAAGCTTGTTGCCGAGAAAGGAGCATAAACTTCTTTTGCGTGACAAGCGTGCATAGAACGGTCTATTCAAGTGAATTGGCTGCCCTATGCGCAACATGCGCAAACACATGGAAAGGCATACCTCTCAACTTTTTGAGATGGGAATGAGAGACAACTATTATGGCAAAAGCATGCAGGCATAGGACACACCCCTTGCCACGCCCCCTTAAAGGAGAATTGTACAAAAAAAAAAACAAGATTGGTTAAACACAAGTGCTTTTTTTTACCACTACTATTCCTTTATATTGGCTTTTGGAATTTACAAATGCAGCAATTTAGAAATCAGATGAAAGGTTTATGTCTGGAAAACATTTTTTAATAGATAAAAAGTGCATTTTATATACATCTATATGGATCAGACCAAAATAAGGGACAAATGAGGAGGAAAGAGGGACAGAGGGACATTGCTCCAAATCAGGGACAGTCCCTCCAAATCAGGGACAGTTGGGAGCTATGGAAATGGCTCTAGGAAAATCATAAGCAGGAACACGAGTTCCCACCATGCGAGTTGTGAATGGGACATTAGAGAGATTCACCCTTATAAACTGTCTCTGTGAGAATGGCTGTGCCATAAATGAAGTAAGGGAAATCTCCAACAGAAGTACAAAAATCTGACAGGGACTCTAACCTTCCCCTAATCTTAAAAAAAAAACAAAAAAAACAAAGTTTGCTGTTGGATATTTTCCCTCACTTTGTGGTGAAACCGTTGTCACCAGGACAATAAGGCTGGGTTCACATCACTGTGCTGCTTCTCCTTTCACTGTCCGGTTACTGGCTTGGTCCAAGATGACCATGGTTTTTAGGAAAGGGGTTGCATGATGCTGGGCCCGCCATCAGACTGAGGACATCTGATGGCAGAAAAAAGAACTGCAAGAAAAATCTCTTCATTGAAAGTAAATATTAAAACTAAAGCTGATTTTATTTTATCTTTTAATGGGATGTTCATTTTTGGGTTTTATTTTTGACTGATGTTCTGCTTAAAGGTAAATCCAGCCCTTGTTCCACACTTGTACATAACTGTATTATTGTAAGCCGGGTGGATTTGATTTAAATCACTTGTAAAAAGGCTAAATCCATTGATTTAAATCACATTTTTTAAAGAGCAACTGTCATCTCTGTCCCGCAGCTCCTCCTCTGACCCGCTGTTGACTCACCGACAGTCCCATTCATTTTAATGGGACGGCTGGTAATGTGGCAGTGACACAACAAGGTGAGGGATGTGGCGGCAGCAGGTGAGTGGATGCCCGGTAACAGGCGTTGCCATGATGGATCTGAAATGACAGGTGCTGTTTAAATGTAAGGACTCATTCTTTCTGGTAGTTAGAATCTTTAATATTTGCAAACAAAATGAAGGTTTACTATTTAGAATAATAAGCTGTCGGGTTAGTAAACCAGCGATATCAGAACCAATTCAATCATAGAGTTTGTAGTGTACATAGATTTGCAAAACAATGGGATAAAGGAATATTCCAGAACTTTATTTTATCTTATTGTTACTGTGACATTGTGTGAATGCATCAATGCAGTGCATGTTATCTCAGCTCACAGAGCTTGGATTCACTGAATGAGTTTACCAAAAGTGTAAATATTGCAGAATATACAGAATCATGCTACATAACTAAGCTCCATTTCATGCTGAATAAACTAAATTATAAATGTATCTTAAATAAAAAGCTATCTTTAGATAGATTTTTACTCCAAAATATCTTATTAAAATAAATTTGATAAAAATGTAAAAAATCCGATTTATATTTAAAAAAATCCTATTTTTTTATTTTTATTTTTTTAAAGCATTGATTTTTATCCACCCTGATTGTAAGTCCAAGTATCAAAAAGTATTCCAGGTTTCTGTCGTGTGAACTACAGTTTATCCCATTCCCGCCGAGTGTACGCAGATGTGCGTACTTGGCTTTTGGGGGTTATACCGGGATGATGCCCGCATCGTCCCAGTACCGTTGTTTAGAACAGGCGATTGGCTTTCCGAGGATAACAACCGATGCGGCTAAAAGCCGCTTGATTGTTATCCTGGAGGAGCGGGAGGGGACGTCCCCCCTCCTGCCACCTCCCGCCACTCTTCCCGGGCCTCCCGGTGGCACAGGAGAGCCAATCAATGATCCGGCTCTTCCGGCAGCTAGTGACAGAGTGGAACGAAGCCGGAAGCGGCTTTGCTCCAGTCTCCTTGATGTAAACACGGAAGCGACGTAACAACGTCACTTCCTGTTTACTCGGCTACCAATGGCGACGGATTTGAAAAAATATACAGTATTCAAATACACAGTTTTCAGTGATCTGAATACTTTGATGTGCAAAGGAGGGATTTGGGGTCTTTTAGACCCCCGATCCCTCCATAACGAGTACCTGTCACCACCTATTACTGTCACAAGGGATGTTTACATTTCTTGTGACAGCAATAAAAGTGATCAATTTTTTTTTTTAAACACAATTTAATAATATAAAAATAATTAAAAGAAAAAAGAAAAAAAAATTATTTTCAAACCGCCCCCGTCACTGCGATTTCGTACAGCAAAGAAAACGCATACGGAAGTCCCACCCGCATAAGTCAACGGTGTTCAAATCACACATGTGAGGTATCGCCTCGTTCTTCAGAGCAAGAGGAATAATTCTAGTATTAGACCTCCTCTGTAACTCTAACCTGGTAACCATAACATTTTTTTAAAGCATCGCCTATTGAGACTTTTAGGCACCAAAGTTTGTTGCCTTTGCACAAGTGTGTGCAATTATAAAGCGTGATATGTTTGGTATCTATTTACTCGGCGTAACATCATCTTTCACATTATACAAAAAAATTGGGATAACTGTACTGTTTTTTTTTTTTTATTATTCATGAAAGTGTTTTCCCAAAAATTTACTGCTGCACAAATACCATGCGACATAAAATATTGCAACAATCACCATTTTATTCTCTAGATTCTCTGCTACAAAAAAAAAAACACACATATATATATATATATATATATATATATATATATATATATATATATATATATATATATATATATATAATGTTTGTGGGTTTTAAGTAATTTTCTAGCAAAAAATAGGGATTTTAACTTGTAAACACCAAATGTTAAGATGGTGCTTGAATAAGCGGAGAAACGTTAGTTATAGTATATGTAGCCAAGAGAACAGATGGATATTTTCTAGGAACTGTGATTAGGCATACTGTATATCATCTTTCATATAATAAATTAATATAGCATAAATAAATATTAAATGAAGCTGGAACTATAAATAAATTATGATAAAAGCAGAGCATTAGGGAATAACTGTGAAGAACACTTTGCTGTACTGACAACCCTGAGATCTGGGTCATGAAGTCCGAGACGTATGGATAGTCTTTTATACAGGTACATAGATACATATACATGTATAACATACAAAAGTTAGTTCTGCTAGATCCTTTGTTTTTTCGTTGATCTTATTATTAGGAGCTTTTTGTCTTTGATTTTTTTTTGTATCTGATTTTGGATCAACAGTCTCTTTTAGCTGCTGCCCACAGTGCCGCTCATTCAGATTATAGTTCTTAGTAATGCTGTGATTACATCAACGTGTGGATCCAAGGGTCTCAGACTCCGATCTGATATGCCCGCAAGAGTCCGATCCATTAAAACCATGCCCACAGTCCCACCCACATTGCCGCCCATTTAGACTTCAAATCCCAGGGCATGATGGGACTTGTAGTCTTAAAGAGGAACTGCAGTCTTACATAATTTGTAATAAAAACATCTTTGCCATTCCGGAGCTTCCTACACCACTTTGCATATTATTTTATATATACTGTGATTCTGTACTTGCCAAATATGCTGCAGAAATCTCCCTCCACTGAGTCTGGCTGCAACCATTTTAACAGTGGGCAGCTGAAGCTGCTGCCTGTTCCCTTCCTGGATTTACACAGAAGCACTCCTCCAGCTCTGCAGCTCTCATTGACTCTCTTATGACTCATCCCCCTTCACTTCCTGGCAAACTCTCACGTGAGTGAGAAAGCTGTGCATGATATCATAAACCTAGGCTTTTTACTAGACAAGAAACAGGAAGTGGGCTGTATAAGGTTTTACTGGCAGAAAAAAATGTTTTACTATCCAAAGTTAAAACAACAAGGGCAGAAGATTTAATAGATGGAAGGTTGAAAAAAATCACTGAAGGTCCACTTTAACTGCTTCCCGACCGCCTCACTTAGATATACTGCAGCAGAAGGGCATGTACAGGCAGAATAACGTACCTGTACATTGCCCTTTAAGAAGCGGCTTGCGTGCGCGCGCGACAGGAGCTCTGTGAGCGTGATCGCGGGTCCCGCAGGCTCGATGTTGGATAGTCACGGTCATCTCACGGAGAGGAAGAACGGGGAAATGCTAATGTTGTAAACAAGCATTTCTCTGTTCTGCCTAATGACACTGACACTGATCACAGCTCCCTGTAATCGAGGGCAGTGATCAGTGTCACGTCACACATAGCCCCCCCCCACAGTTAGAATCACTCCCTAGGACACACTTAACCCCTACAGCGCCACCTAGTGGTTAACCCCTTCACTGCCAGTCACATTTACACAGTAATCAATGCATTTTTAATTGTACTGATTGCTGTATAAATGTGAATGGTTCCAAAATCGCGCCAAAGGTGTCCGATGTTTCCACCATAATGTCAAAGTCCCGATAAAAATCGATGATCACCGCCATTACTAGTAAAAAAATAAATTATAATTCAAGTGCCATAAAAATATCCCCTATTTTGTAGATGCTATAACTTTTGCACAAACCAATCAATAAAGCTTATTGTGATTTTATTTAATCAAAAAAATGTCGAAGAATACGTATCGGCCTAAACAGAGGAAATTATTATTTTTTTTATATATTTTTTGGCAATATTTATTATAGCAAAAAGTAAAAAATAATGTGTTTTTTTTTCAAAATTGACGCTATTTTTTTGTTTATATCGCAAAAAATAAAAAACGCAGAGGTGATCAAATACCACCAAATGAAAGCTCTATTTGTGGGCAAAAAAGGACGTCAATTTTGTATGGGAGCCACATCGCACGACCACGCAATTGTCAGTTAAAGCGACGCAGTGCCGAATCGCAAAAAGTGCTCTGGTCTTTGGCCAGCCAAATGGTCCGGGGCTTAAGTGGTTAAGAAGCTGTAACAAACACTAACATGAAGTGATGTCACTGCTTCAAAGATACCCCCTCCAAGAGCCTGGGGATAGAGGAAGATCTATGCAAGGAGATGACGTCACAGCTTTTTTTAAACTGTGAGTTTTAACCAGTAGTTTACTGGGCACTTTCACCCCCTTCCTGCCTGGGCCAGTTTTCAGAATTTAGCTCTGTCACACTTTGAATGACAATTCAATTGCACAGTCATGCAACACTGTACCCATATAACATTTTTATAATTTTCTTAAACAGATAGAGCTTTTCTTTTGGTGGTATTTAATCACCACTGGATTTTTCATTTTTTGCTAAACAAACTAAAAAAAAGACCTAAAATGTTGAAAGAAAAAAATATATATTTTTTTAAAATAAGTAATTTTTCTATTTAACTGATTTGCGCTGAAGAGGCTGCATTAATGAGCACTGATAGGCTTTACTGATTGGCACTTATGAGGCGGCACTGATGGGCACTGATGAGAAGGAACTGATGAGTCTGTATTGATGGGCACTGATGAGGAGGCACTGATGAGTCTGTACTGATGGGCACTGATGAGGAGGCACTGATGAGGCTGCACTGATATGTGTCACTGATGGGCACTGATATGCATCACTGATGGGCACTGATTGGCAGCCCTGATAATCATGACATTGAAGATCAGTGCTCTGATTATTAGTGCAGATGTCCCCTGTGTGGATTTGCCAGTTACCGGCTCTTCTCTCCTCAAGTGTGGTCTGTGTGAGGAGAGGACTGCCGATAACTGGCAAATTCTATTTACACTATGATCAGCTGCGATTGGGTACAGCTGGTCACATGGAAATAGCAGCTGTGATTGGCTCTGTACCCTGATCTGTGATCAACCGTGTCCAAAGGACACAGCAACCACAGATCACTGCTGATTCGTACCTCAGGGGGCCCACAGAAAGTGCAATCATGGGAAGAGCAAATTCGGGACTGTTGGCAACTATGATTTCAGCCAATTCTCCCTCAATAAAAATGTCCTGCTGCTGGCCAGTTTTGCACTGCTGTATCATATATGGTCTCCCAATTCCTAATGAGGAGCCTAATCAAAATTGGCCAACAGCAGGACAGTTCAGCATCATCGATAATAAGGACAGTCACAGCAAATTACTGGGTGGTTTCTATCTGCCAATCAAAGCAGGGCTACTAGCGTTTGATGAAAAACCATGTGTTGAGTGCAAAAGCTACTTGAAAAAACTATTTTTTCAATACGAAATGCATCAGATTGGGGTGATGCTGCTTTATATTAGCCAATCTAATTGGAACAGAAAATCCACAGCCAAATATGTGTTGTCAATGTACACTCTATAAGATTGTCCTTGAAAATCATAATGTTCCATAACAACATGTAAAGCTTCAGGGCATCCCCCAAGCATGTAATTGAAAAAAACCATTGTCATTTCAATGTTGTTCTTGGAGCTACATGGAAATACCCTCTGTCTATAGTATTTATACATTATTTTTTATTTTTTTGCATTTTACTACCTTTGCGACTAGACAATTTTTTGCTATTTAGCATTACTTTAACTGCCAATTGAGCAGTCATTCAATGCTGTATCCATTTGAAATTTGTATATTTTTTTCACACAAATATTGCTTTCTTTTTGTGGCATTTGATCACTACTGGGTTTTATATATTTTGATTATTAAATATAAAAAATACCAAAACTTTGAAAAAAAAATATCTTCTACTTCCTTTAATAAAACATTTATTATAAAATTCTATTTCTCTATAATTTTATTGCAAAATATATTCTGCCACATGTCAAAGAGTGCTGTCAGTGATCAGGGCTGATCCTGCTAACACTATGTTTTTGGGACTCTATACTATTGGCTACACTAGTACAGTTCTGATCGTGATCAATTCACTGATCTGTGGACACTTTACTAGTAATGTCAGTGATCAGCAACTTATAGTGTGACTGTGATAGTGTGATGTACAATCTGGCACTAACTGACAACAGCTGGGAGGGACTAACTGACACCTGCGTCGCTAGTGACACTAATCAGTGATAATAATGTACGCTAATCAGTGATGATAAATGTATGCCTAAGAAGTGTAGGCACTATGCAGATGTATGTGTGCTGCTTTTACTTACAGATCTAGCTACTTGTTTTCAGTTCTTAAAGAGGAAATAAACCCTGATGGGTTTTACTTCCTCTTTTGCTCCCTGCAAGGCCTGCAAATGATAAGCATAATGGGCTAGTATGCATCGCATACTAGTCCACTATATGACACTTACCTGCAAATGAAGCCCACGCTGTCCTGAACAGGCCGCATCCATCTTCTCCACTTTCCCTTCCGGAGCCACGGACTCTGGGTCTGTGACTGGCCAGAGTCACGCGATATCACTCCCACGTGTCACAGCACATGCAGGGGGGAAGAAACAGCAGGGTGGTCCGTTTCTTCCCATCACATGCACCAATGACGACATCGGCGCACTACAAGTTAAATAGCTCCTCCTAAACCAAGCACGTTTAGTAGATATTTCCACTACCTATAGGTAAGACTTATTCTAGGCGTCCCTATAGGTAAAAGTCACCAAAAAGGGTTTACAACCACTTTAAAGGGATTGTAAATGATAACCTTGTAAAACAACCCATTCAGTTTGAAATAAAAATGAAAGGCAAACATTTGTGTGTATATATGTATGTGTATATATATATATATATATATATATATATATACACCACATATATACATATATATATATATATATATATATATATATATATATATATATATATATATACACACACACCACATATATACATATATATATATATATACACACACCACATATATATATATATATATATATATATATATATATATGTATTAAAAAAAAACATTCTAAATACATTACAAATACCTTTTTTTTTAATAAATAAATTTTTTCTCTTTTTTATAAGTGATCACATTCCCTGCATAAGAGCTGGGGGAGGAGAAGCAGCAGCACATTGAGCTTCCCAGTGAATGGCTGTGCAGTGGGGGCATGTTAGGACAAGTCTGATCATTGGAGGAGAGCAGGCTGAGTTCCTAGCATAGCTTTCTCGCTATGCTGGGAACTCAGCCTGCTCTCCTCCAATGATCAAAAAACTGAGCACGCTGGGAAAGTTGTGCTTCTGTGCCTAGTGTGGTCAGTTTGAAATAGGAAAGCAGGGGGACTGGCAGGAACACCAGCGATTTCACACAAAGGAAGCAATACAAATTGAACAGGATACTTTTTCATACAAGTACATGGTACAGCAGGCACATACAGTATAAGGAATATGAAATGTTGGCGTAAAAAACACTTTAAGGGCAGGAAGAAATCCAGTCTGTGTTTTGATTGGCCACTGCTGATTAGCAGGTATACAGACAAAATGATTAGCCGTAACCTGTTGACAAACTCATGTTGTGGGCAATCACAGCACAGGTGAACAGGGGGGGGGGCACCAATAAGCAAATCACAACACACGGGTATGTCACCTAGCCTGCAGCTGCCACCCGCTAACAGTAAAATGAATGTGAGCAGACGGCAAGTGATTAAAAGCAATTTGCCTATTAGCTAAAAAATGGGCAGAATTTAACAACAAGATCTGCCCCTCTATGGGATTCACCTCTATATTCAGGTTTTCTAAATCTTGAACAAGATCCATCATTAATGAAAACCCCGCTGTGGGTTAAGAAGCATACTTTCCGTGTTTACTTTTCAAGATGACTCTCAGCCTAGAAGGGGAAAGCTAATAGGACACCCCATTTAGCATCTCTCATAAATGCTGGTGGTAATGATGCATTTTCGGAAAACGGTATCTTTTTGCAGACTGATGTTTAATTGATATATATTTTTTTTTTCACTGAACATATTTGCGGAATAGAGAATTAATCAAAGAGACAGAAAATAAAATCGTATATAATGAAGAGTGGAAATTAGGTGCTAGGAGATATGCGTACATTGAAGTGGCGTGTTTTCTGCATGGCTTAATACTATTCAAAATGTATTATTCTTTGAAAGCTTGAGAAGGAAACTTTATAAACGTAAACTGAAAATACCAGAGTTATGTCATGTAAAATATAATGATAATCACATACCACTACATATATAGAAATGTTATTAAAGCGGAGTTCCGCCATTTTTTTTTTTTTTTTTAAAGTTAGCAGCTTCAAATACTACAGCTGCTGACTTTTAAAATATGGGCACTTACCTGCCCAAGGCGCCCGCGGTGTCGGCACCCGAAGCCGATTTATCCCTCGGCTGTCAGGTGGTCCCGCCGCCATCCTCAGTAAGGGAATCAGGAAGTGACGTCTTGCGGCTTCACTTCCTGGTTCCCTACTGCGCATGTGTGACTCACTCCCACTGGTCCCTGCTGTTTTCTGGGACCCATGTGTCTCCCAGAATACAGTGGGCGAGTGGGGGTTTGAGTGGTGTAGATACCCGCGGGTGGCTCGAGTATCTATGCCTGGAAGTGGGAGCAAAATACTTGTATTAGACAGGCATTTACTCCCCCTGAAAGGTGCCAAATGTGACACCGGAGAGGGGGAGGAACCGGAAAAGCGGAAGTTCCATTTTTGTGTGGAACTCTGCTTTAAATATCAGAGAATAAAGGAGCCATAGGAGTATACCATTGCCAGAGTGGAGCGTTTTAAAAGGATTTACCCTCTAATGCCGCGTACACATGATCGGACTATCTGGCGGACTTAGTACAGTGGACCTAGCCCAGCGGAACACCGGCCGGACTTTGCAGCTGAGGTCCGCCAGACTTTCCGAACTACAGACCTGCCCACACACGACCGGACATTTACGGTGGGCTTAGTCTGGCAGACAACCCGGCGTACTATGGCGGGAGTTCACCGGACTTTTGAAATGAACGGACTTGCCCACACATGGAGGAAAGTCCGTTCATTTTGAACGTGGCTACAGGTAGACGGGACTAGCGAAGGAAGTCAATGTCGCCGCCTCCATGGGTGAGATTGACACGCCGCTGGCCCCGTCATCTGGTATGTACTTAAAGGGGAAGCCCTACGCCAAAAAAACGGCATGGGGGTGCCCCCCAAAGTCCATATCAGATCCTTATCTGAGGTTTTAAAATAATTTATTGCACAGCTCCGAGGGTCTTCTTCCGTCTTGGGGGGTCTTCTCGCCGGACTCCTCCACTATCTTCTGCTAGCTCTTTTACTAGCGGAGGAGCCTGGCTTTCTTCTCCGTCGCTGCCGCTGTCCGGGGGTCTTCTTCCAACTTCAGGGGTCTTGTCACCCTCTTCGGTTCTTCTTGCCGGGCCTCCGCTCCTTCTTCCAGCTCTTTTACTAGTGGTGGCCCAGTCTTCTGTCGTCGTCGCCGCCGCTGCCACCACCTTCTCTTCTTCTTTTCTTCTTCTCTTCTTCTTACTTGAGATGTTGACTCAACGCTGTTTCTGGCCGTAATGACAGGGACGCATTGTGCGGTGACTTATATAGGGAAAATGGGCAGGTGATGCCCCCGCCCCTTATGGTGTTAAAGTCCCAGAGGATGCTGGGACTGTGGCATCATAAGGGGCGGGGACATCACACGGTGACCCCGCCCATTGTCCCTATATAAGTCGCCGCACAACGCGTCCTTGTCATTACGGCCAGAGACAGCATCGAGTCAACATCTCAAGGAAGAAGAAGAGAAGAAGAAGAGAAGGCGACAGCGATAACGACAGAAGACCGGGCCACCGCTAGTAAAAGAGCTGGAAGAAGGAGCAGAGGCCCGGCAAGAAGAACCGAAGAGGGGGACAAGACCCCCGAAGTCGCAAGAAGAGACGGCGGCGGCGACAGAAGACCAGGCGACCACTAGTAAAAGAGCTATAGGAAGAAAGCGGAGGCCTGGCAAGAAGAACCGTAGAGGGGGACAAGACCCCCAAAGTCGGAAGAAGACCCCCGGATGGCGGCGGTGATGAAGCAGAAAGCCGGGCTCCTCCACTAGTAAAAGAGCTAGTAGAAGATAGCGGCAAGAAGTCCGGCAAGAAGACCCCCGGAGCTGTGCAATAAATTATTTTAAAACCTTGTGTTGTGTTTTATTTACATTTTGTTCACCAGGTGAATGGGTAGGGGTACATTGTACCCCAATACTCATTCACATAGGGTGGGGGGCCGGTATCTGGGGCCCCCTTATTAAAGGGGGCTCCCGGATTCCGATAAGCCCCCCGCCCGCAGACCCCGACAACCAACGGCCCCCCTTGCCAAAGCACCCCCCCATTTTGAGGGCACGTGGCCTGGTACGGCTCAGGAGGGGGGGGGGGCGCTCACTCGTCTCCGCTCCCTTTCCTGACCGTCCGGGCTGCATGCTCGGATAAGGGTCTGATATGGACTTTGGGGGGCCCCCACGACATTTTTTCGGCGTAGGGCTTCCCCTTTAAGTCCATACCAGGTGACGGGGCCAGCGACGTGTCAATCTCGCCCATGGAGGCGGCAAAGTCCGTTCATTTCAAAAGTCCGGCGGACTAGCACACAGACGGCCGAATTGTTCGCTGGACTGCCGAGTCCGGCGGACAATTTTGAGTCAAAACTTCTTTCTAAGTCCGCCGGACTTTTGGAAAAAAGACCAAGTCCACCAGATAGTCCGATCGTGTGTACGCGGCATAAGCGGTTTAAACCTTGACTGGGTGACAAGTCATTGGTGATACTTGATCTCACTTAAGGGATCAAAGCAGCTGGTAAGTGGCAGTATTGTTGATGGTGAAGGATCCTTTCTCTCCCTTTCTTGTTCCCTTTGAAAAACGGACTAAATAATTGTTTGCACCTAGGGAGACAATATTTTGATTTTAGTGGTGCACGTTTTTATTTTTATTTTTTTTAAACAATTATAGTTGCATGTAATTTTATATTATTTGCATTTCACCTTATTATGTTTAAATGGTTAATCATTGACCTTTTTTTCTAGCTATATGTATTTCGATATTATATAGCTGTTCACTATAGCGCAGCTTTTTTGGAAAATTAATAATAATGAAGCTGCTTTGCTGGTGATGCTGATGGAGTTATTGCAAACAGATTTTCAAAGGCTTTTTTTTCTAGTGATATCAAGAATAATATTATTTATTTATTTATTTATTTTGGGAAAGTTACCACAACACCATTATCCTGTAGTTTTTAAGATCAAAATCAAAGGTACAACTATGTTGGTGTCCCTTGTCATGTTTACATTGTATTTTTAGAATGTAACTGCCCACTCCCAAACTGTCATTTGAAGTAAAACACTTAGCCAAGTATTATTCTACACAATTTTTTTATTGTGCATTTAAAAAAAAAAAAATAGACATGCTATCTGCCAATAGAACTTAACCAAAAAGTGCATTCCATGCATCCAAAAATATAGAAAATATATCAAATAAAATAATTATTCAACCAAAAAAATAATGTCAAAGCAATAACTTCGAGGCCAATAATAAATAACACGTTATCTCCTCCAATTCATAACATGTCTGGTTGACGAACGGCCATCCAGAAACTAACTGAAAAGCACGAAATTAAAAGCGCTAAATGACAAACGCAAAAAGAAAAGCGCAAATCAACGCTCACTAAACTTCTACTAACACAAAATTAGCAGATGGAGCCCAAAGGGTGGCGCTAAAGAGCTGTAAAACCACGTAGTACATCTAGTACATCACTACGTTTGTAATTGTTGGCCAACATTTGTGTGGCCGTATGTATGCAAAACAAGTTTGAGCCAACACCCTTCAGACAAAATTCCACGGTTTTGTTGTTGGAAAGTCTGATTGTGTGTACGGGACTTTAGTGTTTTATTAGTGTTTTTACAGTACACAAAGAAAAATAAACTGCTCGAAAAAAGCTGGTAGCATATTAATAGCGTTTAGTAGCCTTTTTTTATGCCTGGAAAATGCTCCCAAAAACTCTTCAAAAGCATTTTTTTTTCTGCTGCTAGGTTCTGAAAATCAAAAGTGCTAATAGCCTAAAGTAGTGTGCATGGACACATAGGATAACATTATTTAGCTTCTAGTAGCATAAAAATGCTAATAACAGCTTCTAGGAGCTTAAAAAAAAACACTAATGTGCATGGAGTCTAAAGAATCTGCTACTAATGACTTGGTGGCAGATACCTTCAGAGGTCTAGTGGAGTTCACACCTTGATGGGTCAGGACCAGGGGTGGACTGAACATTTGGCCACTCGGGCACTGCCCGGGGGCCCCATCAGGGTTGCCAGCCTCAGTAAAACCAGGGACAGTATGTAAAAATCTGTGTTTTTTTTTTACATCTGTCTCTGAAATGTCCCTTACCGACATACTATTGGTCTAAAAATCTTGAGATTATAGCTGCCCCACCTCTCCAGTACCTTCTCAGCCAATAGAAACATGTCTGTGTGTACATGTATGTGTATACTGTGTGATTGTATACTATGTGGCCCCATAATCTCTGATTGCCTGGGGGCCCCATAATCTCCTATTGTCCGGGGGCCCCATGAGTTGTCAGTCCGCCCCTGGTCAGGACCTACTCAATATTAGGTGGGTGGTCATAATGTTATAGCTGATTGGTATACAAGTGTGATGGTGTGACTTTTTTGTGACGTTGAATATATGTTAAAAAAAAATTAGAAAGTTCAGGATGGGCCAAGTTACCACCACTGGACCCTGTAGGCACAGTACCCTAGAATAACCTCTTTTATACAGAACAGTTTCTTGTTTTATTGGCCCATAACCATGCTTAGACTATTGTGACAATGCTTAAATAAGCTTGTTTGAGGTGAGTCCAATATTTCAGATAAGATGAGAAAGAAAAGTATGACCATAACTATATAAGAAAAAGATCATCTGTGCCTAGCCCCGAATACAAATAGTTAAATTTTATGTATTTCATCTGTCCATTTATCTTTTTGATTGACGATCATCTCCAAGTCTGGAGATGACATTAAGATGCCAGTAATAATAAATATTATAATATTGCCCATGACTTTACCGTGACGCCACCATGAACTGTAAGCTGAGAGCCCCATACACACATATATGTGATGTGATCCGCCCCAACACATTCATATAACGTTTGTTGCGACGTTCCACTCTATTGTATTTTTGATGGAGTGCCTGTACCACAAGCAGTCATGAAAAATCTTTCTTTTTTGAAATTAGTAAAAGCCATTGAAACAGAAATAAATGTGATCTGACCCCTTTATTGAAGAGAAGCATTGTTATTACATGTGTTGCTCTGTACACTCTATACTCTTGACATCTATCTCATGCACTTTGACATTACAGCTCTGTTGTCCTTCACTAGCATTCAGATCTTTTGTTTTATTTGAAGAACCCTCACAAGTTGACCTAAGCAAATGCTCATGGTTTGCCGCAGTGTTCATTGCTATAGTGTTTTTAAATGAACTCCAGTGTGAGAGTTGAGTGCCGATATAGACCACGGCAACAAGAAATGAAACCGGAAACTGGACTGGTGACTTGCTGAATATGGGTGTGAATGGGATTGTGAGTGCTAGGTGGGGAAAAGATTTGAACCAGTCTAATATGCCTTCAAACGTTTATGATCTCTTTAAGATCTAATTACTGTCCACTCATTACTAATGTGGCTCAACAACTTTGACTGAATCAACAAATTGGCATTCTCTCAGCCTGACAGTTTATCTATATATATATATATATCTATATCTATCTATCTATCTATCTATCTATCTATCTATCTATCTATCTATCTATCTATCTATCTATCTATCTAGAGATATATAGATATGTCTCTATATATACCATATTTATTGTGTATAACAAGCGCCGGCGTATAACGTGCATCCCAAGTTTAGGAGGGAATTTTAAGGAAAAAAACGTTTTAAGGAAAAAATGTACATTTAAATGCCCATCAATGCAGCCTTGTCAGCGTCATTTGCAGCCTTGTCAGTGACATTACAGCCTTTTCAGTGTCACTACAGTTTAAATATGGCACCGCTAAGATACACAGAGCCGGTCCTGTGTATCTCGGCTCCTCTCGGCTCCACTTGCAGTCCCATCCTATGATGGGCATAACACAGGTCCAATGGCGGGACTGGGTGTGACTGTGAGCGGAGCTACGAAGAGCTGAGCACCGCCGAAATACGCAGAGCCGAGTGTACTCGGCTAGGCTCTGCTCCTCTCAGCTCCAAATTGGGCCCAAAATGTTAATATTTGTTAATATTTGGTGTGGCCACCATTATTTTCCAGCACTAGCTGCATTAACATTCTTGGACATGGAGTTCACCAGAGCTTCACAGGTTGTCCTCTTCCACTTCTCTATGACAACATCACAGAGCTGGTAGATGTTAGATACCTTGTGCTCCTCCACCTTCCGTTTGCGGATGCCCCAAAGATGCTCAATAGGGTTTAGATCTGGAGACATGCTTGGCCACCTTTACCTTCCACTTCTTTAGCAGTGGTCATCCTGGAGGTGTGTTTGGATTCGTTATCATGTTGGAATACTGCCCTGCGGCCCAGTCTTTGAAGAGAGGATCATACTCTGCTTCAGTATGTCACAATACATGTTGGCATTCATGGTTCCCTCAATAAACTGTAGCTCCCCAGTGATGGAACCAGAAGGGAAAATGGCTAGTTGGGCCCAATTTGGACATTTAATTAGGGGTGTACTCTAACATTTGTTGCCAGCAGTTTAGATATCAATGGCTGTGTGTTGAGTTATTTTGAGGGAACAGTAAATTTACACTGTTATACAAGCTGTGCACTACTTTAAATTGTAGCAAAGTGTCATTTCTTCAGTGTTGTCACATGAAAAGACATAATAAAATATTTACAATATTTACAAAAATGTGAGGGGTATACTCATTTTTGTGAGATACTGTGTATATATATATATATATATATATATATATATATATATACCAGCCGCCATTTTATTCTCTAAGGTGTCTACTAAAAAAATATATATATATAATGTTTGGGGTTCTAAGTAATTTTCGGGCAAACAAAATTATTTTAACTTGAAACCAACAAATGTCAGAAAAAGGTTTAGTGTTTAAGTGGTTAAACTTTTTTCACTTACACACAAGTCTATTCCATTGAAAAATTGTTACAATGTTTATACTTAAGGCTCGGTTCACAAAGGGGCGACTTGTCCAGGCGAGTTCGCCGCCTGACAAGGTGTGCTTCGTTCTGTACTATGGAACTGTTCTAATAGGAGCGACTCAAGTCGCTCTGACTTAGAAAAAAGGTTCCTGTACTACTTTGGGGCGACTTCAGGCGACTTGCATTGACTTCTATACAGAAGTCGTTTTGCAAGTCGCCGCTGATCGCGTGCAGGTCGCGGCGCTGCAAGTCGTGCCGCCCCTGTGTGAACCGAGCCTAAGTTCAACTGATAAAGAATGATTTGATTCTTGGCAGACTTCTCTTCCTTTCTTTTGAGGGCTGTGGCTTCAGAATAGCAATAGCAGAGAGAATTCTTTGCATAGAAAGAAGTGTGAAACATTTTAGTCAAGATCGCGATAAAAATTCTTGACGATTAATTGTGCAGCTCTAATATATATACTATATATATATATATATATATATATATATATATATATACATACACACATATTGTGGCATTTGTGTAGTAATGGCTTTCTTCTGGCGACTCGATCATGCAGCCCATCTTTCTTCAAGTACCTTCTTATTTTGCATATTGAAACAGTCACACCACATGTTTTCATAGAGTCCTGTATTTCACCTGAAGTTATTTGTGGGTTTTTCTTTGCATCCCAAACAATTTTCCTTTCAGTTGTGACTGAAATCTTAGTTGGTCTACCTGACTGTGGTTTGGTTTCAACAGAACCCCTCATTATCCACTTCTTGATTACAGTTTTAACGCTGATGATTGATATTTTCAATTCCTTGGGTATCTTTTTATATCCCTTTCCTGTTTTATACTGTTAAACTACCTTTTCCCGCAGTTCCTTTGACAATTCTTTTGCTTTCCCCATGACTCAGAATCCAGAAATGTCAGTGCAGCACTGGATGAAAGATGCAAGGGTCTGTCAGGAGTCCAGCAACTCATTGACCTTTTATACACACACACTAATTACAAGCAAACAGAAGAAAATTTACACTTCAGTGTATATCTCCATATATATATAAAGCTAAACAATCAAGGTATAGTATAAAAACTTGAAGATGCATGACATGGTAGCTCCATCTTTACTGACTTACCTATGAGAAGACTACCTGCATTGTTGAATTTCTCAGACTGGGACCCACCAACAAAAATAAAGAAAGTTACAGAAATAAATATAAATCAAAGTCATGTTTCAAGCTTTACGCTTCCAAACTGGTGAGATGAGAGATAGCTCGAGAATACAAATCTTAAATGGAATAGGCGTGTCAGCTGATAGCCGGATCAATAAATGACTCTTGAAAAGGATCAGTCCAGGTATTATAATATGTTTTAACATAGCTTATTATTTGGTAGTAGCAAAAGAATTTAAGCCTAGAAAGGTGGTATTCCGTAGAGAGTTCCTCAAATTATTTGCACATATCATTTGGAATTGTATAAGGAAGATACCCGTAGCAGTCCATGATCCATCCATTAAAGAGATTCTGCATGGGTGGCTGCTTGAAGTTTGAAGATGTGATGGATAACCATGAACTTTGATTCCTTATCTCTGTGACTCATCTCCACCCAATATCTTATTACAATAAGTTTTTACTGATGCAAACATGCAGTACTTCTCTTGGAACACTATCCCTCATTTTTCAAGTAGTTTTGCCCCATTCTGTACAAGGCTGACCTGAAGTTCCTGACATAAGTTCTCTGTACTAAGTGTGTTGTATAGACACTTCCCTTAATATTGGACAGGCTTACAAAAAAGGTTCAGACACAGGTGAGAGGTACAAATAATTTGGAGACAAGAGTGAAGAATACAGAAAATCTGGAGATGAGGGTGAGTGATACAGAAGAACGGGGAAATAGCAGTACAGGAGCACATGATACAGGGTTGAGGGATGCAGGAAACCTGGAGGCATGGGTGGGAGGTAAAAAAAATCCAGAGGCAGGGGTGAGGGTACAGGAGACATGGAGAAAAAAGTGAGGGGAACAAGAGAACTGGAGTCAAGGGTGGCAGTACACAAGAACAAGAGACATGAAGGGTCATACAGGAGACGGGTGGTGGTGAAAGAGAACTGGGTACAAGGGTGAGATTTATATGAGAATTGGGGGAAGAGGTGGGGCTATAGAACTGGGGACAGGGGGGAGGTATACAGGAGAACTTAGAATTGAAGAGTACAGGAGAATTGAAGTCAGCAGTTAGGGGTGCAGGCAAACTGGAGACAGGCATGAGGTTTAGTGGAAAATTTGAGAAGGGGTTGGGGGTATAGGAGAATTAGAGACAAGACTAAAAGGTACATGAGAATTAGGGACAGAGGTGAAGGGTAAATGTGAAATATAGAAAGGTAGAGCATAACAGAAGAACAGCAAACAAGGGTGGGTGGCCAAGAGGAGCTGGAAATCTGGTTGAGAGTTATAGGACAACTGGAGACAGGAATGGGCAGTACAGAAGAACAGGAAACAAGGGTGGGTGGCCAAGAAGAGCCAGAAACAGGGTTGAGAGATATAGGACAACGACAGGAATGAGCAATAAAGAAGAACAGGAAACAGGGGTGTGGGGTACAGAAGAATTGGACAAAGGTATGAGAAATACAAGAGAAATTGAAACAGGGCTTAGGGGTACAAGGAAAAGACATAAGTGGTGCAGGAGAACTTAGGATAGAGTTGGGAGGTACAGGGGAACTGAAAACAGGGCTGAGGGGTACAGAAGGGGAAAGGGTTTACTAATAAAAAAAATGGAACCTGCGGTAATGTGACTACTGAGCTGCCTGTTGCTGACCTATCCATAATAACAGTACTTGCCAGTGCTTGGAGGTTTTTTTAATGAGGGGAAGGTTGTGAAGGGACAGTAAGCACCTACTTTACTCCTAGGCCCCATTGTGGTCACATGCCCTACTATGGTGGTAGTTCCTCCATGCCTTCTATTCCTATATGATAAATGATTGTGATCATGGTAGCTCTGAATTTTTGTGGAATGATTTGCCCATCTCTAGTGATTTATCTCTGTCAAAAATGTTTGATTTTAGAATAGTTGATCGAATTAGAAAAATCGCTGATCCATCTGAAGAATTCTACATGCATATGTTCAGGAGAGTGAAAAAAATATAATTCAACAATCTACTGGCTCTGCACTGTGCAGATGGTTCTTAGCCTTATTTAAAAACCACAGAAAACAACCCACTGTCTACTTTTTTTCAGTTTCTCCATTGTTCTTTTGGTACACATTTTACTCAGCATTCAATACCCAGGAAAGCCTTGAAATTGTTTTAGTATAATAACAATTACAGAAGCATGCTTACACCTCCAAAGTTTGATATGCGTAATGAAAGCTGTTTAGCAAACTGCCATCATTTATGGTGCTATGCTAAAGCTACCAACAAGTCACATTATAAACAAAATATTATAGCAAGGTCATGTTTCATTGAAGCTGAATTTTCAGATAATCAAATACTGTCTATAGAGATCTGTGTGTATCCTTACTTGAACCTTGGTGTGCTTTGTGTATTTTTACTAGATCTGTGCAGTAATCTATTATGAAACGTTTTCTCTGTACAAGAGCTGCCTGTAATAAAGACCGGTCATTGCTGCTCTCTCTCCTTGTGCAGGGTGACTGGTCTTGTCTCCACCCCTTCCTGTAGTTTTCTGCTCAGTCTGTAGTGGGTGAAGCCTGCTGGGTCTCTCTCTCACAGCTCTGCGCAAAGGCTATATACAGCAAAGTGATGATATCACGGATACTTTTACTAGATAATATTGAGGTATGTAAAAGCATTTGGTGCACACAATCTGGATTTATATCCTATGTTGAGAAATATATGTTTTGCAGCTCTTAAATATAAGTGCATCTGCTTATATAGTTTTCTCTTGGTCTTCCTGCTAAGTCCCACCAATACCTGATTAGTTTGCCAGTGAAGTCCACCTAATGCAGTTTCCTGTGATGATGTGGCAACAATGCTGCACAACGCCTGAATTCAAAGTAGAGTTATCACTCTCAGGTAAAGAAAAAGACAAAGGAAGGTGGCAAAATAATATAATTACTATAATTGTCGCATAATCCAATAAAATTCATGATACGACGATATTAATGAACATGACAAAGTAAACAGTAAACTGACAGTACATTCCAAAGTGTGTATACAGTAATAACCAATAAAATGAGATGATGATTGAAGTAGATCAAACCCATAGTAGTATAATTATGGCCACTGGGGCATGGCATCCATTGGTAAAGAGCTTGACGCGTTTCGTGGATTGTCTCCACTCATCAGGAGCAGCTGTATATTGGATTAATTCACCCTAAGTAATTTGTTTCATATAAAGTCCCGTTGCCCACTTTTTGCCCCCTTCCCTTCTCTTTCTCTTTATCAAATATCGGGGATGGAGTCCTGTGTACTGGGTGGTCACGGCTCATATAAAGTCCCATTTGTTCTTGTTTTTATTTTCATTTTTTCCATCACTCTCAGGTAGCTTGAGCCCATGGTTGCTGTTAGTGGAAAAAACATGCCCCATTGTTGGTATCAAAAGAAGGAATTATACCTATTATTGCGGGCTGTGAGAGGATGCCCATCAATTACGTCTTTGGGAGGAATTGTGCCCTTCATTCATATCACTAGGAAGAATTGTGCCTATCTTTTGTGTCAGTTGGAGAAATAGTAACCCAACAATGTTGTCAATAGAAGGAATAGCTCCCCATCGATTAGTGGGAAAACTGTGCCTCATGTTGATGTCAGTGGAACAGTGCCCTAAGGGCCACTTAAAGACAAGCAAGAGGTCACATCTAGCCTGCTTACAGCAGTTTTGGGTCCACTGCATTATGAACTCTGGTATTTTCCCACTGTTCAGTAAAATATTCGTAGGTTATTTAGATTCCATTAATAAGACTTGTGTAGCTGACCATACACCTTACATACTTTTACAGAGCTGTTTAGCAAACAGATGTCTTTTAATGCTGCTATGCTATAGCTACAAATATGCCTCATTGTAAGCACAAAAGTAATGTCATATTTCACTACCCTTACCCCTGAAACTAACCCTTACTTCTGAATCTATTCCTAAACCTAACCCTTAAGGCTGGGTTCACACTATTTCGACATTCGGTTCACATCAGAAGTCCAGTGCATCCTCGTTCACCATTTCATCCTGAATTTTTGGTCTGAATTCGGACCTGAAATGGACCAAAAGGCACACAGCACTCCTGTGCAATTTGCACCGGAGCCGCAGCAGAGATTTGTGAACTGGCTCCATAGAGAGCCGGCCACAATCTCCTACCAGGCAAATTGAATGCGGAGAAATCCGTATCTAATTTGCATAGGTGTGAACCCAACCTAAGTGTATCCCTGAACCTAACCCTGAACCAATTCCTGAACCCAACCCATAGCCGCAACCCTGAACCTAATCCTATACCTAACTCTTAATGTTACCTCTGAACCAAGCTCTAAACCTAATCCTAAATTTACACTTTAACCAAATCATAAAAAGACAATGTCAATAACTTAAAAATGTCAAGGAAAAAATCATAGAAAAAAATTAAGCATTTTAATTTTTTACTTGCAATGTTTTTCTAGCTATGAACATTTTTATTGACTTGCAATGTACCTTTGAGTCTGCTAGGAAATTGACACCCCGGGAAAAGTCAATTGCTTAGCACAGTGCACCTCTCTCCTTGCACGCCATAGCTCTCTCCTCTTCTGGCAGCGTCTAATTATTGTATGTTCTATTTCAATCATTTTTTATTGATTTTTCACAAAATGAAGTGGGTACAGCAGTGGTACATAACAGTACAAGAAATAGAGGGTATAAAGTAACTGAGAGCATGGTCAATAATACATTAATATGAAACATGTAATAAGGAAGGGTACAGCATTTAAAGGACTTTAGTTTATATACTTGGTATCACAATGCCCACCAGACAGGGAGAGGAGGAAGGGATAATTTATAGAAAGTAACATCTAACCAAGCATCATGTAAACAACAACAAAACATTTGTGTGTGCTGCCATCCGACAACATATAAATATGTTATTAAACAAATTATGTATCATCACAGAGTGGGACTGTGGATACTCCATAAAGTAGAAAGTACCACATCCTAATCGACTTGAGGCGGAACCAGGTAGGAGAGGGCTTGGACTTTTTTAGACACGACAAAACATAATATAGAAAAATTATATTTTATTATAGAAAAACAAGGAAAACCTGTATAAAATCCATGCTAATAAACCAGACATTGATTAAAATATTGCAACTGTTCTTAAACCTTATGTATTACATGGAATACAAGAAAAAACATATTTCATGATAGAGTGAATCCCAGAGTGCGGTTATGATGCAGCGTTGCGATGTAAACTTGATCTTGCTCTCAGCTTGAGCGAGATCAAGTTTATATTGCAATGCTTTGAGTCCCCGGGACCCGCAGATTGGCTTCTGTTGTGATTTATCACAGCAGAAGTGGCCTGCCTGGCGGTGCGCACACCTCCTGGGGGCGGAAGTGCAGGATCACGTATATATACGTGATCTGGCGCACACAGCTGCCACCCTGTAACAGTAAAAGTGCTATAGGGCGGTCAGCAAGTAGTTAAGATGGCAAGATGGTGGTGCCCAGCAACAGTCTTAAGGCTTTTGAAAATCTATGTAAGGGATGCTTTTACAGGTAAATAAACATGGTTGAAATACATTAAATGCACATACAATCTTATGAGAAGAGTCTTCTCTTATGGGAAGATTGAAATGAATGGTCTAGCTAACTCTTATGCCTTGTGCATACGGACGGATTTTTTCCGATGGATTTTGTCTGAAACTTTGTTGTACACGCATGGTCGAACAAAGTTGTCTGAAAATCCAATCGTTCAGAATGAGGTGACGTTCTTTACGTACAAAGGGACTATGTAGAGGCCAGTAGCCAATAGCGTTTGTCTAATTTATTCTGAGCCTGCGTGGCACTTTGTCCATCGGAATTCTCTAGCGACGAATGGAAAAAGTATGATCGGATTTTGGTGTCTGTAAATTTTTGATCCAGCTCTCAAACTTTTTCCGTTGGAATTTCCGAAAGAAAAAGTCAGGTAGAACCCACACACGATCAGATTTTCCGACAACATAATCCGATCGGACCTTTTCCATCGGAATTTCCAGCCGTGTGTACAGGGCTTTAATCTTACCCCAAAGTTAAATCTAAATCGAGCTCTACACTAAATCTAACTGTTAATCTGAACACACCTGCTAACCATAAACTTGAACCTATTATTACAACCAAAATGTTCATGACATCATTAGCAAAGATAACATGTTCAAACAAAACGTCCACCATGTATAATTGATCCCAATGACAAATGCAAGGGCTCAGATGCCAAAGTGGCCATTGTTATTTTAACATTTTTTTTTCCTTTCAGTAGCCTCTCTGATATTCTGGGTTTTCACTGGCTGCCTTATCTGAGACACTATAGTACCCTGGTGCCCAACCTAGAGCACTGTTATAGCATTGATTCCTAGAGGTCTCAGTTAATCTCTCTCCAGTCTATGACTGTCTCCTGAAGAATGTCCTCATTCTCCAAAAACTCTTATAGCATGTTCACTATCTCTACAACATTCCTGCAGTTCTATTTCCTATGATGACCATGAATATTCATTACTCGGGAGTCATGTCCGCAGTCTCTGACCATCTCTTGCACCATGTCTGCGGTCACTGACAATCTCTGACACTATGCCCCTGGTCTCTGACCATCTCTCATGCACACTCATGTCCTGTATCATGCCATTAGTCTTTGACTATATCCTATTGTGTGTTTGCTGTCTCTGGCACTGAAAATTCCCTGAAATGTATTTGCAGCCATTTGGTGATGTCAAGGGTCGCACTTGAGGCCCCCCAGATCAAGAAAGTTGACCACAGTTATAGTTCATCTGTGGATAGGCAAGTATTTGCCAAAAAGATTGTAATTTTTAACCATCTCTTAATTTAACTCTCATTTTTTATAACATAATTTCAGAATGTGCATTCTGTTCTTTGTTTCCAAAAGTCGTAATGCTCATGTTATTGCTTCAAATCACATACAATTAATTAAAAACTGTTCTGCAAATGATTGGATGTTTGTGGCAAAGACCTCCCTCCACCAAGAGTGAAAATGACCTCTTTATTAAATCAGTGCCTTATATTTCATTTGGCCTCAGCTCCTCACCGCAGAGCTATGACCCCAACTGTCATTGTTCAAAGCACATAAAAGAAATGAATATATTTTTCCAGTATTTAAAAATGATCAGAGCTTTTTTAATGCTGGCAGGCAACTGTGTCTTAATAGTCACTGACCTCACTGCCTAGCAAAAGGACAAATAAATATAATAATAATGTTTAATACATTTAATCAGAAAACCAATAGAATTTTTTGTTCTCTCGAGTATCTGTCATTTTTACACAACTTTAGTCATTTGGGTAATTGGTCATTTCAAGAGAAGTCCGTTCAAAAAAGTATTTCTATATTTCAGGTAGCGTGGGCCACAACTCAACCCAGCATGGATCTCAAGGGTTATCGATTCCTGCTCCATTCCACTGAATGTAAAAAAATCTTTTGAGTGACTAGTAAAATACAACCCTCCAATGAACAAAAACTTTAGTCCTTTCACAGAATGTTTACTACTTTATTTTCTTTTGTTATCTATCCTTATTTCATATAGTTGTAGCGCTACTGTAGCTACTCCTGAAGGAGCTGCTTGGTATATTGGGTTCTCTGTTCTGACTCGACTTTGAGAACTTCAGCCCCATTAACACACCAGGTTCAATAAATAGATACTGCATTTCTACTGGGAGCACAAATATAGATAGATACCTTGAACACAACTAATGCAGGCCATACACGGTCGAATTTCGAACAAATCTTCTTTTCAAAATCAGAAAATTTGTTTTTTTTGTGATCCGATGATGCCACCATTGATTTTCGAAATTCGGCCGACCAAGCCATCAATTTCACCTCATGTTGCTACAGAAAATAATTTTCTTGGCTGGGAATCTTCTTTTCTCTCCGTAAATTTTCTTTTATCTCTGTACATTTTCTTTTCTTATTATGTTTCTCGCACTATTCTCCCATCATTGATTAGAAAATCGTTCGTTTCTCTAAAAATTTCCAACATGTCCGATTCCTCAAATTTTATTTCCCGCGCGAAAATCGGCTGTTGCTGCAGCCCACTAATGGTGCGAAATTCATACGAAAATTCTTAGATACGATTTTCGAAAGAAAATTCTTTCGAAATTCGAACCGTGTATGGCCGGCATAAGGTTCAATATGAAAAATCAAACATCAGACTGCTTAGTGGTAAAATTACCCAATATATTGTCACTGGTTGCAGTAAATAGTGGTATGCACATAAATGAGTAAGTAAAGTATTAGGCCAATCACAGTTCACTAGACAATATGTTCACTAGGCTATAGCAGCTTTGAATGGACTTCTATGGAGCTAAATTGGAATAAACTTGGTAATCCACAAAATCAGCATAGCGTAATGACATTAACAGCAATGATAATCAATATTGTGATAATCACTCTTTAAACAGTAGGCTATATCCACTTTGTAGTGCACATTATATGAATGGCAGCAATTACATTTAAAACCTCCTAAATAGGTACCTCTTACTATGGACAATAGGCAAAGTTCTTGTGAAGCAGCTATCTGAGTGAGCAGTCTTTAGCCGTAGCTCTTCAGCCAGCTAGCGTTGGGGCCTAGTCTCTGCAGCAGGTCACATAAGCACAGTCCTAATAAAGTCTGCATGCAGTAATTAATGCTTCTAGTCAGATGGCCATTCCGTATGTGCTCAGTTTCTGCTAGCAGGAACATGGCAAATGGCAGCAATGTCCTCTCACCAGTTCCAGCGATACAGCATCAGGGGTCCTACTGTGCAGATGTCTATCCACTTCTGGATCTGCCTAGAGTGATTTAAGTTGATGTATCTGTAGGAGCAGAGATGTGCACACAACGGTCTCCTCGCAGCAATACAGGACATTTCCCGGTATTCAGCATGTGAAAATGTATCTCTTGTTCTCTTTATACCCAAGCTTGCATTGGGAATTGTAGTCCAATAGTGCATTGATCTCTCATGATTTAATATTGCCAACCACCAAGTCTTTTGAGCTCCTTCTCCTTGTCAGCTCCCCTTCTCTTTCTGATTTCCTAGTACATACAGTGTTAGGATATTGACGGTGGGATTGCAGTACTGACACTATTTGACCTATGGTAGTAAAAAGGGATGATCATGTTACAGAAGATGCTGTAACTTATCTTTGTTTTTATCTGTTTTAGAACTAAAGCTGTTCTCCACTGTGATTATAGTGAATGAATGCCTAGAGACTTTTCTATTTCTTATGATGACCATGAATATTCATTACTGGGGAGTCATGTCCACAGTCTCTGACCATCTCCTGTATCCTGTTCGTAGTCTCTGACCATCTCCTGTATCCTGTCCGCAGTCTCTGGCCATCACCACCTATATCCTGTCCGAAGTCTCTGATCATTTCCTGTATCATGTCTGCAGTCTCTGACCATCTCCTGTATCCTGTCCGCAGTCTCTGGCCATCACCTGTATCCTGTCCGAAGTCTCTGACCATTTCCTGTATCATGTCTGCAGTCTCTGATCAACTCCTGAGGTGGGGATCTAATAGGAAGAGGTGGAGTCTAAAAAGGAATAGATGAAGGGGTTTACAGATGAAGGGGTGGGTCTTAAACAGGAAGAGGTGGGACAAATTTAGATGGGGGTTCACGATTTTAGTCTTGCGTAGGGCAGCACAAAACCAAAATACACCACTGCAGACCTCATGGAAATTAATTTGAGGGCAAAAAAAAAATGCACTTAAAGAGTATTGTTGGGTTGAACATTTTTATAACATCACAAATAAATTTTTAACATCACATTTTTTTCAAATAAAACAAATATACAGATACATATGAAAGGTTATAAAGTGCAGAATCTTTGAGAAACTCAAGACAGCCATAGAGAAATGCGTGATAATATTATAGACAGAATAACCTTTGAAATATTCACACTAACAAAGCTTCAGCTTCCATAGATCACAGTAGGATAAGAACGCCAGTAACCTGGCTCCAGAGTCATAATTGTAATTCCATGTTCTTATAATTGTGTATATTTTGGTGCCCTGATAATAAATGTATTACTCTGCATGACGATCATGCATAATTCTTGTACGACGGCCATCTATATGATTTATAATGTGCTTACAATGGAACGGATTTAATTGCATGGTAATTCCAGCCCAGTCAGGTATGATCCAGGCCTTAGTTATGGCAGCTGTTTTATTTTTCTAATTAATTGAAGAACATGACTATAACGTAACAGAAGCCTCCCACAAGAAACGCCAGCTGTCTGTAGGCAGAGCTCCTGGCTAGGTGCTTCTAATCAATGTTATGCTTTAAAAACAGAAAATCTGTCTTCGCGAGAACACAGCATGTGTATGTCTGGCACATTGGTGGCAAAATACTTCAGCAAGAATATTTTAAAAGTTTTAAAGGAGACTTGAACTCAAAAAAGGGAAGATTTGCTAATAGGGTACAATTACAAATAGTAATTTTGTCCAAGCAGTACCCTGAAATATGTACCTTTTGTCTGGAGTTCCGCCTCAAAAATAGCAGTGCACTTCCTGGTATGTGAGTGTGCCTAGGTCAGTGATGGCGAACCTTGGAACCCCAGATGTTTTGGAACTACTTTTACCATGAGGCTCAACTACACTGCAGAGTGCATGAGCATCATGGGAAATTTCGTTCCATCTGGGGTGCCAAGGTTCTCCATCACTGGCCTAAGGACTCTTGTGCCCACAGTCTCATAGCTGTATATCTGCAATGTGAATTCTAAGCCATCCTTGCCTCTGACGCTAGTCTCGAGAGATTATGTGATGTCACTAGTGTGCTTCTTGATGGAGAGTGCAGAACAAGGCCTAGCAAGTCAGTAATCGAAAAAGTGAGAGGGGGAGCGCAGGAAAAACTATTGGTTAGTCCCTTGCACTTTGGCCGCCCTTTTTTAACCAGTTTCCACAGTTCAGTTCCTCTATAAAGGGGATGTGATGAAAAGACAGTTTGAACTTGATCTTATCTGGTAACGAGTATTGGTACAATGCTAGAATCAATTTCCAAGTATAAAAGTGCCCTTAAAGATTATCAATTTTGTCAATATATAACGCATAAGGTATTGAGATAAATCCAGAATTAACAAGCTCTATGCGACCCAACACTAAAGCTCAAACGCTATTGGCCTCATTGTTTATAACTCCTCTCTGAAGACCACACTGCCTTGCTGCAGCCTCTGTTTATTCTCCCATTTTGTTTTAAATGGTATCATTACCATGGTTAGCAAATGTAAGATGCCTATAAATAGGAGGCTGGTTGCTGGCAGACAGGGGAACAATTGTATATCTAGAGGCACTCCTCTATATATTCAGAAATTGCCTAGCCTGACTTTGGCAAAGAGTAGCGAGGCTGGATTTTCTCTGCCAAATAATATTGGTGTTGCCCTCATTTAAACCTTCTTCAGGGTATGGGTGTGATGTGATGCCACTTGGGTGATAACTAAGCCCCCCTTTACATCGACACAATTTGAAATGCGATTTGACAGGTCAAAGGCTTGTCAAATCGGAGCCTATAGCCAGCAATAGGAGTGTCCCAATCGGTGCAACCAATTGCTCCAATTTCCAAAAGTAGTTCCTGCACTACTTATGGCGACTTGGGGGGCGATTTCAAAAGACAATTCATTTCATTTCAATTAAAGATGCAATTGCAAGTATTTTTCCAGTGTGCGGCTATCCAGAGTTTTGTCCTGCTTGCTTACTAACTATTCAATGTTAGTACAGCGATCACCCCTGCTGTTTTATTGTGTTCTGACAGGGGGGTGCCACCACTACCAAAACACCCCAGTCAGTGCTGTTAGCCATTGGTTAAGAACGTTGATCAGGAGCCTCTCGACAGACCTTTTTCGGTCATGCTCCTTTGACAGAAGTTGGCTGAACAGCTGTTTTCTGTTGGATCAGCTGCAGTACATACCAACTAAGTGAAAACATTCATATACAAAATCCTATACCCACAGTTGATCCAGATGAAGGCAAAAAAAGCCCAATAAATCATGATCCAATTTGATCCAGTAGGGTAAAAAAAGGCAGCGAGATTGAATGCTTGATAGCTTTCTAGCAATGCCTAGATAGCAGATGTGAAACTCTGTGTAAAAAGCCACTTTGCTTGAAGTGATTGTAAAGTCTATTTTTTTTTCCCTATAAAAATAACAAACATGTTATACTTACCTGCTCTGTTGCAGTGGATTTGCACAGAGCAGCCCCGATCCTCCACTTCTCGGGTCCCTCTTCAGCTCTCCTGGCACCTCCCTCCTGTTCAGTGCCCCCACAGCAAGCAGCTTGCAGTGGGGGTCACTCGAGCTGAGTCACAGCTCCCTGTGTCCATTCAGACATGGAGCCTTGACCCGGCCCCATTCTGGTTGGCTATCTGACTTTGATTGATACCAGCGGCAGCCAATGGCACAGCTTCTGTGTCTCAGGCAATCAGAAGGGAGCATCTCGGATGGCTGAGACACTTATGGACATCGTTTAACAGAGAGGGACCTTAAGTAAGTGTTAATACCGAATACCGAAGATAATATATACACTGTATATCTTGGTTCTGGTGAGGAATATATAAATATATACACAAATGTATTTTAATGAGGTCCTTCTCATGGTGATCACCTTTACAAAAATAACTAATTGCCTGAGAAATACAAAATTCTCATATTAGGCATTGCAGAAACGAGCCCATATGTGAATAACAATTTCTATAACATGGTAATGTAAAGTGCAATTAAAATATGCCTTGAGCTTATGGAACAAGTGGAAGACCACACCTTCAGTTGTAGCTGCTAAGCATAATGTTATAGTTATCCCTATGTGGGCAGTGCATAGAAAGTTGCAAAATTTATTTTTAATACTGTTTCACAAACATTATTAAGAAAAAAAAGGATAAAACCTCAAAAAAAAAAGTATTTCATCAACTTTTAGGTCTGGATGAAATATGCTGCCCCCACCCAGAATAGATGGGACCCTCTCAGATATGACACAGATTTGATTGTGGATCTCAACTTTTTATATTAGAGATAATTTGCTACGCTCCCAGCATTTCCAATTGAATAAAAGGGGCTGCATCTTACCTAATTACCATGGGTAGGATTTGTGTGATCAGAATCTTCAAAAACGCATAACTGTGCTGGGTTATGAATTATGAATCTGAAAGTAACAGAAATGGTCTTGGCTGTTGTTCTGCTATGCATAGAAGCTATGATGACCCAATTTATTA
This sequence comes from Lithobates pipiens, assembly GCF_037356315.1. Taxonomy (NCBI): domain Eukaryota; kingdom Metazoa; phylum Chordata; class Amphibia; order Anura; family Ranidae; genus Lithobates; species Lithobates pipiens. The sequence goes on from NW_027507903.1 coordinate 569,980,466, forward strand.
CTACTCTTATAGTCTACCTTAAAGCTGCCTCATTCGGAATCCAACATCTTGATTTTTTTGCAACCTGGATCTTGCAAAATAATTGTGCACTACAAAGATGAAGTCCAACATCTTGTCTCTATGCAATCAGGCTCTTGCAGAAAGCTTTATAGTTATGGGTTATTAGACTTTTCAGAACACGAAGAATTAAAGAAAAAAAAAAGAGCACATTATACTTAGCTTGTGCAAAATGAATGCAGACACCTAGGGGTTGATTTAATAAAACCGGAGAGCACAAAAGGGTGGAGGGGGAAGAGGGGAGAGGAGGAGAGGAGGAAGAGAGGGAGAGGAGAAGGAGGGAAGAGGAGGAGTCTGAGAACAGATCAATCTATAACACTATATGGTGATAGAATGTTCTTCACTCACCGGGGCTCGGCTCTGATCTGCATCTGACGGCTCTCTCTCTCTCTGCCATTCAGAAACAGTGCCTAGGTGTCTCCAGGCTCTGGTTGTGTCACTGTCACCAACCAACCAGGCATGAGGAGACACCGACCCCAGATCGCCCACTACTCCAATCACATCATGTGATGCTGCCACTGTACAGGACAGGCCAGCCGGAAGGGAAAGCAGACTTTAGGAGGCAGAGCTGCTGTACTTACAGCGCAGAGACCGTCAGGAGAGTAGGGAAACCAGCGACTGGGTGCCCTAGGTGGCAGTGCGCCCTAGGTGGCTGCCTAGTTTGCCGAGTGTTAGTGTCGACCCTGTTGGCGCTCCCTCCTCTTCCCTGCAGCCATTGATGGCTGATACAGGGGAGCCAGATCATGTGACCAGACCGGAGTGGCCTTAAAATACATAAGATTATACACAGGAGTCAGACAGAGCAGGAAGTGAGGTAAACCTAGCCTTTATTCTTAGGACCACATCTTACCTAGTAGCTAGATTTCATCTTAATTCATTCAGCTGTCTACAAGCCAGCTTGATGCTCAGGGTCTGGCACTAGCCCAATATCTATGGTAACACCCCACTCCCTACTCTGGGGACCTCTAGCGGCTCCCAGGTCAACTACACCACCTACCTTCAATAAAGGGGTTCCAGATCCTAACTATGGGGATGCCTAGTGCCAATTGGGCAACTACACCGGGCATTCCTATGCCCCTACCTTACAATTTGTCCCCTGGTACAATATTGCCAGCAGCATAATCACCATTGTGAAGCAGCCGTCTATCCAACAGATTATATCTCTCTCTGCCTGGAGTGCTGCAGAATCTTGATGGTTAACAAGGGTGTAACACCTCTATGGTCTGGTCAGCGTAGCAGTAACTCCACAGGAAAATATAACGTGGTTCTTAGCAATTTGTCATCAGTGTCAGGATCACTTATCTTTCAACTTGCTACTATAAATAATATACAGCGATACCTCAGTTTGCGAGTAACACAGTATATGAGCATTTCGCAAGATGAGCTATACTTTTTTTAAAGTCCTGACTTGATTTGCGAGCGCGGTCCCGCAAGACGAGCAGGACTCAAGCAACTGGTGTATGTATTACCGTATGTGGCCAGAGGTCTGGGGGCTCTGGAGAACTCGGAGATGCCTGGAGACACTCAGAGACACTCCCAACTGGGTGGGGCGGGCGTAATATGCGTCGAAGCACCCGAAAGTGTCAACAGTTCCCGTTCCAGTTCACCTCTGGCCAAATACAGTACTGCATACACCAGCAGTGGTTGTGGAACAAATCATCTTTCCATTATTTCTTATGGGGAAACTCGCTTTGGATTACAAGCATGCTTCTGGAACGAATTATGCTCGTAATTTAAGGTATTACTGTATGTTCACTTTAGTACCTCCTAGGACTCCCAGAACCTGCGTGAAAGTTAGTTCATTCATTCATCTTTGATAGACAACTACATTTGATTTTCTAAGATTCTTCTTCTTCAAATCTGGTGTTTGATTGAAGTTGTCCCATTATTAAAGGATGTTTAAAAGCTGGAACTGGGTAAACATTAAAACACAAGAAAAGTCTGACTTGCCTGTATAGTGCAGGTACTTCAAAGCACACAAAGAGATGATACTAAGAAATACATAACAGAGAATAACATAACAATGGAAAATCAGCATGGGTTCATAAAAGACTGTTGCGTCTGACAAGATCAGTTTATATCGCAATGTTGGAAATATATTTTCTGGATGCTGAAAAGTCTATATCTAGATTTTACCAAGCATATGATGATACTGGTCCTAACAATAGCCTGGTACAGCAGTTAAAGTGAACCCGCACTTTGCTCACACTGGAAAGAGTACTGGGTGCAATTTAAAAGAGGCAATTTAAGCAGCCATTTCTTCCCTTCACTCCCTCTAGTTTTCATTATGTGGTCTGGGAGGCTAAACCACAAATTCCATTGTACTCCATATCGCAGCCATTCTCAACCAAAGTTCTGTGGAAACCTAGAGCTGCTCAGAGGTTGCTAGGGGTTCCATGGCCTGTGGTTAATTAACCTCCTATCTGATGGTGCCTGCATAGTTCCAGGGCCAAAAGTACTTGTCACAACCAGCAGCATGGCCCAATTATATTTTGTGCTGTCTGTAAGGTTGATTGATCACCAACGTAGAGTTGCATTCTTCCTACTGATCACCAATGTAAGGAATATTTTCCTCATTTACATCCAATAAATTGCATTTAGTAGGGGTTCTCCAAGACCAGAAAATTATTTTAGGGGTTCTTATGTGGTTTAAAAATTGAGAAAGGCTTTCATACAGCATTAGACTGAAAAAATCTGTGGATGCTAAGATATATTGATGTATGATGCCATCACAACAAAAGCCAAAAAAATACAATATCGCCATCACACTATGTTCAAAGATGACAACAGGACATTTATTTGTCACCCATAGTAAGAAATCTTTCAAGGCCACCAAGGACCTGTCCCTCAACAGTGGTCACCACCTTTTTGGCCAGGTAGACTGAAATGCCTGTGAAAGTTTCAATTGGCTGCTTAGGCACTGAACTATTTGTTGGTGGAGGAAGTGGGTAGATTACATGTGCCCTATTCCCGGAAGTACCAACTGTTTCCTGGCACTGGTGGCTAATCAGGATGCTCAGGCAACATAACAAAGGCAAATAAAGCCTGTTTTAAACAGACAGAATGGACAAAGAGACTTTTACTTCCCACTCCCAACCCAGTTAAGCCTCATACACACGGTCGGACTTTGTACAAACTTTTCCGTGGACTTTTGTACAAAGGGCGTGGTCCACAAGTTTGTATTGCATACACACGGTCGGACTTTTTGACAACAAACACGAACGTAGTGACGTCACAACGTACTGACGCCACTTCAAAAGAGGACGTTCAATGACTCCAGCGTCACCTTTGGTCAACTTCTGTATTGTAGTCTGATCTTTTGCATTGGTTCTGAGCATGCGTGTTTGTACCTTGTACAAAAGTCCAATGCTTTTGCGTACACACGGTCGGACTTTGCTTCATCGGACTTTTGTTGCCAGAAAGTTTGTCCGTTCACACAGCCAACAAAAGTCAGATGAAAACAGAAAAAGTTTGTCCGATGGAGCGTACACACAGTCGGATGTTGCTCCAAAACAGCTAATTTGCATGTTGGTTGTCAAAAAGTCCGACCGTGTGTACGGGCCTTTATACTCATCTTCATTGTATTGCCGCCACTTCATTGCCCCGGGGGTCAAAGCCTTTATAAGATTGTGTTGGAGCTTACACAGGTTAATACTGTCCCTCCCTGTTCTGGGTCACACAGCATCCAATCTATGCCATCCACTCTGTGTTCCATCGCTAATGTGGAAGTGTTCAGCAGCGAAAACACTCTGTATGTGTGTGAATAGTTTACCTGTATGTGTCTGTGTCAGATCTAATTACTGTTTAGATATCATCTGCATTGGCACTAAACTGAGAAACACAGGGATTGTATGATAAGTAGTTTCTTCACAGTAAGTAGACTCCAATGAAAAAAAAGGCCTTCAAAGAGGTGCTGGGACTTTGATATGAGCTTATACAAAGTAATGAGAGGGCAAATAATATTTGAAGAGACCACTGATTTAAAAGAGAAGTATGGGTTTGGCTTTTTTTACCCATTCATACTTACCTAGGTGGATGCAGTATCGGACCGATGCATCTGTGCCCCGGCATCTCTGCACTGAGAACCGATCGATCAAACATCTCTGATGGCTAGGTTCTGTCGGCTCCCCGAGCAGAGAGCTGCTGCTTGTCAATCAGCGGCTCCCCAGCTCTTCTCCTCCACACTCACTGGAGAACTGAGCTGTGGAGGGGCGGGGATCGAGCTGTTGAGAGACTGAGACATCTGATCTGTGTGACGTCAACAGAGAGGAGACTTCAGACCAGTCTATGCTGAAAATGGGTCACAGAAGTGCAAAATGAATTGCACTCCTGTGGCCCATAAGAGCCCAGTCAAACGAGCCCAGGCTGGACTTCTCCTTTGAGTTAAGTGGCTCACAGCAGACAAGGCTACCCTCCAGTGGGTACTTCGGCAGGTTAACAGAAAAAGAAATGCATATATCGAAGGAGTGACAGACCAAAAAAGTTAGAGTCCAAATTAATTTATTGATATTGTGTTAAAAGGCAGCCAACTTGTTTTGGGGGTCAAAGAATCTCCCCCTTCATCAGGGCTTCAGTTAAAAATGAGAACCTTGACTGGACTCAAAAAAGGCTTGTATTTCTATTTTGACTGCTGATGCACATACTGCTGGCCAGGCATCCCAATCCAGCAATCAGCTCTTCTGAACAGATTCAAACAGGAAAGATTTACTTTGAGTCCACTCAAGGTTCTAATTTTTAACGAATGCCCTGATGAAGGGGAGTGTTCCTTTGACCTCCGAAATGCATTGACTGTCTTTTAACACAATACCAATAAATTAATTTGGACTCTTTTACTTTTTTATCTGCTGCTCCTTCCATATGTGCACGTCTTTTTTTTTAACAGGAAGTGTCAGTTCTCAGACTACAAATGGGGTCATACATTAACCTGTGCAGTGCCCTGCCACTTGCCTCATGTTTCTATACAAAGAGAAACCTTTGACACTGAAATGTAAAGATTTACTGTACTATTGGCAACAACTGACAACTAAAAGTACCAAAAGTATTGGGATGCCTGCCTTACATGCACATGAACTTTAATGTCATCACAGTCTTAGGGGTCAATATTGAGTTGGCCTTCCCTTTGCAGCTATAAAAGCTTCAACTCTTCTGGGGACTGTCCACAAGTTTAGGAGTGTGTCTATGGGAATGTTTGACCATTCTTCCAGAAGCGCCTTTGTGAGGTCAAGCACTGATTTTGGATGAGAAGGCCTGGCTCACAGTCTCCACTCTAATTCATTCCAAAGGTGTTCTATCCGGTTGAGGTCAGGACTCTGTGCAGGCCAGTCAAGTTCCTCACCCCAAACTCGCTAATCCATGTCTTTATGGACTTTGGGCACTTGTGCGCCGTCATGTTGGAACAGGAAGGGGCCATCCTCAAACTGTTGCATGAAATTGTGAGTTGACGCCTTAAGAGTTCCCTTCACTTGAACTAAGGGGTCAAGCCCAAATCCTGAAAGACTACCCCACACCATAATCCACACCATGATTCCACTTAACCCGGCCCTCTGATCCCTCTTGTATTGATTTGTATTGTAAGTATACTGTCTGCCCTCATGTTGTAAAATGCTGCACAAACTGTTGGCGCTATATAAATCCTGTATAATAATAATAATAAAAAATAATAATCCCCCCTCCACCAAATGATTTGGACCATGCACAAACAAGGTCCATAAAGACATGGATGAGCGAGTTTGGGGTGGAGGAACTTGACTGGTCTGTACCTCAGCCCAATAGAACACCTTTGAGATGAATTAGCGTGGAAACTGCGAGCCAGGCCTTTTCATCCAACATGTACTTCTGGAAGAATTGTCAAATATTCCCATAGACACACTCCGAAACCTTTTGGACAACCCTGTAGTTGTTAAAGCTTCAAAGGTTGGGCCAACTCAATATTGACCCCTATGGACTAAGAGTGGGATTAAAGTTCATGAGCGTGTAAAAGCAGGCTTCCCAATACTTTTGGTGATATAGTGTATATGATCAATGCACATCTTTTGGGGAAAAATACAAGGTGCAGGTAGGAAGATTGACCATGCTGTTAGGTCCCGCTTTTGTAACGTGAACCTGCTACCTGATCTAGTGTGGCCAAAGCACACATTCTCTTTAGGCTGGACCAGGAGACGACCTACGTAGAGTGGTGAAGAAACGTTTCAAGGATAGAAGACAAAGGATTGGACATGAAACATAAATAACTTTTTAAAATAGGATAATGTTAGCAAGTGGTGTACCACAAGGATTGGTATTACAGAAGCACTTAGCCTACTGGAGTGTTAGGCATTCTTTAATTGCGATGTCACAGCATTTGTCCTTGTGGTGAGATTGCCTTTAAGATGGAGCCTGGATTGAGAGGACAGAAGGAGGGGTTGTCAGAGATTCCTATAACAATTTTGCGATGAGACCCAGCCATTTATAGTAATATCTCTGCTTAAAAGGATCCCAACTACACAGCACTACAGACAGCCAGCCTCTTATCACAAAGGAGAATAAAGTATTCTGTAATATTTTCTGACATCAACTCCCTCCACATTACACCACAGACTTCATAGTCGTATCTGAGAAGACCTATATATATATTCTTTTATCATGCAGTTTGAACGTTATCTTACTCAAAGATATTAAACAGAAAATCAAAACAGAAATGGTTTCATATGCTTCAACAGCTAAGAATGCTGAAAATTTGCATCCATAAGAAAACCATGCGAAATATCCATGCATTGCTAACAATGGTAAAAAAAGAAACAGACTTTGTTACGACCCATTTATCCCTATGACTGGTTGGAAGAAAATGAAGCACTGAAACCCGACTGAAGATGATGAATAATTAAAACTAATGTTTAATCTCCTCATAATATTTTCCTTTCTTGGTTCCTTCTTCCCCTCTTTAATCAACATGAGAATTACATTTTTAACCACTTCAGCCCCTTAATGACCGGGCCATTTTTTTTGCGATACGGAACTGCGTCGCTTAAACTGACAATTGCGTGGTCGTGCGACACTGTATACAAACAAAATTAATGTTCTTTTTTTCCCCCAAAAAATAGAGCTTTTTTTTGGTGGTATTTAAACACCTCTCATTTTTTACGCTATAAAAAAAAAAAAGACCGACAATTTAGAAAAAAACAAAACATTTTTTTACTTTTTGCTATAATAAAAAAACAAAAAACAAAAAAAAATTCTTCATAAGTTTACGCCAATATGTGTTCTTCGACTTATTTTTGGTAAAAAAAATAAAAAAATCACAATAAAATACCTCCCAACCTTTTGAGATGGGAATGAGTGACACCTATCAGCAAACGTATGCAGGAATAGGATACACCCCTTGCCACGCCCCTTTAAAGGAGAATTGTACAAAAAACAAGATTGGTTGAACCCACAAGTGCTTTTTTTTACCACTACTACCTTTATATTGGCTTCTGGAATTTACAAATGCAGCAATTTAGAAATCAGATGAAAGGTTTAGGGCTGGAAAACAATTTTTGAAAGATAAATAGTGCATTTTATATACAACTATATAGATCAGACCAAAATGAGGGGCAAATGAGGAGGAAAGAGGGACTTTGCTACAAATCAGGGACAGCCCCTCAAAATCGAAGACAGTTGGGAGCTATGCAATAAGCTATTTTTTGCTTTTGCTTGGTTTGCGCAAAAGTTATAGTGTCTAAAAAAGAGGGGATAGATTTATGCCATTTTTATAATTAATTTTTTTACTAGTAATGGCTGTGATTGTTGATTTTTAGCGGGACTGTGACATTGCGGCAGACACTTTTGACACTTTTTTGGGACCACTGACATTATTATAGTGATCAGAGCTAAAACTAGCCACTGATCACTGTATAAGTGTCACTGGCAGGGAAAGGGTTAACACTAGGGAGTGATCAAGAGGTTAAGTGTTCCCTAGGGAGGTGCTTTCTAACTGTGGGGGGAGGGGACTGACTGGGAGTAGAGAGAGATCGCTGTTCCTGATCACTAGGAACAGCAGATCTCTCTCTACTCCCCTGACAAAATGGGGATCTGTTTGTTTACATTGACAGATCCCTGTTCTGCCTCTCTGGTGGAGCGATCACGGATGGCCAGTGGACATTGTTGCCGCCGTACAGCTTAAAGGGACCGACGTACAGCTACGGTGAATCGTGCAGCCGAGCCAACCTGCCGCAGTATAAACGGTTAGATTAAACCTTTATGTTTTCAATAAATAGGTTATTTTAGCCTCAATGATAACATGTCTCCATGCTTCTCTCTATGCAATGCAGGAAAATCATGGCTAGTGGGAGGGTCTGGTAAGGTGCTGTACATAGCTTACTGAAATCATCACAGCACCCTGCCTTGGTGCTCCTGGGAATAAAAAGAAAAATGTGGTGTGCACAGCGCGCCATGCCAAAAAATGGGCATGATTTGCATAAAATGGTGGGTGTGGCGTATATATGGGCATGGTTCAAATGGGGGTGGGGTTAGAGTCTGAGATGAATGAGAGATGGAGAAAGAAAGGGGAAAAGAGGGAGGGAGGAAGAGAGAAATAAGGAAAGAATGAGGGAAGGAGATTGAAGGAAGGAAAGAGGGACGGAGGGACAGCAGGCCCAGATCCTACACCACAATAGAAATGGAATTTAACAAATCAGCACATAAAGATACTCCAAACACCTGGTGTTAGCGCTTCAATCATCCCAGCACCATGGTTGTTGTTGTGTCAGGATGATTGAAGAGCATTATTACTATTATTACATTGTACTATAGAATGAAATCATTCAATTCACCATGATCCAGAATCAGTGGGACCCCTGAGCGTGTCACCTTCAAAGTTGCCTACCACCAGATGCCATCAGGTGACCTCAGCAGAGTCCGTCCTTGTATCAGGTGCCCCCAGCAGAGTCTGACCTTACATCAGGTGCCCCCAGCAGAGTCCGTCCTTACATCAGGTGCCCCCAGCAGAGTCAGTCCTTACGTCAGGTGCCCCCAGCAGAGTCCATTCTTACATCAGGTGCCCCCAACAGAGTCCGTCCTTACATCAGGTGCCCCCAGAAGCAGAGGCCCTCCTTACAGATCTGTGTCCCTGGCAGCAGAGCCCCTCCTTACATCTGCTGTCTCCAGCAGCAGAGCCCTGATTCACAGCCGGTGTCCCTAGCAGAGTAGCCCTCCTTTGCATCTTGTGTCCCCAGCAGTGGAGCCCTCCTTTACATCTGGTGTCCCCAGCAGTGGAGCCCTCCTTTACATCTGGTGTCCCCAGCAGTGGAGCCCTCCATTACATCTGGTGTCCCCAGTAGCAGAGTCCTGCTTTACATCTGGTGTCCCCAGCAGTGCAGCCTCCCCTCACATCTGTGTCTCCAGCAGCGGAGCTCCTCCTTACATCAGTGTCCCCAGGAGTGGAGCCCTTCCTTACATCATTGTGTCCCTGGCAGCGGAGCCCCTCCTTACATCAGTGTTCCTAGCAGTGGAGCCCCTCCTTACATCAATGTGTCCCTGGCAGCAGAGCACCTCCTTACATCGATGTGTCCCTGCCAGTGGAGTCCCTCCTTACATCTATGTGTCCCCTAGCAGTGGAGTCCTGCCTTGCATTAACGTCCCCCAGCAGTGGAGCCCCTCCAGCTGTGTGTTCCCCAGCAGCAGAGTCCCTCCTTACATCAGTGTCCCCCAACAGCGGAGCTCCTCCTTACATATGTATGTCCCCCAGCAGCAGAATCCCTCTTTACATCAGTGTCCCCTAGCAGCGGAGTCCCTCCTTACATCAATGCCCCCCAGCAGCGGAGCCCCTCCTTACATCTGTGTGTCCCCCAGCAGTGGAGTCCCTCCTTACATCAGTGTCCCCCAGCAGCAGAGCCCCTCCTTACATCTGTGTGTACCCCAGAAGTGGAGTCCCTCCTTACATCAATGTCCCCCAGCAGCGGAGCCCCTCCTTACATCAATGTTCCCCAGCAGCAGTGCCCCTCCATCTGTGTGTCCCCCAGCAGCGGAGCCCCTCAATCAGTATGTACCCCAGCAGCAGAGCCCCTCCATCTGTGTGTCCTCCAGTAGCAGAGCCCCTCCATCTGTGTGTCCCCCAGCAGCGGAGCCCCTCCATCTGCCTGTCCCCCAGCAGTGGAGCCTTCCTTCATGCCACGTCTGTCTCCTTCAGCAGCAGCTAGTCAGTTCCTGGCTTGCTTGTTCAGTGGAGAGGGGAGGGGCCTCAGGGCCCAGCAACCAATCGCCTTCAGCATACAAGAGAATTATCTACTTGTACACTGAAGAGAGAAGTGATTGGCCGCCCCTCCCTTCTCCACTGAACACACGGGAATTAGTCCTCGCGGCAGCCATCTTTTTGTAGCCCGCCAGCTGTTTTGCTAAAACATTCCCGATTTTCCAGGGGCAAAAGCAAAGTCCTGGTAATTTAATCGGGATGAGCTCCAATCGGGACGAGGGACCCAAAATCGGGATTGTCCCAGGAAAATCAGGACTGTTGGCAAGTATAAATAATGTGTAAAAAAATAAATCCTGATCACTTCCCCAGAGTAGTATTGTAATTGCTTGGTCACAATTGTAATTGGTTGGTGATCTAAACACACTGAATGAATCAGTTTCATTCAGTAAAAATGGTTACTTATACCATGGAAATTCACAAAAAAAAAAAAAACCTGATCACTTCCCTAGAGTAGTATAATGTTATTATGGTAACACTGTATTGCTCTGGTCACAGTGTGTACAAAAAAAAATCTAAATTTTTTTAATAGAAATTAGAAAATTAAGAAATTGAAAAAAAAATATTACTTTTTTTTTTTTTACATACTGCCACCAGTCAGTGTCCCTGACCACCATGACACCAATTATATAATAACACTACTATACTGGTATGTAAAAAAAACTCATAATAAATGTTTTTATTTTTTTCATTCTCCAAAAAATTGTGACAAAAAATTACACCTTCAAAAAACTTGCCATAACTCGTATATACCGTGGACTTTCTACTTTCCAAAAAGGGGTCATTTGGGAGATATTTGTACTGTCCTAATGTTTTTAGGACTCAAGAAATTATATAGTCTGTCAGTACATCAGGATTGATCAATTTTCGGATCTACAGTATATACCATAGTTTGTGGACTCTGTAACTTTCCTACTAACTCATTTGTATTATTTTTGCCAAAGAATTTTGGCCTAAATTTATGAAGAAATATTATTTATTTTCAAAAATTGTATAAAAAATGAAGAAAAAATCATTTTTAATTTATTTATTTTTTTGTATAAAATAAAAAACCCCACTGGTGGTTAAATACCACCAAAAGAAAGCTGCGCAATTGTCATTCAAAGTGTGACAGCGCTGGAAGATGAAAATTGGCGTGGGTAGGACGCGGGTAAAAGCGCCCAGTATTGGAGTGGTTAATACTGCTTTGAGCTTTAAAGGGACACTTCTGTTGAACCCGGTGTTTTGTGCAGCTGGACAGTTTTTTTCTTTTTTTCAGTGACCAAGTCTGTGAAAATGCATGCCAAATGTTTTACAGGTTCTTCTGGGCACCGCCTTTCGTTGTTATGAAGGACGATGTACAGTACAGAATCTAGCAACAAGCCTTTTGTCTCTAAAGAAGCAATTATGTTGCTGGCAGCTGCTCCCGGAATTCAGGATTACTATGACAGCAGAGAGCACTTACCTTCTCCTACCGTGTGTTTTCTTCACTGGATAGAGGGGTCCTGCAGCATTTTGGCTAGCAAAGGATCAATGTCATAGGAGCAATTGAGTTGTCTCTTTAGACATCCCGATGTCGACTGAAACAAATTTTTTTGTAGAAACAGGGGGTGAAGTTAGCATTAGCAGTCAAAAGGGGCTTTAAAGCTGCCTAGGAGGCAGACAGCTACAGCCTGTGGTCTACTTCTGCAAGACTGCTTACATGAGCTGTTCCCCTAATGTGCGTGCTATATTATGATTTTATTTAAATAAGTTAATTTTAATGCATAAGGTCTCAGGTCTCTGCCTCCCTGTTCTGCTCCTCTCCCCAAAACAGAGTTGATATCAGGCATTTTCAGAATTGACTTTATTTATTAACCACTTACCGGAAGGATTTGCCCCTGTAACCACTTAAGGACCGGGGCTATTTTTCAAACTCGTTAAAATCATTTTTCTTTTGCTAGAAAATTACTAAGAATCCCCAAACATTATATATATTTTTTTCAGACACCCTAGAGAATAAAATGGCGACCGTTGCAATACTTTATGTCACACCGTTATTAAGCAGCGGTCTTACAAGCGCACTTTTTTTTTTGGGAAAAAATACACTTTTTTAAATAAAAAAATAAGACAACAGTAAAGTTAGCCCCATTTTGATGTTATATTGTGAAAGATAATGTTACTTAGAGTAAATTGATACCCAACATGTCACGCTTCAAAATTACGCTCGCTCATGGAATGGCGACAGACTTTTATCCTTAAAAATCTCCATAGGCAACGTTTACAAATTTCTACAGGTTACCAGTTTGGAGTTGCAGAGAAGATCTAGGGCTACAATTATTGCTCTCACGATCACGACGATACCTAACATGTGTGGTTGCAACACCTTTTCATATGCGGACGCGACTTAGGTATGCGTTCACTTCTGCGTGTGAGCTCGGCAGGAAGATTTTTTTTTTTTTCTTATTTAATTCGCTTTTTATTTTTTTATTTTGACACTGTCCTTTTAAAAAAAATGGGTCACTTTTATTCCTATTACAAGGAATGTAAATAGAAAAAAATAACAGAATTGTAATAGAAAAAAAACATGGCAGGACCTCTTAAATGTGAGATCTGGAGTCTATCTGCACCACCCATGCCAGTTTCTATTTCAAAGTGAAATAGAAACTAGCACAGGTCTGCACCTAATTAAAAGAGGGAATACTTTATGGCAGTTTCCCTGCTAGGTCAGATATGGTGTACAGGATGTGAGCAGTCAGCAGACTCGCATCCCTTTCTCTGCCCATGCAGTGATTACACTACACGAGCAGAGTCTGAAAAGTTCACAACCCTCCACTCCCTCCCGCTCTGAGCAGGGGCGAGCAGAGAAATTGGAGCATGTGGCTACTGTTCTCTGTGCTGTGTCTATCACTGAGAACTGATTGTTCTTAATTAATATAGGGGCTTGTGCCCACATTGTTAATTAGGAGCAGCATCTGCTCAATTGTTTATGTTTAAAAGCAAGCATTGTGCTTGCACCCCTCTTTGTTACTTCCCCCAAGGGTGTTTACATGGCCCAGGCTCAGAATAGGGTGTAATTGTTGTTTTTCTACCATTTCAGAATTGACCTCCAGCCTTCCCTTCTGTCTTACACAGAACTCCCCTGTACTGAAATGGATTATCCTGATTTCACTGCACACTGTGAGCGTCTCAATTTGTGCATTAGACTCTGCAATAAGTCAGAAAGAGTCCTCCTCATTTATTGACTGGAGGGCATCCAACATTATGTATCTTTTTCCTCCCCAGCCTGACTGTCATTGGCCGCCGCTTTCATTCCCTGGGTTTTAGTTCTTTAAATAATGGAGGCTCAGCGTCACATGCGGCATTACCTAGGGTGGTCTGCATGCAAATGTAGCCTGCCTAGGAACACCAACTCCCACCCATAAGGGCATTTTGATATTTACATAACTCCTCCTCCCAGGAGTCAACCCACTGCTTGCATTAAGGCTGAAGGTTCTTGGGAGCAGTACTGAAGCTAGGTGCTGTGAAGTTTTCCAGAAGTTGTGTACAGCACCCAGATGGCCCTCCCACCAGCCATGATCTGCCTATATAGCATAAAGAAGCATAGAGACCCAGTTATGATGTCACCGCCAGGTCCAAAATAAAGTATATAATGAAAACAAAATAGGGTTTACTTAACATTCAATTAGCATGCTGATGAGGAGAGGGTGGAGGAACCATGGAAAGCAAAATATAAGTAAATTGAACTTAAAGGAGATGCATGAGGTTACTAAACAACAAACATCCATACTCACCTTGATGCTGCAGCTGTCCCCCCACTGACTCCCATGACCACTGATCACTCAGTTATTGATCTTTCCAGAGTGGAGAGCAGTGACTGTTAGTCAGCTGTCAATCAGGCAGCTGAGTGGATCCCAACAATGTGGTTGGAATCCTTCTAGAGCCTAGAGCAGTGATGGCGAACCTTGGCACCCCAGATGTTTTGGAACTACATTTCCCATGATGCTCCACTACACTGCAGAGTGCATGAGCATCATGGGAAGTGTAGTTTCAAAACATCTGGGGTGCCAAGGTTCGCCATCACTGGCCTAGAGCGTCTCTGTGACGTCTAGGTTATGGTTCACAGGAGACCAAAATTAAGTGCACTCTCAAAAGAAGTATGCCCAAGGAAACTTTTTCTTGGTCATACTTGTCTTTTAAGCTTTAAGTTTTAGGCAGCACTATTCCACGTTTTATGCAGTTAGAACATTGTTAAGTGTGAACACCATTTTAATTTGGTGTTATTTATCAAACATTTAGGTTGGATATCTCCAAAAATTAGGTTATCTTCTAACCAGAGATCCTATGTCTTCTCTTTCCTTGGCCATCATATTTCATATACTCTGGAGATCCTGCAAATTATATAGTGATGTACTTTAAGCCATCTCAAGGATTTGAAACAGTTAAAATAATACAAATCCGCATACATTTTTTTACATGTGTCCATTTGGCAATCAGTGACCCTTTCTTTTAAAGTGTGTTGCTATGTGTGCAGCTATATGCTCTACAGCTCAGCTAGCTCAGGCATCTCAGGGAAAAAGCAGGTTTGCCACTTGCAATGTATATTGTAGGCTGACTCTGATTATTCTGTAATTGGATTTATATCACGGTGAATGGTTTTTCAGTTTTCCCATTAAACTACTGTACAATTGGACCTTTGCTTCAATGGCAACCCCCTCCCCTTGGCCCCCTTTGTGTTTTCAAGACCAGGAGACACAACGTCAGATTTCATTTTCACAAGATTAGCATTGTGGCTTATCATTTAATAGAAATATTTAGTGCTTCGGTATACATGTTCTTTGTTTCTTTATTATGGTCAGGACTAAATATATCATATAAATATTCAGGTGATTATAAATTATACATGCTTATTAGTTTCAGCCAGCTGGTGGAGTTTTAAAATTTTTTTGCAGGGCTATACTTACCCTTTTTACTGAAAAGGCCCATTTACAGCACTCAATAGCTCAAGCTCAGCTTTACACCTATAACTTAATTATATATAGGAGTGATCCCCCCTTCCTCCCCTTTACCTGCTTTGATCAGCTGGGCTATATCGCAATTTCAGTTAGAGAGGAGCCAGTGCAACAGCTGAAATGAGAATTTGAACTTGGTTGACAAACCAAGGTGTTGTAGTGATCATTGAATTTTACACTTTAAATTAACTTTCATACTAGATGGACAAAGATTGTCTCAGATGGATCAATTGATTTTGCAAAGGTTTTCTTTAATCCTTTAAACCATTGTTTCTCAGCTCCAGTCTTCGAGTACCCACAACAGGTCATGTTTTCAGGATTTCCCTCAGATGAAACGGCTGAGGTAATCACTAAGGCATTGAAACTGATCAAATCACTTGTGCAAATTAATGAAAAGCCTGAATACATGATCTGTTGGGGGTACTTGAGGACTGGAGTTCAGAAACATTTCTTTAAACCATAGGTTCTTAACCAGGGTTCCAACCTAGGGTTCCTCCAGAGGTTACTAGGGGTTCCTAGAGCAATGAGTAATTTTAACCTCTCTGATAAGTTCCCGCTGATGCTATTGAACTTTTTATCTATCTGTAATGGGGTAATTCTTCCCAATGACCACAAGTGTAAGGAGCATTCTTCCCACTGATCATCACACTAATGTATCATGAGTTGTAGATATAATAACTTTAGCAGGGGTTCCCTTAGACCAGAAAGTTATTTTGAGGCTTCCTCTGTGTTATAAAGGTTGAGAAAAGCTGCTTTAAACTATTAAAAATTTCTGTCAAAAAGAACATGAGCACAGTTGAAGATCAGCACCCACATCCCCATAAATTTAGTATACAAACAAGAAAGAAGGATTTGGACTTTAGAGGTGCTACAACCTTCTCTTAGAATAATTTGCCATACAAAAACATAATTTTAAAATGTACTTTTTATTATATTCCAAAAAAGTCCATATATATATATATATATATATATATATATATATATATATATATAAAATCACCTCTTAAAAACAAGAAAAAATCATCACAACTCATTAGTGTATCACAAAACATACCCCAGACATAGTAATTACTCCCGAGGAAAATATGTAAATAACACTCAATAGAGATAACACTATATAAGTTGGATATATATTATGTGTATCTATTTCTCTTCCAGCCAACTCAATTGTATCATCCCTCTCAAGTCCCTGAAGAAGCCAACAATGCAAAACGCATTGGGTTGTGTGTTTTTCCTCACTTATGTGCATTATCACTTTGCCTTGCACACTGTGGTGTCTCTATGTCTGGGGGATGTTTTGTGATATACTAATGAGTTGTGATGAATTTTTCTTATTTTTAAGAGGTGTCTATTATATAATATATAATAAAAAGTACATTTTAAAATGATGTTATTGTATGGCAAATTATTCTAGGAGGAGGTTTCAGCACCTGCTAAGTCCCAATACTTCTTTCTTGTTTGTATACTATTAAAAATTCCCCTTTAGCACTTGACCTAATCACAATACATAACCTTTCCCATCTTATTTAACTTAACCTAACATGCAACCTCAGGGTTTTTTCCTTCTCAGAAAATAAGTGCAGGAAATTCCCCTTTCGGAGTTACCCCTTTTCTCTGCCCCTACCTACCTTCAAGCACCGTTCCTTGGTTCCACCCCCTACCAACCTCCCAGTACTACTTCTTTTAGAGAAAACAGAACCAGGTATCATTTGTGGTACTAAGGAATTGGTTAATAATAACAAGAAAAGCAGTAAAATAGAACCCTTGCAGCCAATAACAATAGACCCCCCTCAGTGACAATGGGCCACCCGCAACAAAAAATATAAACAAACAGCAAAACATTAGGGTAATAGACAGATTTACAAAAATCTGTCTATTACCCTAATGTTTTACTGTTTGTATTTTATTAGAATTGTAGTCTATACTGTATATCTTACCCTGAAGAAGGAGATTCCTAAGGCTCCGAAACGCGTAGGGAAATTAATGCTGTGTTTAATTATAATCGTATTATGTATGGATAATCAACTTTTTGTACTTTACGTATGATGCTGTTTAACCCTTTCTATAGCATGATTTTATTTTATTAAATACATTTAGTATTTTGTTATATACTTTTCTGTGTACGTGTTTAAGTCCACCACCAGGGAAATCCCCTTTTTCTAGTTTCCTAACCTTAACCCTCTAACCTCTGGCTCGAAAGAGTTGATTCACCTTTACCAAAAAAATGCCTATTAATAAAAAGGGACGTCTGAAGATGAAAACAAGCTGTGCAGCTTTGACTAAAGTTGAATAATGCCCTTGCTATATGTGTAGGCCATTTATGTACCTCATGAAGCCTGATTTGAAAACTCCCAGGACATTGCTAAGAAAGACAAAGCTGTTACATTTCTTCACAGGAGTGAGCTCTAAAAACGCTGAGCTCAGAGCTACTGCATCAGGGGAGAGAATGAGCATGTGAGGGGGTTGGAATCAGAGAAAGAGCTCACTCCTGTGATGGTGAAGGTGAACAGTAACAGCGGAGTCTCTATTAGCAACATCCTGGAAGTTTTCCAGCCAGGCTTCATGAGATATGTAAAAGGCCTACACCAATAGCAAGGGCATTATTCCATTTTGGTCAAAGCTGCACCATTTGTTTTTATCTACAGGCATCCCTTATCTTCATAGCCATTTTTTGGTAGAGGTGAATTATGCCTTAAACCTGACTACCTTAACAACAGAAACTAAAATAGCCCTTAAATTACCAGACCGGAATCACCTAAATTATTTCATCAAACTTTAGTGCTGGCACCAATTTCTAAAAGTAATTGCTATGAATGAGTAGCGACACTGAACACCAAATGCACATTAAAATTTAAGTGTGTCTTTAGAGTTGCTCTTTTTTTAATGCCCAAGTAGTCAGCACTTAAAGTAGAACCTTTGCATCTAACAGTCAAAATCAGTGGTGATTACAGCTCACCATGCTGATATCAAATCATTCATTCAATCATTTTAGTGTTTACTCACATTTATTATATGGCAAATCTTTGTTCAGAGAGGCACTGTTGATGTAGCCAGAGCCTCACAGCTGCCCTCTAGGAAGTCTACGTCACCAGTGCCTTCCAGGGAAAATTTGTTTCTACCCTGCAAGATCTTGTGTGAAATTTTGTGATATCTCCTGGCAAAGGCATTTTTTTCTTTCCCTTTACACAACAACCAACCAACCATATCAGATCTGATACCGGTACTGGATAATACTATTTTTAAAAATGGTGATGTGTAAAGCCGTGTACACACAGCCAGACTTTTCGTCGGACTGAACTCCGAAGGACATTTCAGTGGAGTTCCGACGGAGTTCCCCCGAAACTGACTTGTCTACACACAATCACACCAAAGTCTGACGGATTGGATCCTGATGACGTACGACCAGACTAGAATAAGGAAGTTCATAGCCAGTAGCCAATAGCTGCCCTAGTGTCGGTTTTCGTCGGGCAGACTAGCATACAAATGGATTTTTCGACCGGACTCGAGTCCATCGGAAAGATTTGAAACATGTTCTAAATCTAAAGTCTGTCTGATTTTTCGCCAGCAAAGGTCCAATGAAACCCACACACGGTCGAATTGACCGACAGATTCGTTCCATCAGACCTTTGCTGTCGAAAATTCCGGCCATGTGTACACAGCATTAGTGGGACACAGACAGAACACTGGGAATGTGGCAAAATATGAGCAATAAGGCATCATAACATATGTAAGTGTAATGGTTTCATAAAATACTTAAAAAATGTGCTGATTGATTTACAAGGTCCTGGGTTTGATTTCTATTTGGACCATCATCAGCTCTCATTTTGTTCTGTTTCTGTAGCTTTCCTCCCACAGCCCAAACACATACAGTACTGTCAGGTTGATTGACATGTAGCTACTTTGGACATAATCTAAATTCTTTAGAAGAAAGGCCTGGCAATCTACTTTTATGTATTCATAGCTTCTGAAGAAAACTCAAAGCATAGTCATGATAGGACAACTCTCCGAAGAGTCCCAATGATCCTGCATTTACCAAGCCTGCAGGCAGAACTGATCCATTGAGAATGGATGGTTTCATAAGTGCAGCACTACCCTTGAAGGGGCCGCAGTAGATTTCAAATGGTTCTTCCTCAAATAGTGCAGAGGCAGCCAGGCACACAGCAGCAATTCATTCACTCTGGCTCAGTAAACAGCTCAGGAGATGTATTTTTTTGTATTTATTGACAAAACTGAAAATAATTGGAACAGGAGGAGTACAATGGAGAATGGGATACTCCCAAATAGGGATGAGCTTCGTGTTCGAGTCGAACGTACGTTCGACTCGAACATTGGTCGTTCGCCGAATTCCGAACGTTTGGGCCGTTCGCGGCAAAATTTGTGTGGCCCACAATGCACTGCGATGGCGCAGTGCATTGCTGGCTCATGA
Organism: Lithobates pipiens; assembly: GCF_037356315.1. Lineage (NCBI taxonomy): Eukaryota > Metazoa > Chordata > Amphibia > Anura > Ranidae > Lithobates > Lithobates pipiens. The sequence continues at coordinate 570,000,123 of NW_027507903.1, forward strand.
TTGGCCAAGCATGCACTGTGACCCCGCATGCTTGGCCAATCGCAGCGCCAGCAGCGAGGAGAGCCATAATTGGCCACGGGCGTCCTGCCTGTGGCCAATCATAGCTCAGGCTGTGTAGTGCACGCCCCACACTATATAAGGCCGCCTTTGAGGCGGCCTCGTGTAGTGTGTTGGCATCTGAAGCAGTGGGTGTTCTGTGTACCTTCAACACAGTTACACACCAATCGTTTTTGGCTGATTTCCTATCTTGCTCTTGTGTAGTGGTTACTGTCTGTGCCCTGACCGCAGTATACACCACTATATTCACCTCACCTATATAGCTAGTGATCTAGCTTTAATAATAGAGCTTGCAGTCAGTAGTGTTAAGAGATAGTGCGTGCTGTCTGCGTGCTCTGTACCCAGTACATACCACTATAATCCACCTACATAGCTGTTCTCTATTTGAGCCCAATTGCCATCTGCAGGAGTTATTGGAATTTGTGTGTGCTTCTAGCACAGCACAGCACAGTATACATCTGTATATACCCCTTTAACTCTGCTGTTTTCTGGTTATTGTCTGCGTGCCCTGACCGCAGTATACACCGTGATATTCACCTCACCTATATAGCTAGTGGTCCATCTTTAATAATAGCGCTTGCAGTCAGTAGTGTCAGGAGATAGTGCGTGCTGTCTGCGTGCTCTGTACCCAGTACATACCGCTATAATCCACCTACATAGCTGTTCTCTATTTGGGCCCAATTGTCATCTGCAGGAGTTATTGGAAGTTGTGTGTGCTTCCAGCACAGCACAGTATACATCTGTATATAGCCCTTTAACTCTGCTGTTTTCTGGTTATTGTCTGCGTGCCCTGACCGCAGTATACACCGTGATATTCACCTCACCTATATAGCTAGTGGTCCATCTTTAATAATAGCGCTTGCAGTCAGTAGTGTCAGGAGATAGTGCGTGCTGTCTGCGTGCTCTGTACCCAGTACATACCACTATAATCCATCTACATAGCTGTTCTCTATTTGGGCCCAATTGTCATCTGCAGGAGTTATTGGAAGTTGTGTGTGCTTCCAGCACAGCACAGTATACATCTGTATATAGCCCTTTAACTCTGCTGTTTTCTGGTTATTGTCTGCGTGCCCTGACCGCAGTATACACCACTATATTTACCTCACCTATATAGCTAGTGATCTATCTTTAATAATAGAGCTTGCAGTCAGTAGTGTTAGGAGATAGTGCGTGCTGTCTGCGTGCTCTGTACCCAGTACATACCACTATAATCCACCTACATAGCTGTTCTCTATTTGGGCCCAATTGTCATCTGCAGGAGTTATTGGAAGTTGTGTGTGCTTCCAGCACAGCACAGTATACATCTGTATATACCCCTTTATCTCTGCTGTTTTCTGGTTATTGTCTGCGTGCCCTGAACGCAGTATACACCGTGATATTCACCTCACCTATATAGCTAGTGGTCCATCTTTAATAATAGAGCTTGCAGTCAGTAGTGTTAGGAGATAGTGCGTGCTGTCTGCGTGCTCTGTACCCAGTACATACCGCTATAATCCACCTACATAGCTGTTCTCTATTTGGGCCCAATTATCATCTGCAGGAGTTATTGGAAGTTGTGTGTGCTTCCAGCACAGCACAGTATACATCTGTATATACCCCTTTATCTCTGCTGTTCTATAAAAAAGGCATCTGCAGGAGTTAGTGGGTGTTGTGTGCCTCCAGCACAATATAAACTACCCAACTACTGTTTTACCCAACTCCCTTCAGGCCATTACCATGTCTGGAAGGCCAGCAAGGAGAGGCAGACAGGCGCGAGCCGATAAAAGAGGGCAAGCAGGCTCTGTGTCTAGAGACAACAGTGCTGGTCGTGGACGCGGTGCATTGTCATCAGCACGTGGCCATGGGACATGCTTGTCCTTCTTTTCTGCAGCTGGACATGTTGAACCGCAACATGCCAACGACTTGGTAGAGTGGATGACCAAGCCCTCTTCATCCTCCTCATCCTCTCTCACCCAGTCTCAGGGTAGTAGCAAAGCAGCTGCCAACACATCGTCTTCCCTCGTCTCAATGTCATCATCAGTGACTCCTTCCCTAGACCCACCACGTCCTCCTGAGGAGTCTCCTGAACTCTTTGAGCACAGTGTTGGGTACATGCTCCAGGAGGATGCCCAGTGTTTGGTGGGCTCTGATGATGACACTCAGCTAGAGGAAGGCAGTAGCGTGAGCGCAGAGAGAGGGGATGCTCAAGAAGGACAGCAATCTGGCAGTCACGTTCCACAAGCTGCAGCATACTGCCAGGTTTGCTACAGCGATGAAGAGGGAGGGGATGATGAGGGCACTGACTCCACGTGGGTGCCTGGAAGGAGGGAGGAGGAGGAGGAGGAGGAGGCACATGTCCAACGAGGCAGGATGCCCTCCGGGGGTCAGCTTAGGGGCAGCACACCAACTGAATCACACCGCAGAGCTCCGCCTGCGCAGAGCGCTTCCTCTGCGCGTTATTCTAAAAGTTCTTTGGTGTGGGCCTTTTTTGAGACGAGTGCATCAGATCGCACCGCTGCTATTTGCAACATATGTCTCAAGCGTATCTCACGTGGCCAAAACATCAGCCGCTTGGGCACCACATGCTTGACCAGACATATGTTGACCTTCCATGCAGCTCGTTGGCAAGCGTACCTCAAAGACCCACACCAAAGAACAAAGCGGACCTCTCCTTGCTCCTCATCAGCTGGCATCTCCAACCCCACTAGACCTTCAGTCCTCTCTGAAACCTGCTCTGAGAGGAATGAAGGTGTAGAAGTAGGTGTGTCACAGCCAAGTGCTTCCGGGAACTCTGCTAGTGGTACATCCACATCCGATTATAGCAGGCAAATGTCCCTGCCCCAGCTGCTGGACCGGCGGAAGAAGTTTACTCCCAGCCATCCACATGCCCAGCGGTTGAATGCTAGCTTGGCTAAATTGCTAGCACTTCAACTGCTGCCTTTTCAGTTGGTAGACTCGGCCCCTTTCCGTGAGTTTGTACAATGTGCGGTTCCTCAGTGGCAGGTCCCCAAACGCCACTTTTTCTCACGGAAGGCGATTCCGGCTCTCTACCGGCATGTGGAAGGCAATGTCCTTGCCTGGCTGGACAGGGCGGTCAGCGGTAAGGTGCATATTACCGCTGACTCATGGTCCAGCAGGCATGGACAGGGACGTTACCTGTCTTTCACGGCCCATTGGGTCACTCTTCTGGCTGCTGGGAAGGATGCAGGACAAGGTGCAGTAGTGTTGGAGGTTGTTCCGCCACCACGCCTCCAAAATGCTACTATTGGTTGTGACACACCTCTCTCCTCCACCCCCTCCTCTTCTTCTTCCTCCATGGCCTCTTCCAGTGCTCTGTCCTCAGAACCAGCGGTGCTCCGTAGGCGTTCCAGGGGCTACGCAAGTACGCAGGCAAAACGATGCCATGCCGTGCTTGCGCTGGTTTGTTTGGGGGACAGGAGCCACACTGGGGCGGATGTTTTGTCAGCTCTGCAGGGGCAGGCCGAGAGGTGGTTGACGCCACACCAGCTTAAGCCAGGAATGGTGGTTTGCGACAATGGCACCAACCTCCTCTCCGCCCTCCGACAGGGACAACTGACCCATGTGCCCTGTGTAGCTCACGTCCTTAACCTGGTGGTGCAGCGGTTCTTGGGCAGGTACCCCGGCTTACATGATGTCCTGAAGCAGGCCAGGAAAGTCTGTGTGCATTTCCGCCGATCATTTAATGTCTGTGCTCGGCTGGCTGAGCTCCAAAAGGAGTTGAACCTGCCCAAGAACCGCCTTATATGTGACATGCCCACCAGATGGAACTCAACATTGGCCATGCTGCAGCGGCTGCACACGCAGCAGAGGGCCATCAATGAGTACCTGTGCGACTACGGCACCAGGACAGGGTCAGGGGAGCTTGGTTTTTTCTCACCACGCCAGTGGGGCATGATCAGGGATGCATGCACTGTCCTGTCACCGTTTGAGGAGGCCACAAGGATGGTGAGCAGTGACAGTGCATGCATCAGTGACACTGTACCTCTTGTCCACCTCTTGGAGCATACGCTGCGTGGAATAATGGACAGGGCACTTGAGGCAGAACAGAGGCAGGAAGAGGAGGACTTCCTTGCCTCTCAAGGCCCCCTTTATCCAGACAGTGTTCCTGCTGTGCCACCCATCACACAGGAAGAGGGTGAGGAGGAGGAAGAGGAGGAGGAGGATGATGGTGTCAGCATGGAGGTGGAGGCTGGCACTCAGCATCAGCATCAGCAGCAGCAGCAGTCTTATAGGGATGATTTACAGTCCCAAGAAACACATGGACTTGTACGTGGCTGGGAGGAGGTAGCTGCGGATCATGTTGTCCTTAGTGACCCAGAGGACTCCGGACCGAATGCCTCAGCTAACCTACGCTGCATGGCCTCCCTGATCCTGCAAAGCCTGCGGAAGGATCCTCGTATTCTTCGGATCAAGGAGAGGGACCATTACTGGCTGGCCACTCTCCTTGATCCACGGTACTAGGGTAAGGTTGCCGACCTTATCTTGCCATCGCAGAGGGAGCAGAGGATGAGACATCTCCGGGAGGCCTTGCAGAAAGCTCTGTGCAACGCGTTCCCAGAGACTGGGAGGTCACAAACTCCTGGTCCTGGACAACGTGTTGCTGAGGCATCAGTCAGAAGGAGCGGTGGAGAAGGTGGCCGTCTGACTGATGCTTTCAGACAATTTTTTAGTCCGCAGCCCCAAGGTATGATTGGTTCCAGCACCCATCGCCAGCGTCTAATTTACATGGTGCAGGAATACCTAGGGGCAAGGTCAGACTTGGACACCTTTCCCACTGAAAATCCTCTGGCTTACTGGGTCTTGAGGATGGATCACTGGCCAGAGCTTGCACAGTATGCAATTGAGCTACTGGCCTGTCCTGCATCCAGCGTTCTTTCGGAACGCACCTTCAGTGCTGCTGGTGGCTTTGTTACCGATCACAGGGTGCGCCTGTCCACCGAATCAGTTGATCGACTGACCTTCATCAAGATGAATCAGTCTTGAATCACCCACAGCTACCAAGCACCTGAAGCTGATGTAACCGAATATTTTTTTTTGAAATACCACATCCCTTCAAGACTGCCTATGCTGATGCTGAGTGACTGTCCTGTTATGTTGATTGTCTATCCTCTTCCTCCTCCGCTGATATGTTGGAAGAACATTTTTGGTTCTGGGTGATGCCAGCAGCCCAATTTTTCAGCCCCTGTTTAACAGGGGCGTTTAATTACAATTTTTGATGCAATGCTTTGCAGCAGGGCTAATTCCTGCAATAAAACTAGAGTATATGGCAGAGGTTGGAGTGTGGTGGCACCAGCACCAGTGCCTAAGGCCCAATTTTTCTGCCCCTGTTTAACAGGGGCGTTTAATTACAATTTTTGATGCAATGCTTTGCAGCAGGGCTAATTCCTGCAATAAAACTAGAGTATATGGCAGAGGTTGCAGTGTGATGGCACCAGCACCAGTGCCTAAGGCCCAATTTTTCTGCCCTTGTTTAACAGGGGCGTTTAAGTACAATTTTTGATGCAATGCTTTGCAGCAGGGCTAATTCCTGCAATAAAACTAGAGTATATGGCAGAGGTTGCAGTGTGATGGCACCAGTGCCTAAGGCCCAATTTTTCTGCCCCTGTTTAACAGGGGCGTTTAAGTACAATTTTTGATGCAATGCTTTGCAGCAGGGCTAATTCCTGCAATAAAACTAGAGTATATGGCAGAGGTTGCAGTGTGATGGCACCAGTGCCTAAGGCCCAATTTTTCTGCCCCTGTTTAACAGGGACGTTTAAGTACAATTTTTGATGCAATGCTTTGCAGCAGGGCTAATTCCTGCAATAAAACTAGAGTATATGGCAGAGGTTGCAGTGTGATGGCACCAGTGCCTAAGGCCCAATTTTTCTGCCCCTGTTTAACAGGGGCGTTTAAGTACAATTTTTGATGCAATGCTTTGCAGCAGGGCTAATTCCTGCAATAAAACTAGAGTATATGGCAGAGGTTGCAGTGTGATGGCACCAGTGCCTAAGGCCCAATTTTTCTGCCCCTGTTTAACAGGGGCGTTTAAGTACAATTTTTGATGCAATGCTTTGCAGCAGGGCTAATTCCTGCAATAAAACTAGAGTATATGGCAGAGGTTGCAGTGTGATGGCACCAGTGCCTAAGGCCCAATTTTTCTGCCCCTGTTTAACAGGGACATGTAATTACAATTCTTGATATAATATTTCACAGGAGGGCCCCTTCCTGTGCCCACCGAGAGTAACGGTGAGGACTTATAGTGTTGTGGCACCAGCACCACAACCACCAAAGGTCAATTTTTCTACCACTGTTCAACAATGGCATTTAATTACAATTCTTGATATAATCGTTCACAGCAGGGCGCTCCAGCACCCACCAAGAGTCACTTTCAGGGCTTACAATGTTGTGGCAAAACCAACACCTTGTTCCGCCATTTCTGCAGAGCATATAGGGCAGGCCCCTACTTACTAACATCCAACTTACAAACATCAGACAGCAGCAAGTGAGATGAAAAAAGATGGACGACAAAACAAATTATACAGGGGTGATAACCCTTCCCTATGTTTTCCAAAAAGCTTAAAAATAGTATTTTTTGACTGGAGCTACACTTAAAAAATGTACCAGTTGAAAATTACAAACAGATTCAATTTAACACAACAAACCTACACAGTCCCTGTCTTGTTTGCACCGCCTGTATACTGCTGTTCTGAGTATATAGGGCCTGGGGGCCACACGCATTTCCTTTTTTTAATATGGGTACGGGGTTCCCCTTAATATGCATACAAGACCCAAATAGGCTGGTAATGGGCAGGGAGGGCTACCCATGCCATTTTTCTGAATGATTTTCAACCATATTGCAGGAACCAGATATAACATTAAAACCGCAAGCAGTTTTAAATGGTGTTATTTCCGTTTAATGTCATTTTGTGCAGGGACTGTTCTAAACACGGGAAACACGTGGCACTTCACAGGCATACTACAGACACCCCCCAGGCACCATATTTAAAGGAATATTCCACTTTTTTTTTCACTTTAATCGTCATTAAAATCAGTGCTCCCGCCAAAACGGCCGTTTTTAAAACCTTTTTTGCATTGACCCATGTCCCCTGAGGCAGGAGTCAGGTCCCCAAACCCTTTTTAGGATAGTATCTTGCATATTAGCCGTTAAAATTAGCACTTTCCATTTTGAACGTTCGAGTCCCATAGACTTCAATGGGGTTCTAACGTTCGTTTCGAACGCGGGGTCCGTTCGAAAGTTCTGGTGCGAACCGAACCGGGGGGTGTTCGGCTCATCCCTACTCCCAAACACTAGAGAACAATTCTGCAGAGGATGCTTCTCTCTCAAAGCAGCAGTAATACAGTCTCTCACTCACAGCTGGGGACCATGAGATAGTTTAAAGAACAGTCTATTGGCTCATGGCTGGGGACCATGAAGTATTTGGCATAATAGTTAACATCTCACAGCTGGGGAATATGAGATAGCTTGCAGAACAAGCATAGCTAGACTACAGGTTCACAGCTGGGGGTCCATGAAGTAGCTTTAAGGTACAGCAAAGAAAGGAGGTTGTACTCACAGAATCCTGGAAAAAGTTCAGTCCAGGTGCAGCCTCCTGTGAAGTAAGTGAAGTAACCAAGCATCCAATCCAAAGGGTGCTATCCATTCCTACAGGAGGAAAAAAAGACGATCTCCTCAGGGCTCCAGACTATTTAACAGTATCCCAGCCACCAACTTGGCACATAGCCCTCCCCCTTCTTAGGATTGGCTAGGCCCTGCTCAATAACCACGCTGGTTATTTGATTCCCACCCCCAACCTCTAGAAACTTCTTCTACAGGCAGGAGAAAGCAACCAAATTCTCAGCCTGTGAAGCTCTGAACAGACCAGACCAAACATTCACAGCTCTTCTGGTTACAAAGAATTACATGTGTTGATAGTTTTTTGGTTCTGGGTTTGATTTCCATATGGATCACCATCTGCATGCAATTTATGGTGGTGTTTCTGTATCTTTCCTCCCATTTCCTTCCACAGCTCATACACATACCGCCAGGATGATTAACCCGTAGCTACACTGAACATGTTCTGAATTATCTAGAAGAAAGACCTGGCAACCTACTTCTATGTTCCCGTACCTTGTGAAAAAAAACAAAGGATAGTCAAGGATAGTCAAGATAGGACAACTCTCCGAAAAGTCCCAACAATTCTGCCTCTACCAAGCAGGCAGACAGAACTGATCCATTGAGATAAGATCAATAAGGCATGATAATATGTGCAAGCTTAATGGTTTCATAAAATACTTTTAAATAATGCTGATAGATTTTAGGTCTTGGGTTTTATTTCCATATGGACCACCACGTTGCTTTAAACTATTGAAAGTTCCCTTTTAACATTTGATCTAATCCCAATACATGCAGTTACCCTTTACTTCAAATTTACCTTAACCTAACATGTAACCTCAGGTTTTTGTTTCTCTGAGATTAGGTGCAGGAACTCCCCCCTTCTGAGTCACCACTTGTCTCTGCCCCCTACCCACCTCTGAGCACCATCCCTTGGTTCCACCCCCTACCCATCTCCCAGTACCACCCTTTTTAGAGAATACAGAACCAAGTATCATTTTGTGGTGCTAAATAATTTATATGGAATATGTTAATAATAACAATAAAAGCAGTAATATATATCCCCTGAAGCCAGCAACAATAGATCCCCTACACAGCAATATACTGCCCCAGCAACAATGGATTCAGCCCCGGAAACAATAGACCCCCTGCAGAAATAATAGTTCCCACTCAACAAAAACAATAGATCCCCACCAGCAACAATAAACCCTCAGACAAAAACAGATCCGCACCAGTGACAATAGATCCCACAGCAGCCAGCATCAATAGACCCCCCAGCACATCCCACACCCCTTGCGATTACATACATTTTGTGCTGGAACTACGTTCCCCCACATTCCGGCTACAAAAAATCCATGTGGACCACCATCTGCGTGCAGTTTTTTCTGGTGCTTTCCTCGCACAGCCCAAACACATACTGTCAGATTGATTGACATGTAGCTACACTGGACATACTCTGGGAATCTACTTCTGTGTTGCTGTATCTTGTGAAGAAAAACCAATGGATAGTCATGATAGGATAACTTTCCGAAGAGTCCCAATGACTCAAGCCGGCAGGCAGACCTGGTCCATTGAGAACGTGGCAAGATACGATCAGTAAGGCATGATAATATATGTACGTTTAATAGATTCATAAAATACTTTGATATAGTGCTGATAGATTTTAGGTCTTGGGTTTGATTTCCTTATGGACCATCACCTGCATACAGTTTGTTCTTGTGTTTCTGTATCTTTCCTCCCACTTCCTTCTACAGCCCAAACACATACTGCTAGATTAATTACCATGTAGCTACACTGGACATGAAATCTCTAGTTCTGGGAACCTACTTGTATGTTCCCTTATCTTCTGAAGAAAACCCAAAGGATAGTCCTGACAGGACAACTCTCTGAAGCATTCTAATGACTCTGCATTTGAAAAGGAGGCAGATACTTAAAGAAAAAAAAAAACACCCTACATAAAATTGCAGCTTACTGTCTTCTCAAGCACCATTCATCTCAGAAGTGTTGTATAGCTCTATGTAGGGACGAGCTTGATGTTCGGGTTGAAACTTGTCTGACTCGAACATCGAGTGTTCGGCTGTCCGCCGAAGAGTGAACATTATGGGGTGTTTGTGGCAAATTCAAATGCCATGGAACTCCCCATAATGCACTGCGAGATCGCAGTGCATTGCTGTATGATGACTGGCCAAAGCATGCACCTGACCTTCATTCTTTGGCCAATCACAGCACACTCTGATAAGAGTGTGCTGTGATTGGCCAAAGGCAAGGTGCAATCATGGCTTAGGGGGACCATGCCCCACACTATATAAGGCTGCTTACACGGTGGCCGTGTGTAGTGTTGTTTGTGTGGACAGAGAGATAGCTTGATTTAGATTAAGCAGACAGGTTATTCAGTTAGTGGCAGTGTATTTGCTATATATATATATATATATATATATATATATATATACTATGCATTTAGCAAAGACTATATATTCAGTGTTTACTCTATATTCAGTCAGTGCAGGCAGTATATTAATATATATATATATATATATATATATATATATATATATATATATATATATACATACACACTCTTATATATATATATATATATATATATATATACAGTCTTGTATATATATATACCCACACAGTATATATACTCTGCATCCAGTGTAACTTATATCTACAGTGCATTCCGTGGTGTACTGTTTCTAATACACTTAAGGCGGTGTATTAATATATATATATATATATATATATATATATATATATACACTCTGCATCCAGTGTAGCCTATATCTACAGTGCATTCCGTGGTGTACACAGTATCTAATACAGTGTGTACAGTTTCTACTACACTTCTGGTGGTGTACACAGTATATAATACAGTGCAGCCATGGTACAGTTGCTAATAGAGTGCAAGCGGTGTAAACGGTATCTAATACAGTGTGTACAGTTTCTACTACACTTCTGGTGGTGTACACGGTATCTAATACAGTGTAGTGTTATGTTGCAAAACAAAACATACATCATGTCCGGAAGGCAGCCAAGGAGAGGCAGACACTCACAGGCCACTAAAAATGAGCAAGCAACCTCTGTGTCTACAGTCAACAGTACTGGTCGTGGACATGGTGCATCCTCTGTAGGTGGCCGTGGGGCACGCTTGTCCTTTTTTGCGGCTGCTGGCCGTATTATTGAGCCAGAACATGCAGAAGAGTTGGTGGAGTGGATAACAAAGCAGTCCTCATCCTCCTCATCCTCTGTCACCCAGGCTCAGAGTAGTTTGCCTTCCAACGCAACCGCCAAAGTGGCCTGTTCCACCGACTCCTTGTCCAGAGTCATTTCTTCCGTAGCCCCCTCATCATGCACGAAGGAGTCCCCAGAATTATTTGACCACAGTGTCAAGTACATGCTGCTGGAGGATACGCAGCGATTTGAAGGCTCCAATGTTGGTTGAGGAAGGGAGTAACGTGAGCCTAAAGAGAGGGGGCGCCCAAGAAGGAGAAGAAACTGGCAGTCATGTTCTCCCAGCTGCAGCATACTGCCAAGTTTGTTCCAGTGACAAGGAGGGAGGGAATGATGAGGTCACTGACTGTACTTGGGTGCCTGAGAGAAGACAGGAGGAGGCACAACTCCAATGAGGCAAGATGTCAGGATGTCCTCTAGGGTGCAGCTTAAGGGCAGCCACCCTATTGCATCACACCGCAGAGCTCCACAGGTGCAGGGGGCTGCTGACTCTTGCTGACTTTTAAAAGTTCCTTGGTGTGGGCCTTTTTTGACACGTGTGCAGCAGATAGCACCATTGCTGTTTGCAACTTATGTCTGAAGCAGATAAAGCGTGGCCAGAACAGCAGCCGCTTGGGCACCACATGCTTTACCAGACAAATGACGACCTTCCATGCAGTCCATTGGCAACAGCACTTTAAAGACCCACATCAAAGAAAAAGGCAGACTTCTCCTTGCTCCTCATCTGGGATCTCCAACCCTACTATACCTCCAGTTTTCCAGTTCTCTCAAAAACCTGCATTGAGAGGAATGAAGGTATAGCAATAGCTGTCCCACGTACTTACAGCTAATCTTCTAGCAGCACGCCGCCATCTGATTTTAGCAGGCAAATTCCCCTACCCCAGTTGCTGAAATGTAAAAAGAAATTTGGTCCCAGCCATCCACATGCTCAGTGTCTAAATGCTAGCTTGGCCAAATTGCTAGCAGGGCAGTAAGGTGGATGTTACCGCTGACTCATGGTCCAGAAGGCATGCACAGGGACGTTACCTTTCCTTAACCACTTGCTTACTGGGCACTTAAACCCCCCTCAGTCCCAGACCAATTTTCAGCTTTCAGCGCTGATGCACTTTGAATGACAATTGCGCGGGCATACAACACTGTACCCAAATGAAATTTTTATCATTTTTTTCCCACAAATAGAGCTTTCTTTTGGTGGTATTTAGTTACAGCTCGGAGTTTTATTTTTTGCTAAACAAATAAAAAAAGATGCAAAAAAAAAAAAAAAAAAAATCATGTTTTAATAGTTTGTTATAAAATTTTGCAAACGGGTCATTTTTCTCCTTCATTGAAGTGCGGTGATTAGGCGGCACTGATAGGCTGCATTGGTGGGCACTGATGGGCTGCATTGGTGGGCACTGATGGGCTGCATTGGTGGGCACTGATAGGCTGCACTGGTGGGCACTGATAGGCATAGTTAAGGCGGCACTAATAGGCACAGATAAGGCGGCACTGATGGGCAAAGATGGGCACAGATAAGATGGCACGGATGGGTGGCACGGATAAGTGGCACGGATGGGTGGCACGGATGGGCACTGATAGGTACCACAGATAGATGGGACTGATGGGCACTGATAGGTGGCACTGATAGGTGGCTCTGATAGGTGGCACTGCTGGGCACTGATGGGCGGCACTGCTGGGCGGCACTGCTGGGCACTGATGGGCGGCACTGGGGTGCAGCACCTTTGAGGCAGATTTTGGGTGGCACTGTGGGTGGCACTGCTGGGTGGCACTGTGGGTGGCACTGTGGGCACTGGTGGGTGGCACTGTGGGCACTGCGGGCACTATGGGCACTGCTGGGTGGCACTGACAGGGGGGCACTTACTTTATTTCAGGATGGCACTGCGGGTGGCAGGTGGGCACTGGCAGGGGGCAGGTGTCCGCTGGATATGCTGGCCGTGATCGGGACTGATGTCCCGAACACGGCCGCCGGCGATCGGCTCCGATCGGCTAGCCGATTACCGGCTCCGTTTTATCACATGATCAGCTGTCATTGGCTGACAGCTGATCACGTGATAAGGGGTCGGGATCGACCCCTTACACGGATCGGTGATCAGGCGAGTCTCACGGACTCGCCGATCACAGAGCGCGCCGCGCGCGCCCCTCAGGGGGCGCGCAGGCCGCTCGTATCCGGGATGACGTCAATAGACGTAGTCCCGGAAATGTGGGTCCGCGCTATTGCCGTCATTTTGCAATAGCGCGGTACCCAAGTGGTTAACAGTGCATGGGTAACTCTGCTGGCATTTGGGAAGGATGCAGGGTTCAGTGTTGTTGGAGTTTGTTTTCCGCCACCACGCCTCCAAAATGCTAGTGGTGATTCTGCCACAGCTCTCCCCTCCACCCCTTCCTCTTCTTCTTCCTCTATGGCCTCTTCTGCAGATTTGTCCTCTGAACCAGCAGTGCTCCGTAAGCATTCAAGGGGCTACGCAAGCAGTCAGGCTAAAAGATGCCATGCAGTGCTTGAATTTGTCTGCCTAGGGGACAGGAGCCACACTTGGGCAGAGATTCTGTCAGCTCTGCAGTGGTAGGCTCAAAGGGGGTTGGCGCCACAACAGTTTCAGCCAGGAATGGTTGTATGCGACAATGGCACCCACCTTCTCTCCGCCCTCCAACAGGGACACTTGACCCATGTTCCATGTTTGGCACATGTCCTGAATTTGGTGGTGCAGTGGTTCTTGACCAGGTACCCAGGCTTACAGGATTTCCTGAGGCAGGCCAGAAAAGTCTGTGGTCAATTCTGCCAGTCATACAATGCCAGCACTCAGCTGGCTGACATTTAAAGGGAATGCAACCTGCCCACTAACCGCCTCATTTGTGACATGCCCACCAGGTGGAACTCAACATTGGCAATGCTACAGTGCCTGCACACACAGCACAAGGCCATCAATGTGTATCTGTGTATGGCACTAGTACAGGGTCAGGGGAGCTTGGCTTCTTTTTGCCACGCCAGTGGCTACTGATCAAGGATGCATGCACTGTCCTGTCACCATTTGAGGAGGCCACAAGGATGGTGAGCAGTGACAATGCATGCATTGGTTCCCCTTAATATTCATACCAGACCTGAAGGGCCTGGTATGGACGTTGGGGTAACATCCACCCCATTTTTTTTTTTGGTATTTTTTTTTAAATCTATATTGCCGGGATCCGACAATACATTACATCCGCGAGCAGTTTTAAATGACATTTTTTTTCTTCTAATTTTGCTGTGGCTCTGTTATAAACATGGGAAAGATGTTCTACTTTGCAGGCATACAAAGGACACAGGACACCCCCCCCCCCCCCGAACGATATTTAAAGGAATATTTCATTTTTATTGTTTCACTTTAAGCATTATTAAAATCACTGCTCCCAAAAAAAAAACATTTTTTTTAAAACTTTTTTTGCATTGATACATGTCCCCTGGCGCAGGATCCGGGTCCCCAAACACTTTTTATGGCAATAACTTGCAAATAAGCCTTTAACCACTTCAGCCCCAGAAGGATTTACCCCCTTCCTGACCAGAGCACTTTTTGCAATTCGGCACTGCGCCGCTTTAATTGACAATTGCACAGTCGTGTGATGTGGCTCCCAAACAAAATTTACGTCCTTTTTTCCCACAAATAGAGCTTTCTTTTGGTGGGAGCTGATCACCTCTGCGGTTTTTATTTTTTGCTCTATAAACAAAAAAAGAGCGACAATTTTGAAAAAAAAAAATTTTTTTAGTTTTTGCTATAAATATCCCCCAAAAATATATATAAAAAATATTTTTTTTACTCAGTTTAGGCTGATATATATTCTTCTACATATTTTTTGGTTAAAAAAAAAATCGCAATAAGCGTTTATTCATTGATTTGCACAAAAGTTATAGCGTCTACAAAATAGGGGATAGTTTTATGACATTTTTATTAATAATTCATTTTTTTACTAGTAATGGCAGTGATCAGCGATTTTTATCATGACTGCGACATTATTGCGGACACATTGGACAATTTTTACACATTTTTGGAACCATTGGCATTAATACAACGATCAATGCTATAAAATTGCTTTAAATACTGTAAAAATGTCACTGGCAGTGAAGGGGTTAACCACTAGGGGGCGGGGAGGGGTTTAGTGTGTCCTGGGGGAGTGTTTCTAACTGTCTGGGGGATGGGCTAGCAGTGACACCACACTGATCGTTGCTCCCGATGACAGGGAGCAGACGATCAGTGCCCTGTCACTAGGCAGAACGGGGAGATGCTGTTTACATCAGCATCTCCCGTTCTTCATCTCTGTGGCACGATTGCGGGTGTCCCAGCGGCGATCAAGTCCGCGGGTCCCACGGGTATGGTCAAGGAGCTTGCGGCAGGCATGCGAGAATTTCAAAGTAACGTACGGGTACGTTACTTTGCCCAGCCATGCCATTCTGCCGACGTATATATGCTGACAGCGGTCGGCAAGTGGTTAAAAATTAGCACTTTTGATGTTCATGTCTCATAAACTTTAACGGTGTTCTTGTGTTCGAACAAATTGTTTGCCTGTTCGCATGTTCTGCTGCAAACCGAACCGGGGGGTGTTCGGCTCATCCCTAGCTCTATGTTTTCCTTAATTTTTTAGTGAAGTCTGGGGCTTTAAAGGACTTTTCTGCTTTAAAGTGTCAAATCCACTGCAGGTCTAATTAAAATACCTGCGTGAGTTAAATTGCCCTTGAAAGAAAACATTTGCATGCAGGTCAAAAATTACTATCAGCATTACGGAGTCTCAGTATGCACAGATCAGCCTTGCGTGTGTTTGAACATTCATTGTACAAGCCTGTCATGTCTCGCTCATTTGGAGCATGTCTCTGATGGAATGGTGTCTCGGGTGTGGGGAGGGGTGTTTATGAATTGTGGCAACTTAGCGGCATTCATTTTGGCAGCTGTGTGATGGATAATGCTTTACTAAACAGTTAATACATAGACCTGAGCACAGGGGGAATGACATTACAAAATGTACCTGATACTTGGCCACCAAAAAAAAATCATAGGAAACTTGTCATGCGGGAAACATGGCAGCTGTCTAATAAAAATGCTAATTGCCTGGCTGTCATGCCAAGCTGTTTGCTTCATTGCTTTTGGTCACTGACCCAAAACAAGTTTGCAAATAAGGTGCTCAGACATCTCTCTGAAAATCTTGATCTGTATGCTTGTTTTGAGTCTGTGGCTCAGAAAGCGTAGAATAAAACACAAATTGATTGTACTGACCAGCAGAGAGGCTGCTTGGCCTATATACGATGTCTGGCACGTGTAACTGGAATTTTAGATTGGATCAAATAGAATAATGATGCAAAAGTTTTCTCACCTAGTGTAAAATTTGACTTTTCACCACGCTTGATTGACCCTTGAAGGTTTTCATGCTGGTTCCTAATGTTTCTTTAGTGAAATGTTTAGGGAAGGGTTTATCAACTAGGGTTCCTCCAGAGGTTGCAAGGGGTTCCTTGACCAGTGAGCAAATTCTGTCTCTCAGATACATAGGTGCGTGCAGTCTATTGCATTAGGGTGTGCACCCCAAAGCTGAAACATACACTACTGATCACTCAATGTTCATTCAGAAAGGGAAGGGGTTGGTCAATTACATATTTACTGGCCCCTTCCTCCACTCGTCCTAAAAGATTCTTGCAGCAACAGCTGGCAGGTGAGAAGGGAAGCTGGTAGCACTACAGGGGGAAGTGAGGAGCCAGGAAAGTAGGGGAAATCTGGTCTGTAAAGAGTGATTACGGTGTGCCTGGGCACACCTGGCACACCCTGTGTGCACGCCTACGCTCAGATAACTTCTCACTGACTCCATTGATCTTTTTAGTGATTTGTAGGGGGGTAACTCTTTCAATGACCACAAGTGTAAGGAGCGTTCTTTCCACTTAACATTACACTAAGTATCATGAGTTGTAGATAAATAATTTTTTGCAAGGGTTCCTTGACACCAGGAAGTTATTTCAGGCTGGGTTCTCATTATTGGATGTGGGTTTCTCCGCATCCAATTTACATGTCAGGAGACTGTGACCGGCTCTCAATGGAGCCAGTTCCAACATCTCCGTGGCAGCTGTGGAGAGGTTTGCAGAAGAGTTCTGGGTGTCTTCTGGTATGTTTCATTTCTGAATCCAGCCAAAAATTCAGGCCTGATTTGTCCATGAAACGAAGAACAGGGACACACCAGACCCCTGCTGTGAGCCCCTCGGCACAGCAGTGTGAACCCAGCCTCAAGGGTTACTCTGTGTTGAAATGGGCTGGTATAGGGTAACCAAACAATTATTTTAGTGTTTAAAATGCGATTAAATAAGTAAAAATTGGGAACTGTGTCAATACAGCCACCGAGTCCCAATTTACTTCATTGGGACTGCACAGAACTCCTGTTTCAAATTTTCCAGAAGTTGGGCCTTAAAGGGTTAGACCACCTTTGTATTCAAATGCAAGTAGTCAAGGATGCCCCATACCTTTAAAACATTGTGTAGCTTTAAAAAATGTGGTTTAATTTAACCTCTTGCCGAACAGCCACCGTAATTATACTGCGGCAGGTCGGCTCTCCTGCCTCAATGTCCCCCTCGCGACCCGCGATCGAAGAGGCAGAACGGGGAACTGCCTATGTAGACAAGCCCATTCCCCCTTTCTACCTAGTGACATGTCAGAGATCTTCTATTCCCAGTCATCGGGAACAGAGATTTCTGTCTTGTTCTAGGTAGCCCATCCCCCCTACAGTTAGAACACACCCAGGGAACCCAGTTAACCCTTTGATCGCCCCCTAGTGTTAACTACTTCACTGCCCGAGACATTTATACAGTAATCAGTGGCTGTTTTTATCTCTGATCACTGTATAAATGTCACTGGTCCCAAAAAAGTTTCAAAAGTGTCTGATCTGTCCGCCACAATATCGCAGTCTCACTAAAAATCACAGATCACTGCCATTACTAGTAAAAAAAAAAAAAAATAATAATAAAAGTGCGCAAAGCAATATATATATATGCGCTTATTGCGATTTTTTTTTTTTTACCAAAAATATGTAGAAGAATGCATATTGGTCTAAACTGATGAAGACATTTGTTTTTGTTTTTTATTTTGGGATATTTATTATAGTATAAAGTAAAAAATATTGTTTTTTTTTCAAAATTGGCTGTCTTTTTTTGCTTAGAGCAGAAAAAATAAAAACAGCAGAGGTGATCAAATATGACCAAAATAAAGCTCTATTTGTGGGAAAAAAAGGTCACACATTTTGTTTGGGTACAGCGTCGTATGACCGCGCAATTATCAATTAAAGCGACGCAGTGGCGTATCGCAAAAAAGGGCCTGGTCATTAAGGAGGCAAATCCTTCCAGGGCTGAAGTGGTTAATTGCAATACCTGTAGGCCCATTGTGGTTTACCCGCAGACTGAGAAACTGCAGGTCTTTTTTTTTTGTTTAAAAACACATGCTCTTTGCTGCAGCAGATATTCTGGTTGATGAAGTGATTGTATTAAAACCTACCGGTCTGCCAATTAAAAGATGCCATTGACTGCAAATGAGGTTAAAAAGACCTATTAGAAATAAAAAAAAAACTTGTTCACATCTTTTTCTAAAATTAAAAAGCTTTCCTGGAGAATCTCTGTTTTTCCTGTCCTTTGCTGGGTCACGATTTCATTTTAAAATGTTATCCATGCCTTCTCTCACATCCTGAATCCATCATAGTAACTAGAATGCGGGATCCTGGGAATTTCCTTAACTCCAGCTAGCATGCCATTATTCTGCATTTTATTAAAGTGTTGAAAGGATGGAAGCACCACACTAGCTTGTAAAGATTTTATTTTGCAACAGTCAAAATATTTCGGGGGACTAAGCACCCCCCTTCATTGGGAAATAGTGTCTAGTTTTTAGCCATGATAAAGTGGGGGTGCTGAGCCCCCAAAATGTGTTGGATGTTGCAAAATAAAATCTTTAAAAAGACTATACAAGCTGGTGTGGTGCTCCGATCCTTTCAACACTTTGGTCAACTCTTCCAAGGGTCCAGCAGGACACCACAGTTGCTAGTGAGCAGCCTCTAGGACCACACACCACCAATCATGTTAGATCATATCACCAAAAGCTTCAGCTCTCCTACACCACAAAAAGGTCATTCTTAATTTTGCCATTTTAAATAAAAAAAATATTAAGCCTTGTGTCTTTTCCCCCCAATTTACTTTGTGTTACGTAAAAGTGTAAGGACCTCTTTATAGTTTATAGAGACAGGGGTAGTAATTTGTCTGAGCTCCTGGGGTGGGTTCATTGCACTTAGCAGTCGTGTAGAATAGCCCAGTGCTGGTCATCACCTACCTGGTGGTGAATGGCATGTCCAAGCCCTTGTACACACGGTCGGAAAATGTCCGATCGGACTGTGTTGTCGGATAATCCGACCTTGTGTTGGCTCCATCGGACTGTTTCCGTTGGAATATCCGAACGACAAAGTTTTAGAGCTGGGCTATAAAATTTTCCAACAACATGATCCGATCGGGCTTTGTCCGATCGTTTGTAGAGAATTCCGATCGGACAAAGTGCCACGCATGCTCAGATCAAATTCCTAGACCAAAGATATTGGCTACTAGCCTGAACGTAGTCCCGTCATAACGAAATAACATCATCATATTACGAACAATTGGATTTTCTGACAACTTTGCCCGACCGTGTGTATGCAACACCAGCTTCAGACAAAATCCGACAGATTTTGTTGTCGGAATGTCCGACCGTGTGTACAAGGGCTTACAGTACTGGCGTAAAGAACAGCCACATGGTTGAATAGCTTCAAGCTTTGAGAATATCAGTCTATGTTTTTGTTGTATACTGCTATTTTTAGTGCAGGTAGTGGCAATCCAGTCTTTTAACATTGCAGGATCAGTCAAAAGTCCATCAGAGTGGATATGAAGACCTGAAATATAGAAGGTGTGCAGTAAAGGACAAGTCACCAAGATTCCATGTGTTCTCCCTGCAGCTAATCTTTTCCCAGTGCTTTACCATGCCTTGTTCTGTACTGTGTCTCAGTATGGAGGCAGCCATCTTGGTAAAAGCTGGACTCTAGTGATCTGGCAACTGCTAGATAATGATCAAGAATCAGCAAGAGAGGTGAGGAAAACAGAGATCCACAGAATAAAGGAAGCAAAAATCGGGAGATCCTTGCACTACAAGTCCCTAGGTACAGTTTCCTCTACAGCAAGGAGAACCTTTAACATCACAGTAGTGACACCACCAAAGCTCAACCTAAATCTCATGAGACTAGCAGTCAGAGGCAGCAGTCCCTGAGATCTCACACTGAAGATATACAGCTATAAGGCTCAAGGCACATGATAACTAGGCACATGCAAATGCTAGCATTACACTGCTATTTTTGAGGAGGAATTTAGGCAAAATGTAAACTTTTCAGGGCACTGCTTGAGCACAATATTCAACTTTTGAGTTCAGGTCTGCTTTAGGAAGTTTTCTAACCATTTTCTCTATAATAACACCTGAGTGTTCTCATTTCCCCATACGATGATGCAAAGGCCCTAAAAGCACATTGACTCCCAAACATTTCCCATCTTATGAACAATATAACATAAAACATTGAGCGACCTTTAATGCTATTGAGCTATGGAGTGTGCATGGGGAAAACCCTGCAGCAACTACTTATAATTTATTTTTCAGAAGTAAGTTCTGATAGGAAATTATTTCTGATTGACTGACACATTTCACATCAGCAGGATTCTCTGCACTATTATTTAATTAGTCTGTAAAGGTTTGAACATTTCAATTAAATCATAAAAATAAGGAAAGCGCTGCTTAATTTTAAGTGTATAATGGAGTACATAATTAGCCTATTGGTCACTGATTTTAGTGGTAGCTAGGTGTCACATGAAAGGGAACCGAGAGCCACGTGTTTTCCTAATCTTCTTGCTGTAGACAATTACAATAGAGAATAAAAAAACATCTTACAATGCAAGACTTCACAACCAGGAGGATATTATAGCTCATAGTTTAGGTAATATATGATAAGCAGTTAACAGACAAAAAATATAGCTAAAATTTTACATTTTGCTTGTGATGGAGCAGTGAAGGATTACAGCGTCTTCATTTTTTATTACTGTCTGTGTCCCCATTAGAAAGATTGCCTGTTACTTTCTGTCCTGGTGCCAAGAAATCAGAGGGACAGGAAGTAATGGTAATTCTCTCTAAAGGGGACACACACACGGGAACAAAAACACAGAAAACAATACAAAATACAGAGAAAATTCCTGAACCCCAGTCAATAGGTTTTCAATAGACATGTGCACTGCCGAAAAATTTGTTAATTTTTGTTTCAATCATTTATTTATTTTTAGTTTTTCCGGTTATTCGCGATGATCGCAATTCGTAAATTCAAAAATTTTAAAATCTAACTGATAATAACCAACTATTAAATGATAGGTATTGGAATTTCCTTTCGAATATGGCTGTTAGGGAACATTACAAATACGAATTTAACCAAAGTTACGAAGTATCCGAAATAAGGAATGCCGCATCTAAACAAAAGGAAACCTTCTGCCTTTAGAACCACTTTAAATTACAGTTCCACTTTAGGGTCACAGGAGGTTACAAGCATCAACCGGTGTTTTCTGTACTTTCTGAAAATGTTCCTAGCCTGAAAAGGAAAACAAATCCAGCCACCATATCTAAGAAATTTTAAAAAATGGTAAGCTACAATATATAACATTATGGTTTTTAGGTTTATATATGTTTTAACAGCGACCAATAAACATGGGAGAGGTGAGGAGGCACATCACAAAAGGGAAAGGAAAAGCGCAATACTTAATCAGAACGCTAAAGAATAAATTGCTACCTACAAAAATTAGGTCTGGAGCTCTCAATCACACCCAGACCACTCAACGACTCGGCTTTTTCCTCAGTCAACTATAATTTATTTTTTCCATTTTTGAGTGAGTTTTATAATGCCGGGCTTCCGAGACTACTTTTTCAAACAAACACACAAGGGCTGGCTGACCAGGAAGATTAAGCTGTTAGAGTGTGAAGGAAAGGAGAATTAATAAAAAATCAAGGACTGGATAGGAGAATGGTTCGAAAAGGCCCATCCCATGTTGCTTTAGATGTCTAAACCAATTACCTATACATAACACTAGAAGAAAAAGTGCGACAAGAATTCTAACATTACACTTAACAAGGGCTTTTTTCCCAAATAAAATAATGATAAAACTAACATCTAAGGGTTGTATCTATCTATCTATCTATATACTATATATATATATATACATATATATACACACACATACACCACAGAGCTATTCATCCTGCGAAACTGCATGCACATTAGTTCTTTGCAAATGAGGGCAACGTTTTTTATTTGGCAATTTTGTTACCAGATCAAATTGTATTTATTCATAAAAATATTGAGTGGTTTGGGAAAGAACTGTGTTATGATCCCTACATGGAGCTAATGCTCATAATAAATAGGTATTTATTTCCTATGGTCATCAGCTTCATCTAGTAGAAAAAATGTAAAAAGTCTTAAAAAATAAATTCTAACCCCCCACAAACGGGAAACGCCATACCATAAACCAACTACCTAAGTAGAAAATGAGTGAACAGCTGTAGATTTTCTCGTTTCTCATTTGATGCACCCTATAAATATACGCATACAAAGCTATGACCTCAGACGAACCGCTAAACACAATACACCCCCATTGATTTGTGGCAAACTACAAAACCCCTCTCCTTTTTAACTCCTTTTTAACTCCCTCTACTCTACCCCATCTCCCCTCCCCGCAACTAACCTCTGAACCAGGACAAAATTCTACATTGTGCTGGACACATACACGAACAGATAAACAAAACCACAAGAAAGACCTCAACACTTTAAACACCATGTATTACAAGCGATAAGAAGCCACCACAAGTATTGGAGGCATTATTAATAGTGCTAATATCTGCCACGCCACATCCCCCGAGAGGTAAACCACAACCTCCCTCCCCTCCCTCTGCATAAATACCGGGCTAATTTTCCCCACATACGTCACAAACAAATTATAGTATCCTCAATGTTATGCTAATCTTGGACTAGATTACTTTTCTGCAATCGGTGTGTGCAGCTTGTCCTGGTTATGTATTCCTGTAATTGTATTACATATACCTTGTACTGATGTAACTGTATTTCTTTCATGTTATCTAATAAAAAGAATTTTAAATAATTTTTTAAATTTTTTAAAGCACCCACGTCATCCCCACACACAACCCAATGCAAATGCGCAGTGTAGACCACATGTGTATGTAGACTTAAATTCCGTCACACGTGTCAGGTATTGCTGCAACCGTCGGAAAGCAGTAATTCTAGGGCCATAATTCATGGTTAACTCTAAACCTCCAAAGGCTTTTAAAGCGTGACTTATGGACAATTTTTGGCACCGTATTTTATTACTTTTTTTATTTCACAAGCGTGTACAATTTTAACACTGGGTGACAGATCACAGTGCAGCACGGCCTGTGGGGCAAGCATCAAGGTATGGTCTGTGGAGGACGTCATATGACATCCACCCAGAACGGCGAATGTGCAGCCCGGCTGGAATTTTACCATAGGTTGGGCAGGACATTCTCCGTTCTGGGTGGACGTCATGTAATGTTGTCCCCAGAACGCACCTTGAGTGCGCCCCATGGGCCATGCTGGAACGCGATATGTCACCCACTTACCTGTTTCCACTGGACACATCGCATGACAGATCAGTGTACTGCTGCCAGTACCATTTGATTGCAGTGAACCATTACCGCAGTTCACATGACAATTGTACACAATGGATGGCTTCCATTCATGCCATTCATTATGTATTATTGTGCTTATCTCTGTGACTGGTCACAGTAATCACATTCCTTCTGTACCATGTGATTAGTTGTGGCTAATCACAGCTAATCACAATAGTAAACACTAAATAAATTGATTTTATTCAGAAAAAATGGTTGCTTATAACAGTGAAATTCACTGTTATAAGTGTAGCACTACCGCCGAAGGAGCTGCTGGTTAGATTTGGGCTTACCATTACCTTCTGTTCTCCTCGTTTCACGTTTAGGGGTGTCCCGTGGTAGATGGCCCAGTAACTTGAGAGACTGACAACAGATCCACTTGAATGGATTTATTTGCAAAACATAAACAATGAACAGTCTCATAAATTTGGATCAGAGGGTTGGAAAGGAAGTTCAGGTACTCTTAGTGTCAAAGTCAAAATGTTGAAGAACTTGCTTACTTTGACTGCATCCAGAGAATAGCCATACGCAACTGGATGTTCACTCAAGTTGGACAGTATCTCTCCCACAAGGCCCAGCAGCCAACAAGGCGCTCACTCAGGAACAGGTCTCTGCTACAGATGTTGTTGTAGAACGTACAAGATAATGTCTCTGCCACAGACGTTGTTGTAGAACACGTAGGGAAACTAAACTTGAAGAACACTTGGATCTTTCAGCCAGCTTGGCCATATCCACGAGACCGGATTCTCTTGGGTACTTCAGCCCTTCCAGGCTCCTACTAAGACACCAACCCATACGTGGTCTTCTTCTGAAGAGTCCTCCCTTGGAATGCTTGAAGTCACTGGGTCTCTACCAAACCGGAGACGGCACCCAACCACCTCAGAATCCTCCTTTAGCTTCCTTGCCTCGGGCTGGTCAGCCCGAGACATCAAGATCAGGTGTATCTGCAGCCCAGGCCATAGCCTTCCTGGGGGCTGATCAGGAGGACCAGGACCATGCTCTGGTGACAGTATGTAATAATAATTTTTTTTAAATTGTGAATAAAAAAAATGCTGTCTTCATTTTCCAAAAAATTGTGACAATAAGTTCCAACTTCAAAAACTTGCTATGCCTCTTACTAATTTCATAAAAGGGGTTATTTGGGGGTATTTGAACTGTCTTAGCATTTTCCGGCCTCCAGAAATGAGATCATCAGTACATCAGGATTGATCAATTTTAAGATATATAGTATATATCATAGTTTGTGGACTCTAAACATACTAAATAATATACACTGATTTGGGTTATTTTCATCAAAGAAATGAAGCAGCATACATTTTGGCCTATACATTTTTAAAGACGGAGTTCAAGTGTTCAAGTGGTTAATGAAAACCCGGATATGTTTTACCATGATCATTATGACTAAATCACACCAGGTTTTCCATGTCTATTGATGTCTGCTTTAGATAAGCCACATGCACTCTCTGTTGTAGCACATGGTATACAATGCAACACTTCCCTAATGTGTTATTCTGTGGCCTAAAAGGTGGCATCCCTATGTCCAGATATCAACTTTCACTTTTGAGCTTTGCTCTGGTTCAGCCACCGTAGGTGCAAATGTATGGGCACAATGCTACTCCACTCAGGCTAAGGTTGCCACCTCATCCCTTTAAACCTGAACACATATGAATTACACAGATTCTGAAGCTAATTTCACGCAGATAAGACACCAAGTGAGTTTATTAGCATGTTAATCAGCAACAATACCCGTGTAATTATTCAGCTATAGAACCTGTGTAACTAGTATGTGTTTGGTTTTAAAGGGATGAGGTGGTAACCCTAACTCAGGCATCTTCACATGGTCCTCCCAGGTACCATTGAAGTTTTACAACTAAAAGAATTTCCTCAATAGACACAGAAGATATGTATCCACCTTGGTTGCATCACATGTCGTTGAAAACTCTATTACCCTATAAACATTGCAGTGGCATCAGCACTGTGCTGTATATAGCATGGGCAGAGAGCAAAGCTTTGGAGCCTAACAGGCTCCACCTACTACAGGCTGCATTCACAAAACTTAGGCCCCATTCACACCTGACTTGACGCCTGAAGCTAAAAAACGCTGGAGGCGAACAAATCTATTATTTTCTATGGTGATGGTTCACATCTCCACTCCAAAACGCCTGAAGCCAGAAGCTCCAAAATGCCTGAAGCACAAACAAGTTCTGGAACTTTTTTTTTTAGGCAGATTTGGGCGTTTTTTCTGCTTTTTACATTGGTGGCTTTCTGACCTGTACAAAATTGCGGCAAACACGCGTTAAATTTACAGCCAAAATCGCGGTAAATTCGCTGAACTTTCTGCCTGAAAACGTTACGCTCAGGTGTTGGGCCTTAAGGAGGAGGCAGA
This sequence comes from Lithobates pipiens, assembly GCF_037356315.1. Taxonomy (NCBI): domain Eukaryota; kingdom Metazoa; phylum Chordata; class Amphibia; order Anura; family Ranidae; genus Lithobates; species Lithobates pipiens. The sequence continues at coordinate 570,026,122 of NW_027507903.1, forward strand.
GACAAGACCACTCATGAGGATAGAGCAGCAGTGACTGATCTTTATTAACGGAAGTCTCACACTGGATTATTGCAGTTTATCTGGAAGAAATAAACAAAGCACACCAGGATTCAAGGAAGAATACAAGTGCTGAATGTATTTAGACAATATTTTCTTAATCCGGGGTTCACCTTTAAGTCCTTGGATGGGGTTGAGGGTTACAAATACCAAAAACTCTATCTTATCAGGGACAAAATACTGGTCAGATATGGTCCTCCAACCTGTCTGATCCCTCCCCCCTCCTTCCCTGAAGAAGACTCCACTTTGCGAACACTTCTTCAAAAATGCATTTTATTAAAAAGTGTTTTGTAAAGCTTCCCGCGGTGTTAAAAGCTTCAGGGGATGGAGTAATTGTGACATTATAAACATTATCCAACACTTATACAAACCACATTTTTTTATGTTTCAAAAGTGCTGCCGCAAACAAAGCCATCCCTGCAATTCAGAAAGTGTCAATTTAGGTTTGTGGAGTGGCACAAAGTCATTGCAAGCTGAATATTTTGTTTCTCAAGGTTTTCAGACAGTTTAATACAATTGTTTGTTTCTGTAGGTAGCTAAGGGCTTGGAGGTGGGAAGTTGTAGAATTGACTAACAGCGTTGACAAATTCTAGAATGAAAGGTGTTGGTGAAGGTGGCAGCAACAACTAACGGTATTCTAGTGTCTAAGACAATGTCTTGTTAGTGGTAGTGGCAATAAATGAGGCTTACAACAACATGGTGCCCATCCTTACACTGTTTTGACATATAGTATAGTGAGCTCCATAATAGAGCAATAATATGGCTCTCCTACCTATGGAAGAAACCCCTCTAGAGACCAAGATGATGCAATTTTTTACTAAAATGGGCCACACACGGCCAACATCAGCTAGTTCAATAAAAAATAGCCAACATTCGGCCCGTGTGTAAGGAACTCAGTCTGACAGAAGCCAGCCGTTTGAGAGCGCTGATCATAGTGTTCTGACAGGAGGGGCCACCCCCCTCTCAGAACACAACAGCTCAGTGGGGGAGATCGCTGTACTAACGTCGCATCATTAGTACAGCGGCTTCGACGGGAGCTGATAGTTTTTTCCCGCTGGGTTGAAGGAAAAAAAAACTAATAGTGTGTACCAGGCTTTAGAGGGGCTCACTATATACTGAGGCAGTGTGCAGACGGGTGTCCTTTTGTTGTATTCCTTGATGTGTCTGATGAGCCAGTATTTAACCCGACCAGCACCTGTAAACATTGTGCCTAGTCGACTGGGATAACAAATTGGGCATTTGAGCAGTATAAATTTTATTTGTTTTTTGGCCTACAAAATTACTAAGAGTGTTTTCAATGTTCCCCCAAATACGCAACTGGACTCTTTGGGCTCGTACACACTAGCAGTTAGATGGTTGAAAAACCCTGCAGTTGAGTCATGCTTTTCCAGCCTAGCCCACCCCAAACTGCTGCCCCATTTAGCTGTAGAGGCAGTGGGAGGAATTATAACCCCTGCTGCTTTTGGCGGGCATAATGCCGCTGGACACAACCCAATCAAGTGAATGTGACCACTCTGCAAGTGCCCCAAAAAACGTATACAATGCTGTTACAGCACCAGCTGTGGCACAGATTTCAAGGGGCTGAAACAGGCATTGAGGAGGTGATGCAACGCCTCCTCCCCACTTGTCTACTGTCTGTGGAATGATCAGAAAGAGGTTTTAATGAAAACTATGTAATTGTGAATGAGCCCTTAAAGTGTTTGTAAATGAAAATCTAATTAAACAAATTAAAATATACCTGGCACCAGGGCTGGACTGGGACAAAAATTTGGCCCTGGACTTCATCCAGACCAGCCCACTTTAATTTTGCAAACAAGCACAAAAACAGTATATAAAACTATACGTAATTGTGCAAAAAAAAAACATAAGTAGCATAACATAAGGAGTCCTCACTAACCTCTTTTATTATTTCACTTATTCTCCTCTGTATTTTTTTCATCTTTCTCACAACACTGCATGAAGTTGAGGGCAAGACGCGCAGCCATTACTTTGTCACTGAAACCGGCCTACTGAGCCATCGGCCCACCGGGAAACTCCCTGTAGTCCCAATGGCCAGTACATGCCTGCCTGGCACCATCACTAAGGATTTTGCCTCATTTACCATTATTAAAATCCTTCTTAATTACATTTTCTTTGGGATGTCATCTTCTGTCACTTGACGGCTTGGTCTCCTCTTCTCCCCTCTGCTTGGGGGGTGCCTGAAGGCAGAGACTCACAGTGGTGAGGGATGGGATATGGGACAGGAGAAGCCCATATCAATTAAACACACTAAGTTAGGCTCCCAGCTGTTACCCCACCAGTAGCACTGCCTGACGGAGAGTTTGATTGACAGTGACTCCTCTTATTGTCATTCATGGCAGGGCAGACTAACAGGGCCATTCAGAAAGCTTAGACACTCAGAGCATGCATGGTAGCAACACAGGGTATAAGTGCTGCCCACCATCCAGGCCACTCAGGGAGCTTAGTGAGCTGTAGACATTAGGAGCATGCACAAAATTTGTGGCAACTCTGTAGATGTTAGATGATCCCTCAGATGGTTGCCACTACCGATAAGCAGGAGGAAGTCACTGGCATAAGCAACAGGTATTTTTATATAATTAAATGTATACAAATAAATAAGTAAAAGCACACAATGATAGACACATTTATTTTAGAAACTATCATTTAAATCATATACATTATACACTTAATGGGCAGATGTTTTGGACATTGGACCTTCACAATGGTATGGCCAAATGTGGACACCCCTCTAAATCGTTGAGTTCAGTTGTTTCCAGTGAAGCATAGTGGTAATGATAAAGAATACAAAGACAGTTTAGACAAATGTGTACATCCAGTCTTACAACAACAATTTAGAGAAGGCCCCTTCCAACATGACAGTGCTCCTGTGCTCAAAGCCAGCTCTATTAAGGCAAGGTTTGATGGGTTTGGTGTGTAGGAATTTTCGGTGGCCTGCTCACAGTCCTGAGCTCAAGACTATTGAACACCTTGGTGGCTGAACGAACAAAAATTCCCACACTCCAAAATCTTACGGAAAGCCTTCCACGAACAGTAAGTGCTAGGCACACAACCTCAGCACGCCAAGGAAGCCTATATGTCGCGGATGGGGATTAACCACTTGATAATCATGCACAGTTCTCTCTCTCACTCTCCTAAGAGTTTGCCAGGAAGGGAGAGGGGTGAGTCATAAGAGGGCCAATGAGAGGTGCAGGGCTGCAGAGCTGGAGGTGTGCCTCTGTGTGTCTGCGTAAATCAGGAAGTGAACAGGCAGCAGTTTCAGCTGCCCATAGTTAAAATGGATGCAGCCAGACTCAGTGGAGGGAGACTTCTGCAGCATTTTTGGCAAGTACAGAATCACAGTATGTATAAAATAATATGCAAAGTGGTTGGAGGGAAGCTTCAGAAAGGCAAAATGTTTTTATTACAAATTATGTGAGCAGACTGCAGTTCCTCTTTAATGAGTACTCCACGCAGATATACTGCGACAGGGCGGTCCACCTGCACAAAATCACATACCTGTACGTGATTTGGGGTGGGCACGTGCACACCGGCAGTGACCTGCTCCCGCTGTGATTGATTACATCGGGAGCCAATCAGCACTTTCAGTGGACGCGACGTCCACCGGGACCCGACGATCATTCTGAGAAGAGGCACCGATCACTGTATAGGTGTCACTGGTCCCCAAAAAGTGTCACTTAGTGTCAGATTTGTCTGCCGCAATGTCGCAGCCCCACTAAAATACGCTGGTTGCTGATTTGCGCAAACCAATCAATATACGCTTATTGGGATTTTTTAACAAAAATTCGTAGCAGAATACATATTGGCCTAAATTGATGAATACATTAGATTTTTAAAAAAAATTTTAATTGGGTATGTTTTATAGCATAAAGTAAAAAAATATTGTTGTTTTTTTTCAAAATTGTACATTTTTTTTATTTATAGCACAAAAAATAAAAAATGCAGAGGTGATCAAATACCACCAAAAGAAAGCTCTATTTGTGGTAAAAAAAAAGGACATCAATTTAATTTGGGTACAGTGTCGCATGACCACACAATTGTCATTTAAAGCAATGCAGTGCCAAATCGCAAAAAAATTGCCTCATAATAAAGGGGGTAAAACCTTCCAGAGCTGAAGTGGTTAAAGCCTGCTTTTCTTGCTACCACATACAGTATATGTGTTATGCAGTCGGCAAGAGGTTAAAATGGTAATGTTAGAATTACCTGAATTTTTTGCTTGTGTTAAGCCCCATATGCACTTTTCTGCTGATTTTTGTCTTCAGATTTACCAAAACCATGTAGTGCAAGGGCCTGCCTGATTGCATACAAATTGAAACTCCTAAGGTTTGACCTCATATGGTTTTGGTAAATCTGAAGGAAAAAATCTGCAGAAAATCTGATAGTGTGTATGGGGCTTTAGAAGTATTACCAAAACTGGCACAAATTCTTGCTTGATTCAGGCGCAGGTAGTTCTGAAAGAAACGACCTACAAAAATGTATCGGTAATGCGTTATTGATTTTCCTTGTGTTCAAAAATCTTTATGCCAATAAGTGAAATATGATCCAAACCTACATTCTATTTTGCTTTTATCATGGCAATGATGGAACAGTACTGTGTGCGTGTAGTTCACCCACTCTGTACCACACTGCCAGTTTTCCTACTCTTCTAGTTGTTGGCTAGGTGCACCAACAAGGAGTGGGTGGACTGGCTTTCTGTCCTCAGTCCCGGCTTGCCTTGTAAATTGAAAACATCTCAAAATAAAAATGTGATAGACCGTTATTTGTTGTAGGAGGGTGAGGGAACACAAGACAGTTGACAAAGTGGAAAAGGAAGTAGAAAGTCAGCACTGGTCCAGTCAATTCCTTTAGCTAAACTGGATGTAATTAAAGTTCTTAAGCTGGCTGTACACATCTTGTTAAATCTGTATTTAGGATGCTGGGCAGTGGAAGACTCTGTTAGCATTCAAAGAAAGTGAGTGGTTACTGCGTCAAGCTTTCTAATGAAACTAGGACAACACTTAACCCTCTTAGTAGACTAACTCAAAATTAACTCTCCCTAACAAAGCTCAATCCCCAACCTATTCCTACACTGCAGGCTCACAAGATGACACAGACTCTGCTATGTAAGCTCTTCTGTCTCAGATAGCCACCCAAATCTTGCAGGATTTTGGTATCCAATAATAGTTGCCATCTTCCTCAAGGTGGTCACCTGGAGCCCATAGTAGGGGACACTTTAGTCCTCAGTCATCTCCTGCCAGTCTGAAGAAACAGCAGAGTGGCACCATTAGGTTGGTGACACCATTAGGTTGGAGCCCAACACCTTATGCCAGGTCAAGTTCAGGAATCTACACTACATACTATATATTTAGAAAATACATGTAATGATGTATTAGAGCTACATTCACTTGTGCCTTTTATATTCATACAGATAAATGGCAGCCATCCCAATCTATAACTAGCTTTTACAGTTAGGTGCTCATGGAAGGGCTTTGCACATTACGAGCAACAGAAAATTTCCCAGCACTCTTACTAGCTAGTCCGCAAAACCAAATTAGCCCTGTCTATCAAATCATGTTAAAAAGGTTTTAGTTGCACACATTTGCAAATATATGTGCAAGCCACAGTGCCTTTGCCAAGGCTCCTCTGTATACTGCCATCCTAACTTTATAGGTTTGAGAGTCTCCAAATTTAAGCACATACAGCAGTGGATAAATTAAGGGCATGTTTGCCTGTAGGTAGCCCACCCCTCCTTAAAGGCATAGGGAAGCTGAAGTTATCCAATGCATCCCGGCATCAAATTCAACTATACAGATAGATGCTAATCACCCTAATATATAACTAGCTTTTACAGGTGTACATGGAAGGGACTTTGCACAAATTTCCCAGCTTACTTACCAGCTAGCCTGTAACAAAATCAAATTAACCCTGTCTAACAGTTCACGTTAAAACAGAGGTTTTATATGTGCCTGGAGTTCCGTTTTAAATAGTTTACAGTTGAAAATTATGAAGTCTCTTTTAATTGCGTTCTACGTGGACATTGTGACACTGCTTTTACCTTATAAAAAGGAATTATGGGACCTACCATGTACTAAATAAGGTTTGTCTGCAAGAGTATTTAAAAGTTAAGTTCAGACTGCAGTTAAAACACCTTCACATTATAGGTTAGACTCTAGTAAACGCGTTTAAGAACTCAGCTGATCTCTGTAGAGCACACAACTCTAACAGCCAGCACCTTTATGTGTCACCATGCCCCTTCATAATCCTCAATTCACCTAGTCAGACTATGTCATTTAAAATAACTGGCTAATCTGGCATAAGCTGTAATTTTAAATCAGCATGAATACAGGAAAAATCTGAGCTAACCAACTGGATACCTACTCTGTCACTTTCAGAAAAAAACTGCTTCAACCTTCTAAAAATAGTTTAAGAAATACATTTCCTTTACAGCCTAACTTAATATTTAATATACAGTTGTGTCCATACATTTATATACCCTGGCAAAATTTATGATTTCTTGGCCATTTTTCAGAGACTATGAATGATAACACAAAAAACTTTTCTTTCACTCGTGCTTAGGGTTTGGCTGAAGCCATTTATTATCAAACAACTATGTTTAGTCTTTTTAAATCATAATGGCAACAGAAACTACCCAAATGGCCCTGATTAAAAGTTTACATACCTTGGTGATTTTGGCTTGATAACATGCACACAAGTTGACCTCAAAGGGGTTTGAATGGCTATTAAAGGTAACCGTCCTCATCTGTAATCTGTTTCTTTGTAATTAGTGTTACTGGACTCCTGACAGACCCTTGTATCATTCACCCAGTGCTGCACTGACGTTTCTCGATTCTGAGTCATGGGGAAAGCAAAAGAATTGTCAAAGGATCTGTGGGAAAAGGTAGTTGAACTGTATAAAACAGGAAAGGGATATAAAATGATATCCAAGGAATTGAGAATGCCAATCAGCAGTGTTCAAACTCTAATCAATAAGTGGAAAATGAGGGGTTCTATTGAAACCAAACCACGGTCAGGTAGACCAACTAAAATTTCAGCCACAACTGCCAGGAAAATTGTTCAGGATGCAAAGAAAAACCCACAAATAACTTCAGGTGAAATACAGGATTCTGAAAACATTTGATGTGGCTGTTTCAAGATGCACAATAAGAAGAAAGGTGGCTGCATGGTCGAGTCGCCAGAGCCAAAGCCATTACTACGCAAATGCCACAAAGTATCCTACTTACAATACGCAAGACAGCACAGAGACAGGCCTAAAATTTCTGGCACAAAGCCATTTGGAGTCATGAGACCAAAATTTAGCTTTTTGGCCACAACCATAAATGCTTGATTTGGAGAGGAGTCGACCTATGTTGAAAGGTACACTATTCCTCCTGTGAAGGTGGATCGCTGATTTTTTAGGGATGGATGAGCTACAAAGGCACAGGAAATTTAGTTAAAATTGATGGCAAGATGAATGCAGTATGTTATCAAAAAATACTGGAGGAACATTTGCATTCATCAGCCAGGAAGCTGTGCATGGGACGTACTTGGACATTCCAACATGACAAAACACAAGGCCAAGTCAACCTGTCATTGACTACAGCAGAATAAAGTGAAGGTTCTGGTGTGTCCATCTGTCTCCTGACCTCAATATCATTGAGCCACTCTGGGGAAATCTCAAACATGCAGTTCATGCAAGACAGCCCAATAATTTACAGGAACTGGAGGCTTTTTGTCAAGAGGAATGGGCAGCTTTACCATCTGAGAAGATAAAGAGACTCATCCACAAACAACACAAAATATTTCAAGCTGTCATTGATGTTAAAAGGGGCAATACATGGTATTAAGAACTGGGGTATGTAAACATATATATATTCATATTCATCTTACCTATGGTGCTGTACTT